>NC_031966.2:8854878-9561378 GCF_001858045.2 Oreochromis niloticus | reverse complement strand
TGGATTGCCAGTGTTTACAAGCTCTTGCAAAAAATGTTTTTTTGCTGCACCTGACCAGCAGGGGGAGCTCTAACAGAGACAAAGTAACACCATTACCCTTATGTTCAAAAGTCACACCAGACTTAGATTAAGTTTAATCATCTCAAAGATTCAGTGTTATGGCCCGTCTAGGCGCGGCCAGACCACAACATAAGGGTGATCCATCCCCGTCCAACCCAAGCAGCACGTCACACACTTAATATTTGTGACAGTGATTTATTTACAATGAGTGCAGTTAAACAAGGAAGGGAGCATATCATAACTTCAGGTGACCCAAGGCCAAAACAACAAACAAAAGATAGCCTATCTCAGGAATAAACACAACTTACCTACTCAAAAGAACTAAACCAAACGACAATCACTTTCCTCCCTACCTAACGAAACAGGAGAAAACTGATCAAACAAAAAGGCGGTCCACCCCTACATGCTCTTACATTAACCAACATAGTAACAGTGACACAGTGAACGGTCTGCCGGTTGGGTTGGCCGAGGATGAATGAATGGCAGTCCCTGGTGGTCTCTTCTCATCCGCTGCCTCCCGGTCGTCAGCCAATCGGTGCGAGCCATCCACCCTGGATGCACCAACCACGGAGGAGCACCTGCACACTCAAATTTGCATATGATTACAATCCAGTCGTAACACCCCCTTACCCAAGAATTAACATTACCACCAAAATGTTTAATTCAAGGAGAAAGTGCCCTAGACAGAGTATCAGCCAACACATTCTCTTTCCCTTTCTTGTAACTGATCTCCAAGTTAAAATCTTGCAGTAACAAGGACCAGCGCATAAGTCTTTGGTTGGAATTGCGCATTTGGGAAAGAAACACTGGGTTGTGGTCGGTAAACACGTGCACGGCAAAACACTTGACCCAACATAGACCTCAAAGTGCTGTAAAGCAAGTAGTAAGGCAAGAGCCTCCTTTTCAATGGTACTATAATGGGTCTGGTGTCTGTTAAACTTTTTCGAAAAGTAGCAGACGGATGATCTACGCCACGACCATCTTCCTGTAATAAAACAGCGCCTGCACCACACGCGCTGGCATCTACTTCTAATTTAAAAGAGCGCTCAAAATTCGGCGCAGCTAGCACTGGTGCACTGCACAACAATGCCTTGGCAGACTCGAATGCCACCTGACATGCTGGAGACCAAATAAAAGGCTTTAAAGGGCTAACAAGATCAGTTAGGGGACTAACCACATCAGAGAAATTTCTGCAAAACCCTCGATAAAAACCAGCCATTCCTAAAAAGCGACGCAGAGCTCTTTTTGTCTGCGGGACAGGAAAATCAACAATGGCCTGTACTTTCGCAGTCACAGGGCGCACTTGCCCCTGTCCGACCTGTTTCCCCAAATAAGTAATGGTGGCTTTCCCAAACTCACACTTAGAGAGGTTTAATGTGAGAGAAGATTCGCAAAAACGTCTGAACACCTGAGAGAGCGTTTCTAGATGTTCTGACCATGTTGGAGAATAAACGACAATGTCATCCAAGTATGCCTCACAGTTTTTCACTCCACACAATACCCTCTGCATTAGACGCTGGAATGTTGCAGGTGCGTTTCGCAACCCGAAGGGCATTACAGTATATTGGAGGAAATGATCTGGAGTTACAAAAGCGGAGACTTCAGAAGCTCTGGGGTTAACGGAACTTGCCAATACCCTTTTAACAGGTCTAATTTAGTGACAAATGTAGCTGAGCCGACACGATCAATGCAGTCCTCCATTCTGGGAAGAGGAAAGGAATCTGGTTTTGTGACTGCATTAACCTTTCTGAAATCGGTACAGAAACGTGGGGTGTTATCAGGTTTCGGCACCAAAATGCAGGGCGAACTCCACGCACTGTTACTGGGCTCAGCTAACCCATGTTTAACCAGGTACTACTTCCTGTTGCATTAAAATCCGCTTGGTTGGATTCACTCTATAAGCGTGTTGTTTTATTGGCTTATCAACTTCCACAACAATATCATGAAACAGCACAGACGTTTGCCGGGGATGGTCAGAGAAAATCAGCAAATTAGCTTCGATCAGATCACTGATATCTTTGCGGGCGGAACCTGACAGATGCGACAGAAAAGATTCTAAGTTTCCTAACACTTCTGAGTTTCGCAAACGGGCAACAGGCATACAACCGCTCTTCTCAATCAAGTCATCATCTTGCAAAACATACAGTGGTGGTGCCGAACACAGAGACAGGCGCTATGGGTGAGGTTTTTTCAGCTGCCGCGTCCTCTCTAGAAGCATAGCGTTTAAGCATGTTAACGTGGCAAACCCTCAATTTTCTCCTTCGATCAGGAGTTTTTACTGCGTAGCTAGTGTCACTAATCTTTTTGTCCACCTCATAGGGACCGGAAAACTGAGCATGGAGGCTAGACCCGACTAAAGGAAGCAACACCAGAACCTTTTCACCAGGAGCAAAATGTCGGACCACCGTCCTTTTATCATACCGGGCTTTCATGTTGCCTTGGGTTTGTTCCAAATTTTCACGGGCCAGCTGACATGCCCGGAAAAGACGCTCTCTAAAACTGCAAACGTAATCTAACACATTATGTTCGGCTTGATGCGACTCTGATAACCACTTTTCTTTAAGCAGTCGCAGGGGACCGCGCACAGTGTGTCCAAAAACTAAGTCAGCCGGACTAAATCCAAGGGATTCCTGGGTGGCTTCTCTAACAGCAAAAAGCAGAAGTGGAAGTCCCTCCTCCCAGTCTTTACCTGATTCAAGGCAGTATTTGCGCAACATGGTTTTTAGGGTTTGATGAAATCGTTCCAGTGCACCTTGACTCTCTGGGTGTAAGGGCTGGACCTCTGATGTTTAATTTTTTAACTCCTTCAAAACCTGGGCAACACCTTTGACATAAAGTTTGTTCCCTGATCAGTTTGAACAACTCTGGGTAACCCAAAAGTTGAAAAGATTTTGTGGGCTTCACAACGTTCTTTGCCTTTAATGTGCGTAATGGGATTGCCTCTGGAAAGCGAGTGGCAGCGCCATTACAGTTATATGTACTGGTGGCTGATTTCGATTTGGCAACGGGCCACACAGTCCAACAGAACCCTCTCAATGGCTCACCCAACGCTGGAATAGGGTGAAGAGGCGCTGGTGGAATCGGTTTATTTGGCTTTCCACTACCTGGCAAGTATGACATGAGCGACAATATTTCACCACATCCGATTTAATCCAGGCCAAAAGAAGTTACGTAATACCGGTGATAGTCTTCTTGACCCCAAGATGTCCAGCTAAGCTGGCATCGTGCGCGAGACTGAGAATCTGGAGTCTATATTCCTTTGGCACCAGTACCTGATTTACTCTGTGTAGATCAGTCGAGTCAGGGACCAAGACCGCAAAAGCACACCGTTCTCAGGAATATTTTACTGGCGCTTTAGATGCCTCTGTCCACAACAGAGGAAAACAAGGCACCAGTGAAGGGTCACCCTGCTGCCCTTTGATCGACATTTCTCTGGACATGTTTAAGCTTTGATTAATGTCTTCAGGAATCATTCTGGAACATCACATGCTGATATTTTCACAGACTCAATGGGTGACACAAAGAGTCGTCTTCATCAAGCGTTGCCATAAACGACCCGAAAGTCCACCATCTCACCCATTTTACGAGCCTGCGCCGAGTAATTGCGCACGCAGGACACCTCTGAAGCGGGTGAGCCTGAATCAGCAGCGAGGGCAGGAACATCAACGACTTCTGGCGGGGGAAACATGCCCACCAGCTAGATCATTACCCAGAATGAAGGACTCCTTCAATTGGCAATCGCTGGCGCACGGCGACTTTAACGTAGCCCGACACTAACGGCGATGCAGGTGTACCATATGCAGAGGGGCTTGGTCACACTCATTTTTTTCCCCACACTAGTATGTCGGAACCACAGGATGTTTTCTCAGATAAAGCAGTACAGACTCTAGTAAATGAGTGATAGCACCGTATCTCTCAGGATGTGACTGGCACTTTATCATTTTCTTCACCTGTCAACGAAACAAGCCGCGTGACACAATGGTAGAACTGCGGGTCGCTGTCAGTTTTCGGGTTTTGTTCAGCTCCATGCGCACCTTTGGCGAGCAACGGTTTTATCAAACCCACGCCTGCAGGAGATTTAGCGCCCCTCGCTTCTTTTCTCTTTAATACGGGCACGCGCATTAATGTCCTGAGTCCTGACAATAAAACATTCGCGACCGTTTGATTTAGCAATAACGCAGGCATATGTTACGCACTGCTTTTGGTGACCTTTTTCGTTCAGGAAAATTTCCGGAAACGAATTCTGTGCACAGAACACACTTTTGTGCGTTAAAACAAACTCGTCAGCCAAAAGTGCTGCGTTGGTGAGAGATGAAACCTTTTGCTCGTTTAAATAGGTCACTATGCGTTCTGGCAAACATTTTTTAAAGTCCTCCAGCAAAATAAGAGTTTTCAACTCTTCCACGGTTTTAACTTTACATGAACACACCATTTCTCAAATAACACATTCTTTTCTCGCGCAAACTAACAAAGTCTGGTTAGCAGTTTTATTAAGATTCCTAAATTTCTGCCGATATGCTTCAGGGACAAGTTCATATGCATGCAACACAGTTTTCTTAGAGTTTCATAATCTAAACTCTGTCAATAGACAGGCTTGACACACTTCCTGGGCTTTTCCCACAAGCTTACATTGAAGTAGAGGGACCAAAACTCCTTCGGCCACTTCAAAGCAGCGGCTATGCGCTCGAATGCTCTAAAATAAGAGTCTACCTCAGACTCACG
Organism: Oreochromis niloticus; assembly: GCF_001858045.2. Taxonomy (NCBI): domain Eukaryota; kingdom Metazoa; phylum Chordata; class Actinopteri; order Cichliformes; family Cichlidae; genus Oreochromis; species Oreochromis niloticus. The sequence goes on along the minus strand of NC_031966.2, from coordinate 9,556,596 downwards.
AAACGGGGGAACCACTTGATGTGCTTACTTATGTCAAGCTGGCAGAAGAAGAAGCACTTGTGCTTGACGACGTCGGGGAACACCAGCTGAGCCCTTTCAAGCTCAAGAGCCCTGATACGGAGATGCATAGCTGCACCTCCAGCTGCCTGTTTCGGTCTCCACCTCTCTTATGCGGACGTGAGGCGCAGATCCTCAGTGGACGTACCTTCACTGGATTCAGAAACCCGACCTTAAAAAAACAAACAAACAACAACACACACACACCCACCACACACACACAAGAACAACAACAACACAGAGAAGAAGAAGAGGGGGTAGTTTTACTATGCATCATAAAAACGCATCATGCATCTCCAACCGTATCTTTCTGTTCTGGCTTAGAATCATTGGTTGTTTACTGATCCGTACTTTGGTTGTCATACTGTTGTGATACTGGGGAGAAAGGGTAGGTTGATAGACTAAACCATTACACACAAACTTCAAAACCTAAAGAGTGTGTGAGACTGCTAGCTGTGTGGTTCAGCAATAACTTATCTCAAATGTGTTAGTAAGAGTGACGTGTACTGCTGTCACATTAGCAACGGTTTAACAAATTTCACTGCAAACTATAAAGGAATCTGAATTTTAATAGAACATAGTAGTGATGGATTAAGTGCAGGAACACAGTATAAGTGTCTATGGAACAAATCTCCTTCAGTGTTCAAAATGACCAAAGTGAGGACTACAAGCGTTTCTCTCAGTTGGTTGTGTTTAGGGAAAAGCAGCTAAATACACTGAGACTGCTCCACATTGTTAGCAAGTTAACTCTGGATATCTGTGGGTTTGTCAAACTTGGAGTGAACAAAAGCAGAAAACAGTAAAGATGCAGACGGTGAAAGTCTGGTTATTTCATGACACAATGAAACATTTTACAGTCCACAGAGCAAAGTAGCATACATGATAAATAGATACACATAACACGACCTGTGAGAAGTAAAACTCATCGTCTTACCACATGTTATATTCTGTAAACTTAAAATAAACCACAGAAATTAGAGTTTAGTGTTTTAAAGTCATCTATTAAAACACGAGTCACATTACTGAAGTGACACTTTAACGATGCTTCATATCACAGTCTTTATGATGATAAACATGTTCTCTCATTAGTAGATGTCTGCGCTGTCACTTGTCATGAAAATGTCCAGAGCCTGGGTTCAGCTTCCTCTTCAATTACCATTGATCATTAATAGGGCCCGCAAAGATTTGTCACATTATGCCATAAACAACATGCTTTTATAGAAATCATTGTGACACAAATATTTAGATTCTTGTTTCACAATGTGCATGAACTCAAATCTTTAGAGTTTCATATTTATAAAGTATCGCAATAATACATTTATACCATTGTATGAGCCACACTTCTTGTAAAAAAATGATTGGAAATGCGTTTGAAATAGCTCCTGCTGTGACCTTCCTTCTGTGAGGGCACGCACACTCACACTCACACACACACTCACACACTCACACACGCACACACACACACAAACACAAACACAACTGTTCCTCAGGCCTGACTCTGGGATCCTCTCGTACTCGCTGTCACTTTCATCCAGTTCGCTGTCCTATATTGAACAATGTTAGGGTCTGATGTTGGATCAATGTTAAATTCTGATTCTGATTTTCCACCACGTTTGCACCTTGGATAATATTGAAGCAACAATAAAATCATCATTAAAAACCAACAGGACTTCACAGGTATTTCAATCAATACTAAACCACTGCAATTACCATCAATACTGTGAAAAGACAATTGTGTATGATATAAAAAGAATAACCATTATCTGTTAAGCATTATGTTACAATTTAACACAATGTAAAATTGTAACATTGTAAACATAATGTTACAATTTAACACAATGTAAAATTGTAACATTGTAAAATAATGTTACAATTTTAAATTGTAACATTGTAAAATAATGTTACAATTTTACATTATGTTACAATTTAACATAATGTAAAATTGTAACATTGTAAAAATAATGTTACAATTTTACATTATGTTACAATTTAACATAATGTAAAATTGTAACATTGTAAAAATAATGTTACAATTTTACATTATGTTAAATTGTAACTGTTAAGGGTGGTGAGTTAGCGAACCCAGACGCTGACTCTCGTTTAAGTTGAACAGTGTCTTTATTACAGTGAAGCCAAACCAATCCACAGTTATCCACAGTGCAAGTCCCTTCAGTGCTCCTCTCCCCGTCTCCCCTCGTGTGTCCACAAAACTCCAGAGAATCAGTGAAGTCTCCCCTTCCGTCTCGTTCGCTTCCAGGCTTGGTGCAATACTCCAGCGCTGTCTGTCACTCAGCCACACCGTTAAACAGCCCTGCCAACGATGGTGGATAATTGGCAGTAGCTGGCGACAAATCGGTCGCAGCTGAGGCAGCTCAGAGCGGCAGCACTTCCGGGTCTGAGGTCTTCCGTTGCTACGCGACCGCGTGACAATCGCAGCGGAGCCGGAGAAAAAGCAGAGCGAGAGAGAGGAGAACAAACACACACACAGGTCGACCGGTCGGGCACCGTCCGACTCTGACAGTAACATAATGTAAAATTGTAACATTATGTTTACAATGTTACAATTTTACATTATGTTAAATTGTAATAAGTAAAATTGTAACATTATGTTTACAATGTTGCAATTTTAATGTAAAATTGTAACATTATGTTTACAATGTTACAATTTTAATGTAAAATTGTAACATTATGTTTACAATGTTACAATTTACATTATGTTACAATTTACATAATGTAAAATTGTAACATTATGTTTACAATGTTACAATCAGTAGCGGTTTTAGATACGGGCGACACGGGCAGTTGACCGGGGCTGCATCCTGGTGGGGGCGGCATCACGGGCATCGGCAAAATAAATAATAAATTAATTGCTCGTACTCATGCTGCCCGACATCAGCCAGCGCATATTGGGAATGGCATAGGCACGATCGTTTTCTATCGCCCATTTGCTGGGAGTAAGGGCGCCCTCCGTTTGCGAGGTGCGCCTGCTTCTTGCAGCACAGGGAGGAGAGGGCGGGGCGGCGGGGATTCTCTGGCTGACTGGAGCAGCATCTAATAACCAACTCGCAAAATAAACAAAATTAAAACAAACCAACAACACGAAAACACCAGACATCATGATACAGACTTATAATTTGCACTGATGTTTTTCGAAATTCTATACCTGAAAAGTGAGCGCGAGAGCTCTCGGTGCGCCTGCGCGCTGCTGAAGTCAAAGTAACTTTATTGTCATCTCCGCTACATACAGTCCAGTATGTAGAGAGACGAGACGACGAGGCTCCAGTTACAGCAGTGCAAGTAAACAAACAACAAATATAAGAAGAGTAAGAAATAAATATATACTTTAGGATTCGGGGTAAAGGGATCAATAACAATTTAAAATGTATATATTAAGCACCCACAGTGACACAGGTGTCACTGCCCCTTTACACATTGAGGACACTTTCTGTTAATGTTTCAGAATTGACTGTCCCATGGTTTTTATGACGGTAAAAAATGGGTCTGGGCTCTTAACACTGGAAGTGTTGGAGTAGTTGTCAAACAGCTAACAGGTCATCTGCAGAGGAATGGCTTATCTGAAGAGTTTCAGTCAGGTTTCAGAGCTCATCACAGCACAGAAACAGCTTTAGTGAAGGTTACAAATGATCTTCTTATGGCCTCTGACAGTGGACTCATCTCTGTGCTTGTCCTGCTAGACCTTAGTGCTGCGTTTGATACTGTTGACCATAATATCCTATTAGAGCGATTAGAACATGCTGTAGGTATTACAGGTACTGTGCTGCAGTGGTTTGTATCATATCTGTCTAATAGACTCCAATTTGTTCAAGTAAATGGAGAGTCCTCTTCACACACTAAGGTCAATTATGGTGTTCCACAGGGTTCGGTGCTAGGACCAATTCCATTTACATTATACATGCTTCCCCTAGGCAGCATCATTAGAAGACATAGCATAAATTTTCACTGCTATGCAGATGACACGCAGCTCTATCTGTCCATGAAGCCGGGTAACACACACCAATTAGTTAAACTGCAGGAATGCCTTAAAGACATAAAGACCTGGATGGCCGCTAACTTTCTGCTTCTTAATTCAGATAAAACTGAAGTTATTATACTTGGCCCTGAAAATCTTAGAAATATGGTATCTAACCAGATTCTTACTCTGGATGGCATTACCTTGGCCTTCAGTAATGCTGTGAGGAACCTTGGAGTCATTTTTGACCAGGACATGTCCTTCAACGCACATATTAAACAAATATGTAGGACTTCTTTCTTCCATTTGCGCAATATCTTTAAAATTAGAAATATCCTGTCTCAGAGTGACGCTGAAAAACTAGTTCATGCATTTATTACTTCCAGGCTGGACTACTGTAATTCTTTATTATCAGGATGTCCTAAAAACTCGCTGAAAAGCCTTCAGCTGATCCAAAATGCTGCAGCAAGAGTCCTGACAGGGACTAGAAAGAGAGAGCATATTTCTCCTGTTTTGGCTTCCCTTCATTGGCTTCCTGTTAAATCCAGAATTGAATTCAAAATCCTGCTCCTCACATACAAGGTCTTAAATAATCAGGCCCCATCTTATCTTAATGACCTTGTAGTGCCATATCACCCCATTAGAGCAGTTCGCTCTCGCTCTGCAGGCCTACTTGCTGTTCCTAGAGTATTTAAAAGTAGAATGGGAGGGAGAGCCTTCAGTTTTCAGGCCCCTCTTATGTGGAACCAGCTTCCAGTTTGGATTCGGGAGACAGACACTATCTCTACTTTCAAGATTAGGCTTAAAACTTTCCTTTTTGCTAAAGCATATAGTTAGGGCTGGACCAGGTGACCCTGAATCCTCCCTTAGTTATGCTGCAATAGACGTAGGCTGCCGGGGATTCCCAGTTTTCAGTTTTATTTGTCATATCCAAGTTAGCACAGGGTCAACATTGCAATGAAATGTGTTTGACGAGCAGCAGTCACTCAGCAGCATGATACAGTAGGAGAAAATATAACAAAATATAATAAATAAAATAAAATAAAAATAAAAAAATAGTAAAGAGCAAATATTAGAGAGACATGGTAAAGAGAAAAGATGACTAATATATATGTATCTATAAATATAAATATAAATATATGTACACTAGTGATTAAATAAGAAAATCTTGAAAAGAATATGACGGGAGGGCAGATGGGATATTGCACAGGAATGAGCAGCAGAAAATTACAGTATTGCACTTTTTAAATATAAATATCAATAACAATAAAGTGAAGTGACCAGTGCAGATTAAACAGAGTACTTGTGAAGCTGCAGGGTAGCTTCTGAGTGCTGTGTTGTGTGTGTTTAAGTGTTGTGGTTGAGGTGTCGTATGGCTTGGTGGTAAAAACTGTTTTTAAGTCTTGTAGTCCGAGCAGACAGACTCCTGTAACGTCTGCCAGATGGTAACAAGGAGAAGAGCTGATGTGCTGGGTGGCTGTGGTCCTTGATGATGCTGTGTGCTTTAGGGAGGATTCGCTGGAGATAAATGTCCTGAATGGCAGGAAGCCTCGTGCCAGTGATGTGCTCTGCTGCCTTCACCACCCTCTGTAGTGATTTACGGCTGCTGGCAGAGCAGCTTCCGTACCAAAACTGTGATGCAGCTCGTCAGCAAGCTCTCAATTGCACACCTGTAAAAATTTGAGGTGATGTTGGCGTTCATGCTAAACTTCCTCAGCCTCCTCAGGAAGTAAAGCTGCTGGCGAGCTTTCCTGATAGCAGTGTCTGTGTGGAGGGTCCAGGAGAAGTCCTCAGTGATGTTGACTCCAAGGAACTTGAAGCTGCTGACCCTTTCGACCTTGACACCGTTGATGTGGATGGGCTGGTGTTCCCTGACTGGTCGTTTCCGGTAGTCCACTATCATTTCTCTAGTTTTGCTGATGTTGAGAGTCAGGTTATTTTCCAGGCACCACTCGTACAGTGCCATCACCTCCTCTCTATAGGCCGTCTCATCGTTGTCTGTAGGTGTAGGTGACCTGCTCTACCTCCTGAGCTACAGCCACCCCTAAAATATTAAATAATCTAGAAGCATGAAATACATGTCTTTCAGGTTCTCATCTTCTCTTTTTAGTGTTGGTCTTATCCTGCATGAATATGCTGAATTTCAAAAAGAAAAGAGAAAAAACAAGAGATCTGGTGCGATTGTCTGTAGGATAATTTCCAAATGTCACATAACGGATATAGGAAGGATGTAGAGACTAACAGAGAGATAATTAATAAGCCGATGCTTGAAATAAATGAGGTGGTAGGCAGTTTGGGAGACGTGGGATTGCCAGTGTTTTCAAAGCTCTTGCAAAAAATGTTTTTTTTACTGCCACCCTGACCAGCAGGGGGAGCTCTAACAGAGACAAAGTAACACCATTACCCTTATGTTCTCAAAAGTCACACCAGACTTAGATTAAGTTTAATCATCTCAAAGATTCAGACAGAGGGTGAATACTGTTGCCGACCTTAAAAAAAACAAAACAAAACAAACAAAAACAACCAAACAAAACACACACACACACAAGAACAACAACAACACAGAGAAGAAGAAGAGGGGGTAGTTTTACTATGCATCATAAAAACGCAATCATGCATCTTCCAACCGTATCTTTCTGTTCTGGCTTTAGAATCATTGGTTGTTTACTGATCCGTACTTTGGTTGTCATACTGTTGTGATACTGGGGAGAAAAGGGTAAGGTTTGATAGACTAAACCATTACACACAAAACTTCAAAAACCTAAAGAGTGTGTGAGACTGCTAGCTGTGTGGTTCAGCAATAAACTTATCTACAAATGTGTTAGTAAAGAGTGACGTGTACTGCTGTCACATTAAGCAACGGTTTAACAAATTTCACTGCAAACTATAAAAGGAATCTGAATTTTAATAGAACATAGTAGTGATGGATTAAGTGCAGGAAACACTAGTATAAGGTGTCTATGGAACAAATCTCCTTCAGTGTTCAAAATGACCAAAGTGAGGACTACAAGCGTTTCTCTCAGTTGGTTGTGTTTAGGGAAAAAGCAGCTAAATACACTGAGACTGCTCCACATTGTTAGCAAGTTAACTCTGGATATCTGTGGGTTTGTCAAACTTGGAGTGAACAAAAGCAGAAAAACAGTAAAAGATGCAGACGGTGAAAGTCTGGTTTATTTCATGAACACAATGAAACATTTTACAGTCCACAGAGCAAAGTAGCATACATGATAAATAGATACACATAACACGACCTGTGAGAAGTAAAACTCATCGTCTTACCACATGTTATATTCTGTAAACTTAAAATAAACCACAGAAATTAGAGTTTAGTGTTTTAAAGTCATCTATTAAAAACACGAGTCAACATTACTGAAGTGACACTTTAACGATGCTTCATATCACAGTCTTTATGATGATAAAACATGTTCTCTCATTAGTAGATGTCTGCGCTGTCACTTGTCATGAAAATGTCCAGAGCCTGGGTTCAGCTTCCTCTTCAATTACCATTGATCATTAATAGGGCCCGCAAAAGATTTGTCACATTATGCCCATAAACAACATGCTTTTATAGAAATCATTGTGACACAAAATATTTAGATTCTTGTTTCACAATGTGCATGAACTCAAAATCTTTAGAGTTTCATATTTATAAAGTATCGCAAATAATACATTTATACCATTGTATGAGCCACACTTCTTGTAAAAAAATGATTGGAAATGCGTTTGAAAAATCTCCTGCTGTGACCTTCCTTCTGTGAGGGCATGCACACTCACACTCACACACACACACACACACTCACACACGCACGCACACACACACACTATTGATTACCTACACACATCAGATATTGATAACCTTTAACTGACCCCTGATCTCCTAACTGTTCCTCAGGCCTGACTCTGGGATCCTCTCGTACTCGCTGTCACTTTCATCCAGTTCGCTGTCCTATATTGAAACAATGTTAGGGTCTGATGTTGGATCAATGTTAAATTCTGATTCTGATTTTCCACCACGTTTGCACCCTTGGTTAATATTGAAGCAACAATAAAATCATCATTAAAAACCAACAGGACTTCACAGGTATTTCAATCAATACTAAACCACTGCAAATTACCATCAATACCTGTGAAAAAGACAATTGTGTATGATATAAAAAAAAAAGGATAACCATTATCTGTTAAGCATAATGTTACAATTTAACACAATGTAAAATTGTAACATTGTAAAAATGTTACAATTTTAAATTGTAACATTGTAAAAATAATGTTAAAATTTTACATTATGTCACAATTTAACATAACTTAAAATTGTAACATTGTAAACATGATGTTACAATTTTACATTATGTTAAATTGTAACTGTTAAGGGTGGTGAGTTAGTGAACCCAGACGCTGACCTCTCGTTTAAGTTGAACAGTGTCTTTATTTACAGTGAAGCCAAAACCAATCCACAGTTATCCACAGTGCAAGTCCCTTCAGTGCTCCTCTCCCCGTCTCCCCTCGTGTGTCCACAAAACTCCAGAGAATCAGTGAAGTCTCCCCTTCCGTCTCGTTCGCTTCCAGGCTTGGTGCAATACTCCAGCGCTGTCTGTCACTCAGCCACACCGTTAAACAGCCCTGCCAACGATGGTGGATAATTGGCAGTAGCTGGCGACAAATCGGTCGCAGGTGAGGCAGCTCAGAGCGGCAGCACTTCCGGATCTGAGGTCTTCCGTTGCTACGCGACCGCGTGACAATCGCAGCGGAGCCGGAGGAAAAGCAGAGCGAGAGAGAGGAGAACAAACACACACACAGGTCGACCGGTCGGTGCACCGTCCGACTCTGACAGTAACATAATGTAAAATTGTAACATTATGTTTACAATGTTACAATTTTAATGTAAAATTAAACATTAAAAACATTAAAACATTAAAACATTAAAATGTTACAATTTTAATGTAAAATTGTAACATTATGTTTACAATGTTACAATTTTACATTATGTTACAATTTAACATAATGTAAAATTGTAACATTGTAAACATAATGTTACAATTTAACACAATGTAAAATTGTAACATTGTAAAAATAATGTTACAAGTTTTACAAAATGTTACAAAAAGAAGAGGAGAGGCTGGGGATGGAGCCTGCCTATTTGCCTGACACGCTGTCAACTTTACGCAATAATGCGAGAGATGGAATTGCTTGCTTGTTTATTAAAGTGCTTGAAAAGTTTACAGAGCAATGTGATCGGCTTGCGATTCAAACTCTTAAAACATCACAGGCTCTAATGCAACAAGGGGAAACTCGTTGTGCTGCGGTCAACAAAAACTACGGCTGCCAGCCCTCCTCTCTGTCAAAATCAAACCAGTTAAAGGCAGACTGACAACGCCCTCTTAATGTCACTGCTAGCACCCACGTGACTCCCGTTACACATCACCATAGCAACCAAACAAATGTAAACCCAGTGATCATTAAAATTCAATACATTTAATTATGGCTCCTAGAAGGAGAAGCGAGCAAAAGACACAGGTAAGCAGATGTGTCATTGGATAATGGCAGGTCATGTATCCTAAAACATTAAGAATCAGAATACTTTATTCATCCCTAAGGAAATTATGTGGGTTACAGTTACTCCAAGAAGAAATGGTAAAAAAAAAAAAAAAAAAAAAAGTAACAGTAACGGACTAAACTCCAAAAAATATATACAATAATATAATATTAATTAGTCAGTGTCAATTGTTGATTGGTCCTGTTCTCATTGTATGACGAATTATGATGTTTAGTAGCCGTTTGCAGACTATGTATACTCTCTCTGTCTTCATAGTAGCCACAGCCACCCTGGGGCGCACTGACAGAGGCGAGGCTGCCGAACACTGGCGCCACCGGGCCCTCTGACCACCACCAGTAGGCAACGGGTGAAGTGTCTTGCCCAAGGACACAACGACCGAGACTGTCCAAGGTGGGGCTCGAACCGGCAACCTTCCGATTACAAGGCGAACTCCCAACTCTTGAGCCACGATCGCCAAACACGCTAGGACCGCCACTGACTACAGGTGATAATCAACCATGTTTCATAGGGATGTGACTACATTTAGAAATGTCACACATTTTTAGGTATACAGCAAAAGATGCAATGAAATAAATGAGTGATCACATATTTATCAAAATGAATTCACTGAAATACATCTGCACATTTCTGCAGCCTGACACACATGAACACAGTACACATTTGTTTACTGCAAGCTTGTTTCAGAGATGTAATGCAGTTAATTACATTTTTAGTTATTTTTTAATTATTTGCCTGTTTTATTCATTTTAATCTGGATGTGTCTGTTTCCTTGTAGCGTTAGTGGAGATGGTGAACCTGACACAATCCTGTGTTTAGTGTGAAAGAAACCAGTTAACAGCCGGTTTAGTGAAATTCTCTTGAACTCATGAAAAACTCATCGTCGTCTGGAAGTGAGCAGCTGAAGCGTCCTGTGTGATCAGAGGTCCTCGTCGTCCTCGCTCACCATGACGTCGAGCTCTTTGTCTTTCCGTACGACGCTCTCGGTGATGAACTCCTTCTGCTGCTCCTCCAGCTCACGCAGCTCCGCCTGCAGGCGCTCCAGGTGGAGCACTCGCCGGTTCTTCAGCAGCCGGCTGGGGAATGGGTTCATGTCATTGAAGGCGATGCTGGTCAGCTTCCTGCATGGACACACGCAGGCGTAAAGGACTCGATCACCAACACAGAGGAACTGGAAACTGATCAGCTTGAGCGTTTCTGTTTTATGCTGCTTGATACTTCAAGTACTGCAGTTTGAGCAGGAAATACTGGACTGACTGGACCACATGTATCCGAGAGCTGCAGATACTTACAAATCTCTAAACCATTGTTACTGTGACCAGTGAAATTTAAACTTCTCACAAGATTTCAGTAAAAAGAGTTTGAAGCTCAAAGATTCAACAGCTACATCCACTAATGCTAATACACTTCTGAGAGTGTAACAGCTCGTAGATTAAGGCGGGTGGAGGCGAGTGCATACCTGGCATTGGAGACGGTCTTTGTGAAGAAGCGTAGGTATTGGTAGATCTCCACGCTGTCGTGGATCTTCAGGATGTCGTCCTCTTTGTATTTGAACAGAGCCAGAGTGTATCTGAAGATCACCTGCAGCACAGACACGCATTTCATAACAGGACACTCACACCACACAATTAACTGGAAACTTTGAGGAGGTGAGTCATAAAATTACTCTTTCAGTTGTGGTGCAGTTGGGCCATTTACTAATTACAGCTCTGATCGATTTCCAAGAAGCCACTTGGTTCCTCACTTGCCAGATAATCTTATCCTACTTGATAGTTGAGCTTCTCTTGATCTACGTGGCAGAAGCTGTTGTCAGCATTTATCCCTGTGTGGTATAAATTTCTGGGTCTGAACTGCCTTCTTGTTTCCTGAGACAAACAATGTAAAAGCTGTGCTGCATTTTTCACATTACGAAACAAGCCCAAAGGAATTGGCCCGCTCATCTTCTGGATTTGCGCTGCTTGTGGTAGACTGTGAGGTCGTTACTAAAATTATCTGCCTTCCCACTCCTATTTCATGTCACATGACAGTTCCCCATGCGTAGTAAACAATGTCTTAATTACTCCTAAAATGTAAATAAAGACATCTAAAGCTCAAAACAAAATCATTTTTGTTTCCATGGATACTACTGTGGTGCATTGTCTGTATTTCTGTCATGGTGCGTTCGGGTGTATGGTACCTTGGTACCCTCGTACAGGAAGGCGTCCCACAGAGGCATCAGGATGTCGCTCGGCAGACTCTCCACAAAAACCACCAGGAACCAGTTGAAGGTGATGAGAGAGACGTCAATGTTGTGATCCTCAAAGTGAGATGCCAGGCGAGGAAGCTTCTCCGCCATGAAGTCCTTCAGCACGCGCTGGTCCGCCTGAGCACAAAGACTCTCACACATCAGCCTCACTGATCACTAAAACAGATCACAGCAGGCAAGCAGGTGTGTGCTGACCTGAGAGGCCACCAGATTCTTGGTGTAGTAGTCCTGAGGCATGATGGCTTCCACCACCGCCACCAGACACCAGAAGGCGTCTTCTTCACTTTGGAGGACCAGCAGAGCCAGGGCTGCTAACCTGTGGACATTTATGGAAGGTGAGATCATATCTGGAAGGTGGGTAAACATAAGTACTCAGATATCAAATTTATATATTTATTCTGACCTGTTGAGTCCTTGGCAGTAGCCAATGGCAGGGTTATGCCAGGAGAAGGCCAGAAGGATGCGGCGGAGCTGCTGGAGGGCGGGGCTGGACGGCGAGGAGAAGTGCTGATTGGTTGTCAGGGTTCGGTGAAGGTCCAGCTGGATCTGCCTGGAGGCAGGATTAGGAGCTGTCCGACTCTTCTCACACAGCTGGAAACAGAACAGGCGGATTACTGAGTGCTCGCCAGTATTCCCAACAGGAAGAAGGAGGAGCCACCTGTGCCCAGCTGCGGATAAAGCATTCTCTCTCTCTCTCTACAGCTGTACCTGCTGATAGCGTTGCGGGTGGCGCTCTTGGCTTGTCAAAGTTCTGGCTCGAACCAGACAGCGCCACACTCTCTGCCGATACTCCCGAGGGACGCCTTCACGCACCAGAATTTTGAGCTCAGGTGAGATGATGAAGTCATCGTCGGACCTGCCTGCCAGGTACTGAGCCCAGCGGCTCAGCAGGGGGTGCTCCAGACCCTCCTACAGGGACAAACGAGACCGCCAGTTACTGAACACCGTAGCTCTTGATCAAAACTGGAAAAAGTTTCTTTATGGGAAACTGCTTCCCGGTTCTGGACTGTCGGTCGGCTCTGAACAGGACATGATGAGAAAATAATATAAAATATCATTAATAAATATCATTAAACATACAAAATAATGTTGGTTATGACTATAAAGATTAAATCTTTAATAGGGGACAGGTGGAGACAGATGATTGGCTGTGGCAACCCCCTTAAAGGGAGCAGCTGAAAGAAGGTTTGGGGTGATTTTTTAGCCCTGAGTAGTGACTGCAGGCCCTGCTAGCCTGCTGGGGGATCACGCTGAGTTTATTTAAACTCCTCCGGATAAGCAGCTGTAAACTTTGGTTTCTTGGACCTGGTGCAGCAGGTTGTGGGAGCGAATCTCCAGCGCCTGGATCTTTGCCAACAGCTTCATGTCCTCTACCTCGTAGTCTGGGATGATCTTAAAGCCGTACTCATCGTGATCCCTGAGGACACAGCAGATCTTTAATACATTTAACAGGTTTGGAGTAAACAGTGAAAAATTTGATCTATTTAGAGTTTCTACTTCTCAGTTTTTAATTGTCATGTCAAGTGACTCTTGAATAAGAAAGAAGCAGGTTGTGTCTGTTATTTTGTCTACCCTGCTGTTCAGGTGCTCGTACCGGTCCACGCTGAGCTTCGTGACGCTCTTCAGCTCTCCCTTCAGAGCGTCCTCGATCATTTTCTGCACGGCCTCCCGCTGGGCCGGATGCAGAGATTTGATCTCCTGCAGCCTCCGCAGGACTCCCAGGTAACGGCTCTCCACCTGACAGTTAGTGGCTTCCAGGAAAGCACACTGCAGCCAATCAGAGGGCAGGAAAAGGGGCATTATCACTGTGCTGTAGGCTGTGGGCTGTAGCTGGCCCATAGCAGCTCTGTGTGGTGGTGGAGTGTTTAAATGAACAGAAATGGCATCAGACCGACCTTCACCATCAGGGTCTTCTCCTGCTCTGAGCTTTTCCTCCACAGTTTGGTCAGCTGGTAGATCTCAGAGTTCAGAAACTTGTTCTGAGTCTTATACGCCTCGATGTCATCCTGCAGACACAAACACAGTCAGACAACCTCGGAGGTTTAAGAGGTTTTAGACTCAGTAACGTAATATCAGCTGTTTCTTCACTGTTGATAGCTTCAGCTCATTTTGGAAGGTTTTTAAACTTTCTTTAAAACACAATCATTTACACTCGGTACCTTCAAGTAAAACTTTAATTCGCTGTAAATTATCACTGTGCTTCACCTTGAGGTTGTTGTTCTCCTGCCGAAGCTGTTTGAGAGTCTGAGAGTTGATGCGGCCGGCAGAGGACGAGTTGGGGCGCCGCGGGTCTGACAGACACGCCGTCACCTGATCGGACAGTTTTATGATCACCTGAGAGGAAACAGTTGCACAGTGAGTGCAGCTGCAGATAGACTTCATGTTTTACTGTCACACAAAGATCACAGGAAGCAAGAAAAAGTAACTGAGTACATTTACTCAAGTAGAAGTGCTCGTAACTCTGAGCACTTTTTATTTGTCTGCCAGCTGCAGGCGGTGATTCAACAACACAAAACTTTCTCATGTTGTGTGGGTGCGTCCTGTTTTGGTTCAGGCAGGAAGAAGAAGCTGAGTCACACAGCCAGTTACTGCCTAGATACGATACGTGACCACAGGGTGGAGCAGTTGATTGAGCTATATGGTCATAATGCACGCCACACATAAAACAGAATTAAAATGAAACCTTGACAGAGTCAAATATGCAGCCCGGGAGCCAGATTAGGCCCACCAAAGGTCCCAGTGCAGTCCTGGGTGGCTTTGAATAAAGTGAAAATTTAAAAGTTCAGGTATTTGGAAAATAAAATCATCTCCTACTCACAGTGTGATAATCCCAGCACAGGAGCAGAAGACTATGGGAAGTTAAAAGCTGCTTGAATGATAACGAAATGCTATTTAAACCTGCGACAGCAGAAAACTGAGTGAAGTTGTATGTTTTAGACTTCGTAAGCAGCTGACAGCTCATTAAACATGAACGTTTTGAGAATGCGTTTGGACTTAAAGGGAAATAATTTTGTCTTAACATTTGCCTTAGATTCAGAAATCTGCGGTGAACTCATTTCACTGGTCCGGCTGATTTGAGATCAAACTGCAGTGTATGTGGCACTCAAACTGACACAGCTGATCACTTTAAATAACTGAAACAACTCATGATTATGAAGGACGAGCTACCTAAAGAGCCCTACTCTCAGCACAGTTTTTATTTTTGATCGTCAATTATAACTCCTGCAGCCTCCTCTCTCCTCCTGATGAATTTTAGGAATTGAGATGTTTCAGTGTGGCGTACAGAAATTCAAATCCAGGTCACATGTAGGAGGACGGTCCAAATAAGGAGGCACAAACTTGAAGAATTAGAAAATATTTTAAAAAAACCCACCTCCGAAGAGACCTAAGTAACGTTGCAGAACACCAACCTGCACACTGCTCTTTAAAAGTGGAGACACGGAGCTCGCTCAATGAGCATTTTGCTCTGTGATCTTTCTCAAACGTTCCCTTTTTGGGGTTTTTTGGCTACGATTCTCAGTTTTCCAATAAATCACATGACACATCCATCATCTGGGCTGGTCATTTAGGTGAAGCGCTGAATGCACAGGAGAGGCCCTCTGTCTGATCTAATCAACATCCACCCACACTCGGTTTGTTTTGTGCTTTTTTCCTGAGCCAGCAGCAGCTCCAGGAACAGCCCCAGATCTCAGAGAAACTTTCAGTCATGCAAACAAACGTGCACGGGTTATTTTAACGTGACCAACCGGAGGTCAGTCTGACAGCAACCTCTGGTTTGTCCTCACCTCCTGTTTGGCGGTGTTCTTCTCCATCAGCATCGTGTTGTTCTGCTGCAGCTCGGCGACCTGCATGGCCTTCTCAGCCAGACTCTTCTTCACCGCCTCCACCTCCATCTTGGCCTCGTCCAACCGCCCCCGGAGGTCGGCCGCCTGCCGCTCGCGGTGTCGGAGCAGCTCCAGACGTTCCTGCTCACCCTCCTCTGCCAAAAACTCGGCACAGGTTCGCTTCTCCAGCTGAGAAGCCTCCAGCGCTTTGTGGAGGATCCACACCAGCTCCTGCAGGAGGCAGTGTGTTTGTCACTTTTTTCAGTGGCAGCAGAGATCAATAACGTTTTATGATTACCGAACGACTGATCACCTTCTGAGCTTTGACCTCCTCCATCAGCATCTCTTTCTCCTGCTGCAAGCGGCCTATCCGGTCTGAGGACTGAGACGCCATGTCTCTGCGGCGGACCGGCAAGGTGGACGCGCTGCGAGCCTTCACCCTCCGGCTGCAACTCTCAAACAGTGATGGTGACTCCCTGCCATCTGCAGGGGGGGCCTGATCAGCTGCATTGAGCAATGGGAGGGGAGGGGAGGGGCTCGGGGATCCAGAGGGAGTGCTGAGGTTTGGAGAGGCTGAGAAGTGACAGAGAAGGATTAAAAGAAGTCACACGCCCGGATGTTGAAGCGCGTAAATAAACTGATGGTGGTAATTTACAGGACAAACACAGACCAACAACCTCTTAATAAAAACCCGAGGACTGAAGAGGATCACGGCCCAAATCAGGTACAAAATACTCAGTACAGGTGAGTCACAGTTCAGGCTGATGTTTATGTCTTAAGTCTGAAGTCAAAACGAAAAAGTCCCAATTCAAGTCCAACTTGAAGTCACAGGTAACTATAGATGCATCTTCTTCCTTCCACACCTGATGGGCACCGCAGGCCTCAACTTTATTACATCTATATAACCCCAAATCACAAAAATGCTGCCTTATTATCTCAAAGTAAAGGCCTTACAGTATTAGAGAGACCTCAGTGATTACACGATCCCCCATGTGGAGCACTTTATGACAGAAGGAAGGAAAAAATCCCTTTTAAGGAAGACGGCTTGAACAGAAGCAGGATCAGAGGGGGGCAGCAATCTGTCTCGACCAAATGTGGGAGGAAACATTCATAACATGGTTTGGTTCACTGTCTCCTGTCACCTGACACCTACACAACACCAACTACAAGCTTTATTAAAAAGAGAAGTCTAATAGGAAAAGTAGGGAGTGTTCCTGAATCCAAACTGGGGAGCTCGTCTGTTATATTCTGCAGAATTTCAAACAGCTGAAGGCTTTTCAATGAGCTTCAAGAACAACCCGACAATAAGGAATTTCAACAGTCCAGCGTAGAAGTAGAAAATGCGTGAACTAATATTTCAGCATCACTTGAGAGGATGTTCTTAATTTTGGTGATATTGCATATATGAAACAAAGAAGTCCTACATATTTGTCTAATGTGCGCACTGAGGGACATAAATGACTCCAAGACTCCTCACAGGGCTGCTGGGGGCCAAGCTAACACCATTCAGAGTAAGGATCTGGTTGGACACCAAGTTTCTGAGGTTTTTAGGGCCGTGTACAATAAAAAACTTCAGTTTGTGTGAATTTAAAAGGAGGTCTGAGGACTGAGACGCCATGTCTCTGCGGCGGACCGGCAAGGTGGACGCGCTGCGAGCCTTCACCCTCCGGCTGCAGCTCTCAAACAGTGATGAATTTAACTTTAAATTCAATTTAACTTGAATTTAACATCATTCAAGTGTTTAAGTTATGACTGTAGTTTAACTGATTTGCGTCATGTGGTTTCATAGATGAATATAAATGGTATTACTGGTGTACTCTAAGCTCTGACTAGTTACTGTAGTACTGCTGTAGTACTGTATATACATACTGGGGGTGCTGACTGTGTCGGCAGTGTTCGGGGGAATCCGGGGTGGAGCTTCTACGTGAAACACGCTCTGACTCCAGTCCTGGGATGACCTCTTACGCAGACAGTGGACTGAGTTTCTGTACTCAGAAAGAAGAAACATGAAGACCAACAACAAAACAAGTGGAAGACATCAGACTGTCTGAGCCTTTTAAACGCCTTAGATTTGTGGGGACTCACTGGATCTCGATGAGAGGATGCTTGAGCGACACGTTGGCGAGGGGAATTCGCGTCATCGGCACACTGGCGGCCCCCTCTCCGACCAGACCGATGGGGCTCTTCAACACCGGCAGGAAGTCATCTGCACAAACACACAGAGACATTCAACACCTCAGACACACATGCAAAGCCTGTGTGTTTTCTTCTAGCTGCTTATTTTCAATGAATGTGTGTTTGATGTTTAAATACTTTTAATTTGACCTTTACTTATACACTCTCTTATATACTCTCATTAAGACTCAGTGTCTCATTTACAAGAGTGACCCGTTTCAGACAAACATTAAAATCGCAGCAATAGAAGAAACAATAGAATAGCTAAAAGTGTCTAATGTTCACACATTCATGTCAAAAACAGGAACAAGTCCCCAGGGATGATTTCACAAATTCCTATGTACGTCTTTTAAAGTCTACAAGTGACATCAGCTGATGTCATGTCATGTATCCCATGAAGATGGGGCAGAAAAAGAGGAATGCCTTCTTTCTGAGTTCTGTACGAACTGATGGTGACTGTAATGAAGTCCTGAGACCGCAGACTATGACTAAGCTGTTTGCGTGACGTGTACTCTGATAAATAAGAAGGGAGTAAACCACACATAGATTTACAGATAAAATTATACCAATGAACCATCCTGCATATGGCCAGTCAACCAGAGAATGTACAGCGGTGTGCCAAAGGTTTACAGCTGCTTGTAAATCTTAGTGCCCTGTGATAAACAGTCCATGAGATGGAGAGAAAGAGGCGTTCATGTAAATTTTATCGCTGTAATCCAGGAGGGGTTAAAAGGTGGTAACAACGAGCCTTTTCCTTGCTGTGAAAGAGAAACACGATTGATTTTTGGAAAAAGAAGCCCAACTTTCACATAACCTTGTTTTTTTTCTGCATTCAAAAGCAGTCTGAGCTGACACAGCTGTGACTGTATAAAATCAAAAGCTAGCTGTAATTGTTCAAAAATTTATATGAGCACAATAAATGATTGTATCATCTGTGTAAAAATGAAACCGATGCATTAAGACTTTGTCCTCAGCCATTAACACAAATAGTAAATAGTGCAGGGCCCACTAGATAACCCTGGGGCACTCTCTGGAAATGAGACCACTGAGCTGCATGCACTGCTGATGGTCAGAAAAGTAATTAGTAATACACCACCTGCTTGGTCTGAAAGGCCTATGACCAGTAGCCTCTGGCATGAAATGCCATGGTCAACAGTGTCAAAGGCTTTTGATAGACCAATAAAAAGAGCAGCGCAGTAGTTCTTTGAAGGCTTTCAAGGCTCAATAGACATCATTAAGAACTTTTAAGAAAGCAGTTTCATAGCATTGCAATTTCCTAAAGCCAGACTGAGAAGGAGAAAAAACTACTGTAATCTAGGAAACGCTAAGTTGATTATTTACCAGACCAAGATCCAGAATTTGGAAACTGGTCTGTAGTTATTGACCATCGAAGAATCACCAGTTTTCAGAAGCGGGAGTAAAAAAGGCACACTTCCAAATCTCTGGTAAAGAATTTGTTGTATGGAAAGATCAAAATACATCAACACTGGCTCAGCTATGACACTTGCGGCCAGGCACAAAAAGAAAGGTGACAGGAATATAAAAATATTTATTTAAAAGTCTGAGTTCACTCTTTTTAAAACTCTGTTTAAAAAGTTTAGGCTAATTGTCTGAACCTTAGCACACTGTGAAAATTCAGTGTTGACAGAGACTCGAGATTTCTGTTCGATGAACAAATAGCAGCATCATTGACGGGTCTTAAATTGTTTAATTATTATTTTTTGTCCGGCTTATGTAAAATTATTTGCACTTCTACCCCCATTATCGTTTTCTTTTAAAATTTTCCATACTAGATGTCCAATAATGTGACTGATGTGAATCCTAGATAGTTAGCTAGATTGCTAGATAGATAAAAAGCTAGCTAGTTAGTTAGATGGATAAGATAGCTAGATTGTAGATAGCTCGACAAATAGGTATTATATGCAGTGATAAAACAAAACAAAACAAAAAAACAAAAATAAGTTTAAGTTAAAGAAAAGTAGAAAGCAAGTCTAAAATTGTGAAAATTGTATTAATAAATAATGTTTAGACTATAAATAAAAGAAACAGCTGCAAAAAGGTATAATCCAGAAATGTGTGTGCCTGAAAGGTGTTTTATAGTATAATAGGAATCATTTACTGAAGCAGCTGGGCTGAGTAATTCTGACGCCTAAACAACACACAGGTAAATAAAAACAATTTAAAAAAATTATTCTTTTAAAAATTAAGAAATTTTGTGATTTTCAATGTATATATTGGGATGCAGTCCAGGTGGATCTCCAGGCCATGTCATAAAGACCCTGCAGGGGGCACTGAAAGATCTCTACGCTGTCAGATTAGGCTCTGAACACCTACATCAGGGGTGTCCAAACTTTTTTCACTGAGGGCCACATACATAAAAATATAGGAGGGGCTGGACCACTTACTAGAAATTAGGTATATAACCGTAACTGTAGTGTATTAAAGTTAGAAAAATCATTTAAAAGTGGTCAAATGTGTTATATTGTTGAATATAATTAAAGACAAAACTGCCTTCATCACAGCTTTCCATAAATGGATCTTTATTGATTTATTCAGAAAAAGCTTTGGTAGCTCATTCTCAGAACAGCAGCAGATTTCTTCTTGGACAGAAGATTTACAGCACAGAGAAAAAACAAAGATGGGACGGGTACATTTCAAGCTTGTTATTTAAGTTCTTAGACTTAGCAACACACCTGTTAACGTTCGTTTGAAACCGTTATCAACATTAACAGACTGAACTGGACTTAATAACAGGAGTGCATATAATTTTAGTAAATTATTCTGGTGAGTATCAGCTGCGCTGGGTATGTAAGTCGGGCCATCCAGCCGCGGTGCTGATCGCCACTCGTGCCAAAAATCCGGACAAAGGTCACTTGATCAAGGAGCAGATCTGCATCAGAGGAGATCAGCTGACTTTGCGTGTGCGTGCGCTGTGCACAGCGGTGTGTACTCAGTGTGTTAACAAGAAAAACGCATATAAGAAAGTGGTGCGCAAAAGCAGGGTAGTGACAGAATTGATGCGCATTATTGACATTTGAAGCATGTGTACCTGCACATGCATGCTTATTAACACACGTGTACTGTGGAATATATTTTTACTCACCTAAAGCGCTCGTGCTCTCGTCCACTCCCCGCAAAAAAAAAATAAAAAAAAATAAAAAATTAGCAGCTGTGCGGTGTCTGTGGCATCGGTGCTCTCATCGCATGCGATGGAGTAAAAATCAAAAGCACAGCTTTATCAGACAGCTGCAGTTTAATGTTGGCTGACAGTCTTCAGTGCGTGGCACAACTGTATTTCTGGACATGCTGACGTTGTTGAAGTCCTGCACTTTTTCCGGGCACATTATTTCGGTGACTTTAACGAAGCAGCGTTTTACGAGGTCTCCATCTGAAAAAGGCTTGCCATGTCTTGCGATGAGTTGGGCGACCTCATAGCTGCTATTGGAGCCTTTTCCTGGACTTTTTGAGCACGAAAAAAATACTGTTGCTGACCCTGCAGGATAGCTACCCTTTAATTCCTGCTCTCGCTCAGCACCAGTGTAGGATACATAGGCCTGATGTTTGGTTTCATAATGACGTCGTACATTATACTCTTTCATAACTGCCACAGTTTCAGTGCAGATCAAACAGACACACTTCCCCTTGAATTCTTTGAAAAAATATTCACTCTCCCACCGTGTCTGAAATTTTCTGCACTCACTTTCTACCTTTCGCTTCTTTGGTTCTGCCATGTTTGGTAACTTGGGGTAAATTTCTTCTGTGATTGTCCTTTTTGGTGGAGCAACTGCCTTGATCAACAGTAGCTCCCCCTGGTGTTAAAACTAAGAAGTGCAATACACTTAAGCAAAAGTTGAAGTGCGGGCCATTTTCTATTCTATTTATAAAATTACTTGAGGGCCAATTAAAAATGGACCGCGGGCCGCAGACTTTGGACACCCCTGACCTACATGAAGGATAATTAAAAACAAACAAACAATGGAGCCGTCTCTGTGAGCTGAGCTGAGACGTAAAGGTGCTGAACAAGCTGGGACATGAACTGAATACCTGAGAGCCAGGTGAGCTGCTCCAGCAGTCAGACTGACAAACAGAGGAGGTTTAATGCTTGTTTATCTGAATTTTATCTCACGATAAAAAAATGAAAGAATGTCCAGTTTTTTTCCTTCCAGCAGGTGTTTGCTCGCCAGTTTATATTTAGTCCATGGGGGTTTCCTCTCATTCAGCCGCATGCAGCTGATCTGCAGTCAGAGTCACTTCCTGTCCAGATGATGATGTAACTGAGCCATAACAGGAAATGATCCTCAGCTCCACAGGGCGACATCAAAGAGCGTATCGAGCACGCCAACATTTGGTGAAATGAGATGTGATGGCCTCTTAAAAGTCAAATATTTTCAGAGCTGAAGTATTTGACTGCATGCTACATGAAGTACTTGGACTGATACTTATACGTAACACTTAGCTTCATTCATGTGATTTCATTTAATCACATTTGCATAATTTTTGCTAAGTGAAGATTTAAGTTTTAACCTTTTTAACCCTCTAATGCGCTTACTTGTTAATAGACTACAGTAGAGGCACACAACAGAAGTAAAATTACACTTTTTACTTCATCTACAAAAGTATAATTTAAGATTAAAAAATGGTTTATTTGATCAAACATCACAGAAACTCAAAATGCTGAAGGAGCTCATCAGAGTGCTTAATATTTTTAATTAGTTTGAGTCAATGAACACTGTCACCAATTTTGACCTTGTCAGTCAGTTGGAGGCTGTCCGGCATTGCACATAAACATAGCATTACTGTGTTTACCACTGCTGTCATAGGAATGCTCTGCTTAGCTTCAGCTAGTGTGTGCTTGCTTAACACTGACGGATAACTGACCGCAGGCTGACTGTACACGGGGACGTTCAACTAAAAGCTGATCAGTGAATCCGGACCTCATGCACAAAGAAATAAAACCAGACCACATTCATGTTTAGTGCCTTTCAGCAGGGAGGGAGCGGTGAGTTTACCCACCTGCTCCTCTGCTTAAGTTTTAATGGCCCTGCTGGGATTTCGATGATCTCCATCTCCAAACTCAGGTCCTAATTAGGATGATGAGGGTGTAAGAAGCACAGAGAGAGACCCTATAAACTCCTTCATGCTGACCTAAACAAAAAAAAAACAGCCACATATATGAAGACACGAAAGGAAAAGCGGCTTCTTATCTGTGACAAAAGTATAACCTGAAATATTTCTATGAAAAGTGGAACATAAAACCAGTCAGTGCATGCTAAATGAGTCGGTCGATCCTTTATTCTGACGCAATTTTAGACTTTCAGGGAAGAGTGAGTCAGTCTGAGCCCCTCCCGTGCCTCATGGAAGGATTTCCCAATTCTTGTCGGGACACAAAGGAGGAAGAGGAAGATAAACCACAGCAGTCACTCACTTCCTGAACATGAGAGACCAAACATGAACATGAGAGGGCCGATAAAGACAAAAGAGGTGAGAGCACACCAGAAAAGGTCTGAAGAAGCTTCTGGTGAGAGTCACAGGAAAAGCAAGTTCGAGACTGAAAGTCTGTTTCAACCACAGACTGGGTATAAAAATGAGCTGGGAAACTCACAGCTTTGTAGCTTCTGCATTCTGAAGCCTCAACATTTATAGAGCTAGAAGTGACCACGTGTGGATGAGAGGCATACACTGTACAGGTGCATCACACAGACACAGAGCTCAGACTTCTTCTGGGACTACTATTCATTTGGACAGCAAATGCTGAAAGTGTATTTAGTCAACTGAACATCATCAGACTAGGAGACTAAATCAAAAGTTGACTCAGATTGGATCGCCGCCAAATTAGTCCTGACGAAAGTTATGATGCAAATTATGAGTCAACGAAATTAACAATATCTGTTAGCATTAAAAAGGCTCCAACAGCACAAACGCAGTCCAGAGGTCCAGTTCAGGGACTCCACTTGGCTGAGGTGAACACTACTAGCTACAACCACCTGCGTCGCCATTCACCTGGCAGTCCAAACGGACACGCCCCCTTAAAAAAAAAAACAGGCCGTAAACATGTTTGTCTTTGGGGACTGACTCACTATGGGGTCTGCTTGAATCTCACCAAACTGTAATTTACTGATATTTTCAAAATAAGATTAGACAAAGCAGATCTTCTGTCAGTGTTCAGGGCTTTTGTTTTAAATAAACTTTTATTGTTGCTCGCTGTTAAGTTCATGACTCAGCGTACCATGTAGAAGCTCGAGCAGCAGCTCGCGCTGGTTTCTCACCTGCAGTGTTGTTGTTGTTGTTCGTCGGGTCTGAGCACATAGACATCATTCGGTGCTGCCAGCGCTTCACCTGTAGCTGCTGCAGCCAATAGAGCATCAGCTCCTGGGTCACAGCCTGGAGATGGTGGAGGTGGATTAAGAGACTACAAACGCATGCGACTCAAATCGAAAAATGCTTTAAGCAACATTTGGCCTCCTACCTTCAGTATGAAAGTGCGTTCAGGTGTCTTGATTTGGAAGGTACCCGGCTCTGACTTCAGTGGGTACGTGAAGGTGGCACCGCTGAGCTCCACCCACCCCAGCGGCATCACGTCGTTCGGTGTGCGGTAGTAGAATAGCTGGTTCTTCTTCTCCTCGTAGGTGAACCAGCGCTGCTTCCAGGCCCTCAGGGGCCCGCCCTGCTTCATCAGGAAGCCGCACAGTTTGGGCTCCCCTGAAGAAGAACCTGCAGGGCCGGGCTGCATCTGGTCACAGAAAGCCTCAATGGTGAGGGGTGGAGCTGGTGGAGCCAGGGCGGATCTTTTAGCTGGAAGATCCAAGTGTCTTTTCTGGTCTGCAGGAGAAGGAGGAGGAGACTTGTGGGTGTTTAGGTGAGGAGGATCTTGGAAATGCTGAAGCCTCTCAGGTTTTTTCTCCTCTATGGACTCAGAAATATGGAGCTTATTCTGGACATCCTTTTCAGCTGTTAGGAAAGTTATAAATGAGTTCCTTTTCTCATCTTTAGTTTTCTGATCTGCATGACAAAGATCTTTGTGGTTTTGACAGTCCTGAGAGTCACCCGGTTCTTGTTCATGTTTTGGTCTGACAGGATCTCCAAGGTTCCTCTGATCTGCCCCCAAACCAAAATCTGTTGATTTAGAAAGAGGATCTAGTTTGGTTTGGTCTGGAAAGAGGTTTTCTGCTTGTCGTCGATCTGGTTTTGATTCATCTTTTGAAGAAGTTGAATCTTCAGCCTTACGCCTGTTTGTCTCTGGAGTATTTTCTGGGTTTTTCTCCGTGTGAGGATCCCGCCGATCTGTTTTCTCTTTAGCCTGTTTGGTCCCTCCTGGCCTCTGGTTCTTCTGTGACCCAGGCACACTCCCAGACTCTCTGCTCTGCAGGTCCTTCTTCTGAAACTCTGTCTTCAGCGTCCCCTCATTAGCGTGGGCAGGAAGTGAGCAAGACGAGGCAGCGCTGGGATTTCCTGCTGAGCCGCTTCCATTCATCCTGCAAAAAGAAAGACGGAGGAGGGAAATGGAGTTTAATGATGTTTGTGAGGAGACGTTTGGCGGTAAACCATCAAACTGGATTCTGAGAATTTTAAATCCAGACTAAGTGCCTTTTTCCAGACAGGGAGCATAAATAAAGGCTACATTTGAAAAAAGAAAACAGCCAGCAGGAGAAGAAACGCAGAGACACAAATTCAAAGTAAACCAGTTACACATTCAGCAGTTTGTGTTGAAACATGCAAAATCACCTGTATGCAGTAAAATCACGTGGACATCCAAGGTTCCTCAAACTCCTTTATTTTTTAAATGATTTTTTAAAATTGATTTGCTTATTTTTTGAGTGTTTATCTTATATAGACTATAAATAAAAGATGACTACACCCACCTTAATGCCACTCATTAGTTTTAGTATCTGCCTTTAGAAACCTCAGAGCTAGCATATCGACCATATTTGTATGACAGGGTGGAGTGTCTCTTTAAAAACCATTTAAAGAGAAAAGGATCCATAAATACTAAGAGCATGCTGCAAGCAAACAGAAAAAAAAGTTGTATTGTTATTTCTAAGTGCTGGGCTAACAGTTGCACATTTTCCTGTTTAGAGGAACAGCAGCTTTGCTTTGGGTGTGGATTTTGTTGTGTGTGCAAGGGCAAGTGTACTCGATGTCTTAATGTACAGTATAGTGCTTACTGTATATGTTTAGGAAGGTATACAGTCTGCAGATCATCATTTTAAAATTCAGCTGAGAATGCTAAAAGTTTTTTCTCTACTGAGAAATAAAAATCAAATAGGACCAAACCTGTAAATAATATTTTTCCATATCCATTCTTTCTTCTTTTACTGAATTCACATGTTTGTATTTAGTCTAAAATGTGTGTTCAAGTCTTTATTCACCCGTTGGTGGTCCACGAGCAGAGCACCATGATGAGTGAAGCTCTAATAATACATGTTTTGGGGTTTTGGGGGTTTTTCCTGCAGTGGAGGACCCGAATCCTTTTTCTACTGAAGAAAAGCACCAAAATAAGCACAAATCAGATGAGTTCTAAAGTAATGGGACATAATTACAGGAAGTGGTTCAGGTCCAGGGAAGCAAAACATCTAAATGACGATCCATATCTCTGTATCTCTATACACACAGATATGAAGGGGGAAAGCCAAACTAGAGCAGAGGCTCTTGACTCATGAGCGTGGATGACCTTCTGGTGTGGCAGGTCAGCCCACACGTATTTGTGGAATATCCAGTTCAGCTTAACTGCAGATCTGTGCTGTGCAGATCATGCATGTTACTTACACTGCTGTTATATTCATGGATTTTTCCAGACAGCCTTCAATGAGTTTGGAAGGAGGCCGCATCCTGTATGGACTGTTGGCTTTCAGTTAAACAGGTTTCATATAGGAAAACCAGCTGCCCTTTAATTTTCTATTGACTGCTAGACTCATTTTATTCAAACAGCTGAAAGGGGAAGATGGTCCAGGTTCCCCACATTCTGCTTTTGTCTGACTGTGTTTGTAGAGCATGTGCTTCCAGTTCGAGGTATTTGACATTTGGTTTGTGTAAGCAGTGGTGCGGCATTTGGTGTCAGCGCTGATTCACACTCCAGAGACTTGAATTCATTCAAAGAAGCACTAAGTTCGGAGAGTTTTCCTTTCCTTTAATTTAGTCTGACCAATCCCATCATTTAATGTCTTCACTTCACAGGTGTTTCAGCTACCTGGAGGGCAGGGCTGACTGGGTTTTCCAGTCTATAAAGCTGTTGCTAGTACTTGCTCTGAGTTAGTTCTTTGTTTTTCTTCCTTGCACCTCTCACAATCCTGATTCTCCTGACTTAAGTTACTTCAGTTTGTTTCATGTGTAATATTTTTAAAATGCTTCAGAATAGTGTTTGTTTTTTATCATGACTTTCTGAGAATCACTGTGACAGACTGAGGAGCTTTTTTAAAACAAATTCTATTGTGTTGTGTTGTCACACTTGGTGTCAGCTGTTTTTGGACACCTGCTTGGGATTTTGTGGGTCATTGTATGGAAACTGATCTAACTGCGCTGATTCAGAGTTTGCTTGTTGCAATCGTCAACATGGGACAATGGGTAACACTAAAGTGTGAGATAGGGTGGAAACCCTTAAAAACAACCGATTTAAAGCAAAAGTGCTCTGTGGCCATTTTAAAAGACATTCAGCTTCTGTAGGGAGCTTTTCCCTACATGTCAGGTTTTGGATCCAGTTCCAGATGAAACTACCAGGCTAATATTAGACTGGCAGGAAGAGTAAGAAAGCTGAAAGGTTAGATCTACATGACACTAAAAGATGAGAAAAGAAAATGGCTTCAAATCAAATTAAGTGTTCAACAGGGGGGGAAAGGATCCAAGCAATGCTAAAGAAGACATTCATGCGAAATTCTTCACCTAGGGCAAATTCCTTTCAGCAGTGGTGTGTCTCATGCCTGTATTTCCTCTCATGCTATTTAAGCATTGGTGTGGGTTCAGAGTGTGCTAACTGGAAAAGCTGAGACAGCACTGATTTAAAAGCCTAAGCGCTGCTTCCAGGAACGTAGTGCAAGCATTTTAAGTGCTGGAGAAAAAACAAGCGATGGTCTGTATGTGACTTGTTTCAGTTGGTGCTGCTCCGCTGCAGGTGTGACCGCTTTTAGAGGTCGCCGTGTCGGTCCCACAGCATACTGCTTGTCATCTGAGCGAGCATGAAATGATTCATGTTTGCGGCAGCAGCTTTAGCCAATATGTCTTGTTATCTAAATGTTTGTTTGACTTGGAAAAGTTTTGGCATTCTCACATCTCACCGCACTGCCCCCGAAGGCCCAACCCAAAGCCAAACCCCCAAGTATGTCAGAGGTTTATGACAGTTTGAGCCTACTACTCATTAGGCTTATTTTACTCCTGTTGCTCTATCCTTTGGTAATGACTTACAACTGTGAGATTTTTAAGAGTGACTGCATTTTATTTCATCTAACAGAAACAACAGACACTGTCACCTCTCTGTGTGGAATTCATGTATATGATGTTTATCCATCAGCATGAACAGTGACGCCATGGTAATCCCAGGCTGCAAAGGAAAAATACATATTCTCTGACTGATTTACAAGTGGTTAAAGTTAGTTAACACAAAGACTATGCCTTCAAAGTAAAAGTCATTCATGTCTTGTGGAATGTGTGTCGCAATGAGGCCCAACCTTTACCCTGGAAGTTCTCGGTTTCCTGTTTGGATTACACTTTTTCAAGTAGCACTACTGCTTAGTGGTTAGTTAGCGAGTGTTTGCAGACAAGTGGCCATCCTGCACGCAAAATATGGGTGACTATGGCAACTTCCTAGTAACCACGGCAATTAAAAGGAGTTTTTCTGTTGCAGCACCCTGTTTGCAACCAATATCACCCCAAAACAGCCAGCAACCTCTAGCAACCACTTGCCAAGATGTCTGTCCCCATGGTAACCTGGTTACCATGGGGACACTGTAAGGCACCAGGAAGAAGTGCCGGGAAGACACTGGCAAGTGTCCATGGGGACACTGCCACAGGTTACCATGGGGACACTGTAAGGCACCAGGAAGAAGTGCTAGCAATAACATCAGTGGCTTGTGGCTCTGTGCTAATTTAATGCAAAACTACAAACTTAGCCAACCTATAGAGCGCCCCCTGCTGGTTGGTTTATTAACATAATTCTGCCTGTTTACTGGTTTTTAGGCATGCTCAACTGAGATGCTCTGCAGACTGGCTGTGACTCCGGGACCAACTTTGTTTCATGTGTCTTCTAGAAAGACTTTTCTTTGTTTTATGAAGTTAGTACAGACAGCTCGTCATAACTGAAATCAGATTTATTTTTCTTGTACGTTTTGGAGGAGGATCTCTGACTGATGAAGAGCATCACTGACTTTGCTTTTTGAGCATGAAGTGATGGAAACATGAGCAGCCGGCAGGAACGCAGTTGATCCGGTCACAGAATAAAGCGCAACACCGGCAGCCTGACAGGAAGTGAGCAAATACTTCATGCTTTTAGGAAAGCTGCTTATGTTCACTGATCCCATTCACACACACACACACACACACACACACACACACACACACACAGGTAATTACTGCAGTACTTCATACAAAACTGTGAAAAAATACTTTTAAATCATCCTTCCTCTCAGTACCAAGTCCCTACACGTGTCTACTGCTGCTCACACTTCACATTAAAGTACTTTCCCCACTCAGCAGTACTCCACTGTTACTTTGATTACTTATTATTACTTTGATAGGACTTCTGGAACAGCAGAAACAGTTGAGGGTTTACCTGAAGGGGCGGGGCCTGAGCCCACCTGGCGGGTCTGTTCGTGTTTGACTGACAGCCGCTGCTGCTGTTAAAGAAATCAGACTGAGTCACTCCACCAGCTCCTCACTTCTTCTTCTCCTTCTGGACTTCTCCCTCTCCTCGTTCCTCTCCTCCGCATAGTCTCCTTCTTCTTTTCTGTTTTACGTCCTTTTATTCTGACTTCTCTTTCTTCCGGCTCCTTTCCATCCACCCCTGCGGCTGGGAGCGCTCCTTTCAACGCTACAGTCCAACAACACGGAGCGAAGACGTAACTTCCGGTAAGAAATTTCAAAATAAGACAAACTTTGGAAAACTTCCTCTGATCTTCAAAATAATGTGTACTTTTGTAACATCAGAAGAATTCACGTTATTTAATAGCGAGATGAGGAACTTTTTAGGAAAACTTGCACTGGAAATATTTTATTTCACTTTTTTTTAACTTCACTAATTACAGAACTGTTCAAAAGTTTTAAGCCACCCGTTATTTCTTTTATTTTTTGTTTCCAAGCATCCAGACCTTCTTGGCAGTATTTCTTCATACTTTCTGATAAACTGTCAATGCTTTTCTTTGGACACTGGCTGCTTTTTCATTCATTTTCAGTACACCTCCTGTTCTAGACCATTTTTAGAGCAATGTTTTTGGTTTGTTTATAAGCAACTTCAACGCTCACCTATGAGTCATTCAAGCATAAAAAAACGCAGATAACGAGATGAATCAGTGTTGTGTCTACACACAACTTAGCAAAGAGCTAATTTTAAACAGTGTCTTTAGACAGCCTGTCATAAAATATATCATTTGTTCCATTCCTTTGGTTATATCTATGAAAAATATCAAAGATAAGACAGTTTGACAGCATAAAATTGTATTTTTGGAACAACAAGGTGAATCCCAAAAGACTATTAGCTGGCATATCTCAGCATGGTGTGCAGTGTGTCTTTGAAAAAGATTGACACAAGACTTGAGAGAAGCATCTGGACCTTCAGGTAATCCATCTACTGTTCACTGAAGCCTCATCAGGCTGTCAGGAAGCCATTCTTAATGAAAGGGAAAAGGGAGAAAGGGCTGCAGTATGCCAAATTCCACAACAACTGGACTGAAGATCAGTGGCAAAGGGTCTGATGGAGCGATCAATCCAAGTTTTAAATTTTTTCTTCAAATCATCCTTAAGTATGGAGTGGGTTAGGAAAGAGGTACAACATGAACACTGTTTAATTTATTTTACTGAATGAATCATAT
This sequence comes from Oreochromis niloticus, assembly GCF_001858045.2. Lineage (NCBI taxonomy): Eukaryota > Metazoa > Chordata > Actinopteri > Cichliformes > Cichlidae > Oreochromis > Oreochromis niloticus. The sequence continues at coordinate 9,525,767 of NC_031966.2, read as the reverse complement.
GTGCATACATGTCTTCAGTCAAGGAATATAATAGTCACACTTATTATTTCAACTACAGAAACTAAACCTGACCAAAAACAGAGAACAACATGAAGTTAAAGTTTGTCTCCATCTGCTGGCAGCAGGAAAAAACCACAGTGTGGGGGATCGCATCCACAAAGCAGTCTAATCCAGATCCCATTTTCCCAGTAGAGGATGAGTAGCCAGGCACAATTTTGTGGAACAAAAGAAAACTTAATGATAAAATAAAATAAAATAAATAAAACAGTCTGGAATCAGGATCCAGTTCTGGCAGTAACTTAGACACCTGTGATCACCTTTCAATCTGCTGCTTTTAAAGGAAGTCCTATACTGAATCAGGGGGTGTGTTTAGTTTGTCTGTATAAAGACCTGTGACATAGTGAGAAGTGATCTCATCTGCACCAAAGCTGCATGAATTAATTTTGTTCTTCTGTTCTTCATTGTAAATGTGTTTTCTTAGATATGAGCCTTAAGCATAAACAGCTCTTCTGCTCTGCATGGAAGCTGTTAGATGATTTGTTTGTATTTGGTTTTGATGATGATGGATGAAGGATGCATGAGCAGCTCATTCTGTTCTACAGAGGGCACAGAGGAAGGAGTCCATCACTAACTATCCATGACTTCCCTCCATGTCCGAGCCCCACATTCAGATCACTCCACCGTCATCATTCACACCCAAAGTTTTAGTGTGTTGTGTTGAAGAACAAAGCAGTAGCACACTTTGCAGTCTGCTGGACCTGGAATTAAAGGACCAGCACCAGTGTGTCCATGAAGAATCAGTGGGAAGAATAATTTGGTTATTCATATTTCTGGTTCTTGTTGTTTGATTATGTTAGTTTCCCTTTCGTGTCCAGTCTCGTCTCTGTCTTGTCATCAGCATCTCTTTTTGGAAGTCAGTTGTGTTCCCGGGATCATTTCTCTGTGTGTCATACCTTTGTCCGTCATGTCCGCATGTCTGTTTGTTGCCAGTCCCTGTGTCAAGTTCACGCGCCACAGTGTGTGTGTGCTACTTCCTGTTTTTCTTTGGGGGTTTTTTACAATCCCTCGGCTTGTGTGTGTGATGTTCAGCTTTGCTTCCCCTGTCTCATCAGTTAGTTATGTTCAGCTGTGCTCCCAGGTGTGTCCATTCTGCTCTAGTCTCCTCCTGTGTCTCGCTCTGTTCTTTGTCACGCCCTCCCTCATGCTGGTATACCTGCTGTTCCTGCAGGGTTTTTTTTAAATTTTTTTTTAATTTTATCTGTTTTTGTTTTAAACCCAGTATTAATAAAGCTGTGGTTTTGAGTTACGTCAAAGTCTTGCATTGTGGGTCCACTCTCTGCCCACCACACGCCCATTTTATCACAAAGGCATTTTACTGCCTTTGTGATAAAACTAATAACTGGAGTCCGAGTGATGCATGAGCTGGTTTTGCAGCATCACTCTGAGACAGGATTCTGATTTCAGTCTGAACAGCGCCACATTAACACACCTACATCAGGAAAATCAAGAGTAACAAACTACAGTTTTCTGGGCTGTTGTTAAATGTCACCCAGCCTCCTCACAATCAGCTGATGTTTTTTTTCAGTAGCATTAGAAATTTAATGAAGACACAAAATTTTGCCTTTATCTTCATTTTACCCGAAAACACAATCACTCTATTAAAAAACAGCAACAAAGTCAATTTTGCATCCTTCCAAGACAAAATGCTCACTTTTTTCTGTACTCTGTACTCCAGATGTTTGATCTATTTTCTGACGATTTATTGAAGAAAACTTCAGAAAGTACATTTTCAGGTAAATTTTCTATGCTCATATCAACATGTGAGATATATGGCAGCTCAAAAAAAGTCAGAGCATATGATGGGTCTCCTTTTTACACGAGGATTATCTTTTAGCTCTGAGTCATATTTTGATCCATCCATCCATCTTCGTCTGCTTATCTGGGGCTGGTTCGCGGGGGCAGCAGCCTAAGCAGAGAAGCCCAGACCTCCATCTCCCCAGCCACCTCCTTCAGCTTGTCCGGGGGAACACCAAGGCCAGCCGAGAGATATCATCTCTCCAGCGTGTCCTGGGTCTGCCCCGGGGCCTCCTCCCAGTGGGACATGCCCACAACACCTCACCCAGGAGGCGCCCAGGAGGCATCCTTGTCAGATGCCCGAACCACCTCAACTGGCTCCTTTCGATGTGAAGGAGCAGCGGCTCTACTCTGAGCCCCTCAAGGATGGCTGAACTTCTCACCCTATCTCTAAGGGAGAGGCCAGCCATCCTTCGGAGGAAGCTCATTTCTGCCGCTTGTATCCGTGATGTCATTCTTTCGGTCACTACCCACAGCTCATGACCATAGGTGAGGTTAGGGACGTAGATCAACTGGTAAATTGAGAGCTTCGTTTTTACACTCAGCTCTCTCTTCATCACAACAGACAGGTACAGCGTCCGCCTCACTGCAGCCACTGCACCAATCCGTCTGTCGATCTCCCGCTCCCTTCTCCCGTCATTCGTGAACAAGACCCCGAGATACTTAAACTCTTCCACTTGGGGCAAGAACTCGTCCCTGACCCGGAGTGGGCACTCCACCCTTTTCCGGATACATGCAAATCTTCTTATTATTGTGAAATAGAGAAACACTTGAGATATTCGCGTGTTCTGTATAATATTTTGGACAGATCATATTGATCAAACAACCCTTGGTATGCAAGAACATTTTCAAACTACTTGAAGGGCATGGATCACTTGGATTTGCTTCAAATAAGCTTGGCTGTAGTTTTTAATTGAGCTATCTCCTCTGCTTTTGCAGTTATGATGGAATTACCTGATTTCTAACAACTCCAGCAGAGTGAAGCATGAAAAGTAATTTAAAACTGCACTAAAACAGTGTGAAAATCTTCAATTAACTTAAATAAAAGAGAAAAAAGAAAATGTAATGATTTTTAAGAATGGGATTTTACTCTGGCTCAAATGTTTTTACAGAACACTTAAACTCGTAACAAACAAATAAAACAAATAAAGAAACAAATAAAAACTGAACTAAAACTCATTCTGGAAACTAAACCAAACATACAACCATTTAGTGTTCCTACTAAAGTGATAACTGATATTAAAGGTTATTTATATGTTGTAAAAACCATGGCATCTGCGATGCTCTGAGTGAACAACAGGTGGCAGCAGACTTTTACGTTTCTCTGCAGAGCGTCTTCAGGTTTGTTTTTCCAGAACAACAGACGATCCTGTCCACAGATGCAAGAACAACAACCTCAGTCCTTTAAATTAAAACAGGAGTACCAGAATTAAAAGTCAAACATCTAAAATCTTCAACGTAAAAGCAAAAAAACCAACAAGAAGTAAAACTGAAGAAATCAACTTTCTGTCTGAAGGGCAGGAAAAGTCTCCTGTATCGCTTACCTGTGTCCTCTGGGCTTCGCTGCATGTATTTAGTGATCTCATGCGAACATGAGGATCAATTATTGTCCCGTGTAGGCCCCTGTAGCTTACTGAAGCAGAGAAAAACGAATTAAAGAAGCGAGAAGAAGCTGCCAACAGGAACAGAGCCGGCGGGGCGATGAGGCCAAACAAAGAGGATGGATTTCAGACTGAAGCCTAAACCTTCCTAAATCAGTTAGTCCTGAGCCCATCCTGACCTCTAATCTGCTCATCCGGCCTTTGAAGCATGCACTTCAGGGGGAGGAAAACCGATCAGCCAAATGTCCCACTCTTAAGTGACAAAATGCCCCGAGGTGACACACACACACACACACACACACACACACACACACACACACACACACACACACACACACTGTGAGGCAGCTGGACGAGGTAAAAACACTCCTGACTTTGTCTGTGATGTGTGGACAGCTGCAGCGAAGAGCAGCGCTGTGTCTGATCAGACCACCTCAGTCGAGTTCAACACAAGTCCAAGAGCAGATCTGGAGTGAAGCACCAGCAAAGTCAGGAGGCTGGAACGCACGTTTACAGGCTTTTCATTTCAAATGCCAAACACACACAGACCGAGTTTCAGCTTTTACGAGACTAAAACAGAGTAAGGACATGTTGGGAACCCCATGGTGGTCCATCAGAAATCAGTGCCACCCACCAGACCCCCTCAGAGTCAGCTGAGTAGTAAATTTAATGAAACCATACAATAAATGTTTCCACCACACTTTCAATACTTACAACAGTAGCAACTTTAATTTAGAGCTTTTTAACTCAAATAATTTTTTCCATCATTTTTTAGCCTTGAGATACACACATGAAATTTTCAGTACTGACATTTTAGCTCTAGAAGATGATCCTGGTTTATAAATGTAGGTAAAAATGCAAAGCTTTGTGTCTTTTCTCCAAACGTGACGAAGAACATATTTACCGAATGAATGTGTGAAATTTTTACTGACAGTGTGCTTCATTAGTTGTCCCTTCTAATCAGATCCTGGAAATCAGCTGTAGGTCTCATAAACACAGGCACACGTGCTACACATTTCTATCCCTGCAGGTAGATTCTAGTTAAATGTACCTCCTAAAACCTAAAACTGATAATGCCTTTGTTTTTGAGGACCAAAACAGTTCAAATTTGCACTGTTTCTCCTAGATTTGAAGTTGTAGTATTAGAAGACATTGTGTATTTGGGCAAATACAAAAATAAAACAGGTAAAACATTAAATTGACCTTTAGATTTTAGTGTATGCTGAAGTTACTGGACAATCAGTACTGGACAAACATGGTCTGCTCCTATGATGGGGGTTGCAGAGGAACCTCCACTTCTGCACCTCTCTGGACTAGTTTTAATGGCTCTGCTCAGACCCCAGCAGGTCTTGGTTTGGGTTCAGGGAGGATGGTAGTGGTTTGTTTTTATTCAGAAGAGTCCAAAGAGATGAAATTACATTTGCATTAAAGCAAAAGCTGATCTCTTTCTAACCTAACCAGCAGTAACAGGGTTACAGCCTTTACAAGAAGGTGTTAGAGTGTTATTACTAAAAGTATGAAACACTTTGCACTTAGCTTGCTTGCATTTAAACTGAGGCTTCAAAATAACCTCCTGGATTTGTTCCAAGATGGCTGCCAAACAGGACTTCGTGGACATCCATAACTTTAAGTTCAGTGCTACTGAAGGTGCAACATTTCATTTTCACGTTTCTTCTTCCACGCCTGTAAATCAGAAAGTCGTGGAAATGTTTCGGGGATTTTGTTTTTAAAGTTTCATCGCTTTAGGTTTTTTTTTTCTCTTCTTGCTTTATTGAGGAGAGCGAGGACAAGCCCCGACAAGAGCTTAGAGGATTAAGTTCATTCTCACTGCCAGCCTGAATGAAAAAGCATCTGCACAAACACACTTCGCTCACGCGCACATTAATTCAAACACACACACACACCCGTGGGGGGACTCAGGACTGAGCCCAGTCAATGGAAAGACCTCATAAGGATGGAGATGCACTCTGTGTCTGTGTGTGTGTGTGTCTGTGTGTGTGTGTGTGTGTGTGTGTGTGTGTGTGTGTCTGTGTGAGATCCAGTCCAGTGAACCCTGAAACATCCTGAGGCATCAGACTGCAGCCAAAACTGAAACTGAATCTGCTTCGTCTTCACGTCCACACCCGGCTGCGTTCACAGGTTCAGCACAGTTTACAGCAGGTTCACTGAAGATGGAGGAGCGCTACTGAACCTTCTGCTCTAAATGGGAGAAAAGTATGGAAACTTGTGTCCACCTCTGAAAAAAAATACGTGTTTTTGCCATCCATAACTCAAAATTTCAACCAGAACCAGAATAAGTAGGTGCACTGTTCCCACAGACTGTATATCAAAAATGGACACTTCACATTCAGAACCCTTGACTATGGAGCTTGTGACATCACCATGTAAGATTTTTGGAGTCAGAAGTGATGGAAGGGTGGAGTGCTGCTGTTACTAAGCGTCAGTGACATCCAAATAAAATCCTAGAATTTCACTCACCAAAGCAAGTGGTGAGAAAATCTAGCTGGAGGTGGTGGAGGGGTAAAAGACGGAAATATGGAAAACAGTGGGAGACCACGAAACAATGAACAAGGAAACATGAGAAAGAATAGTAATGAAAATCTAAAATAAAAATTAGCCTTAGCGTTACCATTTTACACCATGCTAAGTGCTGAGTAACCTCCAAGTAAAATCCTGGAATTTCACCAAAACTGGAGCCCAGACTTCTTAAACGTTTATTTGTACAATTAACCACCCACACTGTAAAATGTAATTCTAGCTGTTTGTTATTTCAACATATTATTCTATATCAGTTTGACGATAGATGACTGAAGTTGTTGTTATAACATAGAATTACAAGTTAAAAACGTCCCAATTACACCAAAAAAAGCTAACTTGAAAACTCATGTCCAGCTAAATCAGCAACTTATGTGAACTTGACAATGCGGGTAAGTTGAGCACAGCAGGATTCAAAACTGCCTCACGTGACTGCTACCGAGGTGCATCATGACACAAGTCCGGGAATTGGCGGTTAACGACATGCTCACTTTACTTGGACGTTTTCTAATCGTCTTCTTTGGAATATGCTTTCAAGGTGAGTAACATTGGTTATAACTATAAGGAAAGAGAGCTACAAAAGTTGGAACATGTTTTGAATCTATGGCATGATGTGTGTTTTTCTCTTTTACCGAAATGTTTGCTTTAGCTAATGTAACTTTAGCCGACAAGGTCCAGCTTGTATGTCATGACCAAACTTGACCTAATAAACTGACACATGGCCTTTTTTATGGGTTTAATGTGGCACTGACCAAATCACAAGTATTGTGCCGCTAGCTTTAAGGTTATGCACTCAACCACTGTTGCGATATTAGCAAGCTAACTCGGCTAATTAATAAAGCTTATTTCATATTGTCTCTGTACTTGTAAATTTCTTTCAAGTTCACAGGCTGTTGTATTTTGGTAGAAGTTCATTTTGGCAATATTTCCAATAACTGGCTGGGTTCAAAAAGAACTTTTTGGCAGGACTCCGATGCTTGTTGTCATCTGTTTACCCCTATGTAATCACTTAAGTTGTTATTAACTGCTGCGTGCTAAGCTGCAAGAGTGCACTGAGGACTGAGACAAAATATGGTCTACAAACCAGCATTATATTAGTTTTTATCAGATAGTCCTCCAGTGTGCTTATTTTTTGCTTTAATTCTATTGTGCAGTTATTTGTTACCCTGAAATGCTTTATGCTTAACAACAGCTCACTATTTTGACTTATTTTTGAACTCTTGTGATCAGTATGACTAGATTATGTGAGTTTCCATACTAAAAGAGCTGTAGTGATAAAATAATTGGCATCAGAGACACTGATTTTTGGCATGGTATACTGCAGAAGGTTTTTTTTTTTTTGCATAATTTACCTTTTAATTAAACTGCATTCTCTGTATTGTAACAAAACTAACATTGTTTATATGTCAGAAAATTAGCAAACATGAATAAATGGCGAAAACAATATAATTATAACATATATTTTTATTTTACTTATTTTAGGTCTGTGAAGCCAAACTTGATGCTGGGGATTTATTTTTGTCAGTGGAGTCAAATGGTAAGTTACAATTTGTGCATTTTGTCATACTGGAAACACCACAGATTATATTGTAACTTAATAGCTCTGTAGAACAAATGATATAAAGATTGTAGTGTCAGGGTACTTCTTAAGAAGTAATATGGCACTATTGATGATCACATGCAGGTGGCATAAACTAAATATTCAGACGTGTTACCAACAAATGATTCATTAACAAAAGCAATGGAGCAGACTGTTTAGGTTCTTGTGGTTGTAATAACATCCATAACTGCAAGTTTGTCATTAATTTATTTTCACAGGTCTAGATGATCACGTCTGACTTTGTCATTTAAATGAGGTGGACTTGCAAACTTTGCGCTCTTTGGGGTAAATTGCTGTCCACTACATATACACAGAATGTGCACAGTATTTCAGATCTAAAAAGGGAGTATGTAATGGACTTGCTGGCTTTAATGTAAAAAGCCTGTTGTGTAACTTTAATGAGGCAGTTGGACTAAAACAGTATTGCTCATCAAGGTAAACATCTGAGGAATAAGGAAATTGTTACTTGTCCTTTTACTTAGTGTTCTTTTAGTCGCACGTTTACTAAAGTTTTACATCACATAAGTCATTTTCACAATCATTCTACTTTAAAAGATTTCGAGACAGAGCTTATTGTTCTCTGAACTTCCTTGTTTGCTGAACGGCAAAGTGCATCTTTTTGTTTGTTTGCTTTTGTGTGTTTGTGTTTTCTCTAATGGGCCTCAGATGACTGTTTGCTTAAATTTGGGTCTCAAAGAATCTTTTTTTAATTCTGCCTGTACTCTCCACCCCTCTTCTTCTATTGCTCAGGTTGAAGCAGAATTTGCCCGTCTTACATCTGTTGACCTGAAAGGGTTCCTTTTTGCTGTGCTTGACCATTATGGAGAGGTTCGTGGAGCTGTACAAAATCAAGAGCGGCATAGGAGGGCTAACTAGGCTCATAAAATGCTTCAGAGATGATGTAAGTGTTCAACTGCGAAATCTAATCCTTTGTTTAAGTTTTAGGTTATCCAGTTCAACTGATGAACTCATTGAAAGAAAGCTGATAAGTAAAGTCTGTCATCATATTTCACAACTGGACATTTAGTGTGGTAACTTTTACAGAATCTGTGTATATTGGTGGTAGGTTGGATATCATATTCTACTTGAATGTCCTGATAAGCCTGATTCAAAACCTCCAATGATAATCATATATTGATGGAATTATGTATCAAAAAGCTGTGAATTTGGAGCTGTCTACATGCTTCATAAACACTGTTTAAAAAGTGTTTTTGTTTTCTTTTTGACTTCTTTGACCAGAGCCCTACACAAAGGAAGAGGACAGAGGACCTCATTTTCTAAAGGAAGATCCCTCACACACTTTCAAGACTGTGAAGGTTAGCATTGTTTCTTTTAGTAAATTTAATAATGACAGCACCACAGTGGATTTTAAATGAAACATGTGGCATCTATGAAACAATAGATGCCACATGATAACATGTGTACTTTTTCCTCACCAAATGTATTATTACAAGATCTTTGACACTGGATTTGGTCTGGGTTTCAGAGAAACTAACTGGCAAGCTAGCATTGATATTATTAGTGTCTTGTGTTTATTCATGTCTTCACCAGGGTCTTTGACATTTCGCTGCTGTACTGTTCACTTCAGCTTTACGTTTGATTTCTCACATTGTATATTGTAATGGCAGAGATATTAGGATATTTAAGGGGCTGCAGTGGCTGCTACAGCTGTGGGGGCAATACTTTGGTGAAATGTCCTGGACCCTGGAAAAGAGACTGTGTAGACTGGGTAAGCAATTAAAGGTTACTGGCCGAGAGTCATTGGGCAGCTGGGTAAAGGTGGATGTTGATATTCAGTGCCAATTATGCAACCTGTTCAGCCACGTCTATATGCTCTTTTTTCATGCTGTTAATATAGGGGGAAAAAATAAACTTTAATCAATAAACTGATTAAAGAAGCATTGTCTATGGAGCCATAATCTGATCCTGTAGTGTAGCTGCAGTTTGCACATTTCATGTATTCTCAGCCAGATTTGGTTTAGAGCACAGCCAATATTTAGCAGAAGTAGATTTAAATTCACACACTGGTGATGGCAAGCTACATTGTAGCCACAGCCACCCTGGGGCGCACTGACAGAGGCGAGGCTGCCGGACACTGGCACCACCGGGCCCTCTGACCACCACCAGTAGGCAACAGGTGAAGTGTCTTGCCCAAGGACACAACGACTGAAACTGTCGGAGCCGGGGCTCGAACCGGCAACCTTCCGATTATAAGACGAACTGTCAACTCTTGAGTCACGATTCAGTCATCCACCCATGTGTGTGAATGACTGAATGTGTAAAGTGCTTTGGAGTCCTTAGGGGACTAGTAAAGCGCTATACAAATACAGGCCATTTACCATTTAAATTGAAAATTTTGTTTGAATTCTGCAATTGAAGACATGCTCAGTTATTTATGAACATGGTCTTTGTTTAAAGCAAGAAATGGATTTGTAACATGGGGGTGCATATCTCATTCTGAAAAAACTTTAACAACTAATAAGTGTTACCCAACGCCAATCACCATCATCCAAGGCATCAGTATGGCTCTTCTTTGGAAAGACATGAATTCTTAAGCACAAGGGATATTGTGTAATTGTAATTGTGTAATTTTTTTTTTTTTTTTTGTCTTTGAACCCTTTTATAGCCGACAGGTATTGAAGACACGTTTTCTAAGAGGATGAAAGTTGGCATTGCGATGGTGAAAGAAGAAGACATCATCGATGTGTTGGTTGTCCTTGAGGCGGCAGTAATCCTGTCTAATCTGAGGGATGTCTCAAGTGCCATTTCCATGCTGATGGGCCTTCTTTTTGCCCTCAACATAGACTATCCAAAGGAACTTAAGGACATCTTTGAAGTCATTCAGAACATCCTAATGAACATTGGTGGAAGGCAGTGCATCTCACTAGTGCATGGTCTAAGAAACAGACTCTTGCAGAAAGCCATGCAGAACTGTAATTGTATGCTCCTTAGTGTTAAGGACAGTTTTTATTTTACTGTTTGTTTTTTTATTCTTGCAAGTTCTCATTCTCACTTTTGTATGTCACTAAATGACTACACTTTACATTCCAGATTAGACAATTACTCATTTGTTCATGGTTTAAGAAACTTATGTGAACAACAATATAATGCTGGACTTTGCAGATGCTTATCTCATGCAAGTCAGTAGTTTTTCCTTTGTTTTGCAATTGAGCAGACTCAAACTGATGTTTCTGAAATATCCATATTATCAAATGTTTCAGAAGCATGCGCTCATTTTCAGAGATATTGGTTCTGTGGAATTTGTTGGAATTGTAAACGAAGACAAATACAAGAGTTTGATGTCTTAGTTGTTATAAACTGATCTTTACTGTCACTTATCAAAGGTTTTGTACTATTTTAATATTTCACGTTTTATGCTAACAGGTGTGACTGAGCACAATGAAGTTTAAAAATTTTGTAAATGTAAAGAATAACTTTTCTAAAATAGCAAGTGTCCCGTTGATACATTACATTAAAGCAGACTTTATGTTGTTACTTCACAAGAATCACTACTGCTCCTAGAGTATTGGTCAGAATTTAATCTTCACCCAAACTGGGCTCAAGTCCAAGTTCAAATTTATTGTTTCACAGGGAGCAGCCTTTGAGTTTTGATGGATTGTGAGCCTGATGAGCTACATCACTGATTTTTCTGTTTCTCAGATGACTAAGATGGCACAATAAATGGTGAATGTTGGGTGCTCATGAGTAATTGTCTTGTCATGTTCTTAAAACAAACTTTCTGTATGAAATGATCAGATAGACTTTAATGGAATCTGTGGGGTTTTATTTTTTTTTCTGTAAACAACAGAAAATTAATTTAAAGGAATGTAGATATTTAAACCTGAGATCTAAGATAAACCTAACAGGTAGTTTTGCTGAAATGGATGTTAGAAAGCTAAAAAAACAAAACAAAACTTAAGATGTTTAATACACATTTTTCTTTACATCCAGTCAATCAACTCTGATAATTAAAATGAAACTGATTTACAAGTTCACTCAGCTACCTTAAGGAGCTCAGTTAATTAATAAACTTAAATCAACTTAGCTAACAGATTATGTTAGTTAAGCTAAAATAGATTCCTAAGTTAAAAGAACTACTAAAGTATTTGAATTAACTAAAAAACCCAAGTCAACTGAACTAGGACAAGAGTTTAAACAATAGATTATTTTAATTTAGCTGAAAGGGTTTTCCCAAGTAAAAATGACAATTAAAGGAGTTGAACTGACTAACAAATCTCAGTCAACTAAACTAAGATGAAAGTTTAGACAACATGTGATTTTTCATTAAGATAACAATTGGTTGTGTTATAAGAACAAACTCTATTTCTTGACTTAACTTAAAATTTTAAGGCAGCCCTTTACCTCATATTTTTAAGTTGAAACAACAAGTTATATTTTACAGTGCAGCAGCCACATTATTGGTCAGATAATCGCATCAAAAGGCTCCAACAGCACAAACACGGTCCAGAGGTCCAGTTCAGGGACTCCAATTGGCTGAGTTGAAGCCAAGCAGCTACAGCCGCCTGCGTGACCATCCAGCTGTCAGTCAAAGAGGCCACTCCTCCATTATATAACAACATATTTAGAATGTAATTATAATGTATTCACTGTCCTAAAAGTAGGATCAGTGCGAGTGCTTAAAGTTCATCAGCAGTGTCTGTGTTTTGTGATGGATTTATTTATTTCTCTTCACGTTCTCGTCTGCTACACACCAGATTTCTGTGATTTCAAAAATCCTCCAAGAAGGAGCTAAATGAAGATCAAATATACGTAAACCTAAATAATTTCTTATCTGAATGTTATTTGGTTTTCTGGTAAATGTCTTTCTTTCTTTGATTACATCAGTCGTCTGAGCACCTGAAGCTCGTCAGTGACCTCAGCTGTTTCCCGTCTGAGGAGCAGAGTTTTGCTTCGACGTGATGCTACTCTTTGTCTCTGCCGTAGAACCTGTTCAGTTTTTCCTGGTCATTTAAAAAAAAATGGTTTCTCAGTGAGACGGTCTTGGCCTCTTGAACCCGGCTCCGTGTCCTCAGACCACCCTTCAGCACAATACGCCGACTCTCCACCAGCAGCCTCCATCTCATTAACAGCTCTTCACTCCCAATCAGGCCGGTCCTTTCTGTGTGCCGTTTGCCCTCGGTATTATCTCCGAGCTGAGAGCAGATCATCACGCCGGAGCCTCCTTCATGAACAAACAGAGCTTGTTAAAACCTCCTCGCTCCCACCGGCTCCTTTACAAGTGTGAAAGGATCCCAGAAGGATTCATTAAAGCTGCTGCTGAGCAGACCGAAGCTGATTTAGCTTCCAGAAAGTCCCCTCATCTCTTTAACCCACGGCACATTTCTGCAGAGACCTCACTGGTGGTAAAACACCTGCTTGGTTTATCTGTTTTTCTCTCCTGGGCTTTAACGTGTCAAACTGGTAATTTAGAGTCAATTTAGGGCAAAAGTTTTGTTCACATGAGGAGAAATGCTTTGAGAACTGAACATGGGAAAGGTTTGTTCTCAATACAGGTGGAAAAATGAAGTGTAAAGTTTAAAAAAACTGAAACTCAGAAATCAGTATAAAAAACTGACCTTCAGAGATTTAACACAGAAAAGCATCCATTTATATATCGGTAGACTGATTTATCATATATCAAATAAAGATAAAACGCACAAAGAAACCAATTAATCAATTAGTCCATCAAAAAGTTTAATTATTGAGAAATCGACCGAGAAGGTGATGAAGAAATCTATCGAGATCGAGATGTCTATCAAGATGCACGAAGGGATCTATTGTCAAATCAAGCTATTAAAAAACCTGTTGCAAAATCATCTATGAAGACGTCTATTGAAGTGTATTGATCAAGGAGTCTATGAAGTCTTTTAATAAATCAATCAATTGAATCTATCAATAAATTTTTTGTGAAAAATGTTATTTTTTTTATTAATCAATAAGTCTAGCAATAAGAAATGTATTAAGAAATATATCAAGTTATTTAAGCACTGAGAAATCTACAGCAGAATACAAACATTTTTGTAGTTTAATCTGTTGAAATTATTTATATTTTAGTGGATAGATTATCAATCACCATGAAGTAAGCTAATTACTGAGCGCATCCAGTGCTGGACTGACATATTTATCAATGAGATTTAATCGTAAACAGCAATGAAGCCTTTTAATCTGTGTTAGCAGATGATTTTTCATTACCTGCTGCACTATCAAACTCACAGGTGTAAGAGTAAAAAGGTTAAAGGCGTTCGGGGCTCATGTATTTCCTGAACTCAGAACTGAACCACCGGATTAGGTTTTAGTCGGCTCGCTCTTATTCCAAATCTTTCTCTGTGACTCTGGATTAACGGCGCAGTGTCTGGAGAGAAAAGTGATCCTAGCTTGGAAAGTTAATATCACCTCTGAGTCCGTTCACAAAAGCTTCCTGTGAGGCGACACGGAGATAACAAAGGGCTCTTATCTCTGGACTGAGGAGGGATTCTCTCCTTTCTTTCTGTCTCTCTCGACACCCTTTTGACTCCAGGGTTTGTGTTTTGTGTCCCCACGCTCGGAGGTGACTGACCTGCTGGGAAAAGATGTGTCAGACGAGGTGCTCAAGCCGCCAGATTGGTAGAGAGAAGGGGGGCGCTTGGTATCGGGATCCAGATCAAGGAAGTTCTGGATATCTGCAAACATCTTTGCAAGTTTTATTCGTTTCCAGCTGCAGCCTTTTCAGGAAGTACGAATGGCAGAGTATCATGCACCGTTTTCACATTTCACTTGTGTCTGATCAACAACTGAAAGCTTTGGGCTACTCCGTATGTGACAGTTACTGATAACAGAGTTTGAGGGTAAAGCAGAGCTCCCCAGGAGGGTATTGTGGCAAAGATGGGGCCGTTGGGTATGTGCACGAGTGGCAGGAGCACGAACAAAAACTAAAGCCACGGTTCATCTGAATCAGTGATGAGCAGAAACCTGGTCGAGGCTCTTGACTTGGATGATAACTTTTTGTAAGGATGTGTCTCAAAAGTATGTTTAAGAGTGCAGAGAGGGTTTATAAGAATGTGGGAGGGGTTTAATGGTTTAAAAATAATTTAAAAAACACATGGTTTTTACTTTTGGATTTTCACCTATCATTTGGGTACACTACAGGGATAGTGTAGTGTTTCTGGCTTCCTCGTGTCTTTGAATCTTTGCTTATCAGATTTATGTCTGGCTCTTCTTTTTTGGAAACTGTCCGTCCTGCACTTTGTCTCTTCCTTATCTCACAATCCAAGCACACTGCAGTTTCTGACTCTCGTTACATTCAGCTCTGTCACGGTTTGATGATCTAATGAAGGAGACGGGGAAATTGCTTCAATTTGTTACTGGATTAAACAGAAAAAACATTTACTGACTACATATGAGTTAGCAGCCAATTATAACCAGATTTTTCTGCATCACCATCTGAATGCATTCAGATTTCCTCGACAGAATGAGGCATTTTGAGATGAAGGGCAACAGGTTGCAAATATAGCATGCTTCCTGCAGTAGAGAGTCTATATCACACTTACAGGCCATATTAAATATGAAAAGTCAAAGAGTCACTGAAAATGTGACCCTTACAGCCAGTGTAACTAGATTACATGTTCAGATTACTGGTAGAAATCCCATTAGGAGGGCAACATTGTGAAAACTCAGCACCTAATAAAGTGGGCGCACGCTGTAGTTGATGATTTACAGTGTTTTTAGAAGTGAGTGTGTGTGCGTGTTTAGACATTCTGGGGGTGGAGGGGGCTGTTGTATTGTTGCTCTGCTGACAGTGAATGAAGAGGCTCAGGCCTTGTTTGGGATTAACGATTCAGCAGCAGAGATTCAGTCTTTGTTCACGCTCGTGTGTCAGTCTGCAAACCTACATATGAAACAAAGGAGAATTCATGAGTTCAGACTGTCGGACCCACTTTACAACAAAAACAGTGTCATTACAAAACACGCAGAATAACTGATGGCTTAAACTTTATTTTGAAGATTACCCTACGGCTAACGTTTTCTTCTTCTTCCGCTGCTGCTGCAGCTCCAAATGGTCCAATAAAAGCGGCGTCCGACGGCAGTAATCCTGCCGATGACCTTGCTTTGTCACACGAGGTCTCCGAGTGTGTGCGCGAGTGAAACAAAACAAAACAAGCAGAGACAAAAAGGGAAGAAAGCTCACATTAAATCCAGCACACTGCTCGCCTATGCTGCGACCTCTGATCGCTGCAGAGAGCTGAGCTGCTTCTCTCTTCCGTCACTCTCATCCTGCCTCTTCTGCTTTTCTTCTCACAAGACGTGCAGGTTGATTCATTTTGCTTTGCAACTCTTTTTTTTGGTAGTTTGGTCATCTTTTCTGACACAAAACAGGAAGTTCAACAGGAAAGAGTCACAAGAACTCACAAGAAGGTCAGGAACAAACCAGCAGGTCTAACCACATGACTTTAAAGGGAAATTAAACCATCACTAACTTCCTGCTTCAGCTCTGCTGTACTTACTGTAGATGGAAGAGTCCAATTAATGGTTGCAATATTAGGGGCGTGGCCTCTTTGACTGACAGCCAGCTGTAGCTGCTAGCTGTCTGCTGGCTTCACCTCAGCTAATTGCAGTCCCTGAACTGGACCTCTGGACCCCTTTGTGCTGTTGGAGCCTTTTATCTGACCAGTAATACGGCTGCTGGGAGGTTAATTGTATTGACAAATCATTCAAAAAGTCTGAGCTCCAGTTTTTGTGGGTGAAATTCTAGGATTTTATTGGGATGCTACTTAGCACGGTTAAAATGCTAACACTGATGCTGGACAGTATTACGGCGGCTACTTTGTTTTAGATATTATCAAGTTTTCCTGTCTCACACATGTCACACAGCAGAAAAACTTCTGTAGTCACTGTGATCTCAGGGTCTTGTTGTTGAGATTTGGTTGGTATTTTTATTTTTAGTAATTCTTTTCTTGTGTTGTCTTGTGGTTCATTTTTTCCAGGTGCTTTGGTGTATCCCTTTCCTTGCTTCCCTTTTTCTCGTCTCCCATTGTCTTCTGTATTTCTGCTCTCCACCACCTCCAGCTTGGTTTTTTTTTACCACTTGTTTTACTCCGTTTATTTTCTGGGTGATAGACTTAACTTGAATGTTATTTTAAGGTCCTTTAAAATTATGAATTGTAATCATGCCTCATCAAGGTCATCTTTAGATGCACCTCCAGAAGTTTCTGAGGCCGGCTGCTACTTTGTATCTCTCTGTGGACATCCTGTTTTCACCATCTTTGCCCCAAATTTGAGGTCAGAGCTTCGAAAAAAGTTAAAAGGAACGTTTTCGCAAACTTCCTGCTGTACGCTCTGAGAATCCCTTTTTAGAGACCGACTTGGTTGCGGATTTGTGCTGAGCTTAAACCTCCTGCAGGTTTTTAATTTATCAGATCTGCTCAAAAGGTGCCAAGGTTTCACACGTTTATACATTCAAGATTTATCAAATGTAACTCAAGATTTCAGTTTGTGATGCTGTCTTCTTGGAAGCCAAGCTTGTGTGTTTGTGAAAACTTCACATCTGATATGAATCTGAAACCTTTCACTGGATTCAGCTCTAGGAGATGCTGTTGCTCCGGCCAATCAGAGAGCAGGATTTTCTGTTGCTGTGGTTTAAAAAAAGGACATGCAGACATTGCACAAGAACAACGTCAACAAGTGTGAGAGATGCAGAGATGCAAT
This sequence comes from Oreochromis niloticus, assembly GCF_001858045.2. Taxonomy (NCBI): domain Eukaryota; kingdom Metazoa; phylum Chordata; class Actinopteri; order Cichliformes; family Cichlidae; genus Oreochromis; species Oreochromis niloticus. The sequence continues at coordinate 9,508,496 of NC_031966.2, read as the reverse complement.
CAGGCTCACATTACAATGGAGGAGTGTGTGTGTGTGTGTGTGTGTGTGTGCGCACCAGGAACAAAAAGGTGCAGAAAAGCATTGCATCTAATATTAAAATGATCCAGTAATTATAATAATAATACATTTAATCATAAAGCACCTTTAAAATCTGAGTTTCAAGTTTCATGGTTATTAAATTTAATGCAATTAAAAGTGAAAAATTATACAAGAAACTTTTAAAAATGATACACAAATGATTAAAAGATTGTTAGATGTGATTAAAAGGACGACGCCACATAAAAAAGTGTGTGTGATCTGAAGGAAGTCGTTTAAGGTGATCTCTGAAGTTTTCCCATTAGTTGGACTTTTTAATCTAAACTCTTTTTATACGGGACTCTTTGAAGAAGAAAGCTGCACACACACTAATGAATTCAGCTTCAGACTTTGCTAAATGAGTTATTTGGACAGCAAGGAAAACTGCGAAGGGTCAAAGGCAGCTCAGCTCAGACTCAAATAAGACATTTTTCAGAATTGTCAGGGCCGTTTTCTTGTTTCAAGGTTTGACTGTGAACTGAACGTATTCTCACTTGTGGAACGGACTCTCTCTCCTCTGTCTTAATTGCCTCGGTCGGCCGCTCCGTCTCTCTGCAGATGTCTCGCTCCTTAATTTGCGTAGAGAGCAACAATCAGCCCCATCTGTCCCAGTTTTTACTTTCGTCCTCCTCCTCCCCCTGAAAAATCACCTCTGTGCCCCCCTCGCCCTTCACTAAATCTCCTTAGTAAGCCCACCACACACACAGACACACAGACACACACACGTACACGCACAGACACACACACACACACACACACACTCCTCCCATACAGAACCTTGTCAGTGGTGTGGGGATTGAAAGCCAATCAAAAAGCTATAGAAGAGTGCTTTGGTGCACAGGAACACAATCGGGGGTCTGCGGGGTGGGGTTTGGTGGGATGAGGTGTGTATATGCGTGTGTGTGTTTGTGTGTGTGTGTTTGTGTGTGTATGGGGGTGGGTGGAAGAGAGGTGAGGTGGACCCCCCTCCTGTCAGTCGCAGTGAAAGAGGCTGAGGCCAGCAGAAACGGGGACAGATGGGAGGACTCTGAGGGAGGAATAATCACTGCTTCGTCCTCCTCCTCCGTCCGTCCGTCCGTACTTGCTGACAGGACGCACAAGAAAAATGTGATGTTTGTTTCCAAAACAAACTGTGAAGCGACCGCTGCTTCTGCGAGCCGTGGACATCAACACACTTCAGGCTGGAGCAGAGGAATCTCCAAGAATCCCTCAGATTCCCGTTCTTTCAGATTATTACACACAAAGCGTTTGTGCTGAACTAAATTTATCCCTCAGGTCTTATCCATGCGGTTTCCTGTTTTCTGCCTGTGTTTGCAGGCTTATCACACACTCTCATTCCCTCATGCTGACTCATGGTCTGAGCTCTTTACGAATGAGTTTCTGGGTTTTTGTTAATAATTTAAAATGCGGTCCTGGTTTTGATTTTACTCTTTTTTTCCTGGCTTTGGGTTTTGGGGTCTTATTCTCTCCTCTGCCAAGTGTCCCTCTGTCTCTGTCTTTCTATTTCCTGTTATACTCTCAAAGTTGGTTTTCTCTTGTGCATCTTCTTTCAGTTCTTACTTCCTGTCTGTCGGATCGATGTGCGCCTGTGTCTCTGTTTATAATTTCGAATTAGTCCTCAGTGTGTTTTTACTAATATGTCTTAGTTTATTAGTTTTACTTTATATTCATTCCGGTCTCCGGTGTGACCCAGTGATGGGTTTGTCACAAGGGTACTCAGAAATATTCACATTTTTTATTATTATAATTATCAATGTCTCACTGATATTCAAAACCTCATTCACCTGTTTAGGAAACCACATGGATGTGTTCAGTAAGTCTCACTGCAAAGCATCATTATATCAGCAGCAGTGAGGAGGATAGCCACATGGTGCCTTCACAACTAAAGCAAAATAAATCAATAAAAAATTTAAATTCTATTCTGTTTTCAAAATTATTATAATTGTGGATATGATGTCATACATACAATGCCTAGTTAATGTAAGTTTACATACACCACATAAGAAGAGAAAAGTGTACCTCACAGGTTGTTGCATGCCACATGAAACATGCAGTAAAACCTGGAAATGGAGGATAAACGTTGTGCACCATTTTCACACTAACTTCAGCACAACATGGTCGAGTTGGTCTCACCACAGCACACCAGTCAAATGTTCTAACGTCAATAGTGAACCATGGGCTCAGTAAAAGTGTGCTTGGCTTCACAGCACTTAACAGACCCAAAACTAACAGACCAAAGCATGTGGGATTTAAGTGGTGACATCACAAATTTCATATAACTTAGCCGAAATTTAGCTGAATTTAAAATTTTAAGATTCTGCTTTAGTTTAACTGGACATTTTTTGCAATACTTTTAAAAGTTTTTTCCTGAACCACTTTGCTTTGACTGTCGGACATTTTTTCCAAAATATGTCTTCAAACAGCTATTCCCTTGGGATAGGGTGTCCCCGTGGAGAATACATCCAGTGGATCCTTCAAACAGCCTCTCAGTGAAGGGTGACAACACAGCAGCAGGTTATGGCATGAAGTGGAAAATTTGCTAATAATTAAGATTTAATTGCTCACTTGTCAGTCATTAATGATTCATGGGTGCATTTATGAGTTTTGGATGTTGTTATGTCCTTTCATTAAGGATAGTCCAGTGTATCCTCTGCTAAAGGAGGTGATAAAGGAACCACTGGACCTTCACTGAGTGAGCAGCTCTGCCAGTGTATCACAGGTTAGGTTCTGCGAGGCGTGTCTTTTACCTGCAGTGTTTGAAGATCGGCACATGTGCTCACTGAACACAGGCAACACTTTTCTTTCCTCCTGGCTCTACTCATTCTCCTCGTTTGTCTGTCTGCAGGTTTCCACCCAGCCCCTCCTCTGCCTGCTCGCTCTCCACTCATCATGTCAGCATTTTGAGTGGGACTGCTCTGGAAATAAAAAGAAAACCACTGCATTAGAGATCTATCTAAAGCTGGGATATCGCATCTCAGTCTGGGTGGAAACACATGCAGAAACATGTAACTATTGGTCAACTTTCATAGGTCAAACTCAGACACTGAATGATCCTTAAAAGGACTCTATTAGAAAATTGCTTTGAGCTAGAAGGAATCAGATGATCTTGGTGTCTAAATGTAGGAGAAACGGAGACCTTTCATATGCTCTAACCTGTTGTGGACAACTACTTATGCAACATGATAATATGAGCCTTACCCAAAATGCACTTTTTTAAGTTTTCTCAAGAGAACGATCAGAAACAGATCAAACTTGCAGGATATCAATGCTTGTTTCTGTTCAACTACACCACAGACATTAAACTGGAGCATTTAACTGAAGCTATGATAGATCCTGTAATACTGACACTCAGAGCTGATTGTTAAAAAAAAAAGCTTGGAAGCCTGAGTGACAGAGGAGGATGCTGGGATATGGTGAGCTGGATGATCCACTGTGGCGACCTCTAAAGAGAGTAGCCAACAGAAGAAGACGACGACTTGGAGTGGGTGTAAAATTGATTTGGTTTGAGTTTCAAACGGAGCTTAAATGTGTTCTTCAGCCCTGAAACCTCCACGTGCATGTCTCCTGTGCTTATGAAGTCATCAGGACTCTGCTGGAAAACATAAGGAGATAAGAAATACCACCCTTATCTATTTTGATGGTATTTTTTTTAAATAATGTCATTTATCCTGTCAGATTTGTTATTTTCATGCACAACAGGTCTAACCAAGCCATCTCCTGCAAACACTGACCAAGACTCAAAGTGTGGGATTTGTTTTCATCCTAAACGACATGCCCGCTTCTCTCCTGACAACATTTTAGCACCTAAACTTTGACTTTTTTCTCTTTTTTTTGCAGAGAATTTGGCAAAACGCACCACAACTTTATGATGCTGCGAGGTAAGTTAAACTTTCCCTCTCAGCGTTTTGGGAACACTTCTGCAGGTTTGGGATGATTGATGCTTCTGTGCGAACATGTAAATCAAGTCAGCCGGAGCACGACTGATGGGGTGATTGATGGCGTCTTTAACAGAGAGCACAATCCCAGATGAGTCCCTCAGATTCGAGTGGTGCTTCTCTTTTGGAGCCTCTATCTGTGTTTTTTACGCTTTTGTCTGAGCTCCCAAAGTGAACCATTGAGACGAGTGAGTCTTGTGTTCCCCTGCAGCCGCCTTTGTGAACCTCACAATGACCATTCAGCTCTGTTGGTGGTGGAGCGGCTTTTCATCTCACACGCCAAACATTGCAGCAGTGGAACATGAGGCCAGAGAGAAGATCCTCCACAAAAACATGGGTAAAAGGACAGCGAGGAGCTGGAGAGGAACGGGTTAAAATGCAGAAGGTTCACCGCAAGACTGCAGGGAATCAAACCTGTGGAACATTCACCTGTTGAATAATAAAATCCTGCAGTCACACAGGTGTCCATAAACAGGTTAAATGTACCCTTTTCCCCAAATAAACAGTAAGAAGAGAAGAAGAGAATTAGTCAGATACCCTTGATGTTGAGTCTAGTTTGTAAACAAAAACAATTTATCATGATTCCGATTCAGGCATTAAATTCAATATTGTTATTTTCAGAGCTACAAATATTCTCCATACAATTGCAAATATGTTTTTAAGGCCCAAAAAGAGCAATGTTTAATTTCAGGAACCCAAATTATTCTGGACATATTTTTAAATGTTTAAAAATCTCCCAGAAAGCTCAGTTTTATTTGCAGCACACTCCCAGTCGAGGAAAAAATCATCAAAATTAAACCACCTTGTGTTTTTTTTCATCCAGAGTTATTTTGTTCTTGGACAACGTTCAAACAAAAACTATGACAGGCTCTAAAAATCACTGAGGGTTTCCATGTATGACCTTCACTATCGACTAGAAACTGCTTCCTTTAGTGAGGATGAGCTGCAGATGTGCAGAGTCGCTCTGATTTCAGGACCCTGCAGAGATGCGTGCTCCCTCCTTCTCCTCAGACCTCACACTTATCTGTATCCACGTCCTTTCAGCCTCTCCTCCTCCTCCTCCTCTTCACGCTTGACAGTCGGCTGAGTTTGGACTGTGTCTGCTCTGAAAGGCCTTTGTGTCGGGCCGCTGCGCGTGTTATCCTCCGTGGCCTCTTGTGTCAGTCACAAGAGGTCCAAGGAGCCCGAAGGGGCCGAGGCCCGGCGATAGACTGAGCCCGGGGCCTCCGGAGCTGGCCTGCGGCCCGGAGCGGCCCCCTCTCCGGTCACGGTCTCGTCTCTTTCACTGACAGTTTGTTCTCAATTAGATAGCTTTTGTCCCAGAGTGAAAGCCTTCAGCCGACGGACTCTGCGCTGCCAGCTGGGGAGGGCTTTCTGTGCGGCTCAGGAGATGGCATCCGTGCCATAATGCCGATGTTTCGCTTCTCCACAAACCCCCGCCGCGACGCTCTTTACACTCTCATTTTGGCTTTTTCAATGCTTTCCCTTTGAGGGCAGCTGAATAGCACTTAACTAGCTTTTTAAAACTTCCTCGATATCTAAATCTCATTGAGAAGCCATGCAGACAGTCAGGAACAGAGGCGCTGGTGCAAAGCGTCAATTGAAAATTTATTATATACAAACTCGGAGCTGGTATCAACAAGGCATTCAGTGGATTCAGTTTTCCATTGTGTTGAGTTGCTGATCAGAAATCTCAGAAAAGCGTATGCTAGTTAGAGATAAATGAAGCCGTTTTCTTGGGCTGTGAATTTATTCGTGTTTGTATCAAAACACTAAGGCATAGGCTTAAAAATGCAGAGTATAGAAACTACTGGGTGGTGTCTATGATTTTGTTTCACATTTAATTGTGATGTATCGAGCTGAAACTTATATTTAACTTTAAGTTTTGTGATTTGTTCTGTTTGTTTGCCTGTTTGTTAACATTTATCTACAACTTAAGGACAGATTTGCATGAAAATGCTCCCAGGGGTGGGGCTTGGCACAACCTTGGAAGTCAGTCCAGATCTGGGTCCAGGAATGTCAGGAAGGACTGTTTAGTGTTTTAAGACCAGGCAAAACTTGCATCACATCTTCATAAGTACAAAACAATTTTATAAGAAAAACTGAGGGACATCCTCAAAATATTATAAACTAATCTGTGTCCACATGTCCTTCTGGTCCAGGGTCTGGTGTGGAGGCAGTTTTAAACCTTTTGTGTGTGTTTGTTATTGTTACTGGTTTTTTTATATCAGTTTTTGTTATGATGATGACATTTCCAATGTGCTCATGACTGAAAATGAGTCTCTTTGTGTTTTTGGTTCTTTCTTAAATTTACTCAGCCTAAACAAAGGAAGTTACTCTTTCAAACAAGGCTATTAATTCTTCTTCGAATGATTCTGTCATGTGGTTTTGTATTTCACCATCACCGTTGTGTGTTTTGTTGTGTGAAGGACCCCAGGCAGCCCTCAGCGGGGCCTCGTGTGGCCCTCCGACCACATTTGGAAACAGTGCTGATGTATCTGAGCGGCAGATGGCTCAGTGTGTGCAGTTTGTCTTCGTGGTGTTTTTCAGGTCAAATGTGTGTGTGTAACCGTTCATTTGTTGTGATAATTCTCTGGTTAAATCTATTGAACAAAACACGCTCACTGCTCATTACTCTGCAGCATCGACCCGACTCTGCTGCAGAGAAACAACACGTCAGACAGAGCATCACTTAAACTGCCATTCACACCTCATCTAGACGTATAAATGCCCCATTATGGATTAAAGCAGACACAGTTAAATGAATGTGCAACATGTGCAAATGGGAGGGGGTGAACCCCAGCAGGTCACATGATTCTAATCACAGGAAATGTTCTCTTGAATGAAAATGAAGGATAAAAAAAGTACAGCACTGAAGGATTATCTAAAAAAGAACAAAATGACAGAGCCCATTTGATAATTAGAGTTAATTACATCAATGTTTTAAAAATAAAAATACATTAATTGTGGTTTGAATCTTAAATTTTTGTGTCACACACACTATTATGAATAAATAAATAAAGTTTGCATTTCAGTTTCATACGCCTTTGATAACATGAAGAGTCCTGAAGTCGGTCTGTAATTGTAATATCCTCACATCAACACAAACTTCTTCAACTTAAAGCACTTTTTCCATGTCTTAATCAGAACGTCCTGCAGAAGTAAAACATCGACTCCATGCAGCTAAACATGAAGGTTTCTGTAGATTAATTACAGAGGTTAAAGTGGGAGATGAGGGAACCCATAGGATCAAGTGTTGCGGTGCATTTTGAGACAAGAATCGCCAAGAAATAGACACAAAAATTGTCATGGCTGGCTTAAAAAAAGGGTAAAAGGAAGACTTTGGTGAGTGAAGCTAATCAGCATCATGAGCTTCATTGTAAACTGATGTGTGCTACCCTTAGTGTAACCTAACACTGACCATGGACACCACGTCTGCTCTGCACCAGTTTTCAGTTTGTTTTGTATTTTGTTTCCTTATGTTGTTGGAAATATGTTAAGTCCTTGTGTTGCCACTATTAGTTAGGATTTAGTTTAGTTATATTCTAGTTTTACTACTTTTATAACTCCTGATTTATAAGTCTTACTCTTGTCGTCAGTGTCAATATGTCGTGTTTCTTGTCTGCATGTTTCATGTTATCAAACTTGTTTGTCATGTCTTCATCTCTCTGTTTCCTGTTTTATTTTGAAAGTCTTGTGTTTCTGTGTTTAGTTTTACTCTTCCCCTGTGACGCTGTTATGTTCATTCATGTCAGCTGTTTCCCCGTGTGTTTCTACTTCCGCTGATCACCTCCTGTGTGTATTTAGTCTGTGTGTTTTCATTCATTCCTTGTCAGGTCATCTGTTGTTTCTTGCCATGTTTCCAAGTTTCATGTCCAGGTTCGTCCAGGTTCATGTGAGGGTTCTTCATATTGTTTTTTAGTTCTCCCAGTTTAGGTTAATGCTTAGTTTTGCATCAGTTTGCTTGCCTTTTGTTTGCACCTTTTTTAAATCGGCCTCGTTACCTCATACTGCCTCATTCTTTTGTGTCTGCATTTAGGTCTACTATTCACAATTCATACAGTCTGCTTCTGCATACTGTGACACAAACCAACAATAATAAACATCAAATATCACATCTGTACAGAAGTGAGATGGGAAAAAAAGGAAATAGTAGATTGTGTTACAAAAGTCAATGTCACAGCTGTGAAGAAAAACAATCACACAAGACAAGCACATGCATTTCAGACAAATAGTTTCCTCCAGTTACAAACAACACGACAGCTAATATTTAAATTCCCAGATAATTTTCATTAATATTTCTGCTACTTTACATTCTTTGAAAGTGAAGTCACATTTAATGAAAATGTTATTAATCCCAGCACACATAAATGAATCTTTCCTCTAAGTTACAATAAATAGAGTTACAATAAATAGTTCTCAGCAGCAAGAATCCAAAAGTCACCAATTACTCAATGAAAGAAAATGTATTCTGTTGGCAGACTACAGGAGGTGAAGGCGTCCAATCACGATACTTTAAATGTCTTTAACCTTTCAAACATAGAAATGTGACTTATTGAATGAAACACACGATCCGACAGTAAAGCTGCAGTTTGGTCACACGACGGCAGCGATGGCTCATCATCACACCGCTAATCTGATCCGATCCCCAAAGAGCAAGCGAGGCTGAGAAAGAATAGAGTTAAAGAGAGGGAGTGTGGGGAGACTATAGAGAGGGGATTAAAGGCATGTAGGGGTGAGAAGAGAGGGTGAGGGGGGCGAATCTGGTTTTAAATACACAGAATGAGAAAGAAATTAGATGTCTGGGAAAGTTTGGAAAGATTCAACAGAAAAAAGATGCAATGAATGAGAAAAAAAATTAAAAACTAAAAATGCTGTAAAATGTGCTCAGGTGAAGCCAAGTCCACAGAGAGACTGGTTAGTTCAACATGTTTAATATTTTTTTTAATGAGCAGGTGAAGAAGTAAACAAAGAAAAGCAGGAAAACAACAAAAAGGACAGAAGGAGAGAGAAAAAGGAGAGAAAGTCTTGCCAGGATTTGAGTTAATCCTCTCAAACTCTTTAGATCCATGGATCCCAGCGTGGGGGTCAGGACCCCCCTGAAGGTCCCGCAATAATCCCAGGGGTCAAATGATGATTAAAAACGAGAAAAAGCCCAAACCAAAGTGACAGGTTCAAGTTTTTAAAGCAGCTATCAACATACTAGAAAGCAGGCAGGACCCTTTTTGTTTATCAGCTGACCCCAAGTTGGGTCGTAACCCTTTGGTTGGGAAACTGTGAGAATTTGAATGCCTGGTAATTAAAAATTACATTTAAAGCCTTAAATGTTTTCATTGAATTAGAAACTGTTTTGTGAACTTTGAATCTAAAGTGTCTACAACAAACTGGTTTGTAGTAACAATGTATGAACGAAACATTGATTTATAATGAAGTTAAGCTCCGAGTGTGTTATTGTTGCCAGGAAGAGTAAGGCAGACAGATGGAGGAGAAGGTTTGGGGGTAAAGACAGAGACGTGCCACTAAGGAGATTCATCAGGTGGGCATCAGGTGCTTTCCCGCAGAGCTGATCTGCCTCTTCTCTCCCTCTCTGTAACTGTAACTAGTTTCTGTCATTTCTCAGTTCATACATCCTCTATTTGTGTCCTTGCCTCCTCTCTTCACGTGTTTGTTCCTCCTAAAGATCTGAAAAGAGGACGAGCCACGAGAAGAGAGGAGATGAGGCAACAGGCATTTTAACCAACTGAGACCTCCTCACCTCATTTCAAAGTGATATCAGTTAAACATGTGTGACTCAGATAGTGAAAGTCCAGAAGAGGTGATGCAGAGGCAGTTTGAAGGGTAACTTATGTTTAGAGCTTCAGTCTTTCCTGCAAACAGGACTGTTTTAGCAAAACGTGCTAAATGGAGGTTGTGCTGACATCAGAGCGCTGCTCAGCTTCACAACAAAGACTCGATAAGCAGGAATCCAAAGACGGCTGTTGAGCTTTGTGTTTTCTACCTTTAAAAGGATTCAAAATGAACAAAGGAGAGAAACAGAACTTCTGAAAGTAGACTGAAGGGAACTCTGAGCCATGGGGGGGTCCCTCTGCGGCGGCTCGGCTCTGAAGCTCCGCCTTTTGTTTGCCATTTGTTTACCTTTGGCCGGCCGAGGTGTGGAGGAGAGGACAATGAGCTGGTAGATCAACAGCTCGGCCTGAATGAGGCGGCACTCCTTTATCTGCTGCCCCCTGAATGCAGCGCACCTCAGAGGGCCGGTGATTAAGAGCCCAACAGGCCACCTCAGGCTCCAAGGCACAAAGGAAGCCGCTCCACTTATCCAATAAAAAAAAGTGTCCCACACAATGAGCGCAGGCGACGTCCTGCTGACATCACACTCCAGTGATCAGTGGAAGGACGGAGGATAAAGAGGGAGCACTCGAACCGACAGACTCTCCTCCTTTCAGGCCAAGGAGGGTGGGGGGTCAGCTTGTTAACTCCTCACTGAGGATTCTGAGAAGCTTCAAGTGTGTCGAAGCTTTTAAACTGGCTGTTAGAGGACGAGGAGCAGAGTCAGAGTGGTTTACAGACCGAGGAGGAGGAGGAGGAGGATACGCACGCATGTATCTAACATGTTAGCTCATTTAAATCCTCAATTTAACAATCACTCCCACCATGAAAATGCATCTTAATGGCATCGTTACTGTCCCTGTGAGAGGAAGAAGAACTTTAGGGAAGCATTAAAAGGACAAGGAGGTGCAGGAGGGAAGGAAGGGGTCATGAGCACAGACTGTATATAAAAGATGGATGAAGCCTTCTATGGTTTGTGAAGCTTGAATCGTGACGTTGGCCACCTCTGAAATACTTTTTTTAAAGGCAATTAGTAACTAATTTGTAAGATCCAAAGAAAATCCTACAATTCACTACACAGAAACCAGAAATCCATCCACCTGTTCACCTGTCTTCCCACCTGGGTCCTGTACTACCAGGACAGTTTTTCCTCGTCAGTCAGGCTAAGCAGTTGCATGAAGGATGTTATCCTCTCTATAACTCAAGCCTTTATTTCTAAATCAAGCTACAAGTGCATTAATATGAAAGTCGATCAATGTGGACGGGTCGAAGCTTTACAAAGGAAACAAAAATCTAAAGAGCTTAAACACGTAAAATGCTTTTGCATTGCAGCTGTGATGCTTTCAGTGTGTCGATTTGTGACAGGAAGAGAGACTTTCAAAAAACGAGACCTTCTGTGGTCAGGAAGAAACGATCGGCAATGACGCAACCAGAGGCTGTGACACGTCAGTGAAATTTAGCGACTTGCAGGGCTGGCAAGCCAAGTAACCGTTGGCAACATGAAAAATTCAAACAGGTAAGTCATCTTCAGTGGCAGGCTGGCCAATCAGGACATTTCCTGGTGGCTTGAGGGTCATTTTGGATTGTCACGAATTTGAGCAGCAATGTTATAAAAGCAGGGATGAGCAGAAGGACGCTCATGCTCTCCGATAGACTCTGAGCGCTCAACACAGTATCCCCAACACCTTCAGCTCAGGCCAGGATTATACTTTCCAGCATCTGCAAGTCTGTGCGGATGTCCATGTGCCTGCCTGTTTTTAGTGTATAATTGAGGCCTTACAGCTACACCTGCTGGTGTGGGGTGATCAGACTAACTGGTATTTAAGGCACGATGGGCACATTCAACTACGCCCAAGATGCTACATCCGTTTGTTGAGTTTGGTTAAGTTTATCCTCCCAAACACCCTGCATCTCACCATGCTAACACACCCACAGTAACACCACTGCTATTACACACAAACACGTTATATTTAAAATAATGTTTCTGTTTTAAATCAAACTTTTCTCATAAATGTTCAAATTTAGGCTGCTGTGTCTTCTTCTATCTTTCTCACAGCCTGTGGGAAAAATTTCTGGAAGTTTTTAACCACGTAGGGAAAATCAGTAGAGTATTTAAGTATTTGCATGCAATAATTTAAAGAAAAGAGAAAGAAAATGTATCATCAACAAGTTAAAAAGTCAGAAAAATGTTAGATAAATAATATTTTTCCATGCTAATCTGTAAGTTTAGAAATTATAGGAAACATAACAAAGCAAAATGATGAACAATCACATGCTGACAGTCCTAAGAAACATACGGAGTTAATGTGGCCCGAGTTGTGTGAAACAAATGAAGTTTAAAACAACTTCCTTTGCATTACCTGGTTCAACAAAACCTGAAGCCCCAGTCAGAGATAACGGGTATCACAACGGTGGTTATTAACTTTCTGTTAACCCAGGTTCTCTGCTCCAGGCTCGGTGCACACTCACATAAAAGAGAGTGTTTCACGATCCCTATGAGTGCCACCTACTCCAATCAGAGACACAGTCAGATGATGATGATAAAAAATTGTGATTAAACTCTATTAAACGAATAAATAAATAAAGTAAAATGAAGCACTGTTGCAAATAAGATGAGAACAAAAATGCATCAAGCATAAGAAAATTATTAATTTGTTGATTTTGCACACACAGCTGCAAAATAAACATTTAAACTCCAGTTAATTAATCGCAGAGTTCACGCTCTACCTTTCTAACATGATGGTTGCACTTCAGAGCTCTCAAACTTTAAACTGGATCCATTTAAACATTAAAGCTTTCGGTCTCACAGCCTCAGAGACGTGGAAATCACTTCAGCTCGTTGCAGATCGAAGTGAAAATAAATAATTTTACTGATTAAACAGGTGTTCTTGGTGTGTGTTACAGGAGCTGCTTTTCCAGGAGCGTATATCAGACTAAGCATCAGATAAAAATGAAGTACAACAACTTCGGTACTGGATCTGCGACCCAGTGTTTGTGTTTCAGACTCACAGTTACAGTAATTGTATTATTGTTGTTGTGTTGTTGTTGTTGTTGTTCATAGTTTAGGTTTTCTTTAGTTCTTACTGATTGTAGTCCTTCCTCCCTTAGTAGTTACCTTAGCCTGTGTTTAGTTTCTGTTCCCATGTCTACTCTATGCTTTCCCTGTATCCCAAATTTCATGTCTAGTCACCTATGTTCCCGATGTCTCCCCAGTTACTGTGTTAAGTTTGTGTGTCCTGAGTCTGAGTTTCCGTCTGTTTCCTGTTTTATTTTGATAATCCATGTCCTGTGTGCACTGTGTCTGGTTTTACTTCCCTTGTCTCGTTAGGTCTGATTTGTCCCAGCTGTGTTACCACCTGTTCCCCATCCTGCTAATGTCCTGCTAATGTATTTAAGGCCTGTGTAATTCCTAGTTCCCACTTCCTGGTTTATCTTCTAGTGTCTTTTTTTTTTTTTTTTTTTTTTTTTTCTTTATTGTACAATGTACCAAAATACATCGCAGAACTTAAGCAGATCCATCCAAAAATGTACAGTTATGGGTGATGAGGAACGAAGCAGCCATCAATCAGAAAAGAAAGGAAAGGCACAGTAATAGAAGTCTCCAGCAGCAAACAATTATCTTAATGTCCTTCCTTATAAAGTAAGATATAACTAAATCAAAAAGAAAAGTAATACTAAGAAAAAAAAAAAACAAAAAAAAACAAAAAAACAAAAAAAACACAACAACAACAACAACAACAACAACAACAACAAACAAACACAGAAAAAAAGAAAAAAAAAAACGGAGAACGTACAGTCCACGCACATACAGTCTATCTACATTAGCTTAGAAGCTGCATCAAAAAATCAAGTAAGGTGTGAGCTTTATTAACATTACATTTGTCTAATGAAGCCTTCAATAAAGAGACTTCATTTTTAAAAGCAGCGAAGATCGGAGTAATTTTCAAGAAGCGACATTTATGAATGAAGAATTTTGCGACTATAAATAGGTTGTTAATCCCAAATTCTATTTTCTTATTTTCTGTTTGTAGGCCAACTCTAATTACTTGAAAGGTTAGAGAAGGGCAGTCAATATTTTTAGAAGTTAACCAGTACTGGAAACCATCCCAAAAAGATCTGATGCTTTCACATGAGTAGAAAAGGTGCTCTGTAGTCTCAATATCAGTGTTGCAAAATGTGCATGTGTTCGTATCTATATTGAATTTCTTGTGAAGATAATCCTTGGACGGGTATATGGCATTTAACACTTTAAAGTGAATTTCTTTAGCTTTTGGCGGAATTGGAAAGGAAAGATACTTGGTCAAAAACCTAAAGTTATAATCTTTAAACAAATATTTTCTTGTTAATTGAGAAGGAAAAAGTTGCTTGGTTAAAATTGTCCTTAAAAATTTGTTATTGCAAGTCTTTCCTTTAAATTGACGATCATCAATAAATAAGGATGGTTCACGGATTATAAAGGAAGAATAGGTTAAACTGGCTTTAGTCATCTGAATCATTGCAGGGGGAATGGCTTTCACAACTTTAATGAATTTACTTTGAGTACATACTAAGCCATAATTATCAATAAATTTATTATACGATAATACATTGCCGTCATTGTCTAAAAGGTGTAGAACGGTCCAAATTCCGTGGTCCATCCAATCCTTATAAAAGAAGGATTTTCTTTTTATCAATATACATCGGTTGTTCCAGATCGAATTTGTATGTGGAGAAAAATTGTGCTTATAAATCATTTTCCAGTACTGGAGAACCTGTTTATGAAAATTGGATAATTTAATTGGTAATTTGGAGATTTCAAAATCACACTTTAAGAGAAATTCAATGCCACCAAGCTTCTCAAAAATTACTTTTGGGAAATAAAACCAAATATTATTTAAATTATTTATGAAAGACTGCAACCATTTAAGTTTGATGGAACCATCCAATGCTTCAAAATCAATCACATTCAATCCGCCTTCTTCTAAAGACTTCACTACATCATTCTTCCTAATATAATGTTGCTTATTTCTCCAAATATAATTAAAGTTAATTTGATTTATATTCTTGATTAGTTTATTGGAAATATATAAACATTGAGATGGATAAATCAGTCGCGAAATACCTTCTGTTTTGGTAAGTAGGACACGTCCAAAGATGGAAAGGTCTCTTTGTAACCAGCTGATTAGGATCTTTTTAGATTTTTGGGTAATATGCTCAAGATTTAGGATTTCTCTATTATTTATATTCTTTGAGATTATAATACCCAAATATTTAATTTCAGTTTTTACAGCTATATTAAGAGAGATGCTGGGTTTTCCATCATGAATAGTTAATATTTCACATTTTCTAATATTCAGATACAAACCAGAGGCCTTTGAAAATAGTGAAATTTCATTTAATGCGAGAGGAACCTGTAACATGTTCTTTAAAAACAGTGTAGTATCATCTGCTAGCTGACTTATAATCAGTGGGGCTCCCATTAAGTTCAGTGGTTGAATATTTGGATTGTGTTTTATGAAAATAGCCAAGAGTTCTGTTACAATAATGAAAAGTAGCGGAGAAGCTGGACACCCCTGACGGATTCCTCGACTAATGTTAAATCGTTTAGATGTTCCAAAAGGTAAAGAAATAGAACTATTGATATCGGAGTATAACAAAGAAATTAAATCTATGAATTTTTTACCAAAACCAAAATACTGTAAAGCTTTAAAAATAAAAGGATGTTCGACCGTATCAAATGCTTTATAGAAGTCTAAAAAAAGAATCACACCATCATCTTCAATTAAGTGATTATAGTCCAATAAATCCAAAACTAATCTAATATTATTGTGGATAGAACGATTCTTAAGGAACCCAGATTGTGTTTCACTAATAATCTGATCTAAACCGTCCTTTAATCTATTTGCAATAACATGAGCAAGAATTTTATAATCTGTATTCAATAGAGTAATTGGACGTAAATTATCGATTAATCTTTTATCTTTACCAGGTTTAGGAATAAGGGAGATAAGACCCTGTTTCATTGTCGTTGCTAATGATTCATTGCTAATGATTTCCCTAATAGTTTTGAAGAAAAATTCTTTTACTTCTTTCCAGAAGAATTTATAGAAGATGGCAGTCAAGCCGTCCTGACCAGGAGCTTTGTTCATTTTCAGTTTGTTTAAGGCTTGATCTAAGTCATCCATTAATATGTCAGAATCACAAATTTCTCTAAATACAGAATCGATTTTTGGAATATAAGGTTCAATCTGATCAAAAAAGGCAATTGAGTCAGTAGTTAAATATTTAGATGAGTATAAATTTGAATAGAACATATGTATTTCTTCTGCTATAGTCTTATGATTTGTGCATTCTTCCCCATTTACAATTAAGGTATTAATAGATTTCTTCTCTTGCCTCCGTTTCTCCAGATTGTAGAAATATGAAGTACTCTTTTCACCTTCTTCTATCCATTTTGCACGAGCTCTAATGTATGCTCCATGAGCCTTTTTCTTGTATAGATCATCTAATTGAGCCTGTAAAGACAGTAGGGATTTCTTATCAGCCTCTGACATAAACTGTCTATTACAATAGTTATTTATATTGTAGAGTAATTTACTTTCATACTCTTTTTGTTGTTTACTTGCCATTTTACTAAACGTAATTGAAAATTCTCTAACTTTAAACTTAAAAAATTCCCATCTGTTTGTGTAAGTACCAATTGTTCCATCATTGTAAATTTTATGGATGAGAGATTTAATCATCTTAACATACCCATCATCAATTAACAGATCTGCATTAAATTTCCAGTAATCTTTTTTAAATTGTGTTTTATTTTCAGGGTTAAGTTTAAGAGTAATAGTACTGTGATCTGTCAGCGGGGCTGCTGAGATAGACACATGTGAAACATATCTATACAATATAGACGAGCCCAACCAAAGATCTATTCTGGACATATTATTACCATTTGGTTTAATCCAAGAGAATTGAGTGACTCCAGGATTTTTCTCTCTCCATATGTCACTTAAATTGTTTGAGTTAATGAAATTTGATAAAGTTGGATTCCACTGATTAATACCATATCTAGGAGGGTTTCTATCCTGCCATTCATTTGGAACAAGATTAAAGTCACCACCTAATAATACATGGTCTGTGTGGTATAGAAGTTTATACTCGGAAAGAACATCTGTTATTTTTTCCAGCATGACCTTATTTAGAGTAGGAGAGGAGTACCCATAAACATTTACTAGAATCACAGATGAACCATCAATATTCAATACAACTGCAAGCCAGTGCCCTGAAACATCAGCCTGAAAAGTCACGACCTTCCCTGGACATCGGTAGAAACAGAGAGCTACTCCAGCAGAGTGGTTAGATCCATGGCTGAAAAGGATTTTATCACCCCATTGATTTGACCAGAAGGTGACATCAGTGTCACTTGAATGAGTTTCTTGTAGTAAGACACAATTCGCTTTTAGCCCTTTGATAAACATAAACATTGCTTTCCTTTTAACATTATCCCTGAGACCTCTAACATTCAACGACACAAAGGATAAACACGTGCGTAGCATTAAAAATAAACAAAAAAAAAAAAAAAAATCTTCTCGTGTCTTAGTTTGAGTTTTCTTGTTTGTAGTTTCGAGTTTTGTTTTGTATTTGTTGTAGTGATTTCCAGCAATAAAGCTTCTGCTTTCAGTTAAATTTCCTGTGTGTGATTCCTGCGTTTGGGTACTGCATCCCACCTGCCACACAGCAAACCATGACACAGACAAATAAGAGATTTTAAGGGTTGTTTGACGCAAACAGGAAACAAATTCGGGAATAACGTTTCTTAAGCTCATTACTGAATGTCCGAGTCTTTAAAAACTCGTGCCCTCATGCCATTTGCACACTGAGGCTGAAGGCTCTGCAGGAGGACAGAGGAGGAGGAGTTTTCCAGCGAATCAGGCAGCAGTGTCATGCCTGTTAATCTCCAGAGCAGGTTATGTAAATCGGCGAGACAGAAAAAACTGAGCTGAACTGAAGTTACTTCAGTAACCACTCTCATCCCCACAGCACTGACGATGATGATGATGTGAACTGAGGTGAAGTTCAGAGGAGGATGAAGACCTAAAGGCGTGTCCTGGTCTTCGTGTCCTGGGTGTAATCCTGAATTGGTGGGGGAGGAGGGGGAGGCTCTGCCAGCTGCATGGCAAAATCAAAGCCCCTCCCCTTCCTGCTCAGTGCCACAAAGGATGAAAGAGCTGAGTCCCGCTGGGTGGCACCAGCTCCAGGTGACCACAACAACCTGACCAGCTCACTGAGCTGCTCCCTAATGTGTAAAACCATCTCCCGTCGTTGTATAGAGCCCATTTAAAGCGCGGGGGTGGGAGGATTGGAGGGCGGGGGGCTCTTTCTCTTGTTTTCTAACCTGACGACATAATCTCAGCCTTGGAGCGTCCACACAATGGAGCCGGTGTGAAGGTGGCACCTCAGAGGCCGGGCTCTAACTAGCAGTTTGAGCTGTCCAGGTTCGATAATAATACGGCGGGCTCGAGTTACATATCGGGCTGAATGGGGGGTCGCCTCGCAGGACATTTCAGACCTGCTTTTTATTCTGTGTCTGTTTTCACAGGACCAATTAGAGAGAACTGAGGACGGAGGGGGGGAATCAGATTTACACCTCAGCATGTTGGCTTTCATTTGATTTATGCACACGCATAGCAGAATCATTCATATGCTCTTGTTCTTTGGCCACATGTTAAACTTTTTATTTTAAAACAATTAAGAGCGGCTCAAAGTCACATAGATGACACGTAATGGAGCCTTTATTCTACAGATCTTTTAAATCAATGAGATATTCCAGAAGCTTTACTTTAGTAAGATCAAAAACCTTCATTAAAAAGTAAGAGGTCATTTAAATAATTAGATTTTAATGAGTTTGATCTGTACAGTGGTCCCTCGTTATAACCAGTGTTGGGTAAGTTACTTTAAATTAGTAACTTAGTTACATTACTAGTTACTTCTCTAAAAAAGTAACTCAGTTACTTCAAGTTACTCGTTACTTTCAAAGTAACTAGTTACTAGGGAAAGTAACTTTGGTTTTACTCAGAATTCTCTTGTTAATGTGTTGCTTCTGTAACTGGATACCCAGCCAGATTGCCAGTCTTCTAGCTTGCTTACTTGCCACAAGTGCACTGTGCCACCTACCAATAGAAAGGAAAAAATAATGTGCACATTTCCACGAGAGAAATCCCACGCCTGGACCGTCGTTGACCGCCGCCATGATTCTAGCCTGCTTTTTACATCCAACACAAAAACTGCAGTCGTGGTGCTTTTGATTGTACTCAGAACTTGGAAATTCTGCCTTCTGAATAGGAAGATGTAGGTAACACCAGACTGCAGATGAACTGCATACAGAGCTGGACTGGGACAAAAAAATCGTCCCGGGCATTTTGACTAGAGACCGGCCCACCATTATAGGAAAAATCATAAAGCCTTTGAATGAAAATAAACACTGTTGTGACAGTGATGTACACTGTTCTGATGGTATATATGTATCAATCTATCAATTGTTTGTTGTAAGACTCAGATAATTATTTTTTTTTAAAGCGAGACATTTTAAATGAGAATAATAAAGAAGTATTTCCTTGTCCCCCCCTTTCCCTGTTAATGCCCTACCTGCCCCCCTGGCAACACTTTGCTAGATCCGCCCCTGCACAGTTACCAGCTGTCAGCTACTTAGAAAAGGATGCTGGTGTTATTTGTCTCTCAGAAGCAGTTCATAACTTCCCCTCAACTCATTCATGTCACCTAAAAGGTAAACCTGTTTCTCCATCACCTGTTCAGCTCTGATGATTCAGTAAGGACATCTCCTGGTTTCATCTGCATGTTTCCCTCTCACCAGATAACCAAACCGATATCATGACCAGCAGCTTTACAGCTGTGGCTCCAGCAAACATCAGCTGATACTAGAAATTAATATTAAATAAATTCTAACAACAGCTGATCATGCTTAAACTTGCTGCTGTTGTTTAACGCGACATCCGCTGGTTTCCTCTTTCTGGCGCAAAGTGGGTGATAAATAAACAAGAGAGAAAAGCCGATCAGCTGATCATTGATCAGTTTCGTGATTGAAGTAGAAACGGGAGAGAATGAGAGAAGAAGAGGCAGCTGTGCAGCTTCAGCTTTGTGTCTTTTTCATTGTAGCTGAAGTCCGGGACAAACTGTGTTCCTTTCACCTCAGTACGAAACGCGTAATATTTTCTCTGAATACCAGACGATTCTGTTTTTTACGGGACGGTTGGCAACTCTAATAATTAACCGTATGAACAAAATAAAGTTCAACATCAGTAACATAGCACCCACCCAGCTGTATAGAAACTCCGTCATGCTAGCTAGCACGCAGTACGAAAATGTCAGCATACCGAAAATAAACTCCACCTAAACTTGGTTTATATCTGACTCCGATAGACTGCAGGTCATAACTTCTTACCTGAAGCTCAGTTCACCTGACACGCGGACCGGCGGCCGCTTCGGGTCTCTCCTCTTGCCTCCCTTTTCCTTCATCCACCTGCTGGCCTCCATCACTTGCTAATGTTATTGAATCTGTGGAAGCTCCGCGATATCCACCACACGAAGTAACGAGTAACGAGCCTATCTAAATCCCAGTAACGAGTAACGCGTTCCTGATTTTGGCATAATAACTAGTTACCGTGCTCGTTACCACAATAATAACGTAGTTACTGTAACGCGTTACTTAATAACGCGTTAGTCCCAACACTGGTTATAACGCAGTTCACCTTTCACAGCCTCGCTGTTTCTCGCATTTTTTTGTGTAATTTTGCATGCTTTTTTTTTATTTTTATATTTTCTTTACAGCACATTGGTTCCGCGTCCTGATCGGCTGTAGACCATTGTCAATCACTCTCCTGCTGTGTCTCCTGTACAGTACAGAATGCGTTGAGATTGTCAAATTTACATAAATCTTTGATTGTCAGCAGTGTGACTCTGAAGTGATGTACTGTATGTTTGTAAGTTTTCTCCCCAACAAACACAACAATGTTGAGGAAACGTTTTGCACCATCATTGGTGATGGTGCAAAACGATGGTGCAAAATGGTGCAAAAGGCGGAGGAAGATGCTAACCATTACACAAAAAGTTGGACTTCCTGACATCCTAAAGAAAGGTAGAAGTTAGCTTATTTTTCGGACCATAAGGCGCACCGCATTATAAGGCGCATTAAGCGAAACAAAACAGTCAGAAAAGTCAAACTTTACTGAATTCATTCTTCTTGCTTCCTCTACTTCTGTACCATTGATTCATTCATGTTGAATTCTCTCGCAGCTGCTCTATTCCCGTGTTCTGGAACTGAAAAAAGGATTTGACCTTTGGTTTCATTCTGTAATACTGGACTTATTTTTCTACGAAGGTTTGAACTTTGAGGATGTTTAAACAAGAGAGAAAAGTGTGAAAATGTGCATGCCGAAAAGTGTATAAAGTGTGTAGTGAGGGGTTTTACGGCCTTAAAACATCTATAATAATTGTAAAAAAGTAAAGTTGGCTACTTCGCAGATTTCACATATCGCGGGTGATTTGTTAGGGATGGGAATTGATAAGATTTTCACGATTCCGATTCCATTTTCGATTCTGTTTAACGATTCGATTCTTTATCGATTCTCTTATTGATTCTCTTATTGATTCTCTTATCGATTCTTATTTTTTAAAAAGGAGAACACTAAGGTTGATTAGCTTAGAACTTTGTTTTATATATACCATATTTTCATGGTACAAAAAACCAGATGTGATGGGGAAGGGCAGGTCACAATGTGAACCCACATGTTCATTGGCTAATGATTGCGACTGGCACGTCGTCAGCCAATAAGCATGCAACTCCCTACTACAGATATCCCACCACTGTGAAACATCATATGACCAGGCTAGACTTCATTTTTTTAAATTCAGTACGGCTGATTCTTTAAACTCGACAGAAAGTCGTATTCCCGCAGACTTCTATAGGACCAGACGTTTTTTTGTAGCCATGGCTATCGCCATCTGCTGGCCTGAACACAGGTTCAAGGTCTCACAGCAGTTCATAAAGTAGTAAGAAATGTCACCTGTTTGTTTCTGGACACAAATTTCTCTGGGTTTTCTTAATGTTCATCCACTACTATTGTGTCTGTATAAACACGGACATGTTACATCCCAGAACATTCCAGGTCGGCACTTGGCAAAATGAAGAAGGCGGGACATCAGAAAGAGGATCTGGTATGTTGTAAAACATTTATGTTTGACAAACATACAAAAGAAAAATAGGAAATTAGGGGTGAACACTTTTTCACACCACTGTTGATAATCCTGGTATTCCAGGCAGTTTAAATGTGTCTGGCAGGAGTAACATGGATACATGCATACACTGTGTTAATTAGGACATATAAATGTAATTTTGTGAAAACCGCTGTTTAAAACTTGAGTCGTTTAGAAACTGTCTGACAGATCATATCCTTGAGAACAGTTAAAGACATTTTTCCTGCTTATTTAATTTATTTTGATGAATTCAGTTTTGATGTTTGTGAATCCTTGTTTTCTTCTATGAGTGCTAATCAGTGGCACACTTTCCCTCTGTCCTTCAGTCTTTTTGCCTCCTCTGTTGCTCAAATATCAAGACAACACACTCTGAAACAGCCTCTCACTGAAGCCCTTAAACAGTAAAATGAGCCTCATTGCTTAGGCCACCAACAGTGAAGAGGTCAGAGGTCGCAGGTCGCAGCAGCCTGTGGAAGAAATACTCCTGCCCGCCCCACAATGACCATGAAAGGAGGGAAAGTTTTTGTTGTTGTTGTTGTCCTTGTAGGTCATCATTACCACTGGAGTCTAATAACTCACCATCTATAAAAACAAAAAGGCTCGTTTCATTGGCGGCTCCCCACGGGGTCCTGGGGGCGGAGCCAGCGGTCCTCAGGGAGAATTCGGCTCACCTGTCGGACGTAAACTCTGCATCGAGCTCGCTTCACCTTCATTTTGAGCTGCTGCTCAGTTCTGATGACACAGTTCATTAGACATTTAAAACATCTAACACAGCACACCTTTACCTGAGCAAAAACAAACTGGAGAAGGAGAATATGCTTAAAATAAAGGCGACACCATCTACTAAGTATGAATAAGACAACGAGCACGTGCTCTAATAAAGGAAATATTTGTTTTTCATGCTCTAGTCAACATGCACGAGGTCTTTTTTGTACTGATGTACTTTCTTTATCTTTTTCTGCTTAGTTGTGTTCAACATTAACAGGGATTTCTAAATAAACCAATCTGAAACCAGTGAAAGTGTTGACTCACATTTAAAGATCCCCTGCTTGTCCTCCAGCTGTGGGAGGAAGCTCCCTGCAGCACCATGCTGCCCTTAAAACAACTGACTTTCAAATGATTCTGTTAGTGATGAAGGAGAAAGAAAAGAAGAGCGTTTAAAGATGCAAAGTGATGCCTCGTCGATCATCTCCAGCCGCCTCTTTCACATTCACGCCGTCCCTGCTGCTGCACCTCAGAGCGTCATCAGCACAGCACTCTTCATCATTGGCTTTTTTCGTTTATATATTATGCCCTTAGTGTCCCACCTGACCCTGTAGACAGTATCTGATCAGTTTGTACAAAACTTTACCTTCTTACTCTGAGTTATTTCTCTCAAAGCACACGAGTGGATCAATATTTTGCACTTTTGAAACCTCAGTATTTTTCCAGCATGCTTGAGCTCTCGTCACGTTAGAAATACAGCAAATAGCCACATTCATTTTTCAGGGCAGAAAAACTACAACCAAATCAGCTTTTCTCCCACTGCAAGTATCACAAACAAAACCTAAAATCTGGTTTCTGTTGAGCATGATTTTTTTTCCTTTCTAACCGATTCTGAGCATCGGTGTGATGCGATACTCCGTAGTTTCAGTGAACTGCACCAGTTTAATGTATTTGATGAATAGAGAAACAGCAACAGAATCACTTTTAATCTTGTTTGATGTTTGACTTGTTTTCTGATAATTCACTGGAGAAAACTTCAAAAAGTGGATTTAGGGTCAAATTTCTCTAAATCTCAGGAGTTGCTGATCTGACTAACTCTACAGCTTTAAAATCGGAGTCATGATATTTTTCTTCTTTAAGGCTTGTTTAAATCATAGGTCCCCTCAGCTCAGCCAGGTCTGTTCAGTCAAACTGTTAATGTTTAAAATCGTGTAGCTTATTATGTATTAATAATCTGAATACAGACACAGACTGTGGAGTTTCATTTAGAGGTAGAAGAGGACGAGAGGTCTAAAATCACACATCCCATTTTGTTCATTGCCAAACACAACCTCTTCTCTCTTCTCTCTCCCCTCTGTCTCCCCTCTTCTGCCCCTCACCTTCTTCTCCTTTGGCTTTTTGCCCCCACCCTCCCTCCTTTTGCCCCGCCAGCATCACAGAACTCGCAATTACGGGCGATTTCCAGCTCCCAGTGGAACTAATGTGATAAAATCTCAGAAAAAGAGACACTGGACAAAGAGACAGAGATGTAGCCGGGGCACAAGGGTTTTTGGGGGGGGTTGTAAGGGGAGGGGGGCTCAGCCAATGCAACAAGTGCCTTTTTTGGGTTTGGGGGGGACCTAATGGGATTTTCCAAGGAGCTTTGCCAGATCTCCTGCCTACCCATTCAGGATCAGCCTTTTGGCTGCCAGGCGGCACACTTCAGCCCCCTGATGGCCTCGCGTCACCCCCTCCAGACCCACCCATCACTTAGTTGTATGACCCCCCTCAGATCCCCTCAGTGTGATGGACTGCAGGCTGCAGATGAGCCAGGTGTCAGAGGTGAGATCCTGAGGTGATCTGGGATCTGTTTAGCACCTTAATCCTTCACTTTTCCTTCCTTTGACAGAGGATTGTTGTATCTGTACGAAGGAGTATTAGGGCCACAATAAAAAAAAATAATTATCGATCATTTTGAGAATGAAGTTGACATTTTGAGATTAAAATCCTAATTCTATGACGAGAAAAAAGTTGAAATCGTATTTGGAGAAAAAAATGTGGCGATTACAGTTGTTGTTTCAAGACAAACTGCCACCGTTGCTGTTTTTTCTGAGTGAAATCGTACTTCAGAAGGAAGGAATTTGTTTTTTTCCCCACACATGAACATGTTGTGGTGACAAGCATAAGGATGTTGAAAAGAAAAGCTGCGTCTGGGCAGTCGGAAACACACAAACTCGGAAGAGTGGATTTGTTCAAAATGAAATGGCCGGTCATGGACAGATGCGAGGTTATTGATGATTACATCCTTGTGCAATAAAGAGGATGCATGCTGTTATGTGAGTTTCACAAAAAGTCACCTACGCAAGGCATTTTGTACAGGGTACAGTAACTGTGGCAGTCTGTCAACAACTGTAATCTTCGCATTTTGACTTTTTTCTCAAAATAGATTTTCAACTTTAATCTCAAAATTTCAACTTGATCAACTTATATTATGTATTTTTTCTTAACGTGGCACTAATACTCCATCTTATACCTGATGTGCAGCTTACTGTTGCTATTTTTTAAGCAGCAAACAGGAGCAGATCAGTCTGGTTAAATTAAACTTTCAATTAACTGTCAGCTTTAATTCTGAGGTAGAAACCAGCAGGAAAGCAGCGTGGCAAGTAAGGAGGTATCTAATTAATAATTTAAGAATTATTTATTTACAATAAAACTTGCACAAAACAGTGATTAAATAAAAGATTTCATAAAAAATATTTTAAAATGAATAAAACAGCTGTGGGGCTAACTGCCACCACAGCCTCTAAATCCCCTGAGTCAGGATTCCTGAGTGCGCTTCGGTCCGAGTGACAAAAATTTCATCATAAGATGGTGAATGTGTCTGTGTAGATATTCTGTGTAGATGCCATCTCTGGCATGCAACCAAGAGGGCAAATTTCAATGAAATAAAACAGAAAACTGCTGGGCCTCCAGCTGTATGTGTTCTGAATATATTCAAGTATATTCATGTATTTAAAAGCCCTTGATTAAAATATATATATGAAGGTGTCCATTTGGCAGTGGCCCACATCTCCCACTTCAAACTCAGCACACTGACTTTAGAAACATCCATTCGCTGCATCTCTGTGCTGTTTACTTACTGTGCAGCGTTTTGTCCCAGTGTTGGGCTCATGTCTCTTCTTCTGAAACAGGTAGGCTCTGCAAATGTAGTTCATTTTGTTAACTAGGAGATGTGGGTAGTAAATAAAATAAAAGTAGTGTTCTCGTCCATAGGCTTCTATTAATAAGCTTTGCATCTAATCTTTAAATTGCAACAGGCCTGGGCCTTGATTTTCTAGAGATTTGTGGCCCTTATTGAACAGCTACATTAGTGTGTAACGCATCTATATCTGATATAATATATGATGTCATGATATTAATAGGGAGCATTTTTAGTAGAATAAAAACTTTTATTTTTCATACTTTAAGTAAAATGTGCCAATAACACACAGTTTATTTATAGAGAGGTGTTTCTCTAGAATTTTATTACTATTTTTATTGAATGAATAGTTCTTCCAGTTCCTCCAAATTCCTCCAGAACTCAGTATTGTCCGATAAAGTAAAATATTTTGGTGACAACTACAGAATTGAACATTTTTACAGTTCTTATGCCAAGAAGAAGTGCAGAAAAGCGAAGAGAACCACGCATGGGGCAGCGAGATGAAGGAGGCCTTCAGCATACATAAAAGAATAAAAGACAGCCAGCACAGAATCATTAAACTGTTCACAGAAAGTGTTGGAGGGGAGCTGCAGGGCTGAGTTTCTCAGTCCTGTGAACATGTAAAGCGTTCTCTGGAGAGTGCCGCCTTTTCTGGTTTTATTTGTTGATCTGAAGCTGAACGGTTCCCCGCTGAGGATCAATTAAAGCCTCAGTTTACCAGCAGTAGCAGGTGTCAGGTGTCTCCGAATCAATGTAGTGATTTGAGCTCGTGTTTCAGAGGTCTGAGTGATGCTTTAGGCGGCTTCTGTTGGCTGTTTCTCTTCTGTTACAATCACAGAGCTCTGCAGGAAGAATAAGAAGTTTTTATCCAGGAGCAACAACGAGGAGCCGAGGAAGGAAGGAAAAAATCCTCCAGTCTGCAATGATGGAAACCTTTACAGCAGAATAAATATATGATGCTTTTACTGGATCGTTTTGATTTCCTTTTCTCTTGGGGTACCTCTTTTGACAGCTCTCTGAACTGCTCTCTGCTATGTGAATCTAATTTTACATATTAGGATTATTAGCAGCTCATTACCATTTAGGGAGGGTCTCATATTTACCAGAAACACCCTGAAATCCTGTGGTAAAAAGCCTGAGCCATAAAATAATCGAAAATATTAGTATTTATTGAACATTCTGATAATTTTTTAAATTATCCATCCATCTATCCATCCATCCATCCTTCCACTTATCCTTTTCAGGGTCGCGGGGGGCGCTGGAGCCTATCCCAGCTGTCATAGGGTGAGAGGCAGGGTACACCCTGGACAGGTCACCAGTCTGTCGCAGGGCTAACACACAGAGACAGACAACCCTTCGCACTAATGGAACAACCTTCATCTGATTTTTATTAGCACTGACGTCCTACCTAACCATTTTCTGTTCCTTGCCTGTACAAACTCTGGTTTCAAGCATCCATCCTTCTGTGTCAGTCTGAGAGCTCCATATTCATGGAGCTGTGGTGCAGGATATTTACCCTGAAGCATTTAAAGGACTGAGCTCATGCTGTCACTTCACAATGATGCCAAAAAATAAGTCTAACTTTCTTATATTTTTATGGCAAATTTGAGATGGTTGGATGGGAAGTATTTCAATTTTTCCTCAAGATGCATATTTAATATTTTTCCTGTTAATCCTTCAATTGTAGTGCACTCTGAGTTACTGTGGTACCTTTACTTTAGCACAGCATGTACAGAGTACGTCCTGCAGCGCTGTCCCAGCTGCAGTCAGACTCTCAGCGAAAGGCGATACTCACAGCAGTAGCTGCAGGTCAGAGAAGCACGACCGCTGCCAGTTGTTGCGTTGACCTCCGACCTCTGTGGGGAAGGGATGGGAGGGGAGGAGGAGAGTCTTTTGTTGCAGAACCACATACAGTTTTACTGCCTGGATGAATATAGCCTATAAAGGGCTCAGAGGCACTTCAGCAGCAGCTCAAGAGGAAATGACTTTATAGAATATCATTTAATCATTAATAAACATCAAAAACTCAAAGTTCTCCTCTGAAATATCGATCACCTGTTGGATTCGAGAAGAAAACGTATATTTTATTCATTAAAGCTTTTGGAACATCCTGTGTTAATGTGCCAACTGTAAATAAAACCAGCAATATGAATAAATAAAATGAATAAATAAATAAAACAAAAATACACATATAAAAAAGTAAATATAACAAGAATTATAAATAAAATAACAAAGGAATGGTAAAAAAAAATAAGTTAATAACTGAAAAAAATAAACAAAATACTGAAAATAATAACAAATACTAACAACATAAATAAATTAAAGCAATGTTAAAGGCATAATAATAATAAAACAATTAAAATATTAAACAAACTACAAAAAAACTAAAAGAAATAAAATAGTATAATAAATACACTAACAATCCAATAAATTAATTATAAATAAAATGCAAAATATTGATGAAAAGAAATAAAATACAAACAAAAATAAAAAAAACCCTTTTTTTTTTTAAAAAAAAGGACATCCATAAGTGAAACAATAATAACAAATACAATAAATAAATAATAATAATAATAACATGATAAATAATAAGGTGGAGCAACAATAAATTGATATGTATGTGGAAGAGGATAGATAATAAAAATAAACATAAATAAACTGAGTTTTTCTACTCCCGCCTCATATCTGGAGAGAAATCCAGATTTAATAATCTGGATTGATGGTTAATCCTGTTACACCTGAATCAGGTGCATTAGTGTGGTGGCTGTCAGTGTGCGCTGCCTTCAGGTACCCTAAACTCTGACCTCTGACCTGCAGGAGGTCACACTTAGCAGGAAGTGACTGTGTGGGTTCAAATGGACATGAGCGCCGCTCCCTGAAGTGAGGCGGGAGCCAATTTTTTTTTTTCTGTTTGAAGAGTTTGATGTCCACAGGCGACCTCCTCTTTTTCATCCTCCCTAAAACACTGTTTGTATTCTTCCCTCCCCCCCGTCACCCTGACCTCCAGGCCACTGTGAGCTGGTCCCTTTTAGAGTAGAGAAGAAGAATAGAGTCACTGTAGGACAGTGATCTGCAGCGGGACAGTCAAAGGTCTGTGGTTGGTTCCCAAACTTCCAGGCATGCACTTTAAACTGACCAATATTCTCACACAGCCTCTGAAAAATGAAACTGGGTTTAATTGAGTCGACCACACATTAATTTATTTAATAAACCCATGAATGGATTCCTATTACAGAGGAGTCAGAAAATTATGAAGGAAACTAACAAACAGAAGCTTTTGCCTCGTACCTGACGGTTACAGCAACAACAAAACATCACAGTATAAATAAAGACACCTGTCCTCCATATTGATCAGTGACACACACAGGTGTGTCAAACGCAGGTGTAGCAGGAAATCCATCATCCTTTACCTGATGTAGCTGCTCTGAGGTCAGTTTATCTTATTTGCACAGAGAGATAAAAGTCTGTAAAAGTCTGCAGCACCTGCTGAATCCTGCAGCATCACTCAAAGCATGCTGACAGACCAAACCTGAGTGTGTGTGTGTGTGTGTGTGTGTGTGTGTGTGTGTGTGTGTGTGTGTGTGTGTGTGTGGTTGCTGTATCAGAGAAGCATGGTCTCCTGCAGAGGTTTGGGATCTCTACAGATTTCTAATTTTTAATATTTACATGATTATTATTACACTTTCATTGCATCCAGTTGGTGTTTTTAAAGAAATGTGTCTCAGGTTGTCATGGACCAGGGGTTTTGCTTAAAATAAGATTTTAATTTTTTAAAATACTTATATGTCCTCGCTGTTTGATGTGTGTCCTGTGTTTTTGTCTCAATAAATCTGTCCTCCTGTGCTTCATTGTCTCCAGATCTGAATATCCAGTTATAAACTGGACGTCACTCATGACTTGTGTCCATCACATCAACTATCCCATTCATTCTAATTGCATCAGAAAGCTGGTATCGACCAACAGCCAGCGGAGCACCGAGTCCACAGAGCTCACATGGCGAGTTTCCTCCTGCACAGCAGTGAGACCTCGATGTGTAGTGGATATCACGTGGCAGGAAGTGCTAAACCACATCTAGCATGTACACCTTACTGAACCCATTAGAAGTGATGTGAGTGGCGAACAAACTGCTACACTGTCCAGAGACCTTTAAGTAATTAATTACATAGATAAATATGACTGAAATCTTCCGTAGTTGGCAGTTGTGCATGCTGTTCATGGTCATGATGGCAAAGTCCGAAATCTGAAAAGGCACCTGCTTGAGAGAGATTTGCTCAGGTCTTTTTATAAAATGGGGCATTGTATGTGATATCAATCAGATTTTAATAAAAAGGTCGTCATCTGTCCCCCTCAAAAACATTTGATTTTTATTTATTTATTTGTTTGTTTGTTTGTTTGTTTGTTTGGTGCAAACTTTAACCCTCACACTATAAAAACAGAGTTGCAGGCTGATGGTCACACGTGATCGGAAATTTTCAGAGCGGAAAAACTGCAAACAAATCACTTTTACATCCACTCCAAGCATCACAATTTAAAGTAATTATTTTATTTCAGACTAAACTTTTTTAATAACCAACTCTGAGTATCAGTATCATGGGATATCTGCAGCAGTTTAATGTTTGTGATCAGAAACCAGCCTTCACCGGAGGAAACTTGTGCTGGGAGTCCCTGGATTTCAGATTCAGGGATGAGGGGCCCCGACTCCTAATCCTGTGTGTGTGTGAGGATTAGATTCACCCTCCTCCTCCTCTTTGTATCTGCAGCTTGTTGTCGAGTCACGTGTTGTTGAACTTCTGCAGCGTGCACGAGAGCTTTAGACACATGTAGTCACTCAAAAAGTGGACACACGGATAAAGGAAGGGACTGCCTTTGCAGACCTGAGCATTTGCTGTGAATCAGAGAGGTTTTATGGAATATCCTCTGATGCAGTGTGAGAGTAAAGGAACGTCAGAGATGCTCCAGTGAAAGTGGTTTGTTTCCAGCTCGTGGATTAAATGTTCTTTGGATTTCAGGTGCAGAAGAAAACAAATGCCTACATCATCATCATCAAACATTAAAAACCTGCAGTTCCTCTAACGTCCACTAGAGGCTCCAGTAGTAAATCAATTATGTTAAACATGTTTACAGTGACAGAAACACTGTTTTGGTCTTTAAAGCTAAGTTATGTTTATTGCTGAATTGTTTAAGTTATTATATATCTCTTTGACTAACAGCTGGACGGTGACACAGTTGTAGTTGTAGTTGCTAGCTGTCTGTTAGGCTTCCCTTCAGCTAAATTGGACATCTGCACCATGTTTTTGCTGTTGGAGCCTTTTCAATCATTTTAATGAGATTATCTGACCAAAAATATGGCTGCTGTGAAGTTACTGTACTAACCGTTCAAAAGGTCTGAGCTCCAGTTTTGGTGAGTGAAGTTCTGGGATTGTGTTGGATGTTAGTGCTAATTTGCAGGCGCAGTCACTACTGGATCCAAAAAATAAAAAATGGAGGTGGGCTAAATGCTGAAGTTGAGGTTTGAAGTTGAAGTGAAGAGGCTGAAAGACTCGTGTATGAATGAATGTCAACATGTGGCCTTGATGCGCTGTTGATCCAACCAGCAGATGACCTCCTGTACCACCTGAGCCACGCCAAGGTGATGTCAGGTTCATCTTTTGTTTTCAGTTAGGGGTGTATACAAACACACAGACTGCATGTTTATCGCTTTTTCATGTTTGACAGCTTTCGTCTCTGACTGCTGGGGAGTTGACCTCTGTGTCTCTGCACCTCCTTTAAAGGGGAGCGAAGGGGTTAAAGTGTCTTCAGACGGGAGACACAAATGCAGTTCTGCAGTATTAACGCTTCACGTGCACGTTCCTTTGTTTCAGAGAAAGAAAGTTTAACGTGGAGACAAATACTCAGATCTGCGTCAGAAATGCTGTTAATGCATGAGTGCACATGCACAGGCATTCACTCTCCCCCCCAACCCATCCTCCTCCTCCGCCTCCTCCTCCATCGACACAACAACACACTCTCAGCCTCTCGTGTATTTGTGAGCATCGGATCTGATTTCAAACCCGCAGCCTCTCGTCGCTCCTCGTCTCCCTTTTGACAACTTTTTCTGTATTTCTTTCTCTTTCAGCTCTCGCATCGTGGAGAGCTGTTAGCCGTGAAAGGAGGGCAAAGAAAACAGCGTAACGCAGTGAAAAAGCCATTAAAAGAATATTTTCCCTGCTCTTCTTTTGTGCGGCCTCTCCTCCGCCTCGCTGCAGCTCCAAACCACACAAACAAATGCAAATGGATGTGAAACCTTTCCACAGAGAGAGAGGGACCCCCGTTTGAGAGAGGAGCTGAATGGGCTCTAAAGGAGAGCCTAATTAATCTAAGTACAGCACCAATAGGCCCACTTGGAAT
Source organism: Oreochromis niloticus (assembly GCF_001858045.2). NCBI lineage: Eukaryota > Metazoa > Chordata > Actinopteri > Cichliformes > Cichlidae > Oreochromis > Oreochromis niloticus. The sequence goes on along the minus strand of NC_031966.2, from coordinate 9,476,147 downwards.
TTTTTTTTCACCCCCTTTATCTGAATGGGAGGGCAGAGGAGAGGGGGCGGGGGGAATAAAGAAAAAGAGAAAGAAAGGAAAAGAAAGAAAAGAGAGAGAGGGGATCAGGCCTCCACCTTTTCTATCCAGAGACCCGCCTCATTGAGCCCCTCCATGTTTAACAGCAGCAACCCCTCCACCCACTGGAATCAATCACAGATCACATAAGTTCACTTTTTTTTTTCCTCTTTTTTTGCGCCCTCCTCCGAGCGTCGTTGTGCAGCTTCACCTCCCTTTTTCTTTTCTTTTTTCCTTTTTTGCACAAAATCTTTTTCCCCCTCACGTAAGAAGAAAGTGTGCAAGTGTGTGTCGGCCCTGCGGTTGTAGCTGGTGTTGTCAGGTGCAGGGGTGGCTGCAGCAGAACAATGGCAGCAGAAGGCTGCAGATGAATGCTCCGGGTAAATCAGTAATGGAGCTAAAGGGCATACGCCTGTGGGGAATTTGCCGGCTTATAAAGGAGCTTTAAGAGGGGCCTTCATTCATATGGGCCCAAAGAGATTTGAATTGCCCCCTTCACAATCACTTGAAAGGATGAGCTCAGGGTGTTCCGAAACAAAGTGGAAATCACTCTGCCTTTCAGCGCTTCTAATAAGCTTTTAACTATTTTACATTATGGCGCTCCCCTCGTCCTCGCCCTCCTCGCCGCCATTGTGGCCCCTGCCTGGCGAGCCAGGGCCGACTTAAATGTCTGATTTATACTTTTCTTCATGGTGAATTTTGATGTTTTTTTTCTCCAGGATCTAAAAGAGAAATCCCACTGAAAGCTTTATTATTATACGGCTGGAAAAACAGAAGCTTATTATTCAGTCGGCGACCGGGACGAGAGCGGGCGAGCGGCGCTCCCCGCGGGACACGGCGTGAAAATGTTTGTTTATGTGCAGATATGATGGCTGACGGTGACTTTTTTGCATTTTATTATTGTTTTTACTGACCTTTAGAGAATCCCTCATCACCCTTGCATCCACGCCAGTCACATTGCGAAAGCGTCAGCGCTCGTTGCCAAAGAAACGGTTTATTGCTCTGGAAATTGCTTCAGTCTTTTTGGAGCATCAGAGGTCAGAAGGTCAACCGGGACACGACGGGCAGAGCTGAACCCTGAAACTCTGCAGCAGCAGGAGGGAGGGAGGAGGCTCGGAGCTGTGTGGGTGGAGGTTAGTTGTGGTGGTGGGGCGGGCACAGTCGGGAGCCCTCTCGCCCTCTGGATGACTCGAGTCTGAGCGAGCTGTGTGGACATTAAGAATTTCATGGTAATTGTGGAAAACAAGGAGGGAGGCTGGAGGAGGGGGACTCCTGCACTCTGCAGCCCTGATTAAGTTCTCATAACTCCTGCCCCCCCCAAAACATCAGCTCACACACACACACGTACAGGCAGCTCTGCAGTAATGGAAGAAGGCGTGAGGAGGAAGAGTCCAGCGATCAGCATGTGCAAACATGGCCATACTTCCTGCCACCGCTACAACGTGAAAGGAATCGCATCCAAATTCTTGTGTATTCACACTGACATGACGGATCAAAGCTATCTCAAAAAGTCATAATAACTCTAATCTATCATATTTATGTTCCAGGAGAGGATTTTTCATCTTTCCAGCTTCATACTGACTGATTTGTGTCTGATTTCATTTTTCCAGAGTGAGAGGCTGGAGGGGGGAGACCTAATGTCAAATTTTATATGACAGGTATTTTTGAAAATCAATCCAAGCTTTAAAGGCATCGACTCCAGCAGGAGTGAACAGATCTCACATCCTGGTCTCTAAATACATTCCTGTTCAGGTTTTGAATAAGCTCACAGATTGGTTGCTGCTTCTTTTGATGTCTTGATTGCATTGAAGTATCCCCACTTACGGCTTACGCCTTCCTGATGTAAACCTTGTGTCACCTTCAGAAGCAGAGATCTTTCATTAAAACATTAAACTTATTATTCAGAAATGAATCAATAAGTAAGCAAATGTCGATCATGGATAACAAATTTACTGCCAAAGGCATTCTTTAATTGGTTCAATTAATTAAGTTGGAAAAGTCTGATCTTCTGTCTTCATTGCCATGATATCTTAGACATTCTTATATTTATATAATTAATGTTCATATAAAAATAAGTTTTAAAAAATCTTCTATTACATAGTGAAAACTAAAGGTACATTTTATTTTATTTTATTTTTCCATAGGTTAAAATTTCTTATGTTTTATTTATTTATTTATTTATTTATTAGAGAAGCGAGTATTTTGACCATATCATAATTTTTATGCATATTTTCCAATTTCAAGCTGTATAAACTTGAGTGCTTATTTGATTTAAGCATATTAGGTGATGTGTATTTGTGTAATGAGTGGGGGTGTGGCCTAAGGAGATCAACACTCTAAATAGCAAACAGGGTCACAAAAAACTTATTGAGGAAAAAAAAGATGCTAATTAACTTCCAAAGATTTGAGAAGAATCAAACGTGAAGCTACCAGGAAACCATTATCCTCCACTGCTGCCATATTCCAGAACTGCAACCGGAGTGTCCAGAAGTACAAGGTGTTCAGTGCTTAGAGACATGGCCAAGGTAAGGAAGGTTGAAACCTGACCACCACTGAACAAAATACACAAGTTGACTGGGCAAAGAAATATCTGAACACAGAACGTTCAAAGTTTTTATGGACTGTTGAGATGAGAGTGACTCTTGATGGACGAGATGGATGGGCCCGTGGCTGGATCATTAACGGACACAGAGCTCCACTGACTCAGACGCCAGCATGGTGGAGGTGGGGTACTGGTATGGGCTGGTATTATTAAAGATGAGCTAGTTGGACCTTTTCGGGTTGAAGATGGCCTCAAAACCAACTCCAAAACCTACTGCCAGTTTTTAGAAGACATTCTTCAAGCAGTGGCACAGGAAAAAGTCAGCATCTTTCAAGAAGACCATGATTTTTATGCAGGACAATGCTCCATCGCATGCATTGAAGTGCTCCACTGCATGGCTAGCCAGTAAAGGCCTTAAGGATGAAAAAATAGTGACATGGCCCCCTTCCTCACCTGACCTAAACCCTATTGAGAACCTGTGGGCCCTGCTTAAACGGGAGATTCACAGTGTAGGAAAACAATACAGCTCTCTGAACAGCTGCTGCACAAAAAGCTGATCGTCAACAGATCAAGAAACTGACAGACTCCATGAATGGAAGGCTTGTGACAGTTATTGAAAAGAAGGGTGGCGATTTTGGTGACTGATTTATTTTGACATGTCAGAAATGTTAATATGTACATTTTGAGTTCTTTTATTATTCTCACTTTAACAGATAAAAATAAACAAGTGAGATGGGAAAATGTTCATTTTTTCATTAAGTTGCATAATAATTCTGCACACTAATAGTTGCCTAATAATTGTGCTCATATATATAATCTCACTTACTTTCTTAAACATTTAGGGTTAGGTTCATTTTGGATTGCCCGAGAGGACTGTAGTTGTTCAATAATGAAATGAATCCTCAAAAATACAACTTGCCTAATAATTGTGCACACAGTGTATTATTTTTGTTGCAGTGTTAATATTATAATCCTACTTCTCTTATAAACTTTATAAACTGCAAAACTTTTACTGTGAAAAGACGACACAGGAAGAAGCCTTTTTTTTCAGCAACCCATAATTCATTTCTCTCCGAGGACATAAAATAGCCATAAATGCTGAAGTTGAGGTTTGAGCCCATCAGCTCACCAAATATTGGAAAGGCTGTCTGCTCTGCACCCTGCAGAGTTGAATGAACCAGTTACAGAGGTCTACTGAGGGTGAACAGGACGAAACTCTACTCTGCCCTGGGGTGAGGACAGCGGTGAGGGGGGTTACAGGTGCAATCAGTGGCACAAGGAGGAAGGAGGAGAAGCTGGAAGGGGGAGGAGGGGGAGTCAGAGGTTATCATGTAGAGCAGAGAGAGCAGAGGGCAGAAAAACTCCCATCTGTTTACCTGAACAGCAGCAGCTCGCAGGCTCAGTTTCCAGATCTGTATCTGAGGAAGGAGGGGGCCGTCCTCACATCTGACCCCAGCAGCTCCACTGCGTCCTCACCTGAGCATCACTGCAGGTACATCATGTGTTCATTTCACCACAGTTAAGACCGGCAAACACTTCTTTTCCTTCCACTTAAGTTTTATCTTAGTTTAAGACCAACGAGTGTCTTCAGATCAACCAGCCGAAGTACCACAACAGTCACACAGCAGAAAACTCACAGCCTCTCATCCGCCGATTCCTGTTTCCCTATGTTTTCACAACCCGGAGCACAATTTTTCATCTTTTTGGTCTCATTTGTAATGATTTATGTCCACAATGTGCAAAAAGTTATTTATGTTATGGTTTAAAATGGTGAAAAAGTCAACATTTTTGGAGGTTGGAGGAGTAAGTGGTGAAGCTGTTGAAACCAGAGACCAGTTTTACATCAGGCCGTGTTTAATTTTTTGGCTGCTGAAATGTTTTTAACATCCAAAACAGCATGCATCTTCATCTGGTGCAGTCGATGCAACACAAACACCTGGAGTTAATAATAGAATAATCTGGTTATGGAGGAATCGCTCAGACCTTCAGTAAAACAAAGGTAGTAAGACGAATTCTGAGCTCACAGAGCTGAAAAACCTCAAGGTTGGAGCTTTTTCAGAGAAGTTGCCACCAACCCTGAGTTCACAGTCCGGGTTCACAGCAGTGTGTGAAAAAAATAAAGGAGTAAAACTATAAAACTTGTGTTTGTTTGCTAAATGAGCCACACGCAGAGCTCTGACCAGGCTCTGAATGTGCTGCAAACACAAAATTAATGAGGTTAAACTTCATGTGATAGTGTTTGCAATTCAGCCTGAAGCTAGGCATCAGAAACCGCCTTTCGTGATCCCTTTTGTTTCATCATGGCCTTCAGCCTCTGCACAGTAACAGGACCAGCATGAAGGAAAACATTTCTAATGATGCTTGGATGACTGACTTGCTGAGCATTGAACCAAAGTCTCAAACTAAGTCTGGTTTCCTTCTTTTTCCAACCGCACCGCTAAAACGAGGTGAACTCGAGAGCGACATCACTCACATCTCTGAGGTTCCTCGTTAAAGTCGTCTCTGTGCAACCCCTCTGCGAAGCCACGTCAGTGTTTTTGTCCTTATGTGGAGTTTGGTGATATTCGTGATCAGTGGACTCCATTTTTAAGCTAACGTTAGCCAGTGCTGTTCAATGATAAAGACTTCAATCAGCGAACAGCTTGCTTCACAGCTTGTGTCCACACTCACCAGGTGACTTTATCCCTCTGTACCCCACAGCACCTGCAGCTGGCAGGTAAGTTTCTACTATAGTTTACTATTTGAAAAACATGAGAACTTGATGGTAAATCTGCTCTGGAAGCAGGACTGAAATATGACAAAAATGTACCTCTACTAGGCATCCAAGTAAAAAAAAAAAAGAGTTAAATATTTTATGATATTTTACATTTTTACCCCCACACCACCTCAAACGCTCAGGCTGCGTAGGCTGACAGATCACTGTTTACATCAACATGTCCACTGTGAAGCATCCACGTCTGTTCACTCTGCAAGAGGCAGGTCAGATGTGTCTGCACGTTTTCTTATGTCAGAGGCCTGACTTCAGTTAAGGTGAGGAGGAAGATGAAGAGGAGGAGAAAACATAAATGGCCATACATAGTCTGAAAGATCTGTTTGTGATATTTAAATTACAACAACCCTACGATAGAGACTTTTAATATGTTTTTAATCTAATGTCAGTGTTTAGAGTCTGCGTCCGATTTCTTTCCCAGATTCCCAGGAATCTGGAGCATCCTAATGGAGTCCTGTCATGACACAGAGGTTAAACGCTCTTTGCATGTTTTTAATTTAAAAATGTTAATTTTTTTGGAAAAAAAAAAGGTGCAATAACTGCAGGTGAGGTAGAAACAAAGTCCTCTCCCCACTGGATGAAGTTTAAATCAGTGCACCTCATAAGGTGGTGTGTGTGTGTGTGTGTGTGTGTGTGTGTGTATGAGTGTGTGTTCATGCTGCTTGCTCTCTTGATTGACACTTTCCTGTGACTCTGTTCTGCCTCTGTGGGCTTTTAAAGGGAGACTGACTGCCCCTCCACCACCGCCAATTACCCCCGCGACATGCCCCAGAGCAGAATGTGTGTGTGTGTCCTCTCAGCTGCACTCAGCCTTCCTGCGTGTCTCCACTCAGAGATAATTAGCGCTCTCTTCACTCCTCTCTGAGAGCCCTTCATCGGCCACTTCTACCTGTCGACCCGCTCACCTCCGACCCTCAGCACTGAAGAGACAATCAGACGCCTCGAACTCGTTTCCGATTCAAACAGCAGTAACACACCTCAGTGTGTCCTCACATACTGTGAAATATGGACCAATAAACTGGGTGAGACTTTAATAAGGCTTTAAGTTTATAGTGCCTACTGAGTCATGGGCTACAGCCATCAGATGGTATATAAAAAAAGAATCTTCTCTGTCTTCTTCTTCTTCGCTGGTTTGGTTTCCATCAGGTCAGGAGTGCTCTGACAGGAGGCAAATCCCACTGTCTGTCTGTATGAAGATTTCAATAAAGCTTCAGTGACACAAACTGTGCGTTCCTCTGTGAGCAAGCACGGCTCACTGAATGTGCGATGGCGTATAAGTGTGTGTTGAACCGCGAGGCTGTGTGTGTGTGTGTTTCCTTTACAAATGAAGACAACATATCTTTACATCGTGGAGGTCAGCAAGGAGAGCTTTCTGCCTCAGGCCAGCGCGCCTCCTCTCCTCCTCTTTCAGTTTCCTTTTTCACCTCAAACCTTCAGATCCTTCCTTTCTTTGTTCCTTCATTCCTCCCTCTGTCTTTTATTGAACATGATTTTTCATGCATTAAAATGCCTTTTTCTGCCAGTAGATTATGATGATACTTAAAAAACTGACCTTTAGTTTTTCTTTTCTTTTTTTTTTTGAAGCTTTGTTTTCAAATCAGTTTAGTGTCACTAAGTTTCCAAGGTGGGTTTTCCTATTTTAGTTTTAGTTTTCACTGATATTTTAGTCTTTTTAATTCTCATGTTACAGGGTGTATTTCTCAGAACATGTTCAGTTCAGAGGACGTATAATGATCGTAACTGTCACAGTCCTGGGCCTCTGACCCAGTATTTTGAGTTTGTTCTTGGCATATGATTAATTTCCTCGGCAGTAGGAGTATTAGCGTTTTCAGTTGTTTTCACATTGAAACGACCCAAAACGCTTACGTTCCAGTACTGCGCACGCGTGAAACGCAAGAAGATTCGACCTGCCTCATTTCTGTCTGCCGTTTATTTACTTTATTTACTCTTTGAAACGTTGCGGCAAAATGTTGAGGAAAAGCACCGAGTTTTTTAAATGGACTAACAATGAGGTGGAGTTGTTGCTGCGAGTAACAAAAGTATATGTTGCAAAAGCGAGTGAGAGTTAAAGAATGTGAAGAAAAGCTATCTGGAGCATGTACAGACTGATATTAATCTTTAATAGGGCTGTCAAAATTGAGAGCAAACAAAACAACTGCTGTATAACGCCCTCCGCTATCTAAGTTTAATTGGTCACATGACTTCATCATATGACTAACATGCGTCATCGTTTTAGAAAGTCTCAGTTTTCGCTGTCCACACTGTGACGCAAAAGCACCGTTTATAAATTATGCGTTTTCGAGAGCGTTTTCAAAACGCTGCGTTTTCCATGAGCGAAAACGCCGTCTCAGCGTGGACGGGAGGCCAAAACGGAGAGAAAACGACGCGTTTTCAAATGAAAACCCATTAGTGTGGACGTAGCCCTAGTCTCGTCTCCCTGTCGGTCACGTGTCTGTGTTTAATCCTTTCCCGCATCTCCTTTGTGTGCCTAAGTTTCCATCTGTTGGTTTCCTGCCTTATTTTGAAAGTCTCTCATCCTGTGTGTGTTGTGTTCAGTTCTGCTTCCTCTGTCTCGTTACTCTGTTCTAGGTCCGCTGGTGTGTTCTCTCTCCCTGATTACCTCATGTGTGTATTTAAGCCTTAGTGTCCTTGTTATGATTTCCCTGAAGCTTTGGAGAGGTTTCCTGTGGTTAGTATTTCTGAGCGTCTGCTTCGTGCACTTTCTAGTTTCTGTTCAGTTCATGTGTTTCTTACAAGTTCAGCAGTAAAGCTGTTTTGAGCTCAGTCCTGCATATTCCCACATAGCAAAATTGGTATGGTCCGGATCTGGCCCACACAATGTGCTTACACATGGCCCACATACCGCAAAGAATGACGGCCCTTTGGGGGCCCAATTCTGGTTTGCCAAAGGTCGCCCACACACGGGCCAGCTGCAGACACACCGGTGGCCCTTTGCTGGCCCGTGTGTGGATTACCTCTGGCAAACCTGGTCTGGGCCGCCATTCTTTGCGGTATGTGGGCCATGTGTAAGCTTCAGTTCTGGCCCCAGATGTCAGCCTAATGTGTACCTTAATTAAGCCATGTAACAACAACATGTGCATAAGTAACATGACGAAACTCTGTTCAGACAGTGAATGGACTGATTCTTATATAACATTTTTCAACTCTCGGAGATTACTCAAAATGCTCTATACAACATGCCACATTCACCCAACCACACACTTCCTCTTAACTGAGTGCTTCCTAACTACATTCATACACATTCACACTCACGACATGCAGACTAGAGGAGCCAGGGATCGAACCACTAACCACTAACCTTCCAATCAATAGGTGACCTGCGCTACCACCTGAGCTACAGCCACCCGCTGGCAAAGATGAGTAAACCCTCACTAGGTTTTGGATAAAGTGTACACTCACAAACCTGTCAAACCTGCATTTGAAACGTTGGCTACCACAGCAGTATAGTATTGCAACATGGGATTTGGGTCTTCAAACTAAAATAGGAAAATAGTAACATAAACAGTGCATCATTGCACAGTCCTGGCCCACATCTGGTTGACATACACCATGCCATAACACCGGTCAGTCAGAAGTGCCAGCTTGATGCCGGATCCTGGCCAGAGCTGTTTTCTATGGGCCTGGGCCACATAAACCAAACCATAATCGGGCCAGATATGGCATGCCATCGCATAAACAGTGGCATCATTGCCAGACCTGGCGCACATCTGGTTGACATACACCTTGCCATGACACCAGTCAGTCAAAAGTGCCAGCTTGATGCCAGATCTGGGCCAGGCCTGTTTTCTATGAGACTGGGCCACATAAACCAAACCACAATCAAGCCAGATGTGGCATGCGATCACATAGACAGTGCCATCTATGCCAGGCCTGGCCCATATCTGGATGACATACGTCTTATCATGCCAGAAGTCAGCCAGCAGTGCCGGCTTGATACCAGATCTGGGCCAGACCTGCTTGCTATGTGGGTTGGGTCAGAAACTGTGCCTTCCACACAACATAAATATGACATAAACATACGTTTGTTTGTATGTGCTCTTCCAAACTAAACCTAGACGACTACCTAAGGCACCAAGATTCATTCTATATGTTGATTGTTTCAATTAAATTCAGTTTTATCTATATAGCCCCAAATCACAACAATTTGCCTCGAGGTGTTTTTTTTTTCGATAAAAAGCAATACAGAGAAAACCCCAATCATCAGACAACCCAGTATAAGCAAGCCCTTGGTGACAGTGGGAAGAAAATCTCCCTTTTAACAGGAAGAAACTTGCAGCAGAACCACTGGTTAAAACATTAGCCTCTTCTTTGGTCTGTTTGCATATAGAAGTTGTGTGATCAAGGCCGGTTTGTGAACGTTTTGATTTTACACAAAAAAATGCAGCGTAAAAGTTTGCACGTGGAAATACGCGCTACACGTTACATGTCTGTTTTAACGGTTACCAGAGTGTTTCAGTTTTAATAAGTGACCAGTTTTTATTTCCTTCCTGGTGCACCTTTAGCGTTCAACAGCACAGGTTGAACGGCGAGAGGGGAATCTTTCCAGACGTTTGCATCCCACATCCAAAGAACAATGATCGAAGTAAAAGGCTGCAAGTACTCGGTGCAAACAGCAGGCGTGGCCATTCAACTATCGTCTTTCCTCTGAAGTAATTTCCATTTTAATTGCTATGTTTAAGTTAAAAGTCCCTATTACTGATATTCACATGAAGATTTAATGTTTACCTCTTTTAAACACTGTTCAAAATCCTATTTAATAGTAATTCAGTGGTAATTAAGCTATTGAGGCTCATGATTTATAGGAAATTTACAAAAAACAAAAAAGATAGGTTGACAATCAACATAAATAGCTGGCGATAAAGGGAGCTGTGGCCATGTTCCTATTACACTTCTAATGGTTCCAAATTGTTAATGATTAACCCTTTCACACATAGTGGTCACTACAGTGGACAGCTATCTGGTCTTTAAGTCTGACGTCATTAGCCCTGCCTGGGCCCAAACTCCGCTGCAGGTCCCTAAGTCACACGATCACTGCCGCATCACTGAGAGTTTAGAAAACTGTCTAAATTCTTTCATCTGTAATAAAATGATCATCGTTGCTGCTTTACCAGGTGTAACAATTAAGTTTAACATCCAGTCATTCATGAAAACCCAATTTATGAAATTTAACGGAGTTAGAAGTTAGCGGGGAGTTAGCTCGCTAGTTTCCATCTAAATATAATATATCATGTTCTGACTGAGAGATTTCCGAGACAAATTAAGACGTACAGCTCTGCTATCACTTCTGACATAAATGAAAACAGTAAAGTAAACAGCAGTGACATTTGTAGGGTTACTGAAGTTGGACTAGTTGGTATATAATGGTGTGCTACGTGATCGCTAGCGACACAGCTATGTTAGCATAATATAAACACTGAAGCTGGAGGATGAACGCCAACTTTTTTCCACTCGATAAAACTTAACGTGAGGGTTCCCGATGGTTAGGGACAAATGCAATCGCATGGCAGGATGCTGTAAACGGACCAAACTTCAGTCGGGAGAACAACTGAACAACTCCTTGCTGAACAACTTCGAGGTTAGTCATTAATGTACTGCTGCATGGGCTGGGCTGTAGTTACATCGTAAGAGTTTAAAAACTGAGCTTTAAAATGAATAGCGGTAATAAAAACCGAGAGAGGCCAACAGTGAACACTGACTGTTTTTAGGGGCTCGTTGAGGTTAAATAGAACAAGATATAAAGCATTAAAACATGTTAAATACACAACAGCTTTATTAAACACGGAGCAGTTTGGGCCCGGAAGCAGGATTCATCACGTCATCACTTAAAGACCGGATTCAAAGGCTGTTTTCTTATATTTGTGCCAATGTTGATGGTATACTTGCATATAAACCTCTACATTGGACACTGATGTGTCACTCCATACTAAATTCATACGTCAAAACGTATGTTGTCCACCTAATTGGACGTGTAAAAAACTCTTTGAAAAGTACATGTTTAAAAAAATAAAGTTCAAAAATCTTTTTTTCATGCCTAAAGATGAATAAAACTGCTTAAGAAAAAAATTCCAATTGAGGTTGTCATAATTCATGCATGAAAGGGTTAAATGACAAATGCTTTCTTTAAAATTCTCAGCTGTAACTGTACCAAGTGTGACGGTACACATCCCAATGTGTTCATTAACAAAGGCTAAAGACATTTATTTTCCTTTTATTAGTCAGTATTTTAAGTACAACGTGTGTGTCAGTTTTCTGAGAAGTCTGGCTTTTAATTTGACTTCAGTTTATTACTTTGACATCTAGTTTTGGTTTCCAGCTGTCACACAGCCGTCTGTGTCTTCATTTAATCCTCACTCACTCAAAACAGAGCAGCTGTTGCATATCTTAGAGGGTCCTGCTGAGGTGCACACCAGGTCCCCAAAATCCAAGAAGAGTCAAGCCCTTTCGCTGCTTCACCTGCTGAACGGTGGAGTGAGGTCATCAGGTGGATTCAGCTCACCTGCTGCCTGCTCTGGATGATCCTGAGCTCTGTTTGGTTTGTTTGTCGTTGAGTTTTTGCATTTTAGCATAAAAATCAACCAAACACAGTGAAAGAGACGTTTTTGTAGTCTTATTTTTTCTTTAAAAATGTGGATCTCAGAGACTTCCTGTTAGCCGATAACAGAAAAAGTGAATATTCCTCCTTTTAACATGGCTCTTTATTTTTAAATATACCCGTTTATTAAAATGAGATTCAGGTGTAATTTGCTGATCACTTAATCTGCATAAATGAAATGAAGTTGTCTCTGTAACATGAACTCATCATGTAAAAGGCCCCACACATGCACAGTAAAACCTCAGTGTGTGTGTGCTGTTACAGGGTGGTGATTGGTGCACTTCCTGGGCTGCAGACGGACAGGTGAGTGAATGGAGGGCGGAGCAGCCTCAGGGTGGAGGCCGACCGTCTGAATGGAGGAAGTCAAGAGAAACCAAGTGGAAGTGAAGTCCTGTCATTTTCTGAAGTTCTCTGTGCTCACAGAAACACCACAAACAAAAGCCGAACTCTTCTTCTTCCTCCTCCTCTGTTGTCTCCCAACAATGCTCTGCAGCTTCTTCCTCGAGTGGCTGATGGAGCGTTTGAGCTTTCTCCTTCCACGCTCCGCTCACTCTGGTTTCAACATGATCCATTTTGATAAAAACAACGTTTCACACAAGCACAGATCAATAATCAACCTCCAGGTCTGAGAAGTGAAGCCAACACTGAGGCACCAAAACATGCAGCTCTTCGATGTCCAGCAGAGGCTCCAGCAGTGAGCCCGTGCTGACAGACTCCCATGTTAAAACTTTAAAGCATAAAACTGTTTTGGTCTCTGCAGATCATTAAATCCTTCAAAACACCTGTACAGGTGGTGATTTGTTTTATACCTCACATGATTAAATTATTAGGAGCGTGGCCTCTTTGACTGACAGGTGGATGGTGACACAGGTGGCTGTAGCTGCTCGCTGTCTGGTGTCCCTGAACTGGACCTGTGGACCCTGTTTTTGATGTTGGAGCCATTTGAGCATTTTTAATGGGATTATCTGAGTAATCCTGCGGGTCCCGTGCGCTTAATTGGACTAACAGAAGAAGCCCAGGCTCCAGTTTTGGTGGGTGAAATTTTAATTCAGTGAATAGTTTATGGATGTAGCAAGAGCGCAGAAAGCAGTGGCTGACATCATCGTGATTACATCCAAAGTTATATGGTCAGTTATTAAGTGGTTATTAGATAATTTTATTTTGATGTTAGGCTGCTCACCCAATGCAGTCCGACTTATGAATAACAACTAAATGTTAAACACACATTTAAAGGCAGAATTAAAACACACACAGTCAGTGGCCGGGTCTCACTAAAAGACCTACACCACCGGGGGTGGGGAACTCCAGGCCTTAAGGTTCGGTCTCCTGCAGGTTTTAGATCTCACCCTGGGTCAACACACCTGAATCAAATGATTAGTTCATCACCAGGCCTCTGGAGAACTTCAAGACATGTTGAGGAGGTAATTTAGCCATTTAAATCAGCTGTGTTGGATCAAGGACACATCTCAAACCTGCAGGACACCGGCCCTCGAGGCCTGGAGTTCCCCACCCCTGCCTTAAATGTTTATGCAAAGCAGTGAAAGTTCAACAGTTTTAACACAAGCAGTAAGCAGTTTTAGAGGCTTCAAGCTTTCCACCAAGTCACAAGAAAAGAAGTTTGATTTGGGATCAAGATGCACATTTTGGCAGGCTGAGTAGACTTCTGCTCTGAAGTCTGGAGGTGACCGTGCGTTTGCCTTGGCTGCACCTGATTTGTGGAATAACCTTCCTATTGCTATCCGCGCATCTGATTCTATCCAATCATTTAAATCAGTTAATAACCTATTTATTTAACCTTGCCTTTCCTGTTAGTTAATCCCTGTATCTGATTTCTAGACTTACTCTATTTCTCTTTTATACATATCTTTTATGGCCTTGTGCTTTTACTATGTTTTTATTTGATATGCATTTCATGCAATTCCTGTGTATTAGTGACATTGACCTTTTAGCATATTTGGTACTTTGTCATAATAATAATAATAATAAAGTTGTATTGTACTTATAAAGTTATGAGGGCTCAAAAATTCTGAAGGTTCTTTTCTTCCAGGGTCTGTAACTCTGGTAAAATGTCTGTGTTTTGTATTAAATAAACTAAAGTTATTGTACATATTTTTTTGAATAAAATCGTCTCATTCTGAAGGAGTTTGGGGTGAGATGGAAACCTTTTGCAGTGATTTTGCATGAAAGGACTCACCTGCATCGTTACGGATGACCAGGTTCTGATCAAACGCCAGAGAAATCAAGACAAGGAAGAGAAGGAGAGTGGAGTCTGCGAGGCTTTGACTGCAGGAATTCTTCCTCCAGCATTTGAGGGCATTGAGGAGAAGGAGGAGGAGGTGAACTCCACCGTAAAAAGTGTCAGAGAAGGAGGACACCGGAGAGAGCTTTAGTCCTGTCACACAAAGAGCATAAAGTGGGCCAACAAATTGAGAACAATGTGGAGGAATTTACAATGAGCTGAATGGGAGCGTGCTGCTGAGGAGCAGGCACTCATTAACCAAACTGTTGTCTCTCTGAGAGATCAGTAAAAGAGAAACTCAGACTTCAGCTCGAAGAAGAAGCAGAAAAGCCCGATCAGAGCCAGATCAGAACCAAACAAGAATCTAAAAGTAATCAGTTACTAAGTTATAGCCCAATTTCCTTACTTCTATTCACTAAATATACACATGAGGTATCACTTTTTACATCTTCTTAAATCTGCCCTTTAAATTTTCAGACCTGGAGGTGGATTTTCGGTTACACCCTCTCTCGTGTATTTTTCAAAACTTTCTTTTTTACCCAGCTTTCCTTTTTTCTTATTTCTATGTGAACCCATGCTCTTGTGCATTAGTCCTGTTTGAAAGGTATTGTATAAATAAAGTTTGAACTGTGTTCCCTCTTTAAAATCCAGGTTGGAGTTTGGGGAGTGACAGCTGGACGTCCAGACCTGGACCCATGAAGACCAGTGATTCAGTGAGTCTGGCTCACATATTCATCTAAGAATAATGATGTGATCTCTGAGGCAGAGATGGGACTTGTGTTGGACAGATTTTTCTCTGCCTGTTTGCATCTTTAAATGTGACACGGCAGCAGAAGGATTTTTACTGCTGGTGAAGCTCTCGTGTCTGGCAGGCGTGCCGACGGCCGTCCTGCAGCTGGATAATGATTTGTTGATAAAACAGAAGCTTAAGCTGAGTCTAATTGGTCCTCTAAGTATGGCGGTCTGTTTGACAGACTGTCACCGCAGGGGGGGAACTGGGAGGGGCCAGGTGACAGGTAAACAGGTAAATAACAGACAGTTGTTGAGATGAAAAGAGAACATAAGCCCCATAACAAGTCGTTACCTCACACCTCATGAGTCAGGAGACCTCTCATTAGGGCCCATCTTATCGGCCTTATAGTGTCACCCATTAGAGCTCTTTGCTCTCAGACTGCAGGCCTACTTGTTGTTTCTAGAGTATTTAAAAGTAGAATGGGAGGCAGAGCCTTCGGGTTTCAGGCCCCTCTTCTGTGGAACCAGCTTCCAGTTTGGATTCGGGAGACAGACACTATCTCTACTTTTAAGATTAGGCTTAAAACTTTCCTTTTTGCTAAAGCATATAGTTAGGGCTGGATCAGGTGACCTTCAATCCTCCCTTAGTTATACTACAATTGTATAGGCTGCTGGGGGATTCCCATGATGCACTGAGTGTTTCTTCTTCACTCACTATGTGTTTGTACACCGCTCTGCATTATTTATTACTTATTCTTAATCTCTGGCTACCACAGCGTTTCTTTTGTCCTGTCTTCATCCACTGAATGATAATTGTAGGGTCTATATTACAATAAGAAGCGCCTTGAGGCAACTGTTGTTGTGATTTGGAGCTATATAAATAAAGTTGAATTCAACTAAGGTTGCAGACTAGGCTCTTTAAATTCATCATTAATAATCACTGCAGCAACCTCAGAGAGTTCTCAGGAGTACACATCTTTACTTAAAAGTACTGCATGCTGGATGATAGTACAAATACTGAGTATTTAGTGCTGTGAGATTTTAAATGTACAGTTTGTTCACTTTACTTCACAGAGGGCTCAGCTGAATCTTCAACTATAGGCTGAAACTAACAGATGAGGCTGTTCCACTTATAACGGGTGATGTTTAAGAGTCTGAACCATAAACTGTGAGTAACATATAATTAAACTCTTTGTCTTATTGATAATCAGACTGAACAGTAAATATAGTGGCAAAATTTAAATACAGCTAAGCTGCTCTTTACTATTATTATTATTATTATTATTATTGTTGTTGTTGTTGTTGTTATTGTTTATATATATATATATATAGTACTATTATTCAAAGTTTTGCAAACTGTGAAATTAGACCAATGATGTGTGTTGCAGCTGTTTTTAATGTTTGTTTCACTGGTGCTGAAGTGACTGCAGTGAAGTCTGTTTGTAGTTTGTTTTCAGTGCTGTATTTCTTTTATCATTAATATTTTATTCTCTTAATTTAAAAATATTTTCCTTTATAATTAACAATAACCAGTCAAGCAGGTCTTTATCACCTCTTAATTTAACCCACCGCTCTTTTCCTGTTTGTTTTGGTTGTTTTTTAGTTTAACTGTTAGTCACTTGTGACAAGGATGTGACCAGTTAAAGAGGTCCATTTATTTTTTGGGTCATAAATCAAACATGCTGCTGAGCATAAGTATCTCCATCTAAATAATGGAAAACATCTTAAAGAAGGAAACATTTCTGAGACTCTTTCTATCTTCATCTCTGATGTTCTCAACAGTTCCTCCACCTCTCTGCGTTCCTACATTTGACGGGCAGATTGCTGAAAGCCAGAGGTCGAAGGTCACTGTCTAAAGGTGACACTGTGACCTTGAGGTGGCTGCACAGGCTGACCTGGGATCAGTGCTGTGTGTCTGCTGTCGCCTCGGGGTGAGGACAAGGTGATCAGAACAGTCCTGCACAAATCAAAGAGGCTTCTGTCAAATCCACAGTTTCACTTCTTAATGCAGGTCAGAGTGAACTGGAAGTTATGGTACTAGTCCACACGAGGGACCACCCGGCTCCCAGCAGTGGATGCTTCCCTCTCATACAGTCTCCCTACAACCACCCAATGATCAGCATCAATAGAATTTTCATTCCATGTATTTAAAAAATAAGTCAGAAACAAACTATAGTTTTTAAAACTAAATATCCAAAATAAGACAACTTTATTCAGAGATTATGGTTTTATCTCAAGTCCACGCTCCACTGAGAGATTTACAGGAAAGCCAAAGTGATGTTTGTCTTTTGTAAAGGGACATTTCACCGTCCCGTGTGTGTTCACTGTAGTTTGACTCTTGCACCTCCACTGCCACAATTTCAACTTGCAGGGCGACCAGTTAAAGATGGAGAGCAGGGGGGCAGGAGGGCCAGCGCCCTGCAGGCCAGCCCAGCTGAGCCCCCAGCTCTGAGTGCATCACTGTATTCATCATGTGCTCTAATCAATAAAGTTGTCTCTCCTCCTTGTTTTAACACGCACACACACAGTGCAAAGATTGCTGGGGGGCGGCAGCCTTCTGTCTCCTTCATCTTGTCCTGATCAATATTAAATGAGGTGATAAAGCCATAAAGCTGAGACCACAACCTGAGACAGTACCGACAGGAAGTAGAACCCTGATGTCCAGTATAAATTACAGACAGTACAAAAAGATGAACACATCCACTGTGATGTCACCCATCAACATCAGCACCAGAAGTGACCATACTTGGATGAAATTGTTTTGTATCAGGCTGTTTATAAACATGTTTATTTCTTGGGAGTCTATGGGGCCTGACTCACTCCTAGCGCCTCTAGTGGATGTTAGCGGAAATGCAGCATTTGGTGCATCTCTATTGGCTTAATTTTGGCGTATGCTTGCAGAGCTCCAGTCTCACAAAATGTCACAAAAACTTTCCATGGACAGAACTTAGACCACATGTGGGGAAAAGGCATCTTCCTTCCCTGCCTTTCAAAATAAAAGTGTTTGAGTAGTGTAGTTTTGGACTACTCCAGGTAAATAACCAACTGGATAAACTTGCAGGTTGTTGTATTAAATACAAATCTCATTATGGGTGTTAGTAGTTAATAGACAGAAAACTAATCTTGTCTTAATATCTGAATATTTTTTCTTGTTTTTGAGATACATTTCAAAACAATCCCGCAAACCCAGTCCACTCTGGGCCCACAGTGTGTTTCAGTACCATCGAATAGGCTCCTGAGCACTGCATTTCAGTGTAGTTACAAGTAACGAGGCCTGCAGGGTGATTTTTATCTTCCGTTTTATTTTGCTAAACCACTTCATCTTTCAAAAACCGAAACATAAAGTAACAAAAAACTGCTGATTTCAGTTACAGAAACTAAGATGTGCCTCTGCTGGGTGCGACTTTCAGCTAAATCCTCTTAAGGGAGGGAAGCGTTGAGTTAAAAAGAAAGGAGGAATGCTTTAGAAGCTCAGCTCCTGCTGTCCTCCTCCAGGATACACCCCCCCCCCCAATTCGACTGGAAGCCTGATGTCCCCCTATCCCAAATTTGGCCTATCAGCTTATGAAGTCTGATGTCATTAGCCAAACTTTGCTTCCGTTCCCAAAAACAGACGTTCACAGCTATGGCCATTTTAGACTCACCAGTTAGACTGATGTTCATGTCATTGGACTTTGGGAGGAAGTTGGAGAGAATATGCAAACTCCACACTGAAAGCCCGCCTGTGGATTCTAAACCAGGACCTTTCTGCTGTGAGGCATCACACCACCTCACCTCCTGTCCTCTGTATAACTTTGGAGTCTTCTTGAAGTTTAGAAATGTTTGGTGTGTGGGACATCGCGATCCCATGGGTTGTAAGTATAACACAATGTTTTTGAAAAAGCACATGAACAGAGAATGCAGAGTGAAACCCAGTATGCACTTTTAGAGTTTTATATTGTATATTTTTTTACTGATCATAAAATAATGTGGCATCACAGCTGCCCTGAAACAACACAAGACCCAAGAAATTAAAAGTTTTGGATTTTTTTTAAAACCCTTATTTTTAATGTGGGGGTGAGCTTTTTAAAGCTTATGTCTCTCAAATATAACCAGTTCTGCATATGTCTGGGTGATCAGAATTTGTTTTTTAAGTTGTTTATTAAAACATATTTCAGATACACACAAGCTTCAACCAGGTGAAGCCAACCTGAAAGCTGTGAAGCTGCAGTACCTCTAACGTCCACCAGAGGCTCCAGCAGTGAGTCAGTCTCCGTAGACTCCCATGTAAAAACTTTACAGCAGAAATAAATATCTTTAAAGTTGATACACAAACTGTTTGGTCTCTTATAGATAATTTAAACCTTCATAACTCCTGTAAGGAGGAAAAAAATATCTCAGCTGTTTAAATTGCATTCAGGCTTAAGGTTTGCATTATTAGGGGTGTGGCCTGTTTTAGTGAGATGTTATATTTTTTATCCCACTAATATTGAGGCTTCAAGAAACCAATGGATGACTTCACAGTGGCTACATCCATCTTTTATATACAGTGGTTCTCCCCTGCTTGCTGGCTTAAACTGCTGTGTACACCTGACAGCTGCTGAGGATCATGGGTATTGGAGTATTTACAGGCGTCCCCTAAACTGAAGCAAGATGAAAACCTTCCAAATGGAGGTCAGTCTGTCATCTGCGCGTGTGTGTGTGTGTGTTTAAGTGCCTCCCTTTAATAATAAAAATCCTGCTGGGTCCGGGGTTGGTGTGCGTGCAGGGCGCGTGTGTTTTCCAGCCAATGAGCTTCCTGCTCGGCCGCTGAGGCAGTTGACAGATTTGGCTTCATCGTCAGCGGCCACAATAGAAATCTAATTAAAACTTACTGGACCTCATTACGGGGCTGCAGGTGCACGCGGGCCGCCGGCGGTTAATCCCGCTCAATTAGCGCACGGCCCCGCGCACACCAACAATACAGCGGGTCGGCATCGGGGGCGCGCAATCATCGCGTTCCCGGGAGGAAATAATGGGGGTCCTGTGATGTCTGTAATCAGAAACTCTCAGAAACAGGATAAACTTTAATGTTTCCGGTCTTTCTGCTTTGTCTAACTTATTTTTATCAGATATGTTTTTATATCATTAAATCACTGATACTGAGAAATGTCTCTGTATGCACTGGAAGGCTTTGTAATATCTCTGTGTCTGTGGGTGGGTGTGGGTGTGAATCATAGTGTTTAACTGCAGATGAAAGTCAGCCTGTAACTTAATCTAATCTCATGATAGAAAAAAGTTGGCACAAAGTTTACAGTGACAAATAAATAAATAAAATTTATAACAAATCCACAAAATATTTAACACAACTGCTGCTACAGAGAAATGAGGAGGAGGATGAAAAAAAGGGAATCAAGGAGTCAGTGAGAGAGGGTGAGGAGAAGAAGAAGAAAAATTAGGCCAGAGGAGGTAAAGGAAGAAAAGTATAGGAGCAGGAGTAAGAGAAGGAGAATGGAGAGAAAAAGGCAAAAGAGGAAAATGATGAAAGGAAAGGAAAGAGGACAACAAGGAGGATAAGTGTGAGGAAGATGAGGAGAGGAAAAGGAAGCAGAAGGAGGAGAAAAAGAAAGGGAAACAAGTAGTGAAAGAGAAAGAGGAGAATTCAAAGGAAAATGAGGAGAGGTGGACCAACCGTAAAAGAGGAGAAAGAGTCACGAGGAAGATGCTAATTTGAAGGAAAAATGAGGAGGAGGGGAAGAAGTAAAGGAGAAAAAGTAAAAGAGGAAGAAAAGGAGGAGGAGGAGGAGTTGACAGTGAAAGGGGAAGACAAGAAGAAAGAGTGGGGTGGAAAAGGAGAATGATGAATTGATGAGGAAGAGGAAGAGAAGGAGGACAAATAGATGAAAGAGTGGATGGATGAGGAAGAAGGAGGAGAATGAGGAGCTGAAAAAGACATGGAAGGAAGAGGAGAAGGAGCAGGATGTGAATAAAAAAGGGGGAAATGTGGAAGATGGGAGGGGAGAGAAGGGAGAAAAGGAGGAGAAGGAGGAAATTTCAGAGGATGAAGACAAAGAATGAGAAGAAGAAGTAACAGAAGAAGGAAACAATGCAGAAGACTCCTGCAGTATGACTCTCGGTTAGATTACTCCAGCAGGAGGATTATTGTCACTCTATACTCGTCTCTCCTTCCTCTTTTCTCCTCCTCCTCTGCAGTTGGTAGCACTGTGTCCTCCCTCGGGTGTTCCCTGATCGTCTGTCCATCCTCAACACGTGCAGAGACAACAAGACTGCTGTGACTCCCAGAGGAGGAAGAGGGGGAAGATTAAACACCTCCCTCCTCCTCTGCCATAATATCTTTTATTATATTTTAATTTTGTTTTTCACAAACACTCTTATTGTGAAACGTTTCCAGGTCTCATTTTATTGTTTTATTTTGAAATTGGCTCTCTAATCGCTGGTACACATGCGCAGAACAATAGGCTGGTGCATCTGTAAAACTCATTAAATAACATTAAATCCTTTAGTTGCAGTTTGCTTGTTTATGATCTTCCACCGCTTTTTATTTGTGCCTCATTAACATGGCAAACTTTAAACGATCTCCGTGTCGCGTGACGTGCTTCCACCTGCTGCTCTCAGCAAACCGTTATCTTATTAATATTAATTATCATTATAATAAAAAAAAAACTCACGCACGATCCTTGAAGCCATTGTCTGCGCGCGTGCACGGCGGTTAAACCCGGATTAAACTCAGATTACTGCAGCATATCTGCGCAGACTGAGGCTCGGGATCAAGGAGAAGCAGGCAGAGGCGAGTTTTATAGAAACGTTATAACTTTATTATTTAGTAGAAAAGTGGCACCAAAGCTCCAAGTAAATAGAATAAAATCTCTTTATGTACAAAATACAGATTTCATGTGACAAAACGAAACGAGTCGAATAAATAAAAACACAGCAGAGAGAGGGTGTGTGTGTGCGTGTGTGTGGAATACATAATGAATGCGGGCAGCTCCTTTCAGTCTATTGTGGGAGCGTTGAAACTCGATTTCCACGCTCTCTTTTCTGCAGAATCACTCTACTAATTGTAAAATTGACTTTTCACCTCCGACACGAAAACAGAAAAACTGAGACTGACTGTAACCTGCAGACTGTGGGGGGGAGAGGGGGGAGAGGGGAAAGTGCAAAGGTTTTTGGAGAAATTTACAAAACCCAAAACTAATAATAAAAAACAGAACAAATTCAGTTCCTCTCATTTCCAGTCCATTCGTAGAGGCACGACGATGATGATGCTGAGGAGGAGGAGGTGTGAGTAAGGCAAATAGCGGCTCTCAGTCTTATTCCAGCGGGACCTCCGGGCTCATGGATCAGTAGATGCCCGGTACGAAGCTGCGGAAGCCGTACAGAGCGTCCTGCCGCAGGTAGCTGTAGTCCTCGGGCGCGGCGGGGCTGCCCGGGCTGGAGGCGCAGTAGGCCGGGGAGGAGGAGGACGAGGAGCCGCTGGAGCTCCAGGAGCAGGCATCGCTGCCCGGGCTCGGGACCTCGGCTAGGCACGGGCTGAGCAGCACAGGCGGCTCTCCGGCCTTGCCCGCCTGCAGGTCAGCGATGCGGATGGTCTCGGACAGCGCCCAGATGTAGTTGTGCGCGAACCGCAGAGTCTCGATTTTCGTCAGCTTCGTCTCGTCCGGGAAAGCGGGCAGCACGCCGCGCAGCGCGTCCAGCGCGTCGTTCAGGTTGTGCATGCGGTTACGCTCGCGGTCGTTGGCTTTCAGGCGCCGGTTCTTCTTCACCACCTGCACCGTGGCGTCGCTGCGCGCGCGCCCGCGACGCCGCTGCTTCTTCTGCTGCTGCTGCTGCTCGGGCTGCGGGGACGCGCAGCGCGGGCCGCGGGACTCCTCGTCTTCGCTGTGCGGGAAGAAGTCGCAGCTGTTGCTGTCGATATCGGAGTAGAGCGAGTCCATGACTGCGGGGAGAGGAGAGGAGGCGTGAGGGATCCACGCGAGAGGAATTCACCTGAAGTCTGTGGCAGTTCGGAGCGGCGCGCGTGTCTCTGCGTGTTTTCTGCTCTGGATCAGCTCGTGCGAGCCGGTGAGCCTGGCACACGACTGGCCTCAGCCCGCTTATATAGCGCGCGGGGACAATGACCGCCCCCCTGCCCCCGCGCCCCCCTTTGACCCCCCCGGCCTGGCATCAGCGCGCAGGATGAGGGGATGAATGCTGCGGCAGGTCTGCCCCGTGCCGCGGGAGAAGTTCATTAACATAATGACGCCCGCGGTGTTTGTCCGCCCCGCGCAGAGAAGCGTGCCGGTAATCACGGCCAGCCAATCAGAGCGCGCGGCCGGCCACGCGAACTACACGCAATGCCCCCCTCCGCGAGACAGAAAGGACCAAACCCACTACGAGAGTTTAAACCAAAAACATGAAAAAAGGTGGAAGAAGAAAGCAGAGACAGAGAGACCTCCACCTCCTCCACCCCGCCGGGCGGAGACACGCTTCGGAGAATCCATCCATCCATCCTCTGCTTACAGCTCCACAAACACAGAAAGAGGAGCAGCAGCAGGAGGAGAAAGGAGCTTCATCCTAACAAAGAAAACTAGTCCTTTCTACCCGGAAGTCTTCGTCACTGTTCAGTTTTTTTCCTTAACGTGAAGGAAACACGTCTCAAAGTTTAACTTGCACCTGTTCATTCTGTGCACCTCAGGAGCGATACAAAAAACTACTGTTCACCTTTAAATCCGACAGACGTGCAACTATGAAGCCTTTCACAATAAAAGTCTGACCACTAACAGCTTTTAAACATAAGATTAACAACTAAAGTTTCTTTCCTGTCACAGAATATATTTTTTATCTTTACTGGGAAAACGTGAAAAATCAAACCTTATTTCTGCATAAATGTCAGTTTGGATAAAACCAAAAAGTGTATCTCATGTTTGTTTAATTTCACCAGAAATCATTATAAACCCTTGTGTCCAAAAACCTAAAAAAATAACCAAGTATGTGAACAAAAATAATTTCAGTCTCCACCAGAATTACAAACATGGCCTCAGAGCATGACACAGAGACACTACATTAGCATTACACTCCACAAAATACAATCAAATCCTCTCTCTTCTTAAACGCTTTAAAAAATGCATAGAGTTTGGTTGATGGGGGGGCTCTGCTAGGGGAACATTTGCACTTCTGACCTCGGTGTTTCTAAAACTCTGAATAGCAGCATGTAAAATAAAACGGGAGCTACAACAGCGCCCTGAGGTGCTCCAGAGTTCACCGGCAGACATCACTAAGAGCTGCTAGAACGCTTCTGTAGGAGATAAATAGAATGTAAACCCCAGCATCTGAACACAAGCGTTAAAAATGACCTCGATCTTTGGGTCATTTTTATCTGACACGTTGGGCTTCGGCTGAACTGTTTCACCTTATGAAGTCTGGCTTTTTTGTCCGTCTTTTCATCCCTTCAGGCAGCAGTAAACCCATCCAGCGTGAGCGCACACAGACCAATTTTCTTTAAGTGTTTTTTAAAGACATCTTTATGAGACAGGCATACAATTTTCCATTAATTATTCCATTTATTCAGTATGCAGTCCAGCGGAGGAGAAGCAGAGACCTGCAGAGTCTTTCTGCTGCTTTCTTCTGCATGAGGAGGGGGGGACACTCATTTATAAATAATTACACAATGTTTAGAGTCTTCAGGCATGTATAATATATCAAAGCGATTATAAGGTGAATTGTTCCATTGTGGCTGTCCGCCCTGCACTTCTTTTCACTCCTCTCCTGGTTTGTCCCTCGTCCAAATTCAGCTCCTCTGGCCTTTTGTGCTGCTTTCTTTCTGCCTCAGCCACTCTATTGGCATCATTCTTATTCAAATGGGCCACAGCAGGAACAAAACCAAACCCAGGCTGCACACAAATCATCTCTGCCCCGGCTGCAGGGCCGGCACAAGCCTCCGTGAGGCCCCAACAACGAGCCAGCAAATCCTATTTCACCCAAAGAGGATAAAGCACGCTTAATACAAGAAGAAATCCAGTTTTCTGCATTTTACTGAAGTTTAAAAACAAATGTTTCTGAGGGGACATGTCTGCAGAGTTTTACAGACCTCATGTTTGCTTTAAGGTTGGAAACTCTTTAAGGAGAAAGAAAAGAAAGGAGCCTTCAAAGGAAAGAAAGATGAACCCTTGGGGAAGATTTTGTTGAATGCAGAAAGAAAGAGTTAAAGAAGGGAAGAAAGGGAGTGGAAAGTAGAGAAGAAATAAAGAAAGGTAAGATGAGGAGAAACCCATGAAGATGAATAAGAGATGGAAATCAGAAACAAACAACTGACTGCAACAGAAAAATAAATCTTCCAGAGGTTAGTTTTATGTCTGCAGAATACCACTCAGGGAAGTTTTTTTATGAAGGAAAGAAAAAAAGAGAAAAAGAGAGAAGATGAAATATTGTTAGGTCAAAAAGAAATAGTAAGAAAAAGGAGTGTAAGTGTACAACAAATCCTTTTCTCTGCAGAATTTGTCATGTTGCTTAGTTATGTGCATGATTTTAATGAAATGTAAAATTCTGCAAAGTAGGAAGATGAAAGAAAAGATCTGAGAAAGGAAAAAATGGAGTTAAGAAGGATTAAGAAATAGTGACAGAAGAAAGTAAATAATTAAACTTAAAAATAAAGAAGAAAGTTGGGGTTTGAATAAAATAAAAGCACCTATTGAAGAAGAAGGAGAGGAAATGGTGTGCAAAAGAAAGAAAGGTAAACCCCTCAGTGAAGAGTTTGACTTTAGATTAACAGAAGAAAGAAAAAAGAGTTAAAAAGGAAACAAAAGACAGAAAACAGGAAAGAAAACGATCCAGAGGAAAAGAAAAACAGGGAGGAAAGGAAGAAAGAGAGTCCGATTAATAAGAGATACAAACAGATGATTGTGAAAAACAGAAAGAAGAAAGTCTTAAATCAAATCATTAAAACTCTTCAAATAAAATCAGAGGTCTGTGTCACTGACCTGAAATGGACTTTAAAATTTCCTCCAGGGGGCGCTATAAACTACCCAGACACCAGCTCTTCCCTGCAGACAGGAAACTCTCACCTTTATAGTTTTTACTTCTGATTCACATACAGTCTGTTTAATCACAGATCAGATTAAGATTTATTTGTTAAACATAAAAAACACTTTGACTAAACTCAAACGATAACAATAATCTAACAAAGCCAGAGATGGGGCATGTTTTAACCCCAAACACCTTCTTTTTGTAAACCTAACTGAGACGTTTTTAGTAGGTTCAAGCAAAACAAACACAAAGATCCAAAGTGAACACAGTTTCTAACTCTCCTACCTCCGAGCACACGCTTTGTATGTTTCTAAAACAGGACTGTTATCTCTTTGTGGTCGGTACTTTCTCCGTAATGCTGAGAACAAAGACGGACGTAGTTTCCAAGTCTAAAAAAGAGAAGCTAAGTGTCTTAAATCTGTTCTGTAGAAAGACTTTGGTCCTACAGAAGTCTGTGGAGAAAACAGTCCTCAGCGCTGACCTCAGCAAAACTTTCCTGATGAGTTTTTGGGCTCAGTCACTGAATAAAACATGAAGTCCATTTTCCACGTTTTGGTCATTCGAATTTTCAGAAAGGAGGATAATTATGCTCGTGCTCACTGGGTGAAGACTTATTGACAACACAGTGGTGAATCTGTTTTTGTTTTGTTTTTTTGCAGGATGTACACATGGCTGTAAATTTCTATTAATACAATTTTGGAGCCAGCGTCATGTGCATATTAGAGGAACTGCAGGGTCTGGGACATTTGGTTGGATAATTTGGTAGAAAAAACTAACATATAATGTATCTGCAGCTCAATAAATACCTATGAGAAGAGGAAACTGAGGGGGATCAGAGTGTAAAAGCTCACTATTGTCCCTGGAAGCAGCTTGACCAAATAAATGTACCATTTTCTAGTTTTTAACCCAGAGTCATTTCAATGGTCTTTTTGAAGCAGATGCTGCGCTGTCATGTCTGAACCACACACAGAGCGGTCCTGCAGTGAGGAGGAGGAGCAGTTTAAACCCCAACAGACTGCAGAAGAAGAACAAGGTGGAGGTAGGTTCCTTATTTTACAGCCTCCATCACTTCAAAGTGATCAAACAGCTTGTCAAGCTGCAGTTAAAGTGTATGGAAACACTTTATGGCTGACATCCTTTTGGCTGAGAGCTGATGGACACGTGGGTGGCACAGTTTAGATTTGCATGATGTTGTTTCTGAGTGAGGCTGAAGGATGAAGGTCATCGATGTGAATATGGGGGGGGGGGGTTTAGCTTTAAACAACCTGTTAAACAGCAGTCATGAAATGCAGAGAGGTGGGGAGGACCGGGGTTGACCAGTGACCTCTAAAGCTATACACCTGGAGCTTCTACAGCTCACCCTGGACCACTTCCCAGCTGGTTGTTCCTAATGCACTAATGTAGCACACAAAACACACCTAAAAAGAGGTACAATAAAAACCCTTGCCATGCCCAGTGAGGGGGTCATCACAGTACGCAGTATAAAGAAGTATATCTACTTGTACTGGGAGGAAACAGCTGTGAAAGTGACCACGATGATTATTTTATTTCAGTACACTTCAGAGGAGAGTAATTATTAAAATGATTTTCTCTTTTCTTTCTTTTTTAAAAAACAAAAAACAAACATGTTTTAGAAAGGCTTGCTTTGTAAAATAATAACTAACACGGCTGCTGTAACTGGTATTTTGTCTGTATATCTGCATGTCACTACATGGTAGTCCTTGACGTCTTTAAGAAATTAAATTCTGTCGATAATCACAGTAATGTTTGGGTTTTTTTAAACAATGTCTTTTTATTAAGAGGTTTTCCTTTTATACACATAAACATCAACATATATATTATACATATAATTAGAAAGAAAATAGAAGGGTTACAGATGATCTGTACATTAAGGTTAAGTAGTACATTTAGGTTGTGAAATGAGTTCAGAAATGTATCTTCAGCTGTGAAATAAAAGGAAAGAAAAAAGAAAAAGAAAAAAGGGAAAGAAAGAGAAAAAAGAAAGAAAAATATAAACATATGTATGATATATCCCAAAGTAACATAATCCCTGCAAAATAATCCCATTCATTCCCACCCAGGTCACTGCCCTAGACCTGCACACTGTATTTCCACACCTGACTTAAGAGTTTGCTGAAAAATTCTTATAGATTTTGAAAAGCATCAAGGAAGAGTCTCAGTAATGTTTTTTTAATTTATTTTTCATTTTTATCGTATAGTATGATGTGTTTTATGTAAAGTGTGTTTTTTATTATAAATTTGTGTTGATTCAGAAAGAAAACAACACGTACGTTGTGTTTTGTGTTGTATTTTGTATGGGAAGGTTCTGTATGAACACAGATGAGGACAGGAGAACAAAAAAGACAGAAGAAAATACAAGTAAAAACAGGAGTGAATGAAAGAAAGGGAGCAGAGTGAGAGGTCCGTCCGGGGTGAAGCTCTGACAGGATTAAGTCTCAGCGACACGAGATGTGATTGAATTTCAATGAAGAGAAACACGTGAGAAAATGACACAGAAAGAAATGAACTAAAGGACCCCCCCGACTCCCAAACACCCTCCAAAAAAACAGAGAAGAGAGAAGCTGGAGGACTCTCGAGGCAAAAGAGGAATCAAAAACAAGTGATTGAGCTGAAGGAGAGAAAAAGTCTAATCTTCTCAGACTCTGATCGAGTAATCCCGTGACACAAGCAGAACAAAATCTATCACTTCACAAACATATTCTGGCTGAGAAAATCCTGCTCGGATGACCGAGGAGACGAACACAAAACCTCTGTGTGAGTGAAAGCGAAGAGAAAGGTCGACAGCAGTGTTTTTTATTTGTTGCTGCTGCTTTGTATTTATCAGACCGAGAGCTGAAAGGATTAAAAATAAAATCACACGGTGTGCCAAAAGTTTTCACAACGTGACCGAGCAATTGCCACTAGAGGCTCCAACAGCAAGGTTTCTCCCGTGACGTCATATGCACTTTGTTTGAGAGATATTCGCCAGTATGGTTTCTAGGAAACATATAGGCTATCCCCGTTGTTACTGGTTGGGAGTACCTGGAGGTTCCTGGCTCTCACTGGGTTAAATTGGTTTTAAACACAGTCCTGCACCAAACACCTCCCCGTGATTGCCACGGTTGACAGCAGATTGCCACGGTTACCTGTAGTTTTACATTTTTGTCTGCAAATACTCGCTAAGTACTCGTTGAGCGGTAGTACAGCTTGATATAGTGCTGCATAAAAGCAGTATAAACTTGTGCCAGCATGATTCAAAGGGTGCAACTTTTACTTTGAAAGTAGATGGACTATATTTACGGTTTGCATCATGCTTTTCACACCATAGAGTGAAACTGGACGTACAAACTACTGGCAGCTAGCAATATGCTAGCAATCAAGGATCACAAGAAGGTTTACTCTTTTTCCCTCACAACAGTAGTTGCCAGATGGTCATGGACAGTCTCTAGGCCTGTGTAAGGGTGAGGGTGGGAAATTTTGCTCCCAGGAACACAAATCGTAGGATTAGAGGTCTATTTCATGAACTGCTGCTTCCTTCTCCTGAAAACAGTCCAAAGGTGCATCTACCTGCAGAACAAGAGAGCTTTAACCACCAGTAGTAGAGTAGCAACAAGTCATTAATTTCATTATCGACTTCATATTCAGAGCCACAAACGTGCTTTTAAATGTCTTCTCGTGTTCAGTTAACGGGGGACAGACTCTTAAACATGTAGTTTGCTTTGTAAAATCACAAGAAAAAAGCTGGAATCAGAGAACAGTTTATTTTACTGTTGTTTGCACTTATTTCATCCTTCAGTTGATCTGCTCCATCTT
The DNA here is from genome assembly GCF_001858045.2 of Oreochromis niloticus. NCBI lineage: Eukaryota > Metazoa > Chordata > Actinopteri > Cichliformes > Cichlidae > Oreochromis > Oreochromis niloticus. Next base: position 9,446,401 of record NC_031966.2, on the reverse strand, counting down.
TTCTGTCTGCTTTCCTTCTGGTGTCAATTATAATTTTTACTCATCTTCTTAGATTCTTCCTTGATCTCTTGCTTTTCTTTGCTATTTCTTTGATATCACTGGATTCTTGTATTTCTTTATTTCCTCCTGGCTCTTCTTGTCTTTAGTTTTATTGTCTTTTTCTTTGTTTGTTTTTTTGCGACACATTTCCAACCTCAGGACTTTGAGTTGTAGCAGTTGAAGTGAGGGGAGATGAATTTTGAGCCTCTGATTTTTCAGATTTTTCCTAATACTGTTGCGGTTTCTTTTCTCCTAAAGAAAAAGAAGAATCTCGACAGCCGAGCGAAACAAAACAAAAAAACACAACAACAGGAGCCACAAATACCCTCAAACCTGATGATGCACAGAGCAGTGTGACCCTCCTCCTCCTCGTCCCCCAGCCTTCAGCCCTGCAGCTTTCAGATGCAAACGAAGCAGACATATGGAGAGGAGGTCTCTCTCCGCTGTGGCCCTCCTAAAGATTCAGATTGTATGACAAATCACGTCCAGGGCCGTTCTACCTCCTCCATACTCCTCCACCCCCTGCACCCTGCAGCACACCCCCAGACAACAGCTTCATTAGCCTGAAAGAAGAGAGTTTTCGCAGCTTTGTCGAGTCAAGACTCACAGCTCCTTCTCCCCTTCTCAATTACTCCTTTGTTGGAGCAAATTCAAGTTATTGCACTCCAAACCATATGGCCTTCTCCTTCTCCCCCTCTCAAACCTCACTTGTTTACGTTCAACTTCACGGTTAAAATCCTTAATATTGAGTTTGTATCTTCACTTTAACTTTTATTTCCTGAAATGATTAATATTTCAAACTGTTATCTGTGACAATTGACTTAAATATTTATAAGCAGTGACATGTACAAGCTCGTATTGTTCCAAGATTTCCGCACTTATTTCTTAAAAATAATTATTAAAATATTATTTCTGCACTACCTGAACTAAAATTTGTAGAGATAAAAAATAACCAGAGGGGAAAAGTAAGAAAATGTGTGAGGAACATGTGATTATCATCAGCAGAATTACTTTTTATAAATACTTGTTAAAAAACTGAAAGGTGTTTCCCCCTCCCTACGTTTCTGCTTCTTTCAGTGCTTAAACTGTTCCTATCCACATGAAAAAAATTAAACTTATTTTTTGAAATGGAGCCTGATGAATTAACACTTTGCATCTCATAAAAATACAATGCTCAAACTGATCGCCACACCCCCAAAAGAGGGTGGAGCTTTGGGTGCCAGAAACAGCATTTGTTCCTGTCACCTTCCCCTCACTGCCGTTGATTCTCTTTCCAGTAGCAGAACTTAACAGTGAGGCTCAGGAAGTAAAAATCCCATTCATATTCCCCATAAGGATTTTGGATATGATCCATAATGCTGTGACCATTCGGAGGAGACTCAATAATGAGAGAATGTGAGAAAATATTTGCATGGCATTCATTTTCATTCAGGCTTTCTTACTCAGATAAAATTGTTCGAGGCATCTGCACAGATGAGCTTCCTGGTTACGGAACAGTAGCAGCAGCACTTGTGGTGCACAACGACTGAGCATTAAACATATGGCACTCTTGCAAGACGTGCATATATGACACTGCTGGTTTGGAATCATTGTGCATTGCCAGCACCTGCAAGCATTAATAAAAGAATTGATGAGCTCAGACAAGTACAATTCCGATTCTTTGGAAAATTTTGATCTAGTTCTCAATTTGAAGGGATGAGGTATAACAATGCAGGGTGGCAACATTATAGGTGGCACCATCAAAAACAATAGTTTGAAGTCACAATTATTATTAAACCACATTATTAATTCAATATCATGAGAAACCAGTCAGGTAGCTAGATTTAGGCAATAAAAAACTTCTCATTAGGTTTGGTTTAACTCCACAGGTTAACATACATTTCAGTCTTTCTGCAGTCCTCTTAAATATTTTAGTTTCACAGTCATGCTGACTGTCAGGAAAGATGGCACAATTTAAGTCGACGAACATAAACGAGCATATATGGTATAAAGGTTGGGCTTTTATTGTGGAAGGAAGAAACCCATTTCGCACATGCATACAACAGATTGATGTGTGATAAAGAAGGGACGGCTGCGAGATGTGATTTTCAACTTCTGCATATGCTTTGTCTTTATGTTTTTCACTACCTCTTTATTAAAGACTCTCTGTTAAAGAACAAACTGGAAAATGACCTGGTTTTGGAGAATCTAGCGATACAATCAGTTTGTCTAGTTTTAATTATTAAAGTGTAATATTTGAAGATTTTTGGCTAAAACTCAAAATAACTGAATGTATGGTGAGCTTTGGGTTCTGTTTGTAAAAGGTCTTTAAAAACATGCATCAGAACCTTTGTGTCTATGCTTATAGAAGCTCCAGGTCGAAGAGTGATGCTTCAGTAAACACTCTTTACACTCCTCCTCTTCCTCTTCCTCCTCCTGCTCCTCCATCACGTCTCTGCACACAAACACGATCAAATACAGTCCTTTGTCCCATCTGTCTGCTCTTATGAATATCTTCCCTTCTCCTCACAGCCGTCTTGTTGTTCAGGAAGGTTTTAATGTAATGGAACGCCGCCGTGAATCAGGCGCATGAATGCTGCTGCCGCCAGCGCCGCGCGGCCTCCACCTCCATCAATCTGCTGATGCATTCTGGGAGCAGCTTCCCTTTCACTTGTCTGCAGGCTGTTTGCTCAGGGTTATAATTTACCTCTGCTTTAGCAGCCACAAAGGGAAGCAGTTTGGATTTATCTGCGGCTGCCCGGCGTCATGACAACGTCACGACCAGAAAACACAGCACCTGAAAAGAGTCACCGGGCTGGACACCAACTCATCATGGAGCCTCCAATACAGAGTGTGAAGACTGCAGGTTTCCATAAAGAGAAGCCTTCATTTAGCATCCCAGCATCAATCAAACAGAAACACGTGAAAGAGATGTCTAATGGGTCAAACTGAAGCTCTGACAGTTATTTATAAAACCCAGTCTGCACCACACACATTATTCAAAGATGCACGTCAACACTCAGACGTCACCCTTTGGTTTGCGAAGCTTCAGTGTGAATGTTTAAGCTGCCACCATGTTGTTTTTTTCTTGAGCCAGAAGGGACCATAAGTGGACAAGAGTGTAGACTCCTAAGTTAGCTCCACAATTACCTGTGATATATGGGTAATGGTTGCTGTGGTGACGCTTACAATTAGTCTTTTTCGGTACAACAAGATACCTGTCAGTCAAATAGGCCACACCCCTAAAATGATATGAACTTTAAACTGGAATGCAATTTAAACAGGTGAGTTATCAAAGCATTCGGCCATTGTACAGATATTATGAAGGGGAAATTGTCCGTGGAGAGTTTTGTATCAGGCTGTAAACATATTTATTTGTGCTGTAAAGTTTTATTTTAGAATGGGAGTCTATGTGGACTGACTCACTCCTGGAGCCTCTAGTGGACATTTGAGGAATTTCAGTGTTTTACAAACGTGTTAATAAATTCTCAATGTCAAATTATTTTCTCCAAAGTTTGAGTCAGTATGTTGAAATTTGGAGAAAATAACCTGAAATTTTTTATTATGGATGGCAAAAAATCCACAGTTTTGATTTGAGGTATCATGTGAATTTAAAATGGATGAATCCAGTTGTAACTGTAGCTGATAAAGTAATCTTATAATGGACAGCTAAGTGACTAAAACAGTTCCGTTGTTCTGAATGTTTACGCCAACCCTCATACATTCAAGATAACATTTTACTGCTAGAACTATCTTACAGTTTGACCATGTTAGCAGGCAAGCTAGCGTTAGCTTAGTTTAGCAAGAAGAAATATTCTTTCTTTGATCCTGAAAACAAATTAATCCCTCCATGACTTCAGTGTCCTGCTGATGTTGAACCCCGATGTATGGTCAGATGGTTTCATTGGATAGAACAACTTTTTCTTATTATTTCTGCTGCACAATTAATTAAATTTTAATCTTGGTTATGATTTTTCACTTGACACAGTTAAATTAGCATGACTGTGCAATGTTTAAAGTGTGTGTTTTACCAATTAACACGCAAAGGAAAAGCAAATCAAGTGCTCCCCAAATCAATGCTTGATGGTGTGAATGCATGAGCCAATGACAGCTGTTCTCTGCAAAAGTTTTATGTCCGACACAGCTTTGATATCATTTTGGGTTTAGGTGCAATTTATTTTCAAATAACTTAAAACCACAGCAGGTAGCTTCCCGTACTGGAGTTGTCAGATTTTTTTTTAGGCCCATTTACCCTATAAGAGATTTGTTTTTCCTTCCTTTTGCTCATTGGATAATTTAGGTGAATGAGGATGACCGATAATAAATGGAGTCAACATGAGCACTGAGCATCGCAATGTCCCGTCACTAGAGTCTTTCAAGAAACTTCTCAAAAGTCACCTCTGTGTATTCAGTACTCATGCCCATTTTAAACTTCAGGTACACTTGTTGTCAAATGCAGTGATCTGATTGGTCCAAAAAGGGTGAAAAATATTTTTAATGCATGAAATATTCTCAGGAATTTTAGGCGTCCGGTGTGTAAAGACTGTAAGAGTAACTGGAAAACATGTAACATGAAAAAAGGAACTTAAACCATGTTTCAGTCTGGTCCACTAAAGTTTGATCTGTTTCGTGTTTTGTGGCCCAGATCTGGAATGAGAACCACTCCTTCCACGCGGCGAAAAGGATCACGCCTAACGAGTGTAAGAAAAGGCCTCATCAGGTGTTTCTTTGACCAAACCCAACCACCACGGTTCCTGAACCTGAACCATCGTCTCGGAGGTGAAGAACAAGCAGGATGATGTTCAGACTCCTCCTCCTCTTCTACCAGAGGAACAATGAGCCTCTGTTGAGGATGCTCTGATGGAGATGATGACGAAGATGATGCTGAAGGTGATCACATGCAGATGGATGGGTGGGGATTGGGCGTCCTGACACCAACACAGGGGTCGTGACCTCACAGCACTTTGCAGACATCTGTGGCTGTTGCACATTCCCCAACATCTCCCTCTGACCAATCAGCACTCAGCAAGAATGTGTGACCTGCCACCCCTGAGGCCACGCCTCCTTTGATACACACACCCTCATCAGCATGCATGGCTGCAGTCCTGGTCTGTATCTGACCTGACCGGGCGACAATGGAGGGCTGCGGCTGATCTATGGCCGCCGCTGCTTTGTGCCTCTGTCACAGAAGAAGAGAGAGCAGAGCAAGCAGGAGGAACTTCCTGTCAGATAAATTAGTCCTCGCTCTAAATTCCAGCTCAGACAGCAGCTCTGGAGGTTAGAAACCAGCTGAGGGCCTACAGGCTGGGCAGACTCTGTCGCCCCCTGCAGGCGGAGCTGCAAAACTCCATTAAAACACAAGTTTTTAACTTTCAGTGAACTATTTGAGGTCAAGTGTGTAGCATATAAATAAAATATGTTTATTTATTTTTAAAAATGACTATTTAATAATTTTAAAGAACATTCTAAAAAATGTAAAAGTAATATTTTCTTTTACTTTATAAATGACCATACTTACATAAATCATATACTGCATCTCCATGTATGTTTACATGTTTCAATTGATTGTTGCACTTTTGGGTTGGTTCAAGACTTTTGCCCAGTCCTTTATGCTCTCGTAGCTGTGTGGATGCTTTTTATTAACAAACAAACAAACACTTTTTTTTTCCTTTCATAAACATTTATTTCAAGTAGTATAAGAAAAAATAGATTTTTTTACATTGTTTTTGTTTATACGACTTTTTATACAGTACTTTCTGTGCATTTAGAAAAAAAGTCAACACGAGTTATTTGATGTAGGCAGCAGAGCGAAGACAGGTCAGAGCTGACAGAAACGCCAAGGATGCTGGGAAAAAGAGCAAGAAACAGCAGAACAGCCAGCTAAACAAACCACGACCGGAAAAGTGCTTTTAGACGCCACGAGGCGGCGAAGGCGACCCTCTGAACAGGAAGTCGAATTTTAAAAGAAAAAAAAAACAAAAAAAAACAAGCACACGGTTTGATTTCAGGTTTTATAAAAGTGCCCCAAAAATAATAATTAAAGTGGAGACAGGAAGCAGTTTGTTCTGATTTAGAGTCATACAAACACTCCTCTCAGCTGATGTACATTCAGAGAGTTCACTCACTCACACACACACACACACACACACACACACACACACACACACACACACACACAAAACTAACTGTAACTGTGAACACATGCGAGCGCAGAACTTTGGCAACACGTCAGGCTGAAGGTCGAGTGGCGGCTGGAAAATACAGCAGACATCTTGGTGATGATGTCACAGTGCGGAGTAGGGTTAGGGGGAGGGAGGAGCCTTGCCGGGTCACATGGCGTGTTTCTGGATGCCTGGGGTGAACTCCTTGGCATTGGGGTTCAAGCTGCTGGTCACCTAAAGGAGAGAAGAAGAAGAAAAACCGTCATTGTTATTTCTGTGAAGAAAATAAAGAAACGGCGACCTCTGCTGGACAGATGAGGGTCAACAGTCAGAGACTAATTTAATAATCAACTAATTAGGAAGAAAAAAACCTAAGAAATCAGTGAGTGTGGAGATGTTTTCAGACACGTTCAGGCACTGTGCTGTCTCACTCAGCAGCTCTTCCTGTATTAATGATTTCATTATTTTTTATTGCACTATTTTACACATTATTGTATCATATTCAGCTTTACACATGTTTAATTCAGATTTTTACATACTGAGGTCCTTTATCTTTTTCCATTTGACTATGCTAAATTATTTGTGTAGTTTTTATTCTATTTTTCAAACTTTATTTTATTTTATTAGTGGTTGTTTTTAATGTTTTGGCTCTTGTAACAGGATTTACCAATATTCGGGATGAATAGAGTATATTTGTTGTAATCCTACATTTTCATAATCAGGCCTACTTAAAAAAATGTTTTATACTTAAAAAAAAGGGGGGGAAAAAGAAGTTAACACTCCAGTGAATTCTGGGTAAAATATTCATTGTTTGGCTCTTCTGCAGAGCTGACCTCAGATTTAATTATCTCTTAAAGTTTTATCATTCCTTCAAGCAAAAACATCAAAACACACTGCAGATAATCGTTTTCATCTGCAGACTGTTTTTTTTATAATGTGTTGGAATAACGTCAGCTGACAGCTTTTATTTTTATGGCCAAAACACCAGTTTTCTCTGTAACCGATGGTAAAGGTGATAAACTCACCACCACATCCAGGTCTTTGTCACCATCGAGGACCAGGAGGCTGATCTGCTCCTGCAGCTGGCTGACGCTTTGAGAAGGGAGATCTCTGGACGGGATGAACCACTCCCACTCCTCCTCCTCATCTAGCATCTCCTGGAAACAGCGCTCGATGAACTCCTCCTCCCACAGCTCCTCCTCCACCTGCCGAAAACACACGCAGAGAAGCAGATGTCACCGCTTGTTGGACCAACAAAGAACCAAAACTTTTAACGTGTCATCCAACCCGAGAGCGAAAATCACACAGAGAACACTTTAAGGGGAGATGCTACAATGTTCTTCTGGTGAATCTGCTCTGCACCCCCTTCTACTAATCCAGTTATCCTTGTTTCTTTCTCTGGCTAAGATGATGCTGGTTAGCAGCTCAATAAGTAAGCCCAGGCTTTCCTAATCTAGCAATGACCGTGTTCACATGGCAGAGGCGGGGTTTGCAACACCTGACCAATCACAACGAGACGACTACTCGAAACAGAGCGGCTGATTTTACAAATATAAATCGGAAACATTCAAAGAGTTTAACAGAGAACAGAGTTAAAGTAACACAGCAGCTGCTGTCCTCCCTCCTTTGTGAAACGTAACGCTCTCTAAAACACAGCTCCACGGACTCAGTTTCCTTTTTCCAAACAAAACATCCTTATGGAAATTTCCAACCGGACGCCTCCCACCTACTCCTCTGTTAACCGACTCCACACGCTGTCAGCTGATTGCATAATCAGGCCACCGCCTGACCTGAATTCCAGCTCAAGGAGCTGCTGCTTTGTGGTGCACACAGGCTTCAGCTGCTCGGTGTAATTTTCCTTCAAACTGCAAATTTCCACCTTAAAATCACAGCTACTTTTAAGAATGCACAATTTCTGAACGTTAACCTTCCTTTAATCTGTAAACAAAAGCCTAGATTTCCACCTTAAAAAAGTGAATCTGTAGGCAATGACCTTTGTTTTCAGTTGAACAACACAGGTGTTGGAAATATTCTATTTAATCTGCTGACCAACATACTTTCACATTAAAGTGCAAATTTTCACCGTAAAAATCACTATTTTTGAAAAACAGATTTCCACCTTAATAACCAAAATCAGCTGAGTTTGTATGTAAACATACAAAGTTTCTTTTTATCTTCAACTTAAAAGTCCAGATTTCTACCTTAATATTTGTCATCTGTATATACAAGATGTACAACAGCACAATTTCTGGGTTTAACCTGTAAAGATGTTTACAGATATACACTTTAAAAAGTCACCCATCATGCTTTTGGATACTTTCCCTGTCTTCAAATCAAATCAACCTAATTTCACTTTATCTCTCTTAATCTCAATAAACTACAACTTAATATTCACATTACCACCTTAAAAATGAATATGTTTCTAGATACTTCTCAAATAAATAACTCCAATTTAAGGCTATTTTTTTCTTGTAACATAAACCCCAGATTTTCACTTTAAAAGTCTATCTATGGAAACTGATCTTTAGTTCCAAGCAAAGCAGACTTGAATTCTACTGCAACACTTTGACTAAAACAACAAAATTCTGACATGTAGTTTCCCTTAAACCTCCAAATCCAACCAGGAAAGTCTGTCTGCAGAAATCTACACCATAACATACTGCTTTATCTGCATATGGGAGCTTCACATCAGAGCAACGTGAGTGCAGTCTATAAAAAGAAGAACAGATTTCCTCCTTAAAAGTTGACGCAGTCTGTTTGAAGATACTGATCTTTGCTTACAACTAAAAACAACTGTTTAGGTACAATTTATCTTAATCTGCAGATTTCTACCTCAGAAACTGAGCTCACTGAGCTCATATAAAAATGAACAAATCCGCAACTTCATCTGTTTATTCCCACCTTAAAAATTCATCTTGGAGTGTTTTTCAGACGCCTTGTCTGTCTCCCAAAATAAATCACCCTCAAGTCAAACCTTAAAGCAGTCAGAGGAGTCCGTGTGCAGATGCTGATCTTTCATTTTAAGTAGAAGAATACAGATTTGAGGTGTAATCTGTATGGAAAATGACAGATTTCGATCTTAAAAGGGAAAGCTATATTTGTCTGCATACACGTGTTTTACAGAACAATTTCTCGGTGTAATCTGTAAACTGAAAAACAGATTTCCACCTTAAAAGTTATCTGAGTCCACCATACATTGGACATAATGTATCTATAAAACAATAGTTAATAAAAAGATAACTAGTCTGTAATCTCAGGCAATAATTAATCTTTGAACTTGTTATTCAAACATTAGATTTCCACCTTAACAGTCAACTGAGTCTTTCTGTAGCTACTGGTTTGAGGTATAACTTCTCTTTAAACTCCAGCTAAATCTGTTCTACCTTAAAGGATCAGCCTGCTGTGTTTTTGGATGACTTTTCCTCCTCCGTAATAAACTTAATTTCAGACTATTTAACCATTTTTCCGCCTTAAACGCAGATTTTTATACTTGCAGTCCAGGTGAGCCTCGGCCCAGCTCCTCACCTGCCTGTTGAACTCCTCCTCGTTCTCCATCCACATATACTCGGCGAACGGGTCGTCCTCGGCGTTGAACTGGCTGGTGAGGATCACATCGGTGCCGGTGGTCATGTTCGGGGCCCCGCTGCTGATGCTCGGGTCTTTCATGTCTACAAGGAGAACCAGAGGACACAGTGAGGGAGAGGGAGAGAGGTCAACGGGAACAAACACGTAGCTTCGGCCGTTATGATGCTCGCTGTCATGGCCGCTGTATGACGGACAACAATAGCAAGCAGCTAGCGAATAATTTTTGGCGAGAACACAACAGTAACAGAAAAATATCCCCGCGAAAACACCACCACGAGCACCCAACCGCGTTAGAGGAGCACGGGGAAACGGGCAGCTGTGTTTTTATGAAGAACAATACCTTCGGGGGTGATTTATTCGACGACAGAAGAGAGAAACGGTCAACTTGCTGGAACTCGGTTGTTGCTGTAATGGCCGCGCTGCTTCTGTTTGTTTACATCTCCGCCGTCACCGTGCGCTCGCTCCTCATTGGTCGAGGCCCTGTTGCCTTCATGGACTTCACGCCTTAACGTCGGAAAATAGGTATCTAACAAGAAGACCAGACAAGGTAAACGTTATTTATACCAGAGGTTGAGAATGTGTTCTGGGTCTCTATTTCACTTTTTATTCATTCACTAAATATCACAGTGCACCGATCCAAAGAACTTTATGTCTGGATACACATTATAATCGACGCTACACTTTAGCTTGTTATTTTTTATATTTAGTCATCAATGTAAGTAGATCACTGGACATCATGAATAAATATCAGCTTAGAATAATCGGGGTACTTCTCTAAATTGATGTAGCTACAGTTTTCATTCGAGAGAACAGGCATGGGTCTCTGTTGATTATTATGTTTACAGATGACATTGTGAACTGCAGTGAGAGCAGGGAGCAGGTGGAAGAGAGGTATTCTCTGGAGAGAAGAGAAGTAAAAGTCAGTAGAAGCAAGACAGAATACATGCATGTGGATGAGAAGGAAACAGGTGAAAATGTGTACATGCAAATAGCTCAGATAGTGAAGGTTGATGAGTTTAATTAATTGGAGTCAACAATCTAAAGCAATAAACATTGCACAAGGGGGCTGAAGAAGAGCGTGCACACTGGGTGAGGTGGAGTGGTTGGAGATGAGTGTTGCGGTGACCCATAAAGGGAGCAGCCAAAAGATAAAGGTTCAGTAGGTGTAGGTGTTGTGATTCTTTTGTGTAGACAGGTTTCAGTGTTGTCTGTATTAAAAAGTAAACAGTGAAATAACTATTCTGTGTGGGTTTACAAGTACAATAAAAAGTTTGTTGATCTTTTATACAACTATAATCTGCCTAGGATAAGAAAGTCCATGTCTGAGCAGTCCTTGTGTAGCTGTTTATTTTATCTGGACACCCACTCACGCCCAGATAAACAAAGTACTATATTCACTGGAATATTTCTTTGTTTTGTAATTTGATCTAATTCTTTCAATTTGAGAAGGGCTTTCATCACGTTAGGTGCTGGCACCTTTTCCGACCTTGAAAGCAGCATTGTAGTCCAAACTCTGAAAGCCTGCCTTCCTCCGAAAGTTTATAAAATCCACTGATTTAACAAACCTAAACCCATTTTTTAAACCAAATACATATCCTCTATAGTAATAACAGAACCTGAGAGAAATTATTAATATGGAGGACCTAAGTGTGTGTTGTGTTAATAGTTATTTTCATAGAAAACATTTCAGCAGCGAACAGAAACAACAAAAACACTGCCTGGTGCAGGAGGAGAGGAAATATCGCGATATTTCACGTCCTCCAGTTTGGTCACCTGTCTCGTGCTATTTACTAATCAGCTGGGCTCGGGTGTTGGAGAAAGGGTAAGAGTGTCCGTAATTACAGATAAATGATATTATACACGTAAATTCACAGTTAACAGCTTCATGCACAGTTTGCACATTAAATATCAGATAACTTAAGGGTGTTAGTTATGCTAGTGTTAGCAGGTAGGAGGAGATGTATGTTAGCAAAGTTAGCTGCGCAGCTTATCTGAGTCGTTTTTGGTTTCATTTTGTCATATATGACAGCGTACTTAATCTTTTAGTTAACATGTCAAGTTAAACAACCTAGATATGATAGCGCCGCTAGCTTAGCTGTTAGCTCGACCCGTAAAGCGTGTTTGCTGCAGCTTTCCTTCTCCTCTCACTGTACCTGCACAGATGTTACTCCTGGTCTGTGTCAGGCTGTGATTCACTCAGAGGCTCGTTGTAATCTCGCATCTTGTCGATGTTTCCATTGACTCAGAGTTTCTATTCCTCAGTGAGGAGGTCTCCATCACTCTGTTTGCATCAGGTCATGTTCCTCCTGCCGGGCTGAGGTGAATCTTTCTCTCCCTCCTCCTTTAACCGCCTCTTATGTTCCCTTTGCAGTAAAGATCAGAGTCGTGCTCCTCCGTCTGTGGCTCAGGGCCTCCACTGGCTCCTGTTTTCTTAGGAGAGGCTTTGTTTGAAGCTTTTTCTAACTCATTGTGTCTCAGCAGAAATAAGACTTGCCACCACAGAAGAAAAGGAGCTCCTGCTCACTTTGACCACATTAAGTTCCTGTCATCTTTGAAGACCTTTTCCAGCGCCTGTTTCCTTCTTTATCTTGGCTCTCTGTGCTGAATCCAGAGAGCGAGACAGACTTTTTGATATCATGTCTCAGAAGACGCAGGCTGACGGCGCTCAGAAACACTTCACCGTGGGTAGGGGGCTCCTGGCCGCTGCAGAAACCTTGAACTTCAGCATGAACGAGCAGCGTCCCAACAGACCAATGGGGGTGGGGTGGGTGTGGACATGGCCATGGAGGGCCAGGACGGCAGCGGGCAGATGCCCCGACGTGGCGGCGGTGGCAGCAGTAGCAATCTTGGCAGCACCATGAAGCTGTTTGCCAGTTTGGGGCTGTCGCCCTCTGACCTGGACGCTCTGGCTGAAATCCCTGAGGAGGATATCAGTGTGGAGACGCTGCCACACATCCTCAGGCAGCTGAAGAGCCGCAAGGGGGAAGCAGGAGAGCGGCGGGCGGCCATGTCCTCTGATGCTGCGTATCGAGGAGGAAGCTGGGAAGAGGGGCACGTGGGGAGGATGGGCAATTCTTCTCTGGGACAAGGTTCAGCCAAGTCCTCCACAGACTTTGGGTACAGCTCCCTGCAGGACGTCTCCTCCGGCCGGGGCTACGGCTTAAATTACAGCGGTGGAGGTGGGAGCAGAGAGAGGCCATACTCTGAGCTTTCCCACCGCGGTGGGCTCGGCATGGGCCCGTCTGAGCCCGTCTTTATGCAGAGGAGGATGGGCTCCCCGTCAAACGGAAAAGTCCAAGACTTCTTGGGAGTCATGCCCCCCATGTTCCCCCACGTGTGCTCTCTTTGTGACTTTGACGTTCATTCCACCATGGTGAGTACGTCCAACCTGCTTCCTCTTTTCTTCTCGGACTAACTGTAAATGTTTGAGCTCCAGTCTTCCTTCAGTCAGTGACAGGCGCTGATTCAGGTCCGGTTTACTTCATATAATTTCCTTGTTGTATCTCCTCACAGCATGTTCCCTCTCTCAATTTTCTCAGCTGAAGCTCTCCAGCATTGAACAGTTAGATTTGGATCTTTCCAGGGGTCATCCAATCAAAGCAAAAATCTCTTTTTATAATTAGTATCTGTTCACATGAGCTGGTAAAGCTGTTAATGTTACACATTCAGTCTGATTTACTTGATCTTTTCACTTCATTAGCTTTAACAAAGTCCTGGGAGGATCTTGATTTGCTCCTTGTGTCTCCAACATGAAACATTTGAAGCTCCTCACACATTCATGGACTTATCGAATTGGCAGCTTTTAAACCTGTGAGACTTTTGGCAGCTGGGGTCTTGTGTTTGTTTTTCTTCAGTTTGTGGTGTCAGGAGTGAGAAAGAAGGATTTAATCGATTATCACTCGAATTTGGACATTTAAATTGTCTCTGAGAAGAAATGTACAGTTTTTGGCTTTAAAGCAAAAAATTTTAACATGGACGCACATGGTTTTTTTCAATGCTGACCAAACATAATTTACCAAAAATCAACAGGAAGTTAGTAACCTACTAACCAAAGTCACACAGTGAGCAGGTTTGATGATATGTGGGTGAGCTCTTCTTGCCTGTATGACTGTCACTGATGGCTTAAAAAAAGTATCAAATACTGTCTGTTATAGTGATTATTGCACACAAAATATAATGAATTATTAGTTTTTCTAGGTCTTAAAAAGATCTTAATCATGAATTTTTGGTTTTAAAATGGAAACCCGATGAACTGCATTTAACTTGTTAGTAAATCTGGTCCTAAGTGATTGTGTGGATGACGCTATGAAGGTTAATACCTGTGTGAACTGTTCCTTTAATATACAGGTTGTATTTTAGGAGAAACAGCCTGTTGAGTGTCAGTAATGCTCTGTTTGTGTTTGCAGGAGTGGAACCAACACATTAACGGCCTCTACCATGCTGAAAACAGACGGCAGCTTCTTGACATGTGAGTCGCTCTTAATACACAACAGTGAGCCAAAACAGATTATGTTTTGAATCTGTTAACAGCATGTTCACATCAGAACAAATTAGGTTGGTTTGCAGAGATTCAGGACCCAAACCAACGCAAACATGCTCCTCTGGCTCATCGGTGTTGACTAAATGCCCCTTTGAGGTCTGTTCCTCTTTATCAGATGTGTAACACTGAATGTTGTTTTTCAGGTATCCAGAGTGGGACCCTGGTATGGGCCCAGGCAGAGGGTAAGAGATGCTAACATTAAGCTCCTCCTTTAGTGTTTGAGATGTTAGATTTAGAGTCCTAAAGGACCTCGGCGTAACCTTGGAAAAGTGTTATTACTGACAGCCATGCACAAACAGACTGTCCTGCACTGTTTTGTCTTTCTGTTGTTTGCATTGTATGTCATGTATGGTGCACAGCAGCAGAGAGAGCAGCAAGCATACTGTACACCTGACAGGCAACTTCCTGTTTGGTCAGATGGGCTTCATTAGATAAATCCAGCATGTAGAAATCCCTCCACAGGCTGTTAGAAACAACCAAGACAGTCTGAGAGTTTCATTTTTTTTAAGCTGACTTACAATCTGTTCAGATGTTGGAAAAAATACATGAATATAAATTTTATTTGTGGGAAAAACTTTAAAGATTCAGAAACTTTCCTGCCTCCAGAGGTTTCACAAACCATCTCTTTGATTGTGTTGTGTGTTAATAATCTAGATGTCTGATAACTGACGATCACATGTTTTTAATTCCAGTGGTCGTCCCTGGGAGACCCCCAACCTGTCTGCAGGACTGCTGGGACCAGCCCCCATGTCTTCAGGACCAATGGCAGGGATGTCCTCGAGCTGGGGTGGAGGTGAGGGACCCACAGATGTCTTATTTTATCACTATTAATACTATTAGTACTTCATGATTATTTTAAGTCATTTATCACTTTCTCTCTGTGTGGGGAGTCACTATTTAATTCATAAAGATGGTTTCAGACAGTTGACGTCAAGTCTTTAACTTCCAACCGATCAAGTCGGGTTCTCCTGTGAGCTCAGTGTTACATTTGTATGCCAAGCTTGCTGACTTTGGGATAAAAATGGTTAAAAAGCTCAGGTATAGTAAATACAGAGAGCCATTAAAAAAAGTGGGTGAGGGTTAAGAGACCCGGCTGTTTAGTGCCCTCGGAAAGCTGCAGACACTTTTTGAAATCTGTCTTTTCTCATGTGCAAACATCGGTGTGTTTGTGTGTCAGGAGGAGGAGGAGGACGTGGTCCCGGTCCATTGGGACAGAATAAGGTGAGTTTGATCCCCTATGTCTCTCTGCTGTTTCTTCCTGCGGATCAGCTTATTTCTGCAGAGCTCAGCTGGTTTCAGTAAAGACTGTGTCGTGTCCTCAGCTGAGGAGCAGGGTGGTGGTGGTGAAATATGAAAGGAAGCCTCTCAGCGACAAGACGCTGTTCGCCCTCGCCGAGTGCTTCGGCTGCCTGAGGGAGCACCTCATCCTCAAGAACAAGGTAGGAAAACTCACCTCGCTGTTTCCACCTCAGTTACTTCTAACTTAGATGTAAACATTAGTTAAACTTTCTTCTTCATAAATGTAACTGAACATTACAATCAGCTGCCTCACCAGTGACTCTTTCATCCACATGAACTCCATCTCCTCAATCTGAAACTGCAGCTGGCAGTCCTCATTCTCCTTCGCAGCCTCGCTGAGCTGAACCCACTCACAGAGGATCTCCACACCAGGAGGAGGACTGCTGGCACCAGCTGCAGTCCAAGATGGTGGAGATGGAGTCAGATCGAGCTTGTGATAAGAGACTATAGATAGCTGGAGTTCAAAGAAGTCTGAATATAATCCAGTAATAACAACATTAAATACGTGGTTGTGAAACTGGTCGTGAAGCAGACCTCTCTGAGGAAAACTGAATTCAGCATTGAAGTCTAATCTTTGTGACCATCAGGCTTTTCTGGAGATGAGCACACATGAAGAAGCTCTGGACGTGGTGAACTACTACCAGCAGCATCCACTGTTGTTGTACGGCAAACCCGTCACCTTCTACCTGTCCCAGACCCTCATGTTCATCGAGGTAACATCGCCCTCGTTCGCTAAATAAAACTCGCCGCTTCCCCACAGACTCAGATCCTAAGAAGTTTCTGTTTCTAACCCGCAGAAAGACGAGCG
Organism: Oreochromis niloticus; assembly: GCF_001858045.2. Classification (NCBI taxonomy): domain Eukaryota; kingdom Metazoa; phylum Chordata; class Actinopteri; order Cichliformes; family Cichlidae; genus Oreochromis; species Oreochromis niloticus. The sequence goes on along the minus strand of NC_031966.2, from coordinate 9,429,990 downwards.
ACTAATGGACCGACCGACAAAGCGGCCGGTGGACCGACCAGGGGACCAACTGATGACCCGGCGGGTGGAGCGGACGATAGACAAACCTGAGAAAGAGGTCAAAAGTCACGGCAGCAAGGTGGTTTTCTTTTACCACCTGCCCCGAGAGGACGAGAAGAAACAGGAGCTGCTGACCCTCGCCGAACGCTTCGGTGTGGTTGAGAAACACCTCTTCTTAACCGACCGGGTAAATAAACCAGAGCAGGAAACACTGCTGCTCTTTGAGTGCTGATGTGATGCCAGCATTACTACAGAAAGTGTGGAGATCAGATTGGGCTGAGTATAGCCTGTGATAAGGTGAAGTAAGTTTGAATGATGGCTGCTTTTGTGTTCGTCTGTGTGTCCAGGCGTTTATTCAGCTGGCAGCTGTGGAGGATGCAGAGATGCTGGTGAAGCATTACACCCAGAACCCCCTCGTCTTCAATGGGAGAATAGTCCGTCTCAACATCTGCACCAAATACAAAACCCTCAAGTGAGTACCCGGCTTCAGACACTGCTACCATGACCTGGTGTAGGAACTGTAAACACATACATGAATGAGATGCAGTGAAAGAGACAGATACAACATTTTGGACTGGAGGTTGTGGGAAACAAATGAAATAAAAGACAGTCACCTGACCTGGTGACTGGAGGTTTATTCTACTGAAAGAACTAAAAGTCAATGAAACCATTAAGCATTGGAGGTCATTTTACATAAGACATGTTTATAAACTCTTTCATAAGCTCCCTCCAGACCACTCAGTTATTATTTTGGACAAACACTTTAGCGTATTTAATGAAAGTGTGCGTATTATGAATATTGTCAGAATTAGATGCCCTTTTAAAATGGCCTTGTATTGAAATGTGACAGGACAAACAAACCAATGTTTGTTCTTGTTCCTCCATGTCACAGACTTTAAACTGGTCCAGCACAACTGATCCATGATATTTCAGCTTTCGTAGATCATAGCAGACGTCATGTTGAAAACAGCAGGGTGTCAGCAGAAGTAGCTCCAGATTAGCCAGTGAGCAAACCCGACTCTTTGATTAAAAGTTAGAAATCGAACATCATCTCTGACCTCGTTATGAGAGGTGGTGTTAGCTGGCTAACTGCTAACACAGTGTATATATGTCAGGATACACATGTTAGCTTAAACTCATACACACTCGTTCATACAGTGTGAAGCACAAACAGGGCGGAGGAGACAGTTCGAGCCAGAAGAATGGCAGAGCCGAGTCCTCCAACTCCAGGAGCAGAGAGGAAAAGAAGGAAGAGGAGGAGAAGGACAAAGTGAAGATGGTAATACAGGAGGACGACGAGGATGAGGAAGTGTCAGGAGTGATGGAAGGAAGGGAGGACGGAGAAGAGGAGCAGGCACCTGATGGCGAGGAGGAGGAAGAGCAGGCACCTGATGGCGAGGAGGAGGAAGAGCAGGCACCTGATGGCAAGGAGGAGCAGGCACCTGATGGCCAGGAGGAGGAGGAGAAGGCACCTGATGGCCAGGAGAAGGAGGAGCAGGCACCTGATGGTGAGGAGAAGGAGGAGCAGGCACCTGATGGTGAGGAGAAGGAGGAGCAGGTACCTGATGGTGAGGAGAAGGAGGAGCAGGTACCTGATGGCAAGGAGAAGGAGGACGAACCTAAGGGAGCAGAGTCTGTGAAGGAGACGGTAGAGGAGTCTGAGGATGCTCAACAAGAGGAGGAGGAGGAGAAGAAAGAGGAGGAGAAGGTGAGAAAACAAAAAAGATGAAAAAAAAAATATTAAAGCCAAAAGTGATTCCTGAAATTAAACTGGACTGCACACAGGTTACTGATGATGTCACCGATGACACACCTGGAGACGTGGGTGAGGTCAAGCAGGAGGCGGAGTCAGAGCCAAAAACAGAAGCAGCACAAGCAGAAACCTCGGCCGAGGACCACAAGGGCAAAGGGGAGGTGAACATGGAGGCGCTTGAGGCAGCAGAGGGAGATCTACCCGAAGAAGAGGTGACACACCTGCTCTGTCCTTCAGTCTGTAATCCAGGAGTGGCACAGGTGTGTTAATGATGTCTCTTCCAGCAGGACTTCCCAGAGAACATGGAGGACTTTGTGACGCTGGACGAGCTGGAGGAAGACAACGACGAAGCCCACGGAGAGTCGGACGACATCGGTACCTGATCAGATCAATATTTAGAGCTCAAAGTTAACACACCAGTACCTGTAATCCACTGCAGCACCAGCTTTGCTTTAAAAAAGTCATTTTCCTTGATGGATGTGAGGACGATGTCTTCAATCGAAAAAAAGGTGTTTGAAATTAATGCACATCTTCCTCTCTGTTTGTGTCTCCTCTTCTCTGCAGACAACACGAGGCGAGGGGTACGTACCCGAGCGCCGTCGCTCTGATACCTTTAATATTTGACTTCATGTTTCTGTGGATCACTGCATCGCAAGAATCTCAGTTTTTCACTTTATTAATACATTTGAAATATTTTCACCTTTTCTGTGGTCCATTATTTTACAACTGAAGGGTGGAGAGCTCGCACTGTATTGGTGAATTAATGACTCCCTCAAGTGGAGGAGTTCAAATGGTTTGTGAGTGAGGGGAGATTGACAAAGTTCAACTGCAATTGAACTTTTGATTCACAATACCTTTAGTTTTATATGTAATTGCACTACCTTTAGACATTTTTATGAGATTTCCAACATAACCTGTGTTCAGAAACCTGTTTTTATTCACTCTGTTTCACTGTAATTCCTCAATTCCTGCTCCTCCCATCAGGGTATGAGGGTGGTGAACATCGTCGGCTTCAGGCGAGGGTACCAGTACCTCAACGAGCTGCTGAGACTCGCCCAGCCTTTCGGGAAGGTGGTCAGACACCTGGTGCTGGACCTGAGACCCGAGGTACCCCATTCAGTGTTGAGTAAAAGTTTAATCCTGGACATTTGTATCGCTGCAATAAAGCAACTTTTTCAAACATCACTTGAAAAATGTTCCAAATGCAATTTGGAGAAGTGGTAAATATAGAAGTGGTAAACGAACCTGCTTCCAATTGTAGTAGTTGGATATTTCCTGAAAAGTATTTTTAAATATCACATTGTCTCCTCTCCCTTGTCAGGCGTTCCTTCAGTTCGCCACGGAAGAAGAAGCACGGGCAATGGCCAACTTCTACAACGGGAACATCACGGCGTCGGTGTGCGGGCGGCCGGTGAAGATCAGTCACTCCATGAGCTACCCCACCATCCAGGTGATTTATTTATTTTTTTAACCTCCATGTTATGTTTTCATCTGATTTATTAATTTCTACAAAATTTGACCCTCAGAATAAGGTTTGTGTCTAAAATGTTCTAAATACATACACCTTAGCCAGACTGCAGTGGTCACTGGTTAAAGCTAAAATATAAAAATTAAATAAGTAAAATTAGCTTTGAGCAGTCATTTAAAACAAACCACAGATTCAGCTGTTCCAAAGTTTAATAGCTACAACCTCCAAGTGTGATCAGCTCTGGATTTACAATAAGATCATGGATCAATTAAAAGATTCTGATCAGATGATCAAACGGGCCGACTGCTGTTTTAAGGCTTCAGCAGGTCTGCTACATAAGCAGGTGCCTGGCTTTGTTGGACTTTTTGTTTATAGTAAAACTAAAATGAATTGTGACTTACACTGGAAGTCGGTGGCAGGATGCAGGATCAGAGAAGATGTGGATCTTATTAGTGTTCCAGATTATTGTGGGCCAGTAAAAATGTGATATTTGTGACATTTGTCAGATAAAAGAAACACGACTGTATGAGGACATGTCGGTGTTTGTTTTCTCCTTTGTGGGCTCATTTTCTCTGTGTTTGCCGTTTAGTCCGGTTCTAGCAAGGTGGTCTACATCGGGCAGATCCCCAACAGCAAATACACAGATGAGGAGGTCCTGAAGCTCGCCGAGCCATATGGGAGGGTCAAGAAGTACTTCCTGAACAGGATCCGGAGAGAGGTATGGAACTGGGAGGAATGCATGTCCGACCTGAATCTGTTTAACTCCTGCTGCTTTAAAGCTGTCCGATGTTTGTCCTCAGTGTTTCCTCGAGATGTACAATGCCGAGGATGCAGAGAAGATGGCTGCAGATCATAAAGCGAAGCCGCTAAGATTCAACGGGAAGCGCCTGACCCTCTACGTGAGCAGGAAGTACAAGCAGCTCAAACATGGGTGAGTTCCTTCTTTTTCTTCTTGTGTGCTCGCTGCACGAGTTTGAATTGTTAGTTTCTCTTCACAGCAGCAGTCGTCTTCAGGCCTTTTATCTAAAGGTAGATCTGGAGATGACACCTGTCTTTTACAGCTTGTGGATGTATTTTGCTTTAAGCTGAAGCCTCTGAACCCCTCAATCACGTCTGTCCATTAAGCCACAGAGTCCCGAGCACCAAGAAGAGAGCGAGTGAGAGCCCGCCACTAAAATCCCCCCATGACAGCGAGGAGCCTCCAGGAAAAAAGCTTAAAGAGGAGGTCAAACCAGAGGATGAGGAGAAAAAGGAGGAGGAAGTGCAGAGCTGTGATGTCAGTGGTGAAGAAACGGTGACGGACGAAAATTCGGCTGCTAAGCTGAAGGACAGCGAGGACGTGAGTCGTTTGTACAGCTCGTTAATGAAGCGTTTGATCAAAGAGTATTTCGGTGACATCGAATTCATTTAAACATCTTTCCATCAACTGACCAGAGATTTGAGCTAATTGCTAACATGCTAACGATGGAAAACTTTGTTTTTACTCATTTTAATTATTTAAATAAATATTGATTAGAAATAAAACAGGTGAACAAGAGGAATCTTTTGTTTTTCTCTTTTATTTTCGCAGATGGAGACATCGACTAATCAGAATGGGCAGACAGAGGCTGTTCCTGTCGCTGCGAACAAAGCCAGCGCGGCGCCTCTGCCGCTGTACGATCCCACCACACCCATCGGTGAGAAAGCTTCGCCAGGTCATCGTCAGGTTCACGTTAAAACACTCACCGTCATCATCGTCATTGTTGTCATTTCAGGTGTCGAACACGTGAAGACGGGGTTTTACTGCCGCATCTGTTTCCTGTTTTACTCCAACGAAGACACGGCGAAGAAGATGCACTGCAGCAGCCAAGCTCACTACAACAAGCTGCAGGTGCCCACATAATGATACACTTTAGACCTAGCCCCGCCCACATTATAACATACCTGAAGTACATGTGCGACACAGCCCCGCCCACATTACAGCATATGTTTGTTTTCAGAAATACCTGGAGAAGGAGCAGAGCAAAGCAGAGAAGAAGGCGCCGCCGACCTGAGAACACCTGAAGCTGAAGAAGAGGCGTGAATGTCAGATTTTTTTAAGGTTTTTATTTTGTTTCTCTAGCCATGTGTGAAGCACACGTCTGAGTGACTTCCTGCTGCTGCTCTGTGGGCTTAAAGCCTCAAAGACTGTGTTATTGATTAGTTCTGTTATTGATTGGACAAAATAAATGTTGACCAAACAGTCTTAAAAGTATAAAAACATTTTGCCTGTGCAGGTTTTTCCTTTGATTTTCAAACATCTGGTTTTTAAAGTAACATCTGAACAATAAATTATTTTTTTAAGAGTCATAGATGTGAATATTTGTTTAACGTCTGAAACGGACTTGACTTTGTTCTTGGTTTGTCAATAAATGTGTGAAAATGTTTTTAAAATAGACATTTTTATCTTGTTTTTTTATTTATTTAGGGTTAGCTTTTTTTGTTGTGTTTTTTTTTTTTTGTTCCAAAAATAATAAAAAGAAATTACTTTTTTTTCATTCGAAGACATCAGATTTTCTTTGATAATGAGTTTCAGTACCGCATAAAGGGACAAAATTGTACTTCTGCTGTTAATTACCATTTATTAAATATATATTAAAATTAATATACATGAATATTAATTGTATTTACATACAGTTCATTCTCAAAATGTATAATAATTGAAATAATAAAATAAAACTACATTACTATATTTTATATTAATAGTTATACAAATATAAATGTTTTAAAAACGTTAAAATGGTTTTAGTATAAATTTGAATTTTTTCCTGTTGCGCTGATATAGTTATCAGTTGTCAGGTATTATTTTTTGACACTGTATTTAAAACTGGCTGCAGATTTCAGATCTTTCATACGATATAAAAACTGAACCTTTGACACGTGATCGCACTGAGACGTACCATTAAACGGAGCACGGGGGGGAGAGTCCATTGATTAAAATTTATTCACAAGGCCTAAGTGTCCTTCCAGCTCATCAGTCTTGCTGATTATTAAAAAAGTAGTTTAACTAATTAGTAATAAAGACAGAAGAACGAACCGAGGCCTCAGACTAGAAAAAGAACTGCGAAGAGCAGAGAAACCTCAGTAAAACGCGCTGTGAGTTGAGACGAAATATCGCGATACTTCGTAATATGCAATATTCTGGTGCAGTTGTTTCTCACGCAGGCTCATAGATAACTGCTCTAAAGGGTTTTGGAGAAAGGGTAAGAGCGTGTGTATCTACAGATTAATCCACATTATACATGAAAATTCACAGTTAACAGCTTCATGTACAGTTTGCACGTTAAATATCAGATAATTGAAGGGTTTTACCTATGCTAGTGTTAGCATGTAGCAGGCGATGTGTGTTAGCAATGTTAGCGACCTTAGCTACACAGCTTATCTGAGTCATTGTCGGTCTGCTTTTACTCAAGTTTGGATGCTTATTTTTAATTATCTATGCTTTTAGTTAAAACATGCCAGGTTAAACAGAGTAGTGTTTATGGTTGATATTAGCGCCTTTAGGTTAGTTTAGCTGTTAGCCCCTCCCCCGTAGGCGTGTTTACTGCAGCTTTCCTTCTCCTCTCACTGTACCTGCACAGATGTTACTCCTGGTCTGTGTCAGGCTGTGATTCACTCAGAGGCTCGTTGTAATCTCGCCTCTTGTCGATGTTTTCGTGGACTCAGAGTTTCTCTTCCTCAGTGAGGAGGTCTCCATCACTCTGTTTGCATCAGGTCATGTTCCTCCTGCCGGGCTGAGGTGAATCTTTCTCTCTCTTCTCCTTTAACCGCCTCTTATGTTCCCTTTGCAGTAAAGATCAGAGTCGTGCTCCTCCGTCTGTGGCTCAGGGCCTCCACTGGCTCCTGTTTTCTTAGGAGAGGCTTTGTTTGAAGCTTTTTCTACCTCATTGTGTCTCAGCAGAAATAAGACTTGCCACCACAGAAGAAAAGGAGCTCCTGCTCACTTTGACCACATTAAGTTCCTGTCATCTTTGAAGACCTTTTCCAGCGCCTGTTTCCTTCTTTATCTTGGCTCTCTGTGCTGAATCCAGAGAGCGGGACAGACTTTTTGATATCATGTCTCAGAAGACGCAGGCTGACGGCGCTCAGAAACACTTCGCCGTGGGTCGGGGGCTCCTGGCCGCTGCAGAAACCTTGAACTTCAGCATGAACGAGCAGCGTCCCAACAGACCAATGGGGGTGGGGGTGGGTGTGGGCATGAGCATGGAGGGGCAGGACGGCAGCGGGCAGATGCCCCGACGTGGCGGCGGTGGCGGCAGCAGTAGCAATCTTGGCAGCACCATGAAGCTGTTTGCCAGTTTGGGGCTGTCGCCCTCTGACCTGGACGCTCTGGCTGAAATCCCTGAGGAGGATATCAGTGTGGAAACGCTGCCACACATCCTCAGGCAGCTGAAGAGCCGCAAGGGGGAAGCAGGAGAGCGGCGGGCGGCCATGTCCTCTGATGCTGCGTATCGAGGAGGAAGCTGGGAAGAGGGGCACGTGGGGAGGATGGGCAGCTCTTCTCTGGGACAAGGTTCAGCCAAGTCCTCCACAGACTTTGGGTACAGCTCCCTGCAGGACGTCTCCTCCGGCCGGGGCTACGGCTTAAATTACAGCGGTGGAGGTGGGAGCAGAGAGAGGCCATACTCTGAGCTTTCCCACCGCGGTGGGCTCGGCATGGGCCCGTCTGAGCCTGTCTTTATGCAGAGGAGGATGGGCTCCCCGTCAAACGGAAAAGTCCAAGACTTCTTGGGAGTCATGCCCCCCATGTTCCCCCACGTGTGCTCTCTTTGTGACTTTGACGTTCATTCCACCATGGTGAGTACGTCCAACCTGCTTCCTCTTTTCTTCTCGGACTAACTGTAAATGTTTGAGCTCCAGTCTTCCTTCAGTCAGTGACAGGCGCTGATTCAGGTCCGGTTTACTTCATATAATTTCCTTGTTGTATCTCCTCACAGCATGTTCCCTCTCTCAATTTTCTCAGCTGAAGCTCTCCAGCATTGAACAGTTAGATTTGGATCTTTCCAGGGGTCATCCAATCAAAGCAAAAATCTCTTTTTATAATTAGTATCTGTTCACATGAGCTGGTAAAGCTGTTAATGTTACACATTCAGTCTGATTTACTTGATCTCTTCACTTCATTAGCTTTAACAAAGTCCTGGGAGGATCTTGATTTGCTCCTTGTGTCTCCAACATGAAACCTTTAAAGCTCCTCACTTATCGAATTGGCAGCTTTTAAACCTGTGAGACTTTTGGCAGCTGGGGTCTTGTGTTTGTTTTTCTGTAGTTCGTGGTGTCAGGGTTTCTTCTGGGGCATTAAGTCTGAACATTTAAAAAAGGAATTAAGGTCTTAAAATGTTCTATTTCCCAAGCCTTTGCTAAAGATTTGGGAAATATACACATGGTATTTTATAACCTTCTTAAAATCAGTGACACTTTTAAAGGTTACTGTTTTGTCTTGCCCGTTTAGAATCCAAAGAGATTCACATTACCCTTTTCTTAGAAAAAAGGCATCAAATGCTGTTTTTCTTTTCTTTTTTTAAAATCATTTCTAAAAGATCTTAAAAAGCACTAATTTTGATTTTTAAAATGGTACAGGAACAATTTTATCATACCCTTTCAGTAACCAGTGATGACTTTTTGTTTTACTTAGTTTTTTTTTTTTTTTTAACTTTTCCCTGGGTGCTTTTCCGAATGAACCACTTAAGGTTAATAACTGTTTAAACTGGACCTTTGATATAGAGGTTGCTTATTAGGAAATGAAATGGTTTGAGCGTAACTCATTCTCTAGATGTGTTTGTAGGAGTGGAATCAACATGTTAATGGACTCCGCCATGCTGAAAACAGACGGCAGCTTCTTGAAATGTGAGTCGCTCTTAATACACAACAGTGAGCCAAAACATTGAAACCACCTGCAGTCAGTCAAGATGTGTCACCTAATTGGTTTAGGCTGAATTGAACTCAGAAGTCTTTCCCTCTTTAATAGATGTTTAATATTGTGTGAATGTTTTTTTTTTCTTTCTTTTTTTTTTTCTTTTAGGTATCCTGAGTGGGAACCCGGTATGGGCTCAGGTAGAGGGTAAGAGACACTGATACTGTTAGTAAAACAGTAATTATAGTGTAGAAAATAATTCATCTGCTGCTCTCTGTAATCATGACTGAATTGTGGACTCCATTTCTAAGCTAAGTGATAGCACTAGCATTTCTAAGTTAGCTTGTGCTGTCATTGAAGCACTCAGAAGTGAAATCATGACATGGACTAGCAGAGTTAGCCCACATGCTGCGACAGGCAAATGAGGGGGACATTACAATTCAGTCTGTTGACACACTGGAAGTAAAAATACTTCAATACTTCAAATTAAAGTAAAATCTGTGATAGACTGCAGATGAAAATCAGACATCATATCATAAAAAATCAAATTCTGCTACTGTCAAAGGGTTCACAGACTCTTTGCAGCTTCTATAGCTTGTTTGTGTTAATTGAGTAATTTTTATATTGTATTAGATAATATATTTTGTTCTAATATTCCAGATGTTTGATAACTGACTCACACCTAGTTCATTTATTTCTAGTGGAGGTCTCTCAGAGACCCCCAACCTGTCTGCAGGGCTGCTGGGTCCCGCCCCCATGTCTTCGGGACCAATGGGAGGGATGTCCTCGAGCTGGGGTAAGATACATGCAGATGCCGTTTTCTTCTTGTAATTATTACTATTATCATTATTGCTGGAGGTTTTAGTCCACTCCAGGACATAAATCGGTCTTAACTTATCCTTATGTATTTTTTGAAATTCTAAAGCAGGAGGGCTGATCGTGATATTTTAAATCTATCATTTTTTTAATATAATGAACGTTTATTTGCTCATTTAATGTACTGACTTCACTTGCATCCTTAACTTAGTCTTTTTACTCAATTTAATTTAATTACTTTAGCTTATTATAATATACTCATTTATTTACTGTACTTGTGTAATTAAAGGAATTAAGTAAATTATCTTTAATTTTGTTTCAATACTTAGTTGTCTGTCTTATTTACTTTACTTATCTTACTGTACATACTGTACCTACTTTACTTACTTACGTGGTTCTTATTTTCCCTAATTTACTGGCTGTACTTGCTTTACATATCTTACTTCTATAGTTACGCACATTGTTTTCTTACTACACCTAGTTTTGTTACCTACTTTACTTATCTTAATGAATCAGCCTAGCTTTCTTAGTTTTCTTATGGACCTGACTTAGGTTTGAACAATTTGAGAACAAGGTGACGCAGGATTTTGAAATTCATACCATAGGTGCATCTACTAGGAGGGTGAGAGGTGGCAGAGGCTGCCGCCAGTATTTTCTTTAATTTAGTTTTACTCTTGCCATCCTTTACTTTCTGACTTATTTAACTGTCTGTACTTTATTAACTTTACTTTCTTTGCTTACTTTTTTCCATTTACTCAGTGTACTTCTTTGTTTATTTAGTCTACTTGTCTTACTTAATTACTTCATTATTTTACTTTACTGTTACTATTTCTGTTTATTTACTGACTGTACATACTTACTCTACTTAAGTACGATAAGTAGCAAAACTAAATTAACGTGTTTTACTTTTTTGCTTTTCTTCCAGTAATTTGTTTTCTTCCTTGTCAGACTCTCCTCACTTCATTTACTGTGTTTATTGTACTCACTGTATTTAGTGTACTTTATTTACCTGCTTACTTTACTTACTGTGATCACTTTAGTGAGTAAAATAAATAAACTATAATTGCTCTACTTGGCTTACTTTATTTTACTCAGCTTTCTTACTTTACTTGTTATACTTACCTTATTAATTGGGTTAGTGTACTTACTATATACTTTTGTTACTGTGCTTATCTTACTTTATTTACTTGCTGACTTGCCTTACTTAATAAACTTAATAATTCCTCTGAAAATGTTCGGGCACAAAAACCATCACAGATATAAAAAAAAAAAAACAGAGACGTCAGGTGCTCAAAATAGTCCTTAGACTCAAACATTAGAACAGGCTTTTCCCAGCAGCACGCCATGTAATAAATACTCACAAAGAAAATGGCGGCCATTACAGCTTCTCTCTAAAAATGTATAGTTTCAGGTGTCGTGTACTCCAGGTACACTTCACGCAAATCGAGTTGCCCGAGATTCACAGAATTTACAGAATATGCACTATTTTGTGATATGAAGCGTTATCAGGATGGGAAATGTTTTATATCAGGATATGAGATTTTGGTCATATCGCACAGCCCTAATTTAATATAATTAGTGCCTTTAAAAAGTGTATTTCTGTATAAAATATAAAAAACCCTGCACGGTCATTTTGGTCACTTAAAAGACGTTAAATTGGTGGCCTAAATATTGTGTTTTTCTGTTTCAGGTGGTGGTGGAGGTCCTGGACAGCTGGGTCTGAATAAGGTCAGTCTGAACACTTGTGTCACCTGCTGTGTCTCTGACCCTGTGGATTTCAGAGGGTTTCAGTAAACGTATTTCCTCCCTCCGTGCCAAACACATTGTTTAAAAGTTCATGTCATCCAGAATGTCTTTGAAAAGCTATGTGGTGCTTCAGTGACGGTGCAGCAGTGTTAAATGTCGTGTCCTCAGCTGAGGAGCAGGGTGGTGGTGGTGAAATACGACAGGAAGCCTCTCAGCAACAAGACCCTGTTCGCCTTTGCCGAGCGCTTCGGCTGCCTGAGGGAGCACCTCATCCTCAAGAACAAGGTAGGACAGCTCACCTCGCTGTTTCCTCTTCATTCATCTCTGAGGAAGGGAAAAATTTTTTCCTTTTAATAATTTTTAAAAATCATAGGGAACAAAAAGAAAAAACGGATTTTGGCCTTAGATTGGGACACTTACATGAATTTGATGTAGACATCAGCTGTACTCGTGAAATTAAAGTAAAAATAACACAAATTAAAAGTGCAAAATTCTGAGTACCCCTATGAACTCTGAGGGGCTGTAACTGGAAATATTCATTGTGTTAAGGTAAAATTTTGCTGGGCTTTGCGAGGTTAGCTGATTCTGTCGGGATTGGGTCGGAGGTAACGATTGATTTTAAATGTGACGACTCATGTAATTTAATATAAATCAGAAGGGGAAGACTAATGAGTCGTAGGAAGGTCAGTCAGTCTCGAAGATGTGTCAGATGTCTGGACTTTTTTCTTTTTTTTTTTTAGAAAATGCAAACAATTTTTTTTTCATGTGTTGTTTGAAGTATTTGTGTTTTGCCTCTGACTCAGAAGAACAATTTTCAGGATGCTTTTTAAAAAGGAGAGCAAAAGAAATATCACGTTAGCGCATCTTAAATAAAATAAAATGGTTTAATGTAACAATAATAATAATAATAGTAATAAATGATGTCTGGATCAAATATAATCAAAGTTTAAAAAAGAACAAAATGTTAATTACAAATTTTATTTAAATTAAGCTGAATATATCTCATAACTCATAAAGTTAAATGGGTCAAATAAGGGTCAATTTTTCAGAAGGATTTTTAAACAAGCGCACCAAATAAACCAAAAAAGAGAAGGGTGACTTGAACTTGAGCAAAAACTTCCCCAGAAAGTCTGTAGAGGTGAAAAACTTTGACCATCGCTCAGTCCAAGCCCTCACACTTTACAGAAACGAGCCAAGCTTCAGTATCGTCCTCCTAAAGGTCACAAACCGCTGGATCTGACCTGTTTCCTGTTTCACGGTAAGACCTAAAGTCTAATTTCTGTGTCCATCAGGCTTTTCTGGAGATGAGCACTCATGAAGAAGCTCTGGACGTGGTGAACTACTACAAACAGCACCCGGCATCTCTGTACGGCAAACCCATCTCCTTCTACCTGTCCCAGACCCTCATGTTCATCGAGGTAATGTTGCCCTGGCCGGTTAAATAAAACTCACTGCTTTCCGACAGACTCGGACCCTCACAGGTTTCCGTTTTTGACCCGCAGAAAGACGAGCGATCGATGGACCGACCGATGGATCGACTGATGGACAGACCTGTGAGGGAGGTCAAAGGTCAAGCCAGCAAGGTGGTTTTTTTCTCCAACCTGCCCCGCGAGGATGAAAAGAAGAAGGAGCTGCTGACCATTGCTGAGCGCTTCGGCGTTGTGGAGAAACACCTCTTCTTAACAGACCAGGTACTGGTGCCATCGCTGACTTTAAGCTTTAGCAAAAAGGAAAGTTTGAAGCCTTAAAAGTCGAGCAGGAGGATCTGTGGGCAGCAGTAGTCGGTAACAAGCTCCCCCTCGTGGAGGGAATTCAGTTGGAAGAATGTAATTCGTTATTTTAATACCCCGGCTCAAAAATCCAATTATTCTCATAAGACAACATGCTGGAGGCAGTGTGGACATGCAGCAGCAAATCATTTCCACATCTTTTGGGAATGTCCTCGTGTGGCTCCATTTTTTGAAGGAAATGCATAAGGTCCTGGAAACAATCTTCCAAAAGAAAGTACAATTTCATTTTGCAGTATTGTACCTAGGTAACTTAGAGAGTCTTAATCTATGTAAACGGGATAAATATTTGTTCGGTGTGCTGTTTGTAGCTTCCAAAAAGGCCATAACCCGCCGTTGGCTTAATGAGGATACTCCTACTATAAATGAGTGGATTGACGTGATATATACTATTTTTGTTATGGAAAGAATAACTTTTAGGCTACAATTGCAGGCGGACTCATTTGACGAATACTGGTCGAAATGGTTGAACTATGTACAAAATGGGAGGCCCGATTTTGTATAATCTTGTTGTATTTTCTGGTTTGTTTGTTTTTTTTGGTTTTGTTTGTTTGTTTATGGGGTTTTTTCTCCCCCCCCCCCCCCCCCCCCACTGTGATTAAGTTGTATTGTTGTACATATTGTATAAATAAGAAAACCAATAAAACATAAATGGGGGGGAAAAAAAAAAAAAAAAAAGTCGAGCAGGGATCTGTCTGAATCCAAACTTCTCATCCCCCATCTACCCAAACATTTTTTTCAAAGACACCAGTCTTGCTTAAACCTGGCATGTCAGCCATGTGGTCTGGCAGTCCTAACTAACATTCAGTTTGTTTATTAATTTTTTTTAATACTGCTTTTCGTGATCGCAGATAGGGTGGAAAGTGAGCTAAAATGAGTTTGACTTTCCATGTGTGCAGGCATTTATCCAGCTGGGAACTGCAGAGGACGCTGAGATGCTGGTGAAGTATTACACTGTGAACTCCCTCACCATCCGAGGAAGACGGATCCGCCTCAATGTCTGCACCAAGTACAAAACCCTCAAGTGAGTACCTCAGACGCCCGATGGCAGTGACATGGTCTGTGACCTGGTGCAGGAACTCTCGAGTATGATTCTTTCCTCTTCTGTGCAGTAGGAAGCACTAACTGAATTTCGTAACTTAGTTTAAGTTAACAAACAGCAAGTGAAGAAAATAAATTTGACAAGAAAAGTAATTGTAGAAAGTAAATAAGTAATTAAGCCAAGTTGAGTAAGAAAAGTTAAGCCAGTAATGCATTAATGCTTCTGTGCTTCACGCAGTGTGAACGCAAGGAAGGGCGGAGGAGACGCTTCCAGCAGGAAGAGCGGCAAAGCCAACTCCACCTCCTCCGGCACCGGAACCAGGACCTCCTCCAAAACCACCTCATCCAAATCATCCACCAGGTCCAAAGAAGACAAGAAGAGGGAGGAGAAGGAGGAGGAGAAGAAGAAGGAGGAGGAAGAGAAGGAGGAGAAGAAAGTGAAGGCAGAGCCAGAGGAGGAGGAAGAGGAGGAGGAGAAGGAAGTCTCAGGAGTGATGGAAGGAGGGGAGGATGGGGAGGAGGAAGAGGAGCAGGCAGCAACTGATGGTGAGGGGGAGGAGCCAGAGGGAGCAGAGTCTGTGAAGGAGACGGTAGAGGAGTCTGAGGATGCTCGACAGGAGGAGGAGGAGGAGAAGAAAGAGGAGGAGAAGGTGAGAAAACTTAAAAGATGAAAAAAAAAAATATTAAAGCCAAAAGTGATTCCTGAAATTAAACTGGACTGCACACAGGTTACTGATGATGTCACCGATGACACACCTGGAGACACGGGTGAGGTCAAGCAGGAGGCGGAGTCAGAGCCACAAACAGAAGCGACAGAAACAGAAACTTCGGCCGAGGAGCATGAGAGCAAAGAGGAGGCGAACATGGAGGCGGCAGAGAGCTCAGAGGCGCCTGAGGCAGTGGAGGGAGATCTACCCGAAGAAGAGGTGACACACCTGCTCTGTCCTTCAGTCTGTAATCCAGGAGTGGCACAGGTGTGTTAATGATGTCTCTTCCAGCAGGACTTCCCAGAGAACATGGAGGACTTTGTGACGCTGGACGAGCTGGAGGAAGACAACGATGAAGCCCACGGAGAGTCGGACGACATCGGTACCTGATCAGATCAATATTTAGAGCTCAAAGTTAACACACCTGTACCTGTAATCCGCTGTAGCACCAGCTTTGCTTTAAAAAAGTCATTTTCCTTGATGGATGTGAGGACGATGTCTTCAATCGAAAAAAAGGTGTTTGAAATTAATGCACATCTTCCTCTCTGTTTGTGTCTCCTCTTCTCTGCAGACAACACGAGGCGAGGGGTACGTACCCGAGCGCCGTCGCTCTGATACCTTTAATATTTGACTTCATGTTTCTGTGGATCACTGCATCTCAGCTTCCTGACACTCCCTCTAAATCTGATCCTCTGAGGTCACACTGTAACTCTATTTAGTGCTTCGTCAGAGGTGTTTGCTTTGATAAATACTCTGAGTTCATAATAATCAATGTGGTTACAATGGTGTTTGCTCAAACCTCCACACAGAGGAAAATTTAGCATTAATAATGATTTTTGATCCATAATATCTTTGCTTTTAAATGTAATTGCACTACCTTTAGACATTTTGAGATTTCCAACATAACTTGTGTTCAGAAACCTGTTTTCATTCACTCTGTTTCGCTGGAATTCCTAATTTCTTGCTCCTCTCATCAGGGTATGAGGGTGGTGAACATCGTCGGTTTCAGGCGAGGGTACCAGTACCTCAACGAGCTGCTGAGACTCGCCCAGCCTTTCGGGAAGGTGGTCAAACACCTGGTGCTGGACCTGAGACCTGAGGTACACCAGAACTCACTCACAGTATTTAAAATATTTAAAATTAGAGATGAATTTAGAAAGTCAGTAAAACTGGGGAGAGCTCCTTTCAGTCATTTGTGAAGCATCTTTTAAGATTAAGGCGTACGTTTTACAGACATCTGTTCTGCGACGTTTAAACACCTCTTTGTTTGACTCAGGCGTTCCTTCAGTTCGCCACAGAAGAAGAAGCACGGGCGATGGCCAGCTTCTACAACGGGAACATCACGGCGTCGGTGTGCGGGCGGCCGGTGAGGATCAGTCACTCCATGAGCTACCCCACCATCCAGGTGAGCGTTCGGGCTGGTTTTATTTCATTACACGACGCGACTTTGTTTGACATGCCGGGTCAGACATGTTTGAAACCTCTGTGTGACTTTCATGTGTCTGAGTCTGCTCTGTCACAGAACTGAGCCACGAACAAATGAAATGCACCGTGTGAAACATCGGCCATCTAAAATCCAAATAACTGACGAAGATAAAGACAGCCCCCAGTTTTAATCTCCAGTGTATATTTCTGACCTTCTAGTAGGGCTGTGCGATATGACCAAAATCTCATATCCCGACAGAAGACAAAGGCTGTTAATGGTCCCACAATCTCATTTTAAGCCCCAGATTGTGGAATGCCTTACCTCCATCTTTGCACTCTTGATTTTGTTGATTGTTTAAAGAAGCAGCGGAAGACTCATTTACTCAGAGTAGCTTTTAACCAGTTTTAAACTACAAAAGCAGGCTGATGATCTGACTGTAACGTGTTAAACTTTTAGTATGGAGTGAGAAAATATTTAAGGGAACTGAACTCCTCATCTCGAGTTTTAAGGTCATTTCTGATCCCTGTAAATACAGACGAGGTCTGAAACATCGTGAATCTCGAAGCGAGACGTTTGAGCTTCTGCACGAGAGTCTGTACATTTCACACTCTTTCCCTCATAACATTTGTAACATGACAGCAACTACTCCAGTTTAGAAAAGGGCTTCAAGGATTACTCCCAGTATGCTTCATGTTGGTGACGATGGACAACAGGGCAGTGGATGAATAGTCAGTTTTGCTTAGGAAGGTTTCTGACTGCTTGAAGTGACCCTGAAGTGTCTTAAGTTAAATTCTCCACATATCCAAAAAAGTAGCTTCAATGCTTCCTCAAGACCGTAGATTTATATAAATACTCTTAAATCCAGATTATTAGCTAGATTAACTGATTCAGAGTGTATTTAAGGTTCTATAAAGCTCAGTTTGCATCAGTGGCGTCTGTTTTATGGCAGCCTTTAGGATTAAAATGAATTAACTTTGAGACCTTTTGAATTTCCCCTACTCGTTTCTTTGATTTGATCACATTTTCTTTTCTGCTTGCTGTTCAGTCCGGTTCCAGCAAGGTGGTGTACATCGGTCAGCTCCCCAACAGCAAATACACAGACGAGGAAATCCTGAAGTTCGCCGAGCCGTTTGGGAAGGTCAAAAAGTACTTCCTAAACAGGATCCGGAGAGAGGTACAGAACTGGGGCAAAAGCACACCTCAACTGAATCGGTTTAATTACTGCTGCTTTAAAACCGTCCAACATTTTTCCTCAGTGTTTCCTCGAGATGTACAATGCCGAGGACGCCGAGAAGATGGCTGCCGATTATAAAGCGAAGCCGCCAAAGTTAAACGGGAAGCGCCTGACCATCTACGTGAGCAGGAAGTACAAGCAACTGAAACACGGGTGAGTGTCATCGTCGTCTTCTGTGGCCCCTGGGTGCATGAGTCACTGCTAACGGCTGTTCGACCAGCCACCAAATAAAAACTACAACCAATCTAGAAACACTCTTTCTCCACAAGCAGCAGCAACTGTCGCTGGAACACGTTTCTGCCATTAACTGCTGGAAAATCCTGTATTTCCAGAATAATCTCCAGGCTGACATCTGGGTGCATGATGTCATCACTGTGCAGGAAACAAAAAAAATAATTATCACAAAACTTAAAAAAACAGAAAACCTCCAAGTAAAAATTCAGTCATGAAAACTTCGACTTGTTTAAACTTCAAATACTGTTTTTATGTTGAAGTGTCCCTGAGA
Source organism: Oreochromis niloticus (assembly GCF_001858045.2). NCBI lineage: Eukaryota > Metazoa > Chordata > Actinopteri > Cichliformes > Cichlidae > Oreochromis > Oreochromis niloticus. The sequence continues at coordinate 9,411,599 of NC_031966.2, read as the reverse complement.
GCCTGCCCCCTAAAGTCGGCCAGGGTTTTTCACTCTTTGGTTTTGAGAAAAACGTTCGATGATGAAAAGTCAAACAACTCTTTCTGTTGTTTTATAAACTTTGTGGAGGTTCTCTGAAAGCCTTGGGACCAGCTGACTGTCGGGTCAGAAGAATATTCTGTAGTGTTGATGAAACATCACATTTTAAAGCTTTGACCAAGCGTCACGCTTTGTTAGTCCAAAGGTTCTGTTCAGTTTTATCTGTACTCCTGTTTTTGAGGCTGTGGTGAAGTATAGAGGTGCATGCTGGGAGTTTGTGTTTGTGTCACATTAAATGCTCCGTCTCATCTCACTGTGTTCGCTCAGCCATCGAACGCCAAGCACCGTGAAGAGAGCGAGTGACGACTCGCCACAAAAGTTCTCGAAAGATGCCGAGGAGCCACCGGCCAAGAAACCTAAAGAGGAGGCCCAACCAGAGGTGGAGGAGGAGAAAAAGGAGGATGAGGAGAATCAGAAGGAGGAGGAGAAGCAGCAGGAGGAGGAAATGGAGACCCCTGATGTGAGCGAAGAGACGGCGATGGAAGAAAAGTCGGCCGCGGAGAAGGTTCCTGAAGTTTCTGCTGAGAGGAGCAGCGAGGATGTGAGTCGTTTCTGAAGATCTTTAATGATTGATAATGGCGTCATTATTGATGACGTCAAATACAGTTGGATTAAACAATTTCTCTCCCCTCAGGAGAAACGGGAGGAGCTGGTGGAGCAGATGGAGACATCGACCAATCAGAGCGGGGAGACCGAGGCTCCTCCTCCTGCTGAGAGCAAACCCAGCGTGGCGTCTATGCCGCTGCCACCGTACGACCCCAACACGCCCATCGGTGAGGACGTTTTCTGATCGCCAGGAAGTCGGCTGGTTTAGGTTTAAAAAAAATAAAATAAAAAGTCATCATCATCGTTACGGTTGTTGTTTTCCTGCAGGTGTCGAACATGTGAAAGCGGGGTTTTACTGCCGCATCTGTTTCCTGTTTTACTCCAACGAAGACACAGCGAAGAAGACGCACTGCAGCAGCCAGGCGCACTACGACAAGCTCCAGGTGAGAACCAGCCCTGCCCCATTAATAGCTCCACCCACACATGACCTCTGAGCCTGAATCAACTCCACCCACCTGACACACGGCTCCGCCAAACAAACTGAAGTTTGTTTGTTTTTCAGAAATACCTGGAGAAGGAGCAGAGCAAAGCGGAGAAGAAGGTGAAGACGACAACGCCGTGAGAACACCCGAAACTGAGGAAGAAGTGTGAATGTTGGACTTTTTTTTAAAAAAATCTTTGTTTCTATAGCAACGTTTGAAGCACACATCGGAGCGACTTTCTGCTGCCGCTCTGTGGCATTGAACCCCGAAAGACTCGCTGTTTGTAGCCACGCCTCCTTTTTTTTTTTTTTTTTTGCTTTATTTCTGCAGGTATTGATTAGCTCTTTTATTGATTTTTCTTTTGTCTAAACGGTCAGGAAAAGGAATACTGTGTTTAAAGGACCAGCTAAACATCTCAATTTAAAAAACAAAACAAAAAAACCCTGATACCTGTACAGGTGTTTACACAGCTGTCAATCACTTTCTTTATTCATCTAAAAACATTGGATCAAAAAATAGAATCACCACAACTCCCCCTCTGCTCAGATCTTTCCCATAATTAAGCTACAGCGTCCTGAAGATGGACTCTCCTTACACATGTCACCTGAGTTCACGCAGGTCACATAAAAATGTGATTTTACTCCAGATTACCTCCGTGATCTTAAAATATTTAGAAACCTTCTGCTCCAGGCTGTCAGACACTATAATCTGGTTATTTTCAAAATAAAAGACCCAGTGTTTTGTGCTGTCGCCATTGGTCTCATGCCACTTAGTCACGGCTCGATTTTCATCACTTTACCGCAGTCTCAGCGCTACATCAGTGTCACATTTGTAAACAATGAAGTGACAGATCAATGGCTGCGAGCGTGAACTAGCCTTTGAACAAATCCATGACGGCGTCATGACTTCTGGGTTGACATGTTGAACTGTAAGTCTCTTTGTTTGAAGTTTTCTGTTGATGTTTTAGAAAAATAAAATAATAAAACCACTGTTCTTCATGTTAGATTGTTTATTTGACAGCACCACAGATTTTCTTAAATTACATAGTTTCTGTGAAGGTGCGGCATGAGTACAATTGGACAAAAACAGATTAGAGCCCAGGGAGCTGTTAATATTCTGACATTACAGCCTCTTTAAGACCTTTTTCTTAATCTGACAGCACCTGAACCTGGTGTGTGTTTCTAAATCTTCTGGGTTGACCAATCAACACCTTTTAGGACCAGAGCACGTGAGTAGGAGGGGAAAAAAGTCCAGTTTCCTGGAGCTTTAACAACAGAAATCTAAGAGAAACTGTGTTTTTACAATCACATCTCACTCTTACTCAAACATACAGTTTCCCTTCTGCACGACATAAAACTTAAATATTTACAAATTTTCTGATTTTTCAACAGAAGCTTTTTTTTTAAAAAATCTTTGTACAAAAACTCAAAGTCCAGTGAAGTACAGACAGAAATCAAATCATGTTGGGATCTCAGTCCCGTTTCAGCTCAAAGTCAATTAATAAAATCTGAAGGTAACAGATTTTTCTGCAGATGTTCAGCTCGTCCATGGATCCTTCCCAGTCTTCTCCTGGAAAAAACAAAACAAAACCTTAAGTTTTTATTTTTCAGCTGAATTTAAATTAACAGTAAAACCTTTTTTTCCCCTCCACCTGGTATTTGCTGTAATGCGACAGGCTGCTGCAGTGCTGCTGTTTGGCTTCATCCTCTTCAGCGAAGATCAGCTGACACAGGTTACAGAAATAACCAACGACCGGTCGCACGAACTCAGTCCCTACAAAACAAACACAAACAAGCGACAGTGAATGCACCGCTGCCACACGTGTTTAAACTTCATTATTATGCAACAGGAAGCAAAGAACTAAACTTGGCTCAGAGGCTTTCTTACCAACAGGTTTGGTGGGTTTCTGAGGTTCAGCAGCGCCCTCTGCAGGTCCACACTGGGGCTTCGCCTCCTGAAAGTAACAGATCAGTCATCAGCTTTAATCCTGCACTTCAGAGCAGATTTTCATTTATTTATGACCAAAAATCTTTTCCCATTGTGTTTTTAACTGCTTCACAATATATTTAAATTTAAAATCTATTTATCACACAGGTAATTTTAATAAGAAATATTTCATGGCTGAGGCAATTTGAACAAAACTACATATTTAAGACTGAACTGCAGATAAAAAATAAATAAATAAAAGGGAGCTATTTTAACAGCTGATTCAACATTTGGGATCTTCTGAACCTATACACGATGTCAGCCTTCTTAGAATTTTTTATGAACTGTTTTTTGGAATTTTTAAACTACTGACTGAGAAAACATGAAATAGCATTTAAGACTTTGATGTTATCCTGGGGAAACTAATATTTCTGTTGAGCTGGTATCACAGCACCTTCGGGCTTTCAGTTATACCTGTTCAGGCGGTGGTTTTGAGGGCCCATTTGGTCCTGCTTCCATACAAACGTCTATTTGTGTTTCCTGCTCCTCCTGCTTGAATGTCTGTGGTGTTTCCTTTTTGATATAATCTTTTTCAGGTGGTGTGTTATAAGCTGCTGGTTCCTCATTTTGTTGAGTATTTTCTTCCTTTAGTTCTGTCTTCAGAGTTGTCTGAGGCACTGAATTATTGTCAGGAGCTCCTTTTGGTTCCGACGTCTTGCTGTCTGGAACCTCTGCACACGATGACCCTTTCTCAAGAGTCTTTCTGCCCACGGATTCCTTCTCCAGGCCGTTTTTAAGGTCCTTTTCTGGAGTCTCTTTGTCCAACGATTCCCTCTTTGGAGACTTTTTGTACTCAAACTCTTCTTCTGAAGTTTCTCTGGATGCAGACTTGTTTTCCGGAGTCGTTCTGGATGCAGACTTGTTTTCCGGAGTCGTTCTGGGTGCAGACTTGTTTTCCGGAGTCGTTCTGGATGCAGACTTGTTTTCCGGAGTCGTTCTGGAAGCAGACTTGTTTTCCGGAGTCGTTCTGGATGCAGACTTGTTTTCCGGAGTCGTTCTGGATGCAGACTTGTTTTCCGGAGTCGTTCTGGATGCAGACTTGTTTTCCGGAGTCGTTCTGGAAGCAGACTTGTTTTCCGGAGTCGTTCTGGATGCAGACTTGTTTTCCGGAGTCGTTCTGGATGTGGACTTTTTCGCTGGAGTCTTTTTTGTTGTAGAATCCTTATCTGAACTTTTTTTAGATGGCAAATCTTTCTCTGGAGTCTTTTTCCCAGTGGATTTCGTTTCCAAGGTGTTTTTGATGTCCTTTTCTGGAGACTTTTTGGATGCGGACTCTTTTTTGGGGGTCTTTTTCCCTGCTGAGTCTTTCTCTGGAGGCTTTTTCGACCCAGAATCTTTTTCTGGAGTCTTTTTGCCTGATTTCTCTGATGTCTTCTTCGGGGACTCCTTCCTCCCTTTAGACCTCCTGTCGGTCTCGTCCCGGTCTGAAGTCTTGGATTTGCTTCGTTTCTCGCGCTTCCTGCTTTGACTGTCCTCGTCATCACTGCCGTCCGAGTGAACAACCCATCTGCAGGAAAGGGGTAAAGTATGAATTTCATGATTAAAAGTTCACAGAAAAGAAATTGGGAAGAGGGAAGAGGCGGTTTCGGACCCGTTGTCAAGTCTGTAGTATTTGGTTGAGATGCGGGCTTTGAGTTTGGGGAAGTTGTGGATGGCTGGTTTGCTGACGAGCTCCTCAACAGCTTTCAGGGCCGCTGAAGAACTCGACATCTCAATGAAACCCTGAAACACAAAAAGAGTCTGAAAATGGTCCCAAAGGTAAAGAATCCACTCAACTCTGAACTCTAAGGGTCACAACATAAACAGGATCAACGTAATCTACTATAACTGTTACTGCAAGTAGCAAATACCAAAGCAAACATACACAAACACAGAAATGTAAGATAGCCTCAAGCCAACTTGGCTGGCCAATCAACTTCCACATCATTTTTTTTTTTCATCCAATAGGATGGAGGAGCCTGATGATGCACAGAGATTATAATCATCATTCTTATTGTTGATCCAGGCTGAATCAACACACTGTTTGGATTCCTCTATCAGCTGACAGAGGTCATGAAAATGACTGTGGCTGTGATGAATGATGTATATGATCAATGTATCCTTTATGCAGTTTGTATTCAGGCTCATAACTGTATCAAATTTGATTTTCATTTACAGAGATATTTACTTTGTATCATGTATTTAATTGACCGCTGTAACAAAAACATTTTAAAAAGCTAAAAAAGTACTTCTTATCTCATCTCATTTTCTTACTGACCTCTCGTCGATTGCCAATCAGGTAATAGCGCACCACCTTCCCAAAATTTCTCAGCAGTTGGAAGAAGTCAAAGAGGGCGTAATTAGGTGGCAGGTGGCCGAAGTAAAAAACCCTGCTGGATTTCGATGTTGACTGCAAGCAAAGAAAGAACAAACGGTTAAATCAGCAACATATCAGACAAAAACTCAGCCGTTATATTAAAGGTAACACTCACCTTAGGTTCATCTGCTGATTCTCCACCTGCAACAAAATCAAACAGGAAGAATATCAGAAACTGAACAGTGAGCTTTAAAACTCAACCAAACATGCTGGTATGTATATATATGTATATTTTATTGTGTTCAGTATCACAAGACTTTCAGATATACCTTGGTCGTCAGAGTCATCTTCTTCCAGTTCATCCAGAGTGATGCAGTTTTCTAGGTCTATAGGGAAGTCCTCCTGAAAAAGCACACCGCTCCAACTGAATCACTTTTTTCCACTTTATAGCTTAAAATGTGTCCACACCAACATGTTTATCTAAAAAGTCTTTACCGAATCCTCCTGTAGAGGAGTCTCTGTCGTTTCCTGCGACTCCTCTACTTCCTCCTTCTCTTCCTTCTTTATCTCCTTCTCCGATGCAGGTTTCTCCTTATTGCCAGGCTCTCCACCCATCACCTCCTTTACTTCATCTGTAAGGGAGTTTTGTTTTTTTTTTAAAGTCAAGCATTTCCTTTGTTTTCCTTTAAAGGCAGCTTTGCTGTGAAAGCTCAGCTCTCATTTCTACCTTTTTCAGGTGCTCTCTCTTCAGGACTCTCTTTTTTCTCTTCCTCTTGCAGAGCCTCCTCATCGTCATCGGCCAGATTCTCTCCATCCTCAGCAATCACCTCCATCCCCTCGATGTCGCTCTCCTCTCCAGGCAACCTGAAGATCAAAGTGACATCTTTAGTTAAGACTGTTCTAGTTTCACTCAGATGCTTTTCTGCAAACAAAAAAAAAACCCAAAACAAAAAACAGCAACATGAGGAACTCACGCTGCCTCCCCCTCCAATTCTTCTGTGTTTGAAACTTCAGGTTTGGAGTCTTCGAGAGGTTCTTCTTTGGATGTTGATGCTGCATCTGTGTAGAAAAGAAGATTTAACACCAGCCTGTCTGGAGTGACTGGTCCCGGCATCGTGTTGCATTTTCTTACCTGGTTTCTCTGGTTCTGCCGTCTTTTCTCCGTCATGTCTGGAGGAGTTGTTGCTGGATCTCTCTCTAGACCTGGATTTCTTATCTCTGCTGGATTTTTCCACAGATCTGGATTTGCTTCTGCTTTTTCTTTCTTTGCTTGACTTTTCTTGGGTTGTAGACTTGGTTTTTGTCTCTCTACTGGACTTGTCTCTGGATGTGGACCTCATCTTCTGGTCTCTGTTGGATTTTTCTTTCGATTTGTCTCTGGACCTGGATCTGCTTCTATGGTTCTTCTCTTGAGACCCTTTCTTGCTTTCCTTGTTGGATTTTGTTTTTTCTCTGGACCCTGACTTAGACCTGGTCCGCTTCTCACTAGTGGACTTATCTCTGGACCTGGACCGGGTTCTGCTCTTCCTTTTTCTATCCAACTTGTCTTGGGACCTAGATCTAGTTTTGGCATCTCTGCTGGATTTTTCTTTAGATTTGTCCCTGGACCTGGACCTTGTTCTGGTCCGTTCCTCTTTGCTGGACTTGTCTCTGGATCTGGACCTTCTTTTTTTATTTTCTGTCGTTCTGTCTCGGCTCGAGCTCCTTGTCCTCTTGGTGGTACTCTTCTTTGTACTTTCGTTCTCTTCTTCGTACCTCTTGGCTTTTGAAACCCGCCTACAGGACAGACCAGACAATAGCAGGACCATTATCACTGATCATCCCCTACATGATAATCCGCCAGTTACCTTCCTATCGGGTCGGTCGTACTCACATGAGAGTCTTGTACTCTCCAGAGAAGGAGACACAGATCAAGTCACTGTTGATCCTCAGAGTGTTGGTCAGATAATAATCCACCAGCTTCTGAGCATCAGGGGCGTTCTTCATCTCAACGAACGCCTGAAAACAAACAAATAAACAATATGTTTGTATGTGTTTTCTAAAGTCTTCTAAAGTGATTATTAAAAAACAAAAAAAACTGTCTTCCTCGCCGGTATAGTTTTTTAAATGGGCTGAGCCTTACCATTGACGGCAGGAACAGGGTGTAGAGTGGCGGGCCGAAGCGTTTGATGATACTGATCAGGTCGGATTTTCCGTCTTCTCCTGATGGAGCGGGTGTGAAACTCACCACCCTGGAGCTCTGAGGAGACATCCAAGTGTAAAGAGACTTTAACAACAATGAAAACAGACGATTTTCTAAATCTCAATCTGTACAACGTCACAAAGAGGCGTTTCTACACTGGACGTGTTTCTCTTCTACCTGGAGAAAGTTGAAGGCGTTGGAGATGCTGAACTCGATCTGCTCTCCGTTCACAGTTGGAGGATAATTGCTGTGAAACTTCACCAAGTCTTTGGCCTGATCGACGGAGCCCATCTCCACGAAGCCCTGCAGGGTTTAAACCGACTTTAATAACACACAAGTGCAAAAAAGAGAAAGAAAGCTGCTGCTCGTCTTTAAATGAACGAACATGCAAATATCATCAGTGTGATGATGAAGAACCTCGCAGACTCACCAGAGACGGAAACATGATGACCTTGATGATCTTCCCGAACGGTTCTGCGAGCTTCCTGAGGTACGTCTCATCGACAGACTGAGACGGAAACTTGATGCACACCACCTTCCCTTTCTCCAAAGTCTGACAGGAAACAAACACAAAGACTTTCAGCTGATTCAGGAGGGGCTAAACCGAACCTCATCAAGATCTTAGACACGTCTCTACCTTCTTTACCTTCTTCTGCTTCGACTTGCTATTCGACTGCGATGCTGCTGAACAGAAAGAACAAGTTTAAGCAGAAATACTTAAACGTGTAAACACAAAGGCACAGCTGAGTGAGGCAGATTACTTTGACTAGCTGCCGGAGCCCCTTTTCCTCCATCTTTCTTCTCTGATTTATCGTCCCTAAAAATGACAACAAGAGGACGATCAAACAAATTCAAAACCAAACCACTGAATCAACAACAAACATCTAATCAATAAATAAAGCTGATCACAGCAGCTTTGGATCAATATCACGACCAAAAACCCATTCTTCAATTATTAAAAAAATAATTGATATTGCACTTATATATGTTTGAGACATTTCTGACTTTATTTTTATAAAACTTTAATACAAATACTTTATATGAAAAAGTAATATTACATACAACTAATTATTAATTCATTTTAATTTATCAGCTGTTTTTGATATTTTGAAATATATTCTGACATTTTACAAAAATACTTTTAAGTAAAATCAATTTATTATGTAATAAATCCAGAATTAAATGTCTATGACATATTGCACTACATGCGTCTCAACATGTTTTGGAAATTTTTCAGACTTTATAATCTCTATTTATAATATTTCTAAATACAATTTTAATTCATTTATAATTTACGTTTTAATTGTTTATTCACATATTTTAATATTTTTGGCAGGGTCACAGCTTTTTATTAGTTTTTTTCAGACTTACTTGGCTGTGCTGAATGAATATGGCTTTGTCCACCAGGTGGCACTACTTTTTACTATTCAAAGCATGGACACAGTAACTGCAGGCTTACATAGCGATACTCATTTTTGGTGGTCACTAGGGATGGGTACCGGTATCTGGTGCCAGACATAAATGGTAATAACCAGACCGAAAAGCAGCGCACATTTTGGTGCTTTATTTCGGTGCTTTTTTTTTTCCTGAGATGTCATACACTTTGGATTCTAGCCAATCATTTGACCTTTCCAAGGATAGTAGGCGGGGCCAGGTATGTACGTTCTTTTAGAGCAGAGCTACAGATTAAAAATGCCCAAGGCGAAGCGGTCAAAAGTCTGGCTGTACTTCACAGCAAAAGATGCAAACTCAGCAGCCTGCAACAAGTGCTTTAAGCTGATACTGTGCAAAGGAGGTAACACCTCGAATCTGATGAAACACTTGGCGACGTATAGCATTTTGTTAAAAGCCGAGAAATGCGCCGTATTTGATAGCTTGCTGCAAGACCTCACACCGAGCACATCTACTGCGGGTGTGGTGCCTGTTATCGGACCCGAAGTTAGTAACATCCCCCAAAAACCCGAAGAGTAGAGTCCTGGCCCCTAGCCCTGTCAGCGTAGCAGAAATGATGACGGATGATGATGGCAGCAGCAGCCGTTCTCCTCTGGGTGAGTAGCTTCATGTTGTTCGTGTGTAATTAACGTTGAGTACGCTAACCACATTATTAAATTAATGCATGTAAGGTGAACTAGCAAACACCGTCGTAGTTACATGCGGCTGTCTTCTTGTTTGATAGAGTGATACCATATATGCCCTATAGCTTATGGTATAGCTTATGGTATGCTATAGCTTAATGCTAACATTTTTTTTTTTTTTTTTTTTAAAGATAACAAACAGCTAAACATGAGAGGTTTTAGGACACAGTTTGTATTTTCCATTGGTTGGAACCGGTGCTTAAACAAAGGAGGTATGTTGTATCAACAGAAAAGGCTAACTTGGTTATCATTTTGCAGAAAAAAAAGAGACTGCTAAAAATAAAAACATAAGAGGTTTTTGGACAAAGTTTGTGTTCTCCATTCTTTAAGCACTTGTTCGAGCACCGTTTAAGCACCGGCACCATTTCAAAAGTACCGGTTTGGCACCGGTATAGGATAAAACCTAAACGATACCCATCCCTAGTGGTCACAAGCCAAAAAGTTAATCAATTCAAATCTGCTGGCTGCTGCTGCAAGCCCCTCTCATCAGCAAGCGTAAGGGCAGTGTGAGTTTTGAACGAACAGAAGGAGAAGAGCCGGCAGTGCCACGTGGGAAGCTTACACACAATAACCAGTCTGTCCATTTGCAGCCTCTGCTCCACCTCAGCTGGGGTCCCTATTCTTTAAAGACCTAAATCATTAATACTTGACATTTATATTTCAGGCTGAAGTAGTTTTAAAAGATCAAGCAATTTAAAATGGGAATTTTTTTTTACTAAATAATATTTTTAACAGTCGTTTGTTGAAATATGGCGCTTTTTGTCCTTCTTTAAGGATCATCCAGCAGTTAAATTTGAAATGATAAATTATATGTCATATCATTGTAAATTGGTCAACGTTTTTCAGGGATCATTAACATCCATGTTTAGTTGTTTCTGGCTTGCTGATTATTTATTTACATCAAGAAAACAACATTTCATCTTTGAGACATGTCAAAGTTTTGCACTTTGATAAAATTCAGCTTTCTGTTCAGAGGCGTAAGAACGATGACATGGTTTCGGTCACTGACCTTCGGACCGTCTGCATGCGGCAGTCCCAGTTAGGAAACCTGTGGAGGAGATGGGAGAGGGTTATTAAACCCTGCAAGCATTAGATGGAGAAACTTGGCGCTGATGTGACGTAAACTCACTGCTGCAGGAGGCTGAGCTGTCCATCTGCATGGTGCCTGCCGGTCACGTGCTGAACCCAAACCTAAAAACAACAGGGAGTAAACCCGTTACCGTCTCTCTTTGTGGCACTCTGGTCTCGTAGGACACGTGCAGCTCCCATCATCCTTTGCTGCTGAATGCATACCCTCCCCCCACCCACACAGACTGCAGAGAGAGAGATTCGAGGACAGGTGCACTTACCTTCTGCGACAGCACAGTGATATCACACAGAGAACACGAATACGGGAACGTCGGCGGGACCTTCCCGTGGAAATCCAGAGCTTCTTTCCGTGTAGGCATCGAGGGCGAGGACTGTCTACTCCTCATGGAGGACGTGTCACGGCGGCTCGCCTGAGGTTTGGACTGGTACTTGCTAGGAAGAGGAGAAGCCGTCACCAGCGCCGATGACCTGTAATCTGCTGGTCCAGCCTCGGAGAATTGAGATGACGGCGCTCTATCTCCTCGCCTCGCTGGGCTGTAAGAAGGAACTGGACCAGTCTTACCATAATCAGAGGGGCCCTGCCTGCGGTGGAAGTCCACCGTGTACCCCAACGGCGACGATAAGGATGACGATGGTGGCAGCTCTGCTCGGCCAGAGCTCGCGGTAATCTGATTATTCCAGCGATCCATGAGCTTCTCCGAGGGAGGAGGTGGTGGTGGTGGCAGGTGGTCCAGCGGGTACTGGACCGACGTGCGATGGAGCTGGTCCCAGTCTCTGGAAGAGGAGGAGCTGCTCGTGGCGGATTGATGGGTGGAGCTGGGAGGGTAGGAGGAAGAGGAAGGAGGAGACGGAGCCCGGGGAGGGAAAGGTTTGACGGTCCCTTTCTTGCATTTGATCTGTCTGAGGATGTGTGGCAGAGACTCAATAGTGAGGACGTCTTCGGGCAGCTCGGCTAGCAGCGCCAGATCACTGGGCTCCAGACCGCAGCTGCTCAGGATGCTCAGAACATTGTCCTGCGATGACTGCAGCACTCCAGAGCCCCTGGACGAGGACGGGCAGGAGGAGGAGACAGAGAAGGAGTCTTGTGGCTGCCTGTAAAAGTCACGGTCCGCTGAGGAGTGGCGGTAGTCCACAGATCTGTAAGGCCCGGGATCAGTTCTGAGGTCGGTGTCAGACGGCGGCTTTCTGTACGGGTAATTCTGAGACATGATGGCGAGCTGTGGAGAAACGCTCTGGGCGTTTCCTGCAGACAGAAGGTGTCAGGGAAGACAGAAGATGTAAAAGGTGACGTGAAGGTGGAGGACGAGTTGTCCTGAGAGAAAACAAAACTTAACAGTGAACACCGCGTGCTCAGGAAGTGAAGAAGGAAAAAAAACATTATTTTCTTGATGGTGTCACGTCTGCCTCGGCTACTTTACGATAGGAAATTTCTGATAATGTCAACAAAAACATAAAAAGTGTTCACCCTGATACAGTTTTGCTGAAAGATGAAGTACACCCTCTTTCAGATGTAAGGTTTTAAGTATGAGGACATGCAGAAGCAGCGTGTGAAAAACGACACACCCAGCAGCAGTAACTCTCAGTTATTGCGGTGGAGGAATTCTGGTCAAACTCTTCTTGCTTCAGTTCATTGAGGTTTGGAGCAATCATTCATTCACAGCTCTCTGAATGTCCCACCCACAGCATCTCAGTCAGGCTGAGGTCTGGACTTTGACTGGACCATTGCAGCATCAGGATTATTTTCTCTTTCAGCCACTGTTGGAGATCTGCTTCTGTGCTTTGGATCACCGTCCTGCTCGACAACTGAACATCAGCTGAGCTTTAGCTGTGGGACAGGTGGCCTCACGTTTGACTCAAGAACACTTTGGTACAGAGAAAAGTTCACTGTTCACTCAGGGACTGCAAGGTACCCAAAACATGAACCCTCCACCACCGTGCTGACAGCTCGTTTGAGGCGATTGTGCTTTGTTGTGCTGCCATGTTCTTCTCAGAGAGAAGAGGCTTTCTCCTGGAAAAACCTTCCAAACAAGCCATACCTGGTATTCTAATTGTACTGTCATGAACTTTAACATGCTAGCTGAGGCCTGTAGTCTGACATGGAGCTCTTGGGTTTTCTTGTAGTTGAGCATTGCACGGGCTGAGCTCGGGTGAATTTGCTAGGACGTCCCCTCCTGGGAAGATTGTGGTGTTCTGTTAACACACCTGAGTAATCCAGACCAGCATAATTCCGCTTCGATGAAAATCAACTAATCAATGCGTTTGATTACCAGCACCCGGCTGCTACTTACCCTCTTCATTCCCATGGAAGCCGTAAGGGTGAACTTTGTTTTTCACACACTGCTTCTGTCTTGGTTTTTGTGAAATAAATAATGACACATGTAATAGGGTTGGGCAGTATAAACGGTATACGGTAGAAACGATACAGATTTGGCCAACGGTAGAGATTTTGACTATACCGCTCTACCACGATAGCATGTTGCATGTAGCATGTTGGTGGTGTCATCAAGCTGCGCCTGTTTTGGTCGAAAGCATTGCAGCGGCTGCAAACAATATCATCTGCGAATTACGCCGAGCGACAGTAATAGCAAAGAGACGAAGCACTTTTGGAATATGGGGAAAGCCAAAAACTGCGCTTCCTCCACTTCCGTACCATTGATTCATTAATGCTGAATTCTCTCGCAGCTGCTCTATTCCCATGTTGTTGCAGTATATTAATGACTAACTTCGTATTGTGGATGGATTATCTCAGTTGTTCTCCTGACTGAAGTTTGGTCCATTTACAGCATCCTGCCATGCAATTGCATTTGTCCCTAACCATTGGGAACCCTCACGTTAACTTTTATCGAGTGGAAAAAAGTTAGCGTCCATCCCTCAGCTTCACTGTGCTAATGTTATGCTAACGTAGCTGTTTTGCTAGCAATCACGTAGCATATCATTATATACCAACTAGTCCAACTTCAGTAACCCTACAAACGTCACTGCTGTTTAGTTTTCTCTCTTCATTTGTGTTAGAAGTGACAGCAGAGCTGTACGTTAAAATTTTTTCAGAAATCTCTCAGTCAGAACATGGCATATCATGTTTAGGTGGAAACTAGCGAGCTAACTTCCTGCTAACTTCTAACTCCGTTGAATGTAATAAATTCTGTTTTCATGGATGCCTGGATGTTAAACTTAATTGTTACACCTGGTAAAGCAGCAACGCTGATCATTTTTATTAAAAATGAAAGAATTTAGACAGTTTTTAACTCTCAGTGATGCTGCAGTGTTTGTTTGACTTTGGGACCCAGGTTACTCCGTGAGGCTCCTGACTACGGCAGCCGTAATGCTCCGGCAATCCATCAAGCGGTGCGCCTTCATAGCTTACCAAAGTCGTACTAAAACATTTTTTGACAGATTTCTGCACGCTGTGTACTACATAAAATCGGTTCGAGGTCAGTAAGCACAGCCAGAATTCATACATAAGGCACACTGTCGATTTTTGAGAAAATTAAAGGATTTTAAATATGCCTTATAGTGTGTAAAATACATTATACAGAAGAAAAGAATATATCGTGATATATATCGTTACCGCACATGCTTCAAATTATACTGTGATATGGATTTTAGGCCATATCGCCCAGCCCTAACATGTAATATGTCATCTGTTGCTGTTTATCTGAGGTTGTATTTAAATGATTTTAAGGCCTGCTAAGAACCAGATGATTTTCATTACATCCTGATACTGAAAACCTTTGAATTTGAAGCAGGTGTACTTTTCTTTTTAACCATAGTTGTACACAGTTAACGTAAAATTATGGAAAACCAGAAATGTGATAAGAATATATCCTGCCGATCCCTAAGTGCTGTTAGATCAAGCTGCAATAAAATAAAGAAGAAATAAAAATAAACACAGTTCTTCTTCTTTAAGCTGCTAGCTTTAGAGGTCTGTACAACAGATTATCTGCCACCATCTTCTCCTATTCCAGCACCCTCCTCTGTCACACCAACTCTCTGCATGTCCTCCTTCATTAAATCCATGAACATCTTCTGACGTCTTCCTCACAGCTCCGATATATCCACTCTCCATTCTCTGCACATGGTCCATGATCCCAGATATTTAAACCTATCTAAACTTTTACTCTCTCTGCTCTTTGCATGCCCACCTCTCATTCACACATGTATTCTGACTTGCTTCTACTTACTTTCATTGCTCTTCTCACCAGAGCATATCTTCACCTCTCCACACTTTTGCTAGCGATCACAGTGTCGTCTGCAAACATCCAAGTAAACAGAGACTCCTCCCTGACCTCATCTGTCAGCCTGTCCATCACCACTGCAAACACGAAGAAGCTCAGAGCAGATCCCTGATGCAATCCCACTCCCACCTTGAAACCATCTCGCTGTCCTAATTTAGATCCTGCCCTTATACCCTCACTTCGCACCCACTCCTGACTTTCTCATGCAGTATCACGGTTTCTCTTCTGCCCACCATATTCTTTTGACCATTTTTTAAATCATTTTTTTTTTTATTACCAGTGTTTTTTGTTTTTGTTTTGTTTTGGGGTTTTGTGTGTGTGTGTGTGTTGGGGGGGGGGGTGTATCAGTTTAACCAGCAGGTATTCAGTTTAAATACAGAGAAACTGACGCAGGTAGACTGCCCCAGCAAGTGTTTTAGAGGTGGAACTATAACGGGACACAGAAACATAAAAACAAAAACAAAGAGGGCGAAAAAAATACACGTAATTTTCATTAATGTAGAGCAGGTTTTGTGCGGGATTGGTGTAACCCGGATTAATCCTCTCTGATCAGAGATGTGT
Source organism: Oreochromis niloticus (assembly GCF_001858045.2). Taxonomy (NCBI): domain Eukaryota; kingdom Metazoa; phylum Chordata; class Actinopteri; order Cichliformes; family Cichlidae; genus Oreochromis; species Oreochromis niloticus. The sequence continues at coordinate 9,396,009 of NC_031966.2, read as the reverse complement.
TGACAGTTCAGAGAGAGAGGCTTCGAGAAAATTCAGCGCTCAGTGGTTTCATTATCGTCGAACTGAAAGTGTGATCTAAAAAAGGAGCGTTTTCATGTTTTCTTTGCAGAGTTTGAATCAGAAACATCGTCGAACAAAACCGAACCAAAAAACCCCCCTCCAATTTCTAAGCTGTCTGTGCAGAAAAGAGCTCCGCTAACAGTTAGCTGGCGGCTAATGTAGAGGAGGAAATAAAATCAGCAGCTCACCTGAAATCACCAATGCACGCTCTCAGGTGATCGACGCAGCTCCAGACAATAAAACAACTCGTGGACCGTGGGCCCGCCGCTGACTTCGTTTTCCACGAAAACAGACACAGAAAGTCGACGACTGAATGCCGCAAACAACCCAGCTGTTTTGCCTGCTTCTTCTTCTTCTTCTTAGGTTTACAGGGGTCTGTACATCGACGCATTCTCGCCCTCTGCTGGTGGGGGAAAAAAGTTGAAATAAATTGACCAAATAAAAATTTCGTCAAATTAAATTACCAAAATAAAATAAATTTGGAGGAAAACATATTTATTATTAAAATATTAAATAAACTAATACAGTAATATATCACACTTGAAATTATACTTTTATTAACGAAAACATTAATAAACATGAAAATAATGCATAATATATACATAAAATTAAAATTCATAAAAAATATATTAGGTTAGTAATATATTATATATATATTTAATATTATATTAATTTAAAATATAATCTAAATTAATACAATACAATATTTTCAGAGATAAAAGTACCAAAAACTAAAATTAATAAATTAATAAAATTAAAACATATTTATAAATTAAATAACATGATGTAAAAAAAATTAAGTAATAAAATACAGTACATTCAAAAATGTATATACTAAAATAGTAAAGTAATAATAAAAATAATAAAGCAATCATTTAAGATAAAATTAATGCAATTTAAATAAGATAAAAATATATTCTCTAATAAAAATATTAGAGAATATGAATGTAAATAAATACTAATTAATCACAATAACTAAAGTTACTTTATAGCATATCAACATTTTTTGTCACACATAATGTCAGAATTAACTATTTTAAAAAACAATGAAAAACAAGGAAACTGAATTGTAGCATCAGAAAACTAATTTTAGTGGACACAAATCATGTTCTGATTGCCCCACTTGGCCTCTGTTTGAGAACCACTGGTCTATAGAAATATATTTATTGTACTTTACCGACCTTTTCAGTCAGTGTTTTACTGACCTACTATATTTTACTAAAGTGAACATTTAATTTGGTGTAATTTTATGTGTTGAGCTACCTTATTTGTTAGAGGGACTTATTCTTTTGTATTCTTATGGATTGTGTTTACTGTTTATATATAGTAAAAGTGTATATGATCATATATGATGTATATGATCAAATCTACCAAAAGTGATTCAGCATCTTGCTTTTAAGTACTTTGTTTTTGTTTTGTTTTTTAGTTTATTTAATTAGTTTGTTTAGTTTCAATTTCTGTCCTGCAAACTTAAAATCTTAACTTGTTTTTTCTCCTACTGGTGCTCATCTGATAGATAAATGAAATGTTTTGGGATAAATTTGTGGAATTAAATTTGAAAAGTTTATTACAGTAAATTTTTTGTTGTGTTGTTGTGTGTAACCACAAGGTGGCGATCTAAGACTTCAGTGAGCTTGGTAAACGTGTACCTCTCCTCCTCCTCCCTGTGTGGATTATTGGAAAACTGAGGCAGATGAAGAACACAACATTCAGATTCAGAGCTGACAGTAAAAAAAATAAAAACATAAAAAAATAAAAACACTATATACTTCACATATGACGCTCGCACTAAATATAACAAATTTAACTAATAACAAAAACATTTATTCACAGAAAGGATAAAAAAACAAACAAAGTGATGTTAATAAATGTATACTAATATACTGATAACCAGACGGTCTCTAATGAAATACACAAAAAGTTAAAATCATTTTAAAAAGCTAAATTAAAAAATAAATCAAGAAATAAACAAAAAAAGGAAATTTATTTTAAAACAGTAAATATATGACAGTTAGAAAATATAAAATAATGCAAAACGCTGCAATTAAAAATAAAATGATCACTGGGTAAATTAAGATAAATACACATTTAAATATTAAAACAAATTACATGTTTTATAAGTTAAAAAGGAACAAAACAACGATCTATACATTTTTCATAAAACAGTAAAATATTTTTTAAAAAGGTTAACATGATAAAAAATCAAAATGAAAATAAAATATAAACAAAAACATAATACAATAAATATAGTATCAACAGAATAACATAAACGGTTTAAATATATTTGATAAATAAACTATATAATATATAAAAAATATATATGTGTGTATTGTAATGATCCAAGACAAATGCAGATTTCACTTCACTTTCACTTCAAGATTCAAGATCACCAGGAGACGAAATACATGAAAATTATAACACTTACAAAAAAGGAAGAATCATGAAAAGGAGAGAAAGAAAGAAGAAACTGAGCCTGTCTCATTTTTGTTGCCTTAAAATCAAAAACAGAAAATTTCCCTTTTAAAGACACAAATATCATAAGAATAAAGACAATTTATTCAGTAACAGATACATTCAAAAAATGACAGTAAATTATGTTTAAGCTCAAACAAATGAAGGTGAAACACAATAAAAACAAAAAACATCTCACTGAATAATTGCTGAAATAAAAGTAAACTTGTTATTATTAGTATGAGTCATACAGCAGGTGGAGCCACAGACCACATGTTGTACACCACGGGGCTGCTGTGAGTACAGCAGAATGTGTACTGTAAATACCATAAGTATTTGTACTGTTTCAAATAACTTTGTGTCTGAACTACGCAGTAAATACATACACAACCCATCTTTATTAAATTTCACAATCAGTCCATTTATCAGCGTTGCTTATCGACAAAATCTGAACAATTTTTAGAAACTAACATAAAACATGCAGTATTTAAAACATTTCAGTCACAAAACTTTACATTCAAACATTTAAACAGAGGGAAAAATCTGTCTTTAATGTATTCAGGTTTTCAGGATGCATTACTGCTAAATTAATACCAATCTACATATACATTTATACATAAAGGATACATCAGGAAATTCTTCATTCATGGAAATGGTGATGATATAAACAGTAGTGATAATAGTCATAATAGCTGTAATAATTTTTATAATAACACATATAATTTCAACTGTTATTATTATCATTATTATTATTATTATAAAAAAAACTCTTCATTTGATACAAATCACATCCCGTGTATATATATCACTGTGCAGCAGTGCAGCGGGTGTAGTTCAGTTGTGTGTTGGTTCCACGCAGAGCCGTCAGACCATCAGTTACATGTTGTAGCTGTTTATTGTCACCAGGTGGAAGCATGACAAACAGCCATCCTTCAGCTGCCCAGGAAATTTATACAAAGAGCTTTAATTAAGTACACACTGTAATGAACTTTACTTACTGAGGTACTTTTCTACAGGAGCCTCGTCTTATTAAGTCATTATCGGTTTCAGCATATGAAATTATTTATTTAAAGAATATAATATAATATAATATAATATAATATAATATAATATAATATAATAATTAGTAGTTTTTTCATGTAATATTTCTGCATTCTTTAAATAAAGTAAACAGAGATAAAACATTGTTTTGTAGTTATACAGCAGCATGTGTATATATTTGTCTTTCTCTTGAACTGAACACTAACTGGAGGTAAACAGTTGTGCTTAAATGAACTGTTAGCCAGTGTAGGCAGCTTACCGAGCTAAAGCTACATCTGCTTGGTGTTTGCCAGCCTAACGTGTTTTAAAGCTTGAAGCTGTTTTTCCCGACTGAAATAAAGCAAATGATTATTACACCGTTTAGCTTTTCTAAGTGTTTTATGTTATTTTTGGTGTGTAATGATGTATTCAGCTGTTATTCAAGGGGAAAATGTTGGAGCCCACAGTGAAGGCTTATGCTTACTTGAAGTTTAATTTATTTATAATGTAAAAGAAAAGAAGCTGAAAAATCTCCACAGTCAGCCTCATAAATGGAAACAGATAAAAATATCCAGCTGATACGGATGATACGGACTCAGACACTCGTCCATCGACTGATTACAAGAAGTTTGTGTCTTTAATCAGCTGATGGTGTCCAACGTTTGCTCCTGAGGGGATAATTAAGATCCTGCTTCTCTGTTAGTGGGAGTCATATCTGACAGCAGGTGCTTTTAAAGGAACAATCCCTCCAAAATTAAAGCTGACTGTGGGACCACGCCGTGCCCTCTCCAAACCTCCCTTTAGATTTTTATTCTGTGATAATGACAGTAATGAGGTGATCTTTGTTTCTGCTCTCTGTCACACTCAGAGATGACAAATGGATGTTTCTACATTATGCATGGCTGTTTTGTTCGTCGGAGCACTTACTGTCCAAACCTGATGAGATCCTCTCCTTCAGGTTTCTGCCCCATTTCCCTCCTCTGGATATATATCTGCAGCGGCATTAATGTTTAAATCAAGTGTTTTGTCATTAAAATGGAGGAGCAGCTCACATCACTTCTCTCAAACACAATCCTGCTAAGTGAAATTAAAGTTAAATATTCATCAGTGAAGTTAATCTGCATTCGTGTAACAACAGCTCGAGCTAAAGTGGCTCCTGAACATCGAGGCGAGTTTTTAAACTGCTCCGAAAACCGTAAAAGACTGTTCAACGATCCATATTTTATAAAAAATAAATAAATTAACTTTAGTTTAGCTATTACAAAAGCAACCCAGCAAACAAAATCAAAGTGCTACTTCGAGAACTTTGCCTGGACATCCTTGTTAAGAGTTTAAGAATTGTTTTATACGAGCTTCTAACTAATTAGAAGAAAATAAAAAGCACAAACCCCCCCAACCTACAACTTTAAGGCCCATATTTAGGTTCACCGTGCAACACATGAGTCAGAACTCACAATACATAAAAATAAATGGCCTGAGACTAATTTAAAAATCAGGCTCCACTGTGACCCGTGTTAAAACAAAGACACGTGCATTCATCTCATTTTTGCAATAATCTCGTTTGTTTCTTTGTAAGAAAGAAACATACCTGGACCTCTACTGCATGTTAAAACATCAGCATCTGTCCAATGTCGTTTGCGCTGTTATACCGCACGAGATTACGCTGCTAGTTCAACCGGGTTTCCTCGAAAGCCGATTTAAGAAATTTAATTAACCATAAGAGACTTTAGACAAACTTACAAACAACTTTTATGCTCTAAGAACTCGCCCTGAAAGTTAAATCACGGTAAAAATAAATGTTAATCAGAAGTCATCTGAGGAGTCCTAAGGTCTTAAAGGTCGTTTAAGAGCTTCGTAAGGAGCAGAGACAGGAAATAACGTGACATAAAATCCTGTTGATCTTCCCCTTTTAAACTTCAGGGGGTCCAATCATCATGACATCCAAGAGAACCAATAAAAACAAACTGACTGAACAAGGCGTACATATTCAAGGTGGGTTAAGAAACAATGGAGAGATGGCCACTGTTTCTTGATTGCAGTAACTACATGTGCAGTTTTCTGTTTTCATTGATTCCATTAATGTAGAAAGGAGTCGGATTGTGCATGCAGGTCTCCGGTGCACGCACACTGCAGAGGTTAGTCGGGGATTATGATGTCACATCATACTCATCGACAGGTTCGACCACACCGGATTCTAGTCCTTTTTAAACCACTTTGAAGGGTCATCCACACAGGAAGCAGCCAGCAGCGAGACCACAGAGAGTCACTGACATGTCTGCTGAATGCTTCCCATGTGGACGGAGCTTTGAGCTGTGAATGCTTGCTGATATTTTTCAGGGTAAGCTACAAGTTCTCTGAAAGTTTGTAAATGCAGGACCAGGTGATTTTACTTCAACTTGGCAGGTGCAATGATTTTGCAACAAAAATATGACTATCAAGGCAAAGTCATGCTCCTCCTACACCTCCCTTGACCCCACCTTTGCATCCTTTTGTTTAAAAGCACTTCTAACTGTTAATCTAGGAAGATTTTAACGATTGTAACTGCCTCTCCACACTCTGTTAAATGTCATACCTCACTTTAATCTGCTAGCTATAAACCACCGTTGAAGGAGGCCCTCTTAGAGCAGTCTCTTATTAGCTGCTGCAGAAGAATCTCCAATCCCACTGTGCTCAGCAAAACCACTAAAGAAACTGTTCACAAGCAGCTAATGGAGTCAGAACGGGGCTCGGTTCGAGCCCCATATTGAGATTATCATATTTAGTAAGCAATCCCTCTATGACATCACACAGAGCCAAGATTGAAAAAAAAATAACATAAACAAACAGTGAAACAGTGAAATCTGAAGGCTGAGCTTTCAACTGCTGGATCTGTATGATGGCATTAGTGATGTTAGGCACAGAAGCCCCACCCACCTGGTGTTTAAACCTTCTGTTTCAGAAGGACAACCAATCAGAAGGAAGTTGATTGAGAGGAGGGAGGAGCTAAAACAGCATTTTTCATATAGATAATGAACCAAAACCTGATTTAAGAGAAAGAAAGAACTGAAAATCATCATTGAAATGTCAGCTATTAAGCATTGAGGCGCTATACTGAACAACAGTGCTGATGTGTAAAGTGTAATATGACAAAAATGATATTTCATCAAAACATAAAAGCAGAATTAAATACACATGTAACTGGATTCTCTGCTGTTTAAACACAGTGACATTTACCCAGCAGCAGCAGCAGCAGCTTCTACCCGACAACAGGCGAGTCATCAGCGAACAGATTTACTGTCGCCCAAAGTTTTTACAGTGCGACATAAAAACACGCTAAGGTCATGTTTTATTTATTTGTTCATAATTAGCAATTTAAATAACCGTGCTACATTCAGGAGGACTATTACACTGAATCCATCCTCTGGGACCCATCAGGCCTCAGAGAGCCCAGCAAAGGGGTCCAACCTGAGGTCTGCGGCCCTGCAGGAGGTCACAACGGACTGATGGAGCTGTTTCCTTATCCCTCTGTTTGATGAGTGTAGTTTGTTTAATTTTAATACCAGATAACAGAATGAATGAGCCCTATGAAAACTGGCATCATAAAAAAGTTGCATCTTTTAACAATCAGTCCACCTTAACACGGATTAAGGTGGACTTTCTGGATTTAAAGTGTTTGTCTAGAGCTTCTTATAACAAACTCAACTAATAACTAATTTTTTAAAGTCTTAAAAAATAAACAGTTGAATGCATCAGGAAGATGAAATGATTTACATCTTGTACTCAAAAAGTTAAAGACGCTGCACTCAGGTGGAGGTCAAAGGTCGCTGCACCTCATGAATGATGTGAGTTTTATGTTGCTTTTGTGGTTCAGAGTTGTGTTCTCCAATCTCCTTCACGGCTTCATGTTTCCTCCGTGTTCGACAACCCGATTATTTAGTCTGATCTTCATCAGCAGGGCTGCGATCAAAGTCACGTCTTCATCACTTTGAGCCACCGTGAAACGAGCTCAGCATCATCCCTTTTGCAGTGTGACACTCTGCGGGACGGCGGCAGATCCGCCGACGTCACCGCTCGTCCCGCAGGACCACAGACGCTCCGAACACAAAGACGACTGTAATTACAGCGAGTCTCAGGGGTGAGCCAGCGCTGACCTGACAGGAAGGTTATTAATAATTTTATAATGAGAGGCATCAAAAAATGCCACCTGCTCTCAGATCAGTGTCTTACACTCATAATATTTACAAAGAAAAATACAGGTATAAACATACTTCAGACTACAGCTGATTTTGAAGCCTGGAGAACAAGTCAAAGCGAAACAAAATCAACAAAACGAGCACAAGATTAATAAAATGTCCTTTTTTTAATGACCAGCAGGGGGCGACTCATCCGCTGATCAAAGAAGTCTGATTCTATAAAAGTCTATGAGAAAATGACCCTACTGCTCCCTTGATTAATGACTTCAGTGAATGTTTTAGTGCTGACTTTATGGTCTCAGTTGCTGTTTTTAACTCTTATTAAATACAAAATAGTTTTCATTTTGTACATTTTGACATGACTAGAGTAAAAAAAGACAATAAAGCCGGGGACGAGCTACAGTGTCACTAAAAGGTCACTGCCATGCTCAGTTTTTCAGTCAGAGTCACCCTCGTTCATCACATCCTGTTTACAAACACAAAGCTGACAGCACAGTACTCTGTCCAACTTTTATAGTCAGTCTGTCGTGGATTTTTACCTTTTTAATAAGGTAAAAACACTGCAAGCAGGTAAAAAATGAACTGTAACAACAGTGCAGTCAGCTGACGTTGCCCATTGGTTTCTTTATCAGGGGAAAAGAGTGCACATAAAAACACACAGATTTAAAAATTTAATATTTTTTCATACAGAATAGAACTTTTACTCTAACCTGGAGGATTAAAAGTTAAGGAGCTGAGCTTCTACACGTCAAACAGGAAGTCTTTCTTCTTCTTTCAGCTGGTCCCTTCATCTTCTGCCATCTCCTCTTATCCCAGCATCCTCCTCTGTCACACCTCCTTCACTACATCCACAAACCTCCTCTAAGGTCTTCCTCCTCTCCTCCTGCCTGGCAGCTCCGGTATATCCACTCTTCCTCCTGCACATATCCAAACCATCTCAGCTTCTCTGACTCTGAGATATCTCTGATGGATGTGTTCCTGATCCCGTCCATCCTGCTCTCTCCCAGTGATCATCTAAACATTTTCAGCTCTTCCACTTCCATCTCATACTTCATAGCAGGTCTTCTAAACATTCCCTTTCATGGTTGTATGAGTGAAACCCAGTTTTTAATTCTTAGTTAGCTTTAATTATGTGACAAATCTGAACCCTACAGTCTTCATCCCTCATCTTCTGCTTGTTGATTATCACTGCAGCTCATAACTTCAGTGTTGTCTGCTGAGTCCATCTGCATTTACAGAGAAAAAAAATCCACCATCATGGACAATTAAAAACAATGACAGATAAAATAAAGGATAACTTATAAACTATAGTAAACAATTGACTCTAATTTTATGACTTTTGGAGCTACAACACAAAACCCTGCATGCAAAAACAGCCATGCAGGAAAACTTAGAAAGTACTGGAGTCTGAGGTCCTGCAGAGGAAAGTTTTTTCTTTTTTTTCTTTTTCCAGCAGCGGAGAGGTGTACTGAGGATAAACTCTTTCTTCTCTTCAAACTTTCCCAAATTTCCCTGAAACAAAGAGCAGAAATAAAAGAGTGAAGCGAGGCAGTCCATGTGGCGCTCTGATGTAATATTGATGACCCTCCTCCTCTCCTGACGACCTCTGTTTGGTCGTCTCATGTTTTATCAAATATTCATGAAGCTCTGCGTCCCCTCGCCCTCCTCCCTCAGACCCCATAATGCATCTGTAATGTTCTGTCAGGTGAGGCATGATGGGAGAAAGGATGATGGAGCGGAGATCCTGGAGGGATGGAGGAGGCTAATTCCTGATCACAGGCAGTTTTTTCTGTCTTTTCTTCTCTCAGTTTAAAATTGCAGAAGTTTGAGGAGCTCAATGTTGAACCCAGAGGAACTCTGAGCTTCTTTTTATTCTTTTCTCTTCATTTCTCTGTCTCTGGTTTTAATCACCGTCTCACTCTTTCTTTCTGCCTCTCCATCTTGGGCTTCTAAAAAAAACCCCCCAAAAAACCCTCCATCTTTCATCTGCTGTCATCTCTCAGAACCACCAATGGGAGGAAACCTAACTGTGACCAGATGAGGAAAAGTTGGTAATGATTTGTTTGGAAACATGTTCACACTCAAATTAAATGTTGGCACTTCATACTTGGAATTTCTGAGTTCCCAGTCAGAATTTTAATCAGGAACAACCCTTTGGATTTCCAACTCGGAAAGTCGAAACAGCCCTACCAATCCCAAATTAAAAATCCAAGATAGTGGCAGTGAACATAAACAGTAATCAAACGTTTAATCTGCGCTGACTCTGTTGTGTATTTGTCAATTACTAAATACCCCCAAACTACACCAAAGTAATTAAGTAATGGTCAACAATGAAATGACAGAAAAGTTCCCATTTTTCCACCATCTGCTATAGAAACATCTGTTGGCTTCAATTTAAAATGAGTTTGAAATCCATGAAATAAGTCATACACTGAGCAGTTTCTATCCACAAATGTACCACAGCTGTGCAGCTGTGGGTTTTATAAGTATGTTGTATTGTTAGTGATCCATGAATGCCTCTACCTTGCTAAGAAACAAAAACAAATCCTGTTTTGTGTTTTTCGCAATTCCAAATTTATTACTTTGACTAATGTGACATGAATCTTTAGCACCTAAAGCAAACCGAGTAGATTTAGCACCTAAACATGAGTGGTTTTTAGGGCGTAAACCTAATTAAGTAGTTTTTATTGCCTAAAACTTTCAGAATAGTTTATAACATCTAATTCTGTTATTAGCTTTTGTTGTTAGCTTTAGCTTTTAGAACATAATCTTAACATAACCCTTACTGATACGTTTTTAGCGCCCAAAGCTAACTGAGTAGATTTTAAACACCAAAACTTTTCCAAGTAGTTTATATCAACTAAAGCTAACTCGTAGATCGTTGCATGTAAATTTCCACAAGTAGTTTTTAGTACCCAAAACTTTTAAAGTAATACATGACAACTACAGTTAACTTTAAACCTAGTACAGAAATTTTTAGTACCTAAACATCTTGTAGCATGTAAATCTCCCCAAGTAGTTTTTAGCGCATAAGCCTTTCTGAGCCTTTCTTGTAATATGTAAACTTAATGGAGAAGTTTTAAGCACCTAAAGCTAACTGAGTAGTAACAAAGTTGGCTAGATATCAGTACATCAAGTTAACAAGGTAGTAGCTGTTTTTAGCCTGTAAAGCTAACCAAGTAAGTTTTACCGTGTAAACCTTTTGAGTAGTTTTTAGAACACAAACCTAACTTGCAGGTTTTTAGCACCAAAACCTAATTAAGTATTTTTTAGTGCCTAAAATTAACCAATTTGTTTTTAGCACCTAAACCTAACAGTGGCTCTCCGTGCCTACAGCTAATCGAGTAGCATTGATAGTCTCAACCAAAAGAACGCTAGTTTTTAGTACCTAAATCTGAGCAGTTTTTTGTGATAAAACCCAACTGTGTACTATGTGGAGCCAAAACATAACCAATATTTGATTTCGGTGTGTAAAAATAACCAAGTAATTTCTAATTCCTTAACCTGATTTTGTAGGTTTTTTTAGTGTGAAAACCTAGCTAGGAAAAAAACCCCTAAATGGCTAAATTAGGGGTAATGAAGCCAAACAAAGTAAAAACACGAAGGTCCAAAGCCCATGGAAACCGCAATAAATCGGTAAGTTCCACCACCCCTTTAACCTACTAGCACTGATTATGTTGGACAAGAGCATGATACTCCCACAGATACAGCAAAGACACCTTGTGTTTAATGCAGAGATGCAGGCAGCATCTGACAAAACGGCATTATGGGATGAGAATTCGTTAGGTTTTGGTTTTTTATGGGCAGATTAGCAGAACTTTGGGGGCAATAAAATCCACAGACGAGAAATCCCAATAAATGAAAAGGAAGGTGAGAGTATGATAATTAAGCACTAGCACTCTCTTATAATTGTTCGTGTACAGGTGGTGTTTAATGAGGAAGTTTGGGTGCACATGCAAACAAACTGAACAAAACAAAGCAGGAGAGATGTCCAGGAGGAGAAAATAAAAATGTTCCTGGGGGTTTGGTGAGAAATACAGATCATAAAAATGTGAAGGTTTTATTGTTTTTTATTAAATACATGTTGGGAGGATTGTGCAGCCTGGTGGAGGTCTGCGTGCTTCAGTCTCTCTCTTCTTCTTACTTTCTTCTCTCGCTCGTCTTGCTGCATCATCCCTTCTCTCTGCCTCCTGTTGTTTTCTTATTTATCACCATCACTATTATCTCTCACCTTGCTCCCCCTCGTCGCCCCCTTGTGCCTCACCTCACTCCCTCACTCGTCCTCGTCTCCTCATTAACGGCGAGCCCTGACGGATGTCGAGGCGAGGCCGGGCTCACCCTCATTCTCGCCCCTGTTGCTCAGTGCCGGAAACCCCTCACCTCTCAGCGGGGGTTGGCAGTGGAAGTGGCCGTTTGGTTCCCCGTGGGGCCGTCGGCCATCTGCCGCCACACACCTCACCGCAGCCGCCGCCACAGAGCCCAGTGACTCTTGATGCAGCCGCCACACCGAGGTGATGATGGGAGGAAGACCTGCTGCTGCATTCAGGGCCCACTGGGAAGATCGGAAAAAATAGTTTTCTAAGCTAAGAGACGCTAAAGAGCAGAAACAGAGTTACAGATGTATTGTGACATATTTACTAATAGTGTGTACTAACCCAGCTACTGTTGGGATTTACTTTGTCAACTTTACAGCTGAAAAGAGTGGACATGAGTATTTCTCTGGCTAGCCCTTATTTACAACGTATGTATTTGTACAAGTTTCCCTTTCAGTGTGCGATATTTTGGAGAAGCCTCTTTAAAAGAATCACAGAGACATGAATTTATGAGTTTTGCAGCATTAAATTTACTGCAAATTGTGCTCAATTTATTATAGACAGAAAGCTTGCCTTGCTTTGTACCCGATGTGGCTGGGGTGCTGATGTATTTGGAACGACGGGGGAGATGTTATTAGTTTGGTTGCGTAATTGGCACGGGTGGATGGCTCAAAGCTGTGAGTGTGATGCCAAAACTTTGTCCTGTAGCTGTTCAGTCAGTCCTCACTCTGCACGTTTAGAGCCGAGCGCCGCGTAGTTCAGGTCCTCAGTGATACTACTATACTTTGTGTATAAATGAGCTCACGGTTAGCAGAACTTTCTGCTCTAATCGGCACATTTTCACGATGGTGGCATCACACAGATGTGGCCCAAAGCTGGCCCTCAGTGTGTTTTATGTTGTGTATTGTAGATTCAGCGTGTTGTGTGTTTAGTGCAGTGTGAGTATGTTGTATGTTGAGGGTCTTGTACAAAGCGACTGAGTCTGGTTGTTCTTTCCTCTCTCAGTGTTCAGCAGCAGCTCTTTCGGGTGCTGATCATACCGATGATGATGATGATGATGATGATGCAGATGACCACGCAGTCATTATCATTCACTTCACTCCCACAATCCTCTGCTCCAACTCCAATTAACGTGTGATTGTATGCTTGGCATGGAAAACATAATTAACAACCTGCGTCTCTGCCAAACTAAGCAGCCAACACGCTGTGTGTGCAGCGCATCGTCGATCTGAACGCAGGAAAGCAAACGCAACAACAACAACAACACAAGCAGCTCCGTGTTTTCGGGTTCAGAGCACCGGCTCAGCGTCCCGCGAGAAAACCACCATTCACCATAATGGCGGCGGCGGCGGCTCGGCGCTCTTCTCTCTGATGGACTGCAGGCTGCTGAGGGACGGCGCTTTGTGGTGTGGACAAGAGGAATTATGGGAAAGCGCGCCAAGAAAGGCCCGAGGGGGGGAGGATGGATGTGTGTGTGTTGTTAATTCAGCCTCTTTAAAAAAACACTGAAGATTATCAGTGAATCAGAAACACAAATGTGCACGCTGGCTGTTGGAGCGAATTAAGAGACTGCGTGTGGACGTGAACACGCGTGGTTACATACATGTGCAAGTGTGATGTCCAGCCTCACATCATGAACTGAGCAGTTCTCATTGGAACCGTTTCCAAATACTAACTCCATCACCTTTTTAGAAAGAAGGCGAGTTCGTGTGAGACAAAAAAAATAAAGTAATATTCAAAGTTTCTGCATAACTTTAATAACCACAAGGTTAGTTTTCTACATTTGGACAAAAGAGATACATGAATAGAAAAAGATCTGCAATAAAAAACAAAAAAGCCTCAAATTGCAACGACTACACAAAACCTGCATGAAATGCACATATGTTTTAATAAAGGAAGACCTGAGAACAATACAATATAAAAAAGGTTCCAAAAAAGTCCCAAAAAGTACAACAAAAATAAGTCACCAGAATTTAAAACATGACAGCACAGGAGCTTTTACTTCTTTATTTGCAATAAAGAATTTAAATTTGTGCTCCAAATGTGCTAATGGTGGAAAACAAGCAGTTTACATCCAGGTCCAAAAGCTGCAGTTCCTCTAATGTCCAGAAGAGGCGCCAGCAGTGATTCAGTCCCCATAGATTCCCATGTTAAAATGTCACATTAGAAATACACGTTTACAGCCTGATTTCGGTCTCTGTAGATAACTTCCCCCTTCATAACACCTGTACAGGTGGAAAACGTGTTTATAACTCAACTGTTTGAATTTATTAAGGCTTAAAGTTTGCCTTATTAGGGGTGTGGCCTCTTTGACTGACTGTAGCTGCTAGCTGTCTGCTAGGCTTCCCCTCACATCACTGGAGTCCCTGAACTGGACCTCTGGACTGTGTTTGTGCTGTTGGCGCATTTTTAATGCAGTTATCTGACCAATAATATGGCTATTGTCCTTTTAATCGTACTAACACAAAGCCCAAGAAGTCTGAGCACCATTTTTGGATGTTACTTTGCATTAATTAGCATGTTTACGGATGGAGCTTGCTAATCAAACTGTCTTCCTGCTCCTGAAAACCAAGATTACAGCAGCCTTAAAGGTGGAGGGTTCAAAACTGGGCTTCACAAATCTACAAGGAACATGATGGTGGATACCTCCATCTTTTATACAAAGCTTATAATTTACACAGACCACTATGTTAACCAGAATATTCTGAAATCAAAATATTAAGAAACGTTCCTCAATCAGATTTTTTTAATCTAATGTGATCAGCACTCATATACAGCTGGGACAAAATACTACATGTTTGACTGAAAGCAGACACAGCTCCATGTTTCTGCTGGTGTTTTGCCCTGCATCCCTCTCAAACACCGCTTCAGTGTGAAATGGATCCAGATCAGCGAATTTAATTCAGCTTCACGCACACAGACACGAACATGATGTCGTGTTCGTACAGAGAAACGTCTGAAAAACACTGAAGCAGAAATGTGTTTGTGTGTGGATAAACTGCTGCCTGCACACACACTACATGACTTACAGCAGCGCTGCATGTGTGTGTGTGTTGGTCTGTATCCATCATGTCTGTCAGCACATGAGGAAAACAATGTATGCGTGTGTGTGTGTGTGTGTGTGTGTGTGTTTGTAGATTCAGCACAAACTGGCTGCTGCCTCTTCTTCTTCTCTTTTTATTTATCGGGTGGCAGCGAATCGGTGCTGCTTATTTACAGCAGATTGTTTCTCCAGATGTTTTAGAGGGAAAGAAATCCCCAAACACACACACACACACACACACACACACACACACACACACACACACACATCTCTGTCCAGATGGAAGTCATTCTTTATAAGACTCTATAATCCTTCTCTCGGTGAGAGGAAACAGAGGAAGGTGAAGTGAAGCGTCTCCTCCTCCTCCTCGTGTTACTGATGTTCTCCAGTTGTGTCGACATGTTTTCTTAAACATGGACACTCGGCCTATCACGCTACAAACATTTGTTTTAATTCATGCATTTTTAAATACAAAGCAAACTGATAAATATTAGTTAGTCCACAGTGATAACTGAGGCATTATGGTAATGAAGATGGAGGAGCTGACATGTGGACTGTGTTTCAGTTGAGATTAACATGAGACCTTTAACAAGTTCAGGTCAGACCTTTCTGATCTGACTGAAAATTACAAGTGTAAAATCTCCTCTACTAAACCACTTAGCTAATATAAATCAAAAATAACTAGTTAACTAACAAAAACATTAACTAAGCGTTTACCAAACAAAAAACAACATAAACTAAATCTGAACTTTTAGCTAACACAGACGAAAAGTAGAAAGCTTGTTTACATAAACCTCAACTTAGCAGTTAGCTAATGTAAACAAAAACTGAGCTTTTAGGTTATATGAAAGTTATAAGAAGTTAGCTAACATAAATTAAAACTGACTAGTTAACCAACAAAAACCAAATCTAAGCTTTATGCTAATCGTAAACAAAAATGAATGGTTAGCTAAGAAAACTAAAAAAAAAAAGAAAGGGTTAGCTAAAGTAAACTACAAATTATTTGTTTTCTAGAATATACCAAAACTGAGAATTAACAAAAACTAAAACATTAGCTAATGTAGACTAGCCCTTATTGATATTATACAATAAAACTGTGGGAAACTACAACTTCTGTAAACTACAACTTGCTTCCACTGCTGTTAGCTAATGTAAACTGAAATGGAATGATTATGTTCTTTAAGGTAACCTAAACAAAAGTGAAGAAGTTAGCTGACAAAAATCAAAACTAGGCTTTTACTTAACATCCCTCCAAACTATTAGCTAACATGAACCAAAACTAACCACTTAGCCAATATAAACCAAAGCTGTGTTCGATAAACTGTTTAACCAGCTAAACTCTGTTATTATTGAGGTTTTTCTAACTACTATTTTTAAGATGATTTATGACTATTTCACCTCATAAACTTTCACTAACATTTGCTAAAAGGTTAAACAGCCAGCGTTATTAGCTAATGTGAACTGCACATGTATTTTGCATATGTTGAGTATGTCGACACATTTTTCAGTTTGTCTGTTTGTAGCATTAACACAGGAATGTTTTCTGCTATTTTAGCTCACAAACTGATGATTTACATTTGCAGCTAATGGTTTAATTTCATGTCTGCCTGCTTTACTGAGCGTATATCACTTTGTTGTTAAAGGAGCAAGATCTGGTTTCTTTTAAGTTACCAGCTGATGAGAACCTTTTCTTTTACAAAATAAGCTCTAACTTTGAAAAACGAGCAAAACTTTGACGTGCATAACAAAGAGATTTCATAATATTCCCAGAGCTTTTATTGGAAAAACATCCACCTCTCTCAAGTCCAAGTTTCCTGTGAGATTTCAGCACAACAAGAGCTGATTTTTTAAGTGGAGTACAATAAAAAAAAAGCTTTGTTCTGGGTCTTTGTATCGCTGTTTCTCACTCAGTGTAGGCGAGAGGGAGAAAAATAACAACCCCCCCAAAAAGGAAAGAAAAGGAAATGGCAGATTGATGAAAAGCCAAACTGGTCCCAGGATGACACCTTCTTCTCCTCTCCACAATATTAAAAACTCCCACACGTTTCAGGAGGAGAGCAGAATTAGCCTTGCCGGGACGCTCTGAAAGCTGCCGTAATGACTCATTTGTTTCATCCTGATAGATGGCTCTCTGGATGGAAGAGGACCTCGTTTAGAGGAGCTGCAGACAGCAAGCGAAGGACGACTGCATCATCGTGGAGAAGGCCTTCAAAGCTGTTCAGGCCGCCGGAGGTCGCTGTGAGGGCCGACGAAGCAGGGATAAAGTCCTCTGAACAAGAAGCCAACGTACACTGTGGCCGTGGCTTTGAAGCTGCTGTTAAACGCCGTGCAGGAGGGCAGGTGGTGCTGATGAATATTCAGCCGGGAGTCGAGCCTGCTGCCAAACAAACCGCCTGTTTGCCTCTGTCACCTTCCAGAGTCTGATAGACTGTTTTATTAGTTATGACATGAATGCATACAGCGAGGATAAAAACATCCAGGGTCGAGGAAGGGATGGGAAAACAGCCCGGGTCAAGTAAAAATAATAAAAAGAGTTAATAACAAAAATTTCTGTCTGTTAAAATTTGTCTTTTTTCATCCTGTGGATTTGTAAACAAAACAAACAAAAAAACTTGCAGGTTTTGCTTTGAACATTTCTTTTACACTGGAAACAATCATATTTATACGTAGAATGAGCCTGGTGAGCAGCTAGATAAAAAACATGGATATCGCCACATTGGTGCACAAAGTAACATTTTATTTAGAGATTTTTTTAAGTTGAACTTAACATTTTGACAGTTATTGTCTTGGTGTTCTGAAACCTGATGTCATAAGCAAGTGATAGATCTGGGTCAAAGGTTAGCATCACCTTAAATCATCCCCTGTTTTATTGTCCTTTTTAACACTAATGTAACCAAAGTGAACGTCACACTGTATTAAAGAAGATTTGGAACTAGTCCCTGAGCTCATAAATTCATCAAGACAGTGAATCCTGAGCTCATGAATAAAGAGAGGTAGATGTCCATTTGCATACAGATTTCTATACACCCAGACTTATTTTTACAACCAAATGTGTCGCCCTCTGCTGGTCATTACAAAGAATCCAGGCTTAAGATGTTGTTTAACTTGATTCAACTTTTGGTAAGTCTGTTTGTAAGAAAGACAATAATTTGAATGCTTTATAATTCAATTTTTTTGTCCCTCAGGAGGCTTTAAAATTCCTGCTGTCACATCTGAAATATCACTAACGGCTGTTTGGGTTTCAGTTTTTTCAAAGAGTGATGTAGTCTTCAGTCGGGGGAAAATTTAGCCTCCAGGATGATTGGGACACATAAACCCATCGACACGGTAAGGTGGCGATTGACCGAGGAGTGAGGAACACACATTTTTACAATTAATTTATAGAATTAAAAAAAATGATTACAAATTAAGTGTAAAAAACTGTGACATGTAAGACTTAAAACTGAGTATCTGGTATTTCCAAGTGTAGTTTTTGTTTTTTTGCCTTTTAAAAGAAAAAAAATCAATCATTAAAACAAACAAATCAATGTTCAGAAAGCAATAGATTAAACATCTGAACCGTTTCAGATAAAGCTGCTTCAAATTCATCCATAAGACAACTATGGCTGCCATCATTTATAAAGGGCTGAAATTCCTGCCTTTGTATTCTTCTTTTCTTCAACCTTTAATCATTTCCAATGTGTTGTTTCTTTCCTAACTTTCTTTTTCCTTCATTCCATCTTCCCTGATTTTCTTTCCCCTGGAATTTTCCTATTTCTTATTTCCCATCCTCTCTTTTCTTTCTTCCCCTCATCTGCTATCCCTTCTTTTTTTCTCCCATGACAAATTTATGTCGAGCCCCCAAGGTCACGATAATCTGTCCAAAGCTACTGACTATGGAACAAATTTAAATCACCATTATCAGACCCCATTTTCAGCATCTTTTTTTCTTTTTTTACTTCAACTTTAGATCATTTCAGTTAAAAAAATAAAGATGTCAGAGTTAAACTCAAACACATACAGAGTCCAATATTTAATTCCAGGCTGCAGTTTGAGCTGTAAACAGATTTCTGCAGACTCTCATTAACTGTCAGCTTCAAACGGCCTGGATTGGGATTCCTCCTCGGGTTAATATCTCCTTTGTTAGGGAGTTGTTTTGTCAGTCCCGGGAGATCTCCCTCTGCTTCCCACGTTTCTCACATCCTCTCTGTGCTGTCGAAGCCTCCGTACGGACACCAGCTGGCTGTGGAGGAAACACAACCGCTTAAATGTAGTCTTTATTTCATTTTGCCGCATTTAATCTCAAATGAAGCGGCTCGTTTGTGCCTCACAATGCAGATTTGTACTTTTTTAACAGATTAAATGTGATATGTTTATTTCTGGGTTGGGAAAAAAGATCCAAGGGGCCTGCAAACACACTGATTCTGACTCTGTTTCAGTGTCTTTATTAATCACTTGTCTTAGCTCAACTTACCAGCTTGTAAAGTCTGATTTAACCACAGAAAAGGAGCCAGCTGCTGAGCATTAGCGCCGCCACTTTACGGTTGGACTGTTAACCTGCGGCATGTCACAGAGGTGAAGGATAATTCGGAGCGACAAGTTACATTGAAAGTGGCAGCATGTGGGCTGCAGACGATCCTCAGCCTCACTACAGCGAAAAAGACACAACCTCTGTACACATCTGCACTAGTTCACCACAACTAGTGGCATTTTTTGATTTGTAAAAGCTTCTCTGGGACAGTAAAAATCCTGGTGACACTTCCTGCAGCTGAACCAAAAGTTTCCCCACCTGATCAATGAATAAAGAGCCTCTTCATGCACATTTTAAGTTGCACATAAAAAAAAGAATCATTAAATTGCCAAAAGTAAATGTTAGACTTCTTTGCTTTGTCCCACATGATTTACTGATGGATAAAGTCAATATTAATGAAGCTAGTGTCATGGAAATAATCTGAATAGTCAGCCAATGAGCATTTTGGCTAAGATACAGTTTTGTAGCGCTACCGTTATTTAGCCAGCTAGCTGCATCAATCTGGTGATAGTTTTTAATGTTAGCTGACAAAATAATTTGAACAGCTAGCAACATTACAAGATAAAGCCCAGGAATTAGAATAAATTATTCAGCGTTTTCCATTCACGACTTCAGGCTTCATGAGATAATACTGTTCTTTTTCTGGCTAATATTATCTTATGTTAGCTTACCTGCTAACACAGAGAAACTGCTTGATAATCAGTGTAGCGCTAGCTGGCTAACTTTAGCTTGCTTGCTAGCAGCTAAGCCAAAGTCTTATAAACAGACTGCTTATCGTTTTTGTGCTTTTGGAGTTTGTGTTGGAGTCTGTTGAGCTAAAAGTCAGTCGTTTGGTGATATTGGTGAGATATCTGTTAGGCAATGGAAAAAAGAAAATAAAACACTGAATACAATAAACTGCAACATAATTCACATTTTTAGTTAACAAAGTTACAGGTACGCAGTTTGGTTTGAAGCTGATGACTAGTCACTTGCAGATATTCCAAGCTTTGGTTGCCTATTTTAATGTATTTACTACAAAGTCAGTCAATGTTAATCGTCACTCTTGTTGGTAGTCGTTCCAATCACTCGCCTAGATGTTGAGAAACGTTCCACCCACTTCCAGTGGTTATTTTGCCAAGAGTTTCTTTGTTTTCTGTGGTCACTATGTAATTTCAAGTGTGGACACAGCTTATAAGTCCTCTAAGGCACAGAAGCCCCACCCACCTGCTGGACAAACCTCCTGGTTGTGTGAGCCAGCCTATCAGAAGAAAGTCTATGGAACTGCATTCTGTCTGCAGTTTCAGCTGGACTAGATTAAAAACAATGAGCAGAGCAGGTACATTTATAATCTCTCCACCTAACCTATGCACAGAAATCCACCTCAAATAAGGCGTTACTCAAGAAACTCAACTGTAATCACACGACCTAAACGTCACTCAGGATTCCCTGTATAGGATGATGAGTTAATCATCAGTTAACTATCAGGTACGAACAGAACCAAGCATGCGTACACTTTATTGGTTAAAGGGTATGGGCCTGATGTCACGCACACCTGCATTTTGGGCTAAATTTGGCCTTCTTAAGGTGTTGACTTGTGGTGAGTCTGGCTGCTTTATCGCAGCCACAGGTAAACCTGACAAAGGCCAGATGTCAAATTTGGCCACATCCTGCCTACACCACACTCACCTTATGACCTCATCAGGTCCATCTATTACATACAGTCTGTGTGTGGCACCTGAGTGAGTGTAATAAACATAAACATTAATAATACAGCACATGGTTCTGTGCTCAGTCTGCTATTGCTGATGTGTGGTGACACATGTGGTGACTGTTCATGTTGATGACACAAAAAGTGACTAATCAAAATCACGGTTAAAACACTCACAGTAAGCGCCAGGTAATGAACAAAAGGGCTGATGGGAAATGTGGTTTCCTTTGCAGGAACATGAGCCCTGACAAACTGTGTGTCTGTGTGTGTGCGCAGCTACATGATGTTAAAATAATAGGTGATGCTGAGCAGCAGTGGGGCCACCTTCTTCATCCCGTCCACATGGTCTGTGGTGGTCTCTGATAAATGGCTCCTCTGCTGTCAGGACCTGAAACTTCCTGCAGCTGTGGTTACTTATGATGTAATGCAGGACGCCGATTATGTGCCTCGCCATCACCGACACTCCGCTCAGCTCAGCGTGCTTCGGCACTGCAGGAGCGCTCGCATCTGTCCGACGGTGGAGGACGGGAGGTGGATGGGAGGTGACGGAGGTCACTGAACATTCAGGGAGCAAATGTTGAAACTTTAAGCGAGCTTTATTGGAGTTGTTCCTCAGAAGTGTTTTCAGGGCTCCTTGACCTGTCTGCAGTCTGAATGTCATGAAACTTTGCAGAGAAGTAAAAGATAGTAAAAGAAATAATTAAATATAAAGGACAATGCAGAGCTACTCTAACAGAGCGCAGGTATCAAGACACTCAGTTCAGTTCAGTTTTATTTAGAGATTAGAGTTTGAAATGAGCATGATGAGTTCACTTTAAGGTTCCCATTAAGGGATATTATTTTATTTATTATAATTTATTATTAAGATTAAAATCCATAACTGTTTAATCATTTAATTGCATTTGAAAATGTGGAAAGTCTTATTATCCAACCAAAGTTTTTTTGTTTAAGCTTTCATTTGCTAACAAAATACCAATGTCACATGTCTGAGGTTATAATCTTATTTTTCAACCCTTAACTGATAAATACTGATATCTAAAATTATCTGGTCTGTGTTGTGGTGGCGCCGGAAGTTAGAAAAAATACTGCAGGCGGATCCACTCGATCAGAACAGGATCAGAACCAGATCTCCGTGACCATGACGTCCAAACTGTCCCCGCCGTCCCCTCTGGGTTTCCTTCGCTTGTTAATTAATTGTCTCTGCACTAACATCTGTCGTCTCTGGAGTGCCACCGCACGCCGCTGCGATTCAACATTTATACATGACTCCTTACAGCAGCCGCACTTTTAATGATGAAGCATATGGAATACAGCCGAGCAGAAGAGGAAGTACATTTAGCCTGCGACGGCTCTCAGCTGTGAAGAGCTGCACTTCACCGAAAATAAGGGAACATGAGCTAAGAAAAAAAAACATGCCGTGGAGCTAAAGGAGGAAAAGTGTGCCGAGGACGTTTAAAAGTCAGAAAAAGCAGTTTGGTCAGAAGTTTCCATCCACTAATTTTAGGCTTTTAATGATTTATTTTAACTGTTCTTTTTCCAGGGTGGAATGATTGTACAGCAGAGATCTTTAATAACTTTAAATAACTTGATTTGGGTGCATAAATTTGAATGTAAAATTTTCTCTAATCCACACAGGGTCAAATATATACATACATGCTCAGTAATATTTGGTTAAATTCAACTTTGCAAGTTGCCCCTCAACCAGACGCTTTTGGTTGCCATCAACAAGGTTCTGGAATAATTCTGGAATAATCATTCGTTACACAAATTTTCAATAGTTTTGAGGTCGAGGCTTTGGGGTCATTAGAGGAGTTCCAACTTTAAATTTCAACCATCTAGCCGTTGATTTCAGATCAGTTGAAAAATTTGGAGGTAGTCCTCCTCCTTCATTGTTCCATCCAGTTTGTGTAATGTACCAGTACCACTGGCAGTAAAGCAGTGAGAGCATGATGCTACCACCACCATGCTTGACAGCTAGTACAGTGTTCTAAGGTTTGAAAGAATCACCTTTACTCCTCCAACCTTACCTCTTGTCATTGTGGCCAAACATTCTTTGTCCTGTCTGACAATCAAACTTTTCTCCAGGAGACATTTGGCTTGTTTGTGTGGGCAGCCACACATTCCAGTAAAGCTTGAAGGTGTCAGTTTTGTAGCAGGGGTTTCCTTCTTGGTCGACATCCTCACAGTCCATGGCGATGTAAAGCTGGCTTCAATGTGTACAGTGATGCTGGTGTTCCAGCAGCTTCCAGTTCATGGCAGATTTAAGCCATGGTGGTTCCTGGCATGTTCCTGAATATCCCAACCTGTTTTCTTTCATATGTGGTGTTTTTTTCAGCAGAAAAAAGTTCTTCTGTACACTACCTCCTCTACATTACAAATGTTGGCCAAAGTAGTCAGTAAGAGAAAACATATCTGTTACAATGATAAATCACAGAAGCTTGTCTGTTGGCGAAAAGTAGCACCAAAGAAATCTTGGCTCATGACTGATCTTAGAATAGTGAAGCAGAGCCAGTGTACGCTTGCCTAGCATGTGAATCTCCCATCACCTTTCTGTCAAAGATTCAAGGTTTAACTACAACGTGTATGCGCAATAAACCAGAAAAAGGTTGCCGGCCTCTCATCTTGTCAAGCTCTGGACTTTGTTTTGCTGCTGATTTTTAGTATAATGAAGAAGCACTGCCAACCTTGCTTGCCCCGAAGAACATTGCTATATTTTAACAACTTCAACAGCTTATTAAGCTATACTTAGTTTGATCATGAGCTACCCTGTCATTTAATACCCACAAACCGTTAGCTACAGTAGCTTAATGGGTAGCTGACTCATCTGATGTAGTTAGCAATGCTGTTAGCTAATGCTACTTAAGGATATAACACTGCAATGAAATAAAAATATGGGTTAAAAAACTGGTTGCTTTTCATGTCAAGTCATTGATGTCGTGGCTAATACTGATGCTAATGTTAAATGTTAAAAAAAAGTGTTAAAGATGCTCATAAAGTTGTATTTAGTTTGACTGCTTTGACACTACAATCACAATCTGTTGTGATAGATGTCACTCACCTCTCATGTGCTTTGGTTTGCTTTGATGTATTAATGAACTGAATTTATTTCTTTTACACTTAATGCTTCATGCTTCAGTCAACAGGCTGCTAATGGACGCTGCCTGGTGAGCAATTTGAATTTGTTGCTATGACCACAACAGCAGCAAAGGTAAAGCAACAGGTGCATATAACTCTTCCCTTATGGCTCAGTTATGGCACCGTGAGTTCCACACTGGTTAATGGATGTGCTGGCTGGGTTACCTTTGATCCAGATGTCACAGCACACCTGACACCTGGCATGAGTCGTTCTCAGTCAGGACCAAAGGAAATTTTAGATGTGGGCCACATCTGGGCCAAACATTTACCAATCCCTGCTGAACATCACCCTGTTATTCTCTCTTCCTGAGTTTCCTGTCTCTATTTACAGTATCAATAAAGGTTAGCGTGCAGCGGTTGTCTGATGTTCATGAAATGCTGATGCTGATCTCTGCTGTGTGTCGCAGCTTCCCCCTCTTCCTCCTCCTCCTGCAGGAGATGCCTGCAGAGACTCAGCCAGAGGAGCAGATTCTTCCACCCACCTCTGCTGGCAGCCCGGCTGGCCCTCTTCCCTCAGTGTGTGTTTGTGTGTGTGTGTGAGTGAGACTTCCTGCGGTCTCTTTATGTTTGCCCCGTTTCCCTCCAGCGAACATCAGATGTAACAAAACCAGAGGACAAAATAAGAGCATTACTTTTTAAAGACGTGTCCTGAAGTCGGGAGACAGTGATGTGCGCTGACAGCGGCTGCTAATTGGAGTAAATTAATTTACCTCGGGCGCCGATGTTCGCACAAAGCGCCGCTCGCCGCGTGAATAAGTGATGATCGGCAGCGGCCGTATAAGCCCCGACTTTTTGAATCATTTAACGCCGCAATCTGCTAATTAGCAGGGAGAAAAGCCAGCTTTCAGCCACAATTAAGACGGGCCTCTGTCAGTCAGGGGGGTGGAGAGGGAGAGGGAGCGCTTCATTTATTCATCCTCTGAGCAGATGCTGAGTGCAGTGGGGGTTTGGATGCAGGGATGGAGAGGGAGCGCTCAGGGAACTGAAGGGGTTGGATGAGGGAGAGGAAGGGGGGGGGGGGGGGGTGGTTGGCGTGCATTTGGAGAAAAAGTTTTCTAACCGAACCCCCGCCATCGCCATCACCCCCACCAGCACCACCTCTCCCCTTTTCTTCTTCTTCTTCTTCTTTTGAGCCTCTGAGGAGGCCCCACTGCAGTGCAAAACAAAAGCAAAACAAAAGAGCTGAAATGTGAGGAGGCGGAGGAGGAAGGCGGGGGTTAGCGCTTCAGCATCTAGAGGCGAACACACACACACACACACACACTGCGAGGGCTCCTGTTTGACACACCAAGTGTTAACCAGTTGTACAGCCCAAGGTCAAACATGGCGCTGCAGGTTCCCCAACACCACCATCATCATCATCCTCATCATCACCCCTATCCACCCCACCCCCACTCACCCAGCAGCCACTCAGCCTGGCACACATCCAACTGAGCATGCTCACAGTGAAACTCTCAACCCCAGCTCCGTTTCCGTGTCCGTAATCTGCACACTGAGGGCGTTTTGGTCAAACCGGCTCCGTCTGAGTTTTAGAGGCCACTTTGACTTCTATCAGAGTTTAACCTGAGGAGGCGGAGTCACTGCTGTTAACCCTCATATACATCCCTGATTGGTCCATCTTGCTGGCAATTGTTATTATTATTATTATTATTATTGTTATTATTTTCTTCAAATAAAAAGATCAGATGTTTCATGGCCCACCACGAAGACCTCAGAGCTGAAAAACAGAGCGCCAAAACCTGGAGTTCCTCTAACGTCCACCAGAGGCTCCAGCAGGGAGTCAGTCCCCGTAAACTCACATGGGGGAAAAAAACCTTACAGCACAAACAAACACGTTAACAGCCTGATACAAAAACTAGCAACTTCATAACAACTGCATTATTAGGGGTGTGGCCTCTTTGCCTGGCAGGTGAATAGTGACAAAGGTAGCTGTGGCTGCTAGCGAACCGGAATCCCTGAACTGGACCTCTGGACCGTGTTTGTGCTGTTGGAGCCTTTTGGAGTATTTTTAATCTGACCAATAATATGGCTGCCATGAGCTTACTGTCCAAGAAGAAATCTGAGCTCCAGTGTTGGTGAGTGAAATTCCAGGTTTTTAATTGGATGTTATCTAACTTATATATTATAGATTTTTTTTAAAGAACAAAAACTAAATTGAAACAGTCAAACTTTAAAAACTGAAAATAAAGCTAAAAAATTAAAAAAATAAATCAACTAAATATAAAAACTAATTTAAAGTATTGAACTATGAGAAATCCAGTCTAAAAGTGAGCTGACTGAGGGTCATTCGATATTAAATCAATAAAATCTGAAGAAAAAAATCTCATCAGATCCTCTCAGAATCACCTGATTTTAGTATGTTTAATGAAGACTCATCAGACCCTTAAAGCAGATAGAAGAGGGTTAAAACTCAAAAGTCACCAGATTATAACAGAACGAATCAGGGCTAGAAGATCCTGGAGACCTTTCATATGATCTAACTTGTTCTGAGCAGCCACCTAACCCACATGGTGATATGAGCCTTCAGTGTTTACCCAAAATGCAATAAACTCAAAATGCTCAAACTATGATATATGCCATGAAAGTTGGTTTTACATTGAAAAAATGCACTGAACAGAAACAGTCTTCGAACTGTGACACTAACAGAGTGTAAATTTGTTTTTTTTTACCTCTGAAACTTTAATGTGGATTTCTCCTGCACTTATGAAGCTACGAGTCTAAAAAATGCTGAAAACACAAATTCAAAAGCATCAAATGTAATTCCACCCCAACGTATTTGGAGCACCTCAGAGGATTTTCAGAGGATGAAGCTAAAACTTTGTATGGCTTCATTAAATAAGCGTTATTGTGAAAGTGAGACTTTGTCCTGAGAGTTGAGGGTTTAAAACATTCAGAGACACAAACAGCTCCCTCATTTATCCCGTAAAGTGTTTATTGGTGAACAGCTGTCTCTCTCAGCATACCAACACACACCGAAGCCAAACAGAGAGTCAGTAAATGCAGACAGCAGTAGAGTGAGCTACTGTCAGAGTCACGTGACTAATTTAAACAGCGATGGCGGCGAGCAGAGGAGAAGGCCGTAAACCCTTGAACGTTGCGGCGAACAAAGGCTGTGCGTCTTCGTAAATCAGAGCTGGTGGCGTAAGGTGGATCACAGCGAGGGTTCAGGGATCTCCACCCAACATCGTCTCACCCTCATTACGACACGCAGCGCCGACTTTCCTGCGACCCGGTCAATTTATTCATGCTCAGGCCCACGGAGTCCTGCCCTGGACATCCAGCGCCGAGCATTATGGCTGCTTAGCACCTCCGACTTGGAAATGAGCACCGGGCTGACGGTAATGAATATGTTAAAATAGGAAGCCCCGAGGATTTATGTCTGACACGGAGCTGCGAATGTATGCATGCGAGGCTGATGTTTATGCAAACGGCACCAAACTCGCCGGTTTGTCGATTATTTATTAGCAGGCGTGGAGAAGAAGTCCAACAAACAGTCAGAGTCCTGCAGGAGGGGAAGCGCCTCACGACTGTTGCTCTGTTATTTATCAGAACATGTGACCGCCTGAAACCAATCACACTGCTGTGTGGCTGCAGGACCTGAACCCTGACCGAGTACATGATGACCCCGATCCCAGTTGAATTCTTCTGGTGGAGTTTGCACAACACCCATCTTCTTAGAACCTCTTTGGTGGTCATGTGATCTTTATCTGACTTTCCCTTCTGTTAAAAGGGAGTTTTTCCTTCACACAGTCACAGTCACAGAAACCATCAAATTGGTTTCTTTCAGCATTTCTGAGCTCTCATAACATCATTGGTAACCACGTGACAATTTCAAGGCTGAAAAATGCATTTAAGCCCGGATAAAAACTGGATGTTTTCAGAAACGTGCATCCTTGGTAACATTTCAGGGCTCAGTTCAGCATGTCGAATAGTTAACTGCTTAGAATAAGATCTCATTTTTACCTGCAGGTTCATCTACTACCTGCAATAGCTGTGATTCCTGCTGGTAAATTAAAACCTCCACATTCCCACACACTGAGAGCAGCTTCTGGCTGTGAAATATATAAATAAGATCAGCGTTCACATGTTCTGTGTAACAGTTTGAAGTGTTTCAGAGTTTATATCCTGGAAAAGTTCTCCCAAAACCTCAAAGGGTCGTATCTTTAATAATTATCGCTGTACAAGAAGCTGATTCTGAGGAGACAGGTGGGAATGACCTGGGCATCATCATTTTTCTTTGCTTCCTTATATTTGTGTTAAACTCCTGTACCGACAGTATTTTCGGTGCATGAACACTCTGCACGTCATGCCGTTACCATGAGGCGATGCGCAGCTTCTGTTCGATACTGTAAGTCTGTAAACTAACTAAAGCTGTCAGATAAATGTAGAGCAGGAAAAGTACAACACTTCTGTGTGAATCCCCCCTCTGTGGTTTGGATTGGACCTCCTTTACGCCGTGTTTTGGATACCTGAAAACTGAGCAGCACTCGGATTCAGCTCCTGGCGTTCCTGGATGGTTCTCACATGGCTTGGCAAGCGCGAACCCCCCCCACCTCCCTCCAACCTACCCCCTCTTCCCTCATGCTTCCTTCAGAGGCTGAAGTCTTTCACTTTGATCTGAAAGTCTTTGCAGCCTCATTGACTGTAATGAGATCTAGAGAATCCGTGAGGACGGCGGGGATTTGACGCTGAGCCGAAAAACTCCGGCCGGGGAATCGGCGGCGGGCACAAACAAAATCGAAAAAGGAGAGAGAGGAGGAGGAAGATCTCAGATGGCTTGGCAAGCGGTTTGCCTTCACCCCTCCTCCATCCCAGCGTTAATTTCCCCAACGTCTGAGATTCCTGGGTAGGTTGGGGGGGGTAGGGGTTGGCACTGAGGCTGCTGGATGTTTCTCTTTGCAGCGGCGTCCCCAGACGAGGAGGCGGCATTTCTGTAATCTCACCAGCTGACTGCCGTCCAGTCCATTAATCAGTCAGTCAAGGTCTGAGAGGCCCAGAAGACCCAAACGCACCCCGAGGTGGGAGCTGGGTGAGGATGGGTGAGGTGGCGGGGGCGGGGAGGAGGAGACCGCCGCCTCTGGGTCAAGGAGACAATGTCGTGTCGCGGCGCCGATACAGAAACATTAACTCTGTTGTTTAGTCCCTGAACGCACCACAGTGTCCTCACTGTCCGGAGAGCCTGCTAATCAGCTCGCCCAACACACAGCCAATCAGCAGCCAGCTTATCCCCAGCTAACATGGCGGCGTGCCAGTGAATTCAGAGCTGTGTGAAAGCCTGAATGTGACTCCAGTAGCTCGGTTTCTTTTCAGGATGAGTTCACCTGATCGCTTGCTTCCACCGTGTGACGAAACTCCGCCGATGAAACAGAAACCGATATTCTTCAATTTGTCCTCCAAAAGTAAACATGTCTGTGTCCACGGCATTCGTGGAGCCCCGAGGAGCAAAAGGAGATCATGACAATGAAGACCTGAGACCTCACCCTCAAACATGTCCATTAAATAATCACATGTATTGATGCTGGTCTGTAAAGTTAACCCCTGCAATCATCACGACGAGGGGACCGAGAAACACATCAGGATTTTAAAAAGTGATTATTTTATGATGACTTTGTCAGCTCGGGCTGACAAAAACTTCTCCAGGATCTAAAGTGGTTTGATCTGTCCAAATTATATGCTGCATTTATTTTATAGCACTGAAAGTTTACCCAGAATGCACTTTTTGTAGTTTTCTCCAGTAAATCATCAGAAACAGGTCAAGCATGCAGGGTTAAACTGCTGGGTTTACTAGGGCTGTGGTAGAGCCATCATACTGAGGCTCACAGCCAATTTTATGCAAAAATACATTTTTACAGAACAGAAATCAGGTTCAGTCTTTGCTGCAGAGCTTAAATCTGTTTTCAGCCCTGAAACTCTCACATTATGAAGGCTCAGAAAACAACAAATCTGGGTCCTCTTTGTTCTTCACAGGCCTCTAACTCTGAACATACTCACGGTACAATTCTGCACAGCTTTGTTAAATAAAGTTATCATAAAAGAAACCTCAGCTCGTTCTCAGGGGTCTATGTTTCAGGTTTAATCGTGTTTATATGAAGCGGCCCACCTGCTAAGTTTTCATTTTAGAGACCAGAATGTCACGGCACACAAAATGTTGAAGATGCTGAGGTTCCTTTAACTACGACAGAAATATATACACACATTAACAGTCACTAAGATGAGTTAAATGGGCTATAAAACTATTCCCAGCTATTACAAACCATCTGAACCTGTAGAGCTGAAGTGTTATTTCTTATTCGCTCGTATCTCACGATCTGGAATAACTAAAAGAAAATGTGGGTTTTATTTTGGCGAGCGAAGCCTCTTAAGATGTGGGTAAAGGAAGCAGCAGCCTGAGAGCAGATTCACCCCCCCCCACCCCTCCTCCGTCCTCCCGACAAATAAAGCCCTCATGCGTCACGCTGCAGGTTTTCATTTACTACTAACGAGCGTGTAAATAATGAGGGGGGTAAATCCGACCCTGAGGTCTCCGGCTGAATTATTGCGATTGTGTTTTTGGTTCTTCGGGGGTCTGGAGTCACTCCGGACTGAATCCACTCAGCTCCAATGTTAATGCTCAGAGACCTCACAGTCCTCATGACCTTCATCATCCTCTCACTCCAACTCTTCCACTTCTGTCACCTTTAGAGGCGTCTGTAGATCAGCCTGACTGATGGGATAGCTGCTCCAGAAACCTCTGATGATGCTGTCTCTGCTCCTACAGCTTATTCACTGAGTTTCTGCTTTTTACCCCTCAGACATAAAACGCTGATTGGGTTTTGTTGTCACCTCACCAAGTGTCGTGGACACCCAACTGTGTGAACGAGGCTACGTAGTAAAACTGATGCCATTGTTGATTACTAGGAGGCCACCAATATGTTTTTAGGCACTAAAAGGCTTTAAACACAAATCCAAGTGAATTTATTTAGTCTGCTGTAAAGTCGAGCAGACATTAGAGGACCTGCATTCGTCTAAAATGATGAGTTTTGTGAAGAAAGCCTGGTGCTGTGGACGTCTTTGCAGAATGTTATCAGCGCTGAAATTTTTAACCTAGCTGTGTTTTGTTGTTTTTTTGGTGCTGAAGGAGCGTTTAAACCCACTGACATGGAAACTAGAGAGTCTGCTGAAAGCGCCACCTCTGCAGTCGCTACTGGATAGATGTCACATGACCGAGTGCTGACCGTCCGCCCGTGTGAAGGCGTGTTTTCATCGTCTAATGTGTCAGTATGTTTCCCATGAACCGGAGGAGGTCTCAGGTACTCTGTGCACGCGTGTGTGTGTGTGGTTTAATTAAAACAGTGTATGAGTAGGAGAGGTCATTAGCAGCGAACAGATGGGGCCCGGTTGCCATGGAGGCACTCCTCTTTGTTTGGCGGTCCTCTAAATGAGCAGAGGCACATTTCCCTGCAGCCGCCGCTCATCCTGTGCAGAGTTCACCGCCGCTTTTGTTTCCCTAAATGTTCATGCCGTCCAACATCTGCAGGCACAAACACACACACACATACACACGTCATGCCCGATCCTGCCGCTTCTTGCGGCCCCAGCTGAGGGCTTTCATGTTAACTACCTGCTCTGGTTTGATGATGTGATTACGGAGCTGGTGCGGGCGGCGGGCGAGGTCACGTCCCCTGTTGCCACCAAGGTGCTGTTGTGCCCCGCGGCCTCATGCTTGTCTTGCATTACTTGAGAGGACGCTGCAGAGTTTGGACGCCGCAGGATAAAAAGGATGTGGCGGAAAAACACCTGAGGTGAAGATTTAAGAGGTCAGAGCCGGAGTCAACCGGCCTGTTTCCTCCTCCTCCTCCTCCTCCTCCTCCTCCTACACGCTCTCCTCCGACATCCATCTTTAATGTAAAAACCTCCAACAGAACAATGGCTCTTCCCCTGGCAAGGGCCCTGCTCACTAATAATTAGCCGGGGGTCATCATTTTTTGATAAGGCGAGCAGCGGCGAGGCGCAGCCAGTCACAGGGACACATTTCATTTGCATCACGGCATGCTAATGCAGCCTCTTCCGCCGGCGCAGGTCAGGATTGTTGGCGAGGTAATTAGCTCGAATCCCCGTCGCATCATCTCAAATATTGAACGTGGCCAGCCGGGGCGGGCGCAGAGAGGGCGGAGCTAGATCCCTGCTCAGCTGCGGCGGTGTGGCTCAGGACGGCGAGCGGAGGAAAGTTCTGTTTGTTTGTTTGTTTGTTGCTGCGAGGTGAGCGGGCCTCGGTGGGCCGAACAAACCGCGGTAACAGAGAGAGCCTCAGGGCGTGCACACACACACACACACGCACTGGATGTGTGTTCGGATGTGTCAGAGTTTGGAGTTTAGTTCTGCTGTAACTTCTAGAAAAACGGATAAATGACCATCAGTGTTTTAAAGACACAGAGCTGGAAGTGTGCAGAAACCCTGCGATGGACACCAAACATCTGTGTTTACCTGCACTCAGGAGATCAGGTGGCCAAAACAAACAAAGTTTAGATGACCTGGCTAAGATAGGTGCGAAACTTGGTGTTTGCAACATATCTGTGCAGATGACGCTGATTTACGTTGGTTGTCATCATTTTTTATGCTGCGTTTTAGTCTGGCGAAATATTTATGAAGGTGCTTTTTTCTGTTAATCGATGAAAGGCTTCAGTGATAGCTCAGACAGAAAGGTTGGGGTTGGTCTCATTCTTTCTGCTGTATCATCCTCCTACATCAACTGTGGATGAGTGAAAATTAGACAGAAAACAGGAAGGAGGAGTAAAAATCATCGTTGTGTTGTGGGAATTAACCTGCAGTGTCAGGTGCCTTCACTGACAGTTTAAAACAGTTAAATACAACCTACTAGAGCTGGGCGATATATCGAGTTTTTTAAAAATATCGATATATTTTTATACGAGATATAAGATGTGACAATATACTTTATATCGATATAGTCTATGTTACGTTATAATTATAGTTGCGGAACTGCAAGTTTGCCTCTCTTTCGTCCACTTTTGTCTTTACGCAACGTTACTCGAACTCGCCTCTCCTTCACTGAACACAACTCCCCCTCCTCCCCCATCGCTTCACCTGCAGGCAGCGACAAGATGGACACGGCAAATCTCCATTAATGAGTTACTGCGCATCGCCCCGTGCGTGGGGCTGGACGGCGTCAACGTGTTAACGAGCTAACGACGCTAACGAGCTAGCCACGCTAACGCCATGCACGGCCTGAAATCCTTTCATTTTCTCAAAAGTTGACTGCGCCCCTTTTGTATGAATTCTGGTTGTGCTTGATTTTATGTGATACACAGCACTCAGCAATCTGTCAAAAAATGTTTTAGTTCGACTTTGGTAAGCTACGGAGCTGCACCGCTTGATGGATTGTCGGAGCATTACGGCTACCGAGGAGCCTTGCGGAGTAATACGTACTGTGCTTCAACGTAATATTACCGTATTGTGTGTGTACAGGGAGTGCAGAATTATTAGGCAAGTTGTATTTTTGAGGAATAATTTTATTATTGAACAACAACCATGTTCTCAATGAACCCAAAAAACTCATCAATATCAAAGCTGAATGTTTTTGGAAGTAGTTTTTAGTTTGTTTTTAGTTTTAGCTATTTTAGGGGGATATCTGTGTGTGCAGGTGACTATTACTGTGCATAATTATTAGGCAACTTAACAAAAAACAAATATATACCCATTTCAGTTATTTATTTTTACCAGTGAAACCAATATAACATCTCCACATTCACAAATATACATTTCTGACATTCAAAAACAAAACAAAAACAAATCAGCGACCAATATAGCCACCTTTCTTTGCAAGGACACTCAAAAGCCTGCCATCCATGGATTCTGTCAGTGTTTTGATCTGTTCACCATCAACATTGCGTGCAGCAGCAACCACAGCCTCCCAGACACTGTTCAGAGAGGTGTACTGTTTTCCCTCCTTGTAAATCTCACATTTGATGATGGACCACAGGTTCTCAATGGGGTTCAGATCAGGTGAACAAGGAGGCCATGTCATTAGTTTTTCTTCTTTTATACCCTTTCTTGCCAGCCACGCTGTGGAGTACTTGGACGCGTGTGATGGAGCATTGTCCTGCATGAAAATCATGTTTTTCTTGAAGGATGCAGACTTCTTCCTGTACCACTGCTTGAAGAAGGTGTCTTCCAGAAACTGGCAGTAGGACTGGGAGTTGAGCTTGACTCCATCCTCAACCCGAAAAGGCCCCACAAGCTCATCTTTGATGATACCAGCCCAAACCAGTACTCCACCTCCACCTTGCTGGCGTCTGAGTCGGACTGGAGCTCTCTGCCCTTTACCAATCCAGCCACGGGCCCATCCATCTGGCCCATCAAGACTCACTCTCATTTCATCAGTCCATAAAACCTTAGAAAAATCAGTCTTGAGATATTTCTTGGCCCAGTCTTGACGTTTCAGCTTGTGTGTCTTGTTCAGTGGTGGTCGTCTTTCAGCCTTTCTTACCTTGGCCATGTCTCTGAGTATTGCACACCTTGTGCTTTTGGGCACTCCAGTGATGTTGCAGCTCTGAAATATGGCCAAACTGGTGGCAAGTGGCATCTTGGCAGCTGCACGCTTGACTTTTCTCAGTTCATGGGCAGTTATTTTGCGCCTTGGTTTTTCCACACGCTTCTTGCAACCCTGTTGACTATTTTGAATGAAACGCTTGATTGTTCGATGATCACGCTTCAGAAGCTTTGCAATTTTAAGACTGCTGCATCCCTCTGCAAGATATCTCACTATTTTTGACTTTTCTGAGCCTGTCAAGTCCTTCTTTTGACCCATTTTGCCAAAGGAAAGGAAGTTGCCTAATAATTATGCACACCTGATGTAGGGTGTTGATGTCATTAGACCACACCCCTTCTCATTACAGAGATGCACATCACCTAATATGCTTAATTGGTAGTAGGCTTTCGAGCCTATACAGCTTGGAGTAAGACAACATGCATGAAGAGGATGATGTGGATAAAATACTCATTTGCCTAATAATTCTGCACTCCCTGTATAAGGACCATAAATGGCACCTGTTCAGAGACATGGTTACGAAGCGGATTTCAAACTCCAGGCTGTCAGTCACGCAGTAGAAGTTGGGAACAGAGCAGCTGTGAAATCTGTCTATGTTATTATGCTCAGCGTCTTTTAGTTTACATTTTGACTGCACAATTGTGAGCTCTTTGTTATGCACAAAACAACATAGTTTTCTTTTATTTATAGAGCATCATTATTTAATAAATGCTCATAATTTATTTTTGAGTAGTTTTTTCATGTACATCTATGCTGTATGTTAATAAAAGTGCCTGTGTGACATCTGGGACACAGCTTTGACTAAGAACTCTCTTTTTGTTCTTACTTTATGGCTTTAAAAAAATATCGAGATATATATCTTATATCGCCATCCAGCTAAAAATATCGAGATATGAATTTTGGGTCATATCGCCCAGCTCTACAACCTACCAAAAGCTGCAGTTCCATTGTTGTCCACCAGAGGCTCCAGCGGGAGTCAGTCTCAATAGACTGGAGAACTCACCTGTTTCAATTGTATTAAAGGTAAAAGTTTGCATTGTTAGGGGCGTGGTTTCTTTTTCTGACAGGTGGATTATGACACAGGCTAACTGTATCCATCTGAATGGCCGCTGCCTCACAACGCAGCAAATCTGAGCTACAGTTTTACGACTTCACTCCGTGTTTTCACACAGCTCATCAACATGTCGGATATAAAGTGAGATAAACTGCTTTTGATGCACTAATTGGTCCAAATGAAGGTTCAACCACATGGTTCTTCCTTCCACAGAGAGGTAAAAATGGAAAATGCAAACTAAATTCAGGGTTAGAACTCATCTGCTGCTGACTGTATGAAGAAGCAATGAAATGAATTTATTAAAAAAAAAAAATAGCAAGCCAGAATGTGACTGTAGATCTTTAGTTAACAGTACAGTTTATTTATTGGAGAAAAACTTCTTGCAGGTTTTAATACAGAAGATAGAGACCCACTGGAGCGCCTCCTCCTCCTCCTCCTCCTCAGAACTGAATTTTTCATGTTATTTTCTGCTCCCACACCAACAAAAAGCTGCAGCCCACAAAGAGTGGCAGTTCCAAAAGTATTGGAACACTTTCTTATTTAAACTTCAACTTAAATGAATTCACAATCTAATAAAAAGGACAATTCCCAACAGTTGGTGTAGATTTTGTTAGGAGAACAAAGAGGATGTTTTAACACTTTTCACCAAAATAAAAGCTTCTGAGGCTCTTTTATGCACAAACTAATGTAAAACAGTGAGTGGTTCAAGCTGTTTAAATAAAAGACAGCAGGTGCCGGTGGGGGTGTTTTTAATATACTTGCAGTTTTGCTTTATTTATTTGTGATAAATAAAGTATATCTTATCCTGACCTCTGAGTCCTGACCTCTGACACCAAGCTGGACCTCCTCCTCCTCCAACATCAGGCAAAAGGGAGCAGTGGGGTTGGAGGCTGTTTGAGAAATTATTCTGAACATCAACATCCACAACCCTAATGACACACAGCACTTTACTCTTTAAACAAACATGGCTTCACGTGTAAAAGTGCCGCCACAGGCAGCGATGTTAATACACAGCAGGACGGAGGTCAGCGAGGAAACCGGTGGGAGAAGAAGAAGAAGTAGAAGAGCTCAGAGGTCAAAGAGCTGGAGGAGGAAAATAATCAGAAACAAGTACGGGACGAAGCGAGACAAGTGGGCTTCATAACCTTCCTCTGAGGTTCTGCTCCTCTTCAAACATCCCAAATGTGGATCAATATCCCGGCCTCTTTTTATAAAGCCTCGCTCCAAATGTTTGAATGCTGCAGGAAAGAATAGCTCAGATTTCAGTGTGGACACTAAGATTAAAGGTACGTCAGTATTTTTTAGGTAATTCAATAGAAAAAAATGAAACAAAACAATATTTTTATGTCATTATTATTATTATGTCTTCAACAAATCGACGCATTCTTATGAACTTATAAGTAATAAGTATTAAAAACACAAGCAGATGCTGTTCTGCAGAAGCCGCCATGTTTCTCCACTATATTTTAATACAGTGGGCGGGACATCTCCATTCCAACGAATCAGGTTGTAGTACGCCAGAGGTGGAGGAGAATAGAAGTTGGTATTCATGCGTCATGGAGGAAAAGTTAAATTTGCACCTTCAGACTCAAAATATAAAGAAACATACCTGTGTTTTATCGTTCCCTTCACCAAAGAAATGAAAACCCAAAGGAAAGGGTCTGTCCAACCTTTATTCCCTAAGTCTTAGCCTCTGTAAGACAGTATTAGTTAAACTTTTTTGAAGTGGAATTAAATTTCTCAGACTCTAACAGCAGCTAACAGCATTAGGAAAAGCAGCTCTACCAGCAGAAAACTTCGGCATGTCCTCAACAACAACAACAGAAGTGTGTTTCTCTGACTCATCCACTACTTTCACAAAATTTTCCAGCTTCTTCCAGACTAAATAAAGGTGGACGCTTCTCACCCAGCATTGACAGCTGAGGTAAACAGTGGACTGACACTTCCGAAGATTGAGAAAAACTCTGGGGTAAGTCTGGATCGGGTCAATCAGTAGTGAAAACACGCTGGCAGGCTGCGGGTGTTAGGGGGTAAAGTCTAAATTTAATGCTTTTGATCTTTGTTGGACGACTAAAACATGTTTTATAGCAGCTACTGTAGACAGGGTTAGCCACTTGAATTGGGAGGGCTAAGAAAGCAGAACTCAGTTGAGTGCCATCTGAAATCTACTAACATCTAGCACATCAAACTTTTTCCACACTGTAACTTTGAGATAATCCATCCACAACACGAGGTTAGCTATTAGTACGCTATAAAAAGTCCTGATCTTAAACATTCTCTTGGCTGAAGTTTGGCTCATTTGTGGTTTGATGATGATGACGGCGTTTGTCACACGCCTCTCACACTGGTACATCCCATCTGTCCAATACTGAAAAGTCATTCAGTAATAGTTCACCTGGATATGATATTTTAAAATGACTGAATTATGGGTGATGCATAGCTGATGTTTCTTCACCCCAAACGTCATCTCTGAGAATACATCAGGTAAGCATTCCCTCTTTTTCTAATATTTAAAAAATAAAAATAAATAAACGAACACATGTTTGGCCGTATTTGACTTTCCTTTTTTTGTTTTTGGTGGTAGAAAAACATTTTACT
This sequence comes from Oreochromis niloticus, assembly GCF_001858045.2. Taxonomy (NCBI): domain Eukaryota; kingdom Metazoa; phylum Chordata; class Actinopteri; order Cichliformes; family Cichlidae; genus Oreochromis; species Oreochromis niloticus. Next base: position 9,357,420 of record NC_031966.2, on the reverse strand, counting down.
GTTTAATTTTCTGTTCATCAGAAATCTTTCAAACAATTTAAACCATGATAATGCTGAGTGAATACTGTACATGTACACAGGTTTGCAACCTTTTGCTGATTTTAATGGGTAACATAGTCAGTCTGGATAATCACCAAGTCAAGAAATGATTTCCCAGATGCTCAGATGGAAGACTCTCAAACAAACACAGAAGGCTGTGTTTAATCAGTGTGATCTGTCAAAACTTCAATATAAACTCAATTTATCGTACATTAAATAAATCCATTTCTTGGGCACCTTAATCCCAAAAGTCATGTCTGCTGCTCTGTGGATTCATGCTGCTGATTCCCAATCATCAGACCATGTCCCATCTTCAGGTGTCCAGATTTCTGATGGATAAAATGTGAAGCTCCAACAACAGTCATAAATGACTCCTTCATGTTGAAGAGCAGATAACTCCCAGAAAGCTCTTTAATCAGATTAAAGAAGCTTCATATAGAAACTTGTCTTTGCTTGGTGCTTTAACCTGCTGCATTGTGTTATGAATATTAATCTGTAGCTGGACGAGAGGATGGAAACAGGGGAGCTGTGGTGGAAAACAAATTATTTGGAGGCAGCGATTACAGTGTGTTGGTCCCCGGAGTGAAGCAGATAATATTAAAGTAATCTACGCGGTGAGGTGAGCATGCTCCCGCCGAGGATGATGGACATCTAAATTAGTCCAATAAGAAGAGGAAGAACATCCTCAGCAACGGAAAGCTGTCAGAGCAGCGGACAGCGGCTCGCGGCGTTATGTAGAAACACTGGAGTTCATTATGAGGCTCACGGAGAGACCAGGAATGATGTCACAGAGCAGCTGTTTGAATCAGGAAATCACATCTGCACACTTTAATCAACACTCCATTATGTTTTTCTGAGGTGAACTTCAGATTTTTGATAGATTCCTGCATTCAGATCTCAGTGTTAATGTATAGCGACCGTCAGCCTACCAACAGTGTGCGCTCGTGTTAAATCAAGCCCAACAGAAACAGAAACTGTCCTTCCACAGTGAAAGCCTGTAACACACTGCATAAATGAAGTTCTGAAGTTCTTCTGAAGCTTAAGCTACCACAGTGGGCAGATATTCCTGGCTTACGCTCCATGGCACCCGGTAACCCAGCCACAAGGAATCACCAAAAATGACAGTTCCATACCGGATCGGTTGGCTCCAGTTTAACAACGACCACCTCCGCTGATATTCACTAACAGAGCGTCAGTGGAAACTGTGCTACTGTTGGCCAAAGCCAAATAAGAGGAAAGGGGGATGGCATAGTCGCAGGCAATGAGAGAGAAGGAAAGGTGGGAGGGTAGAGTTGAGCAACGTGATCTGTGTGTAGTAGGGAGCAGGATGAGGTGTGCTCTGGAGAGAAGAGGAATGAAAGTCACTAGAAGCAATCAGAGGGAGACAGGTGGAAAGGTGAATATGTGAGGAGTAGTGAAGGTGGATGGGTTTAAATATTTGCGGTCAACCATCCAAAGCAACAGACGAGCACAAGATGGTGAAGAAGAGAAAGAAGATGATTATTTACAGTATAACATACAGGACAATAAGAAGCCTTTGAACAAGAAAAAAAAAGTTGTGTGTAAAATCAGTTCAGTTAGTATTATGGTATCATATGTAGCTCGTGATACATTCAGCATATTTTGTTCTCTCATGTTCTATTTTATCCTACTGAGCAAACTCATTTTTATCTTTTGGTTACTCTAACACAGTAATTTTCCAGCGTTTGTGACAAATAAAGTATTTCTTATTTTATTACATATGAACACCCCCAAACATTCATGGCAGATGGCTGCCCTCCCCTCAGCCTGGTTCTGCTGAGGTTTCTTCTTGATAAAGGGGAGTTTTTCCTTCTCACTGTCACCAATTACTTGCTCATAGAGGGTCGTCTGATTCTTTTTGGTTTTCTCTGTATTATTGTATGGTCTATACATTACAATATAAAGCACCTTGAAGCAACTGTTGTTGCCATTTGGCACAAATATAATTGAGTTTTCAGTTTTCAGGAAAGCATTAAACTAATAAAGCATTCTTGTGAGCAGTACAGACAGTTCAGTTATTATATACAGGTGTGCATGCACAGGACAGGTGGGAGCGCTAAGTCTGATGGGTAATGTAGTTTTCAGCGTATTTCTCAGTGAAACGTTTGATTTAAGATGAGAAAAGTTAAAGTTTTAAACTCTCATTCCTTCTGGGGAAGACGAAGCAGGAAATGTTTCAGCTCCATAAACTGGCAGGAATTTCGCAGCTCTGTGTTTCTGTGAGAGGAAACAATGATGGTTTTCCACGTTTCCCACACCTTCTCTGGTTAAACTGCAGGCCTCCCACTGCTTCCTGTGATGAAGTCAGTAAATTACTGGCCTCCAGCTGCAGTGTTATGGATTAGCACGCTCCATTCACTCGGAGATTTACAGCGCCAGCAGAAATGTATGATAGCTTTAACACTAAACACTAAAACCTGCCGTTGGTGTTGACCTTGGCCACGAACCAAACTCCATTTCACCTAATTAGATGTGATTGCACAATCAAGCCATCCTGAATGGATCCAGGCCTGCCTGAAGCCGTGTTTCGGCAGCAATACGAAGCAGAAACATCTTCAGCAAACATCCATTACGGTGCTCACTGCTGTCCCTGGCAGCGGCAGGAAAGAGTCACTTCTGGGTGAAAAATGGAGCGTTTGGCTTCATGTCAGGAAAAACAGCGTTGATCAGCTCGGAGCTTGTTCTCAGAGAGGCATCACTCTGAGCCATTATCCCGCTCCAAAACAGAGCTGCAGGGAAAAAAAGGTTGTCTATTATGATGCTCGGCTTTTTTACACTGACCTAACCTGAAACATCAGTAACACAGTAACTATGATCCTTGGAGTTCCATTTTTATTTAGCTTTAAAGTGTTTGCATTATAAAAATCAAGAATTCACTCTGGGCAGCTTCTGTTTGTCATCAGCAAATTGAGATTCCGATGACTCTCCCTGGATCACTGTGGAACTGAAGGAAACTTAAAACCAGACAGATTCCCGGGGAGCTTCTGAACTCTTTTTCTGACTGATGAAGCCAAAATGACGTCACCATGTTCCAGCCCCAAGGTTTGCATTTTGGCTAATGACCTCTGAGTATTGGTGACCTCTCAGTGTTGATGACCTCTCACTTGTAATGAGCGCTCAGTTGTGATGACCTCTCATTGTTGATGACCTCTAAGTGTTGATGACCCCTTGTATGACCTCTCAGTGAAGGTGACTTCTAAATGTTGGTGACCTCTCAGCATTGGTGACCTCTCAGTGTTGGTGACCCTTCACTGTCGGTGACCTCTCTGTGAAGGTGACCCTTCAGTGTTGGTGACCTCTCTGTGTTGGTGACCTCTCAGTCTTGGTGAGCCTTCAGTGTTGGTGACCTCTCTGTGTGAGTGACCTCTCAGTGTTCGTGACCCTTCAGTGTTGGTGACCTCTCTGTGAAGGTGACCCTTCAGTGTTGGTGACCTCTCTGTGTTGGTGACCTCTCTGTGTTGGTGACCTCTCAGTGTTGGTGACCCTTCAGTGTCGGTGACCTCTCTGTGAAGGTGACCCTCCAGTGTTGGTGACCTCTCTGTGTTGGTGACCTCTCAGTGTTGGCGACCCTTCAGTGTTGGTGACCTCTCTGTGAAGGTGACCCTTCAGTGTTGGTGACCTCTCAGTGTTGGTGACCCTTCAGTGTTGGTGACCTCTCAGTGTTGTAGACCCTTCAGTGTTGGCGACCTCTCTGTGAAGGTAACCCTTCAGTGTTGGTGACCCTTCAGCGTTGATGACCCCTAAGTGTTGATGACCCCTTGTATGACCTCTCAGCATGTCTGTGAAACGACGACGCCTGAGCTCACCGGTTGAGGCGTGAAGATAATTGCAGGCCATTTGTAGCTCGACAGCTGGGCAGAATTCAGGATTGCCATTTGGCCCGGAGAGGGGGGCAGAAACGCCACATGTCCTATTAAAATGTGATGATCCTGGCTCCCGCCGCGGCGCCACCTCCACACGGTTTGATGTCCTGCTCTTTAGGGCCTTAATGGGAGAGACGCTGCTGCCGTGTCACGCGGCACTCGCTCACTCCAGGACGGCAGTTGGCTTCGTCTTTTATGTAGGAGCGGCTGTGTGTTTGTGATGCTCTTGTTTGTGTCCAGATGTTCGTGGTCGGGTTGCTGCGGGACGAGGAGCTGTCACTCGTTTTGTTTTATTTAGGAGACGTGAGAGCGGGATGAGCTGCAGCAAAGTAGTTAACAGGAAAAAGGTGATGGAGAAGCTGCGGACAACGTGTCAGCTGCTTTATTTAAAGAGGCAGGTGACAAATAAGGCATCACTGACGTGTTGTGGCAGGAGAGGAGGTGGATGTCACATTGTGTCTATGTAGAAGGAGGAGGAGAGGGAGGAGGTGCAGATGGTGGAAGATTTGTCTGAGATGTCGATTTATTTAGAAGTCTAAACGTGTCGTCACGCCGCCTCATATCACAGCAGACACAGGCGTTCATTCACACTGTTTCTACCTCAGGTTCAGAGGTCTTCAGGCAGCTCCAGGAATCAAACCAACAACCGGCAGCACTTCTTGAAAACAGCAGGCCTTGTTCTGTATACACAAACTTAAACTCAGATTCATGAAATGTGTAATGAGATAGGAGTCATTTTAACTCATGTTTGTAGTTTCATCTTTTCTGATCAATCTTTATTTGATTTTGAGTTTTTGTTTCATTTTATTTTCCAGTTTTATTGTGTCAGTTTAGTTAAATGAGTAACACTGATTGGAAGAAAGTCTGAATCTATTTGGTATAAGAAACATTGTTTTAAGGAATAAAGACATTTTATTCACGCTGATCTACAGATTCTACCCAGTGAAACATTTCTTACTGACGTAAACAAAGACAAATGTCAGCCGCTCTTTCCTCTAACTTTTCTTGATCTTTTTTGGTCATTTTTCATTTGGATTAGAAAAAAAGAGCCACCTGATGTAACCGCACGATTCAAAGTGTCTCCTTCCTTTTTAGATACTTTTCTATATCAATGTTACACGTTAACAATTTGAAATAAAGTTTGTTAATTTGAATCTTCATGTCTGTCCATTCTCGGATGTCTGGACTCAGATGATCAGCTGATGATGTCTGTGAACTCTGCAGCAGCCTGAACTTCCTCCCTGTGATGCTGATAAACCTGTGAGCAGCAGTTATGGAGGAGGGAGGGTGGGTGGAGCTTCGCCTGGCTGCACCACCTGACTCATGGAAACCCCCTAGATCCTCCTCTAAGACCGTTTCACTTCGGTTCTGGTACCGTTCAGGCCCACTGTGGCGGCATTTTGGGCCCTGTGGGGCCACAAATAACTGAGGAAAAGCGTGCTCGCCGCAGCAGAAAGACGCCGCTTCACTGACTTCAGGTAAACAGCCATCCTAAGTAGCTGAGAGTCAAGTGCCGCGCCCTGCAGCTCAGCTCACAATCATCTCCATCATCAGTCCAACACGCCAGCAGAGCCCTCCCTTCCCCTCTCCCGCCTCCTCCCAAACCTCCACACTTTCATTTCATCTCTCCTTCCTCTCCTCTCTTTTTATTTCCCTGTGGCTGCGTGCGCTCTCTTTACAAAGCCCCGGAGCATTATCAGAGCATTACAGCACGCAGCATGTGTTTGATTAAAAAAGTGTAAAGTTACAAATTAGTTAATAAAATCATTTAGGCCGATCGCTGCAAATGGTGATAAATGTCTTCCATATGTTCCCAATAAAGCAGCAAAGTGCCATGTGCCCGTCCCCTCTGTCTTCGCCATAAACAAATAAATTAAAACAATTACCGCGGCGAGCGCCTTCGTCTTTAATGAGCGCGCGGCCGCGTGAAATATGTGACAGCGCTCGTTTGCCCAGAACGCCGGCCGTCTCTCTGAAGAGGCTGTCGGCCATCTTTCACACAAATCGCTCCTGCGCTTCTTCCTGCATCACTGGAGCCGCAGCTGGTTCTCAACGTGCGGTCCGAGGGGTCACCAGGAGGTCCCAGCAGCAGGGCCAGAGCCCTCCTGGAGCTGGATGACATGGATGCTTTAGTTCCTACGTGCTGGTGGTTTCCTTTTGGACCAGTTTGACAGTTTTCTGCTTCAGATTTCAGGATTTCTGCTCAGTTCATCTCAGGCTTACCCATCCATGCATCCATCCATCCATCCAATACACTGGATACTGTATAATTGGGCGAGACAGAAACAAGCAAACATTGAAACAAAAAAACAATTGATCTCATCTTAAGAAGTATAATTACTTTGCTTAAGTGTAAAGTATTTTAAGGTGCTTTAAGACGATAAGTCACAAGAACTTAATGTAACATACCAAATTAAAAGACCTCTAATTTTAGGTCCAATTCAATCCTTTTTTTGTTTTTTTATAGCACCAAATCTCAACGACATTCAACTCAAGGTGCTTTATGTTGCTAAGGTAAAGACCCTACAATAATAGAGCAGTCAGATGACCCGATTTAAAAAATAAGTGCTTAAAGTTTCAAAAACATGTTTAGTGCCATCTTCTGTCAGTACAGAACATTGGTTTGTTGTCGTCAATAGCTAACATAAACTAAAGTAAGCCTAACTGTCTTTAGGTATTAATAAAGTATTCTGATTCTTATTATGTAAAACACTGTCACTATGGGGTAAATAATTCATTGCACCAGGAAGAGGAGATGATATATTTAAACCTTAAGCCTCTAAAATGCTGAAAAGATTCAATATGCTCCATCCACTCTGGTCGTATCCTGTTCTTTGAAAAATCTATCTAAAACTCTGTCTGAAGGCCACCAGGGGGCGATAGCTTCTATGGATTTCCTGTCCCATAGAAGTCTATGGGAAAACACCCCTTGGCTTTAACCTCTGTAAACACTTTCCTGATGAGTTTGTGGGCTTAGTGACTCATTTCAGGTCATACTGAAGGAAACATCAAATCACGTGTCTGTAAATGATCTACCGTGGGAACACGGGTGACGCCGTGATGCAGTTCAACATGTTTTGACTGAGAGGAGCGGGTTGTGTAAAGATATTGTTAAAAGAAAGAAAAGTAAAGCTGTGGGTTAATAAAAGATTTTTTTAAAAATAGTTTCTGCGAGTCGGGACGAGCTGACAAATGTTTCTGATTACGGCGATAAAGAAGTCCAGATGTGTTAGACATGCAGCATGTGATTCCAGATGTGAACTCTGATGTCAGACATCTTTAATGTCTGCAGACATGTTTTACAGCAGCTCTGCTCAGATCAGGGCCGCTGATTTAAAACCAGCTCAGAGACTCGACTCTCAGTCAGCTTCTGGACAAAAGTTTGTGGACAGCTACAGATTATGTGTCGAGATCAGGATGTGAACTGATAACCACCACTGGTGGCACCCACACATTCAAATATGGTCACTCCTGGCCATAAAAACCAAAAATGCTAAAGTAGACGTTTCAAAAGTCTGTGTGAGCTCTACAAGCTGCAGGTTGAGATGAAGCAGAATGATCCTTTAAAGCATTTATTTAAAATGTAAAGAAGTCTTTGTGACAGCTTACCGGATGAAGGATGTTTCTTTCCTTTCATCTCTGCAGGTTTGACTGAATAACAAACCGACACGCAGCCTTGAGAAGACATGGAAACAAATAAAATCCTTCAGGTCTGTTGTTTTATGGATTTAATTAAAAGCCCACTGATTAAACACAGAGATTAACAAACAAACAAACACAAGATGAAATCGATAATTTCTGCAGGTGAAAACTGCAGTCGGGGTCATTAAAGACTCCGGCGTTCATCCTCCGAGGTGAATGTGTGTGATTGCTGCAAACTGCTCGTTAAGTTAACGCAGCTTACATGAAGAAGAGGGAGAAGCTCGAGCTCTCATGGCAAAAGCCTGAAACCTTTAGAGGAGGTTGATCAGTTCAAACATTTGAGATCATCTATATTTTGCCCTAAATGTGCCAGACAATAAGATTAGATTTCTCACACAAGTCCTCAGAGGGGAAAAAAGGAAATTAGTTAAATATTTCAAGTGTAAATTTCACCACTTTTTACCGTCCTTTTGAGGGAATGAAAAAGCAATCAGATGTCCATATCGAGAGGAATCTGTGCCCTTTTTTCAGCCTGACAGGCAGAATAACAGGAACAGGGCGTGGTGAGGTTTCATTTCATTTACATTCACGTGACGAGTATGTTTTCACCTCTGAAGGTCTGTTCACTCAGCAGCTGAGGAGTCGGGCAGGCGGGGGGGTCTTTACAAGGGTTTGGGACAAAGCCATGGCTTTAATGGGATTCAGGTAATGGTCCTTACACTGACCGTGGAAGAGGGGAGGGGGAAAAGATGGTCCAGGTTTCTGTCCACTGACCTTCACAGCCGGTCATCAGGACTAAAACAAAATATTAAACCACCGTAGAAGCAGATGAGAGGAAATGAGGCCTTAAATTGAAGCATTTATGAAAGCTGCAGAAGAAGAAAAGGAGCTGGGAAAGGAAGTGGAGCTCAGTAAATGTGAGGAAATTTTCTATGAATTTAAAATCACCACACCATGCGCTCAGCATGCAGGGGCCCAACCGACTCAACAGATCAGCTCTCGGAGCAGCAGGACCTTCAAAAGTCCCATCATCACAAGTCTTTCTTTTGTGATGGGGGGAAAAAATATAAGGAGCCCCCAGAGTCCAAGGAGCTCCAGAGTTTCAGGGGCCCAAAAAGTTCTTAGAGGTCCATGAAGTCAAGAACCCCAACAGTCTCAGTCTCAAGACACCCAAAGGTTCCCTGGGCACACAAGAGCCAAAGGACCAGAATCTCAAAAAGCGTTTCAGCAGCCAAAAAAAGTGCCAGGGCTCCCAAAAGTCACAGGTCACACATCACATCACTTTTTGGGACCATGAGCATCCAAAACGTCTCAGGACCTTCAAAAAAAACTTTCAAGGAGCCACAAAAGTCTCAGGACTATGGCCTGCCAAAGCATCACATTTCCAAAGTGTCTCAGGTGTCCTAGTCCCAAAAATCCAAGAGGTCATAAAGTTCCCAGGAGTCCTCAAAAGTGTCAGGGGTCAAACAAAAGTAAAAAACAAAAAGGAACCAGCGTCTCTAAATAGCCTAGGTGCCACTAAAGCCACAGGGATAACAATAGTCTCCAAACAAAGTTCAAGCGCCCCCCACAAATCGCTCCAAATAATGACGATGTAAAATAATTGCAAAATTTTAAACAAGAGCTCAGTTTGAAGGTTTAAACCTTAAAATAATGTTTCCTGGATATATTTATCAAAACTGTGCGTCTTTGATGCGTTTTAAGACTTTTTCAACCGGCTGAAACAAAATAATAACTAATGAGACTGCATCGGGATTTAGAAATGTTGCCTCTGGAGAACCCCAGGGATCAGTGATGGGTCTTAAACTTTTTACACTGTCTGTTAATAATATTTGTCATTTTCACAGAGTTTTTTTTAAATATATAGTGTTTGGAAATCAAAAGTAAACTAAAGCGATCAAGTTTAAAACTCCAAGAGTTGTGATTGGTCATAAATTAACATAAGAAAATTACTTTATTAAGGAAAAGTTCTGAATAAAACATGTATCAAACTCCTTGCATATAGTTTTTTGTCACTTTTACTTCCTGACATTTCTTGCTGCGTACGTCGAGCTTTAAAACAACAATACATGCAATATTTTTAAGCACGCTTATCCTTGATTATGTTTGTAAAGCTGCCCATTTATAACTTCAATGATTGTTAAATAATGCAAAATCGAACTTATTCCTCAACCATCTGCAAAAGTTGTTCAATGCAGCAGAGCTAATATTGATTTCACCACAGAAAAAGCAAAAGGAGAAAAATGTGAATCTTACTTTCATTTTTCTTCTTTCTGGAGAGCAAAGTAGCTCCAATGAGACATAAAGGACAGGTACATATATATATTTGATTACAGTGTGTGAAGTTTGATTACCTTCCTGTTTGTGTGTTTAATGAAGCGTGTCTCCTGTAGCTGTTGTCATGACCTTTATTTAACACTTTGTTCTGGTCTTTGATGTTTAATCTTGTTCATTATACATTTCACACCTTTGTGTCTCACCTGAAGAGTCCTCACTTCAGACTGCACCTGTCAATCAGAGGCAGTGCCTAGCAACAGCAGGTTTGAGGGGGCATCACCTTGAGGAGTAGGCGGAGCTCTTTCACCTGTTCGAGGCTGCGGCGAGGGGAGGTGTCGCCACGATTGCATCAATTAATACCAATAAAGACTTTAAGTGACAACACAGAGGGGCGTCGGGCCGACTGAGCGCCGCAGCTTTGTTCCTGCGAGGCGCCAGCTGGCGGCGTCGGGCCCCGAGGACGCTGTTGCGGTGATGCGTTCTGCTCCGGTGCCGCAGCGGGACGCGGTGGGCGGCGGTGGTACGAGGCAGCCGGGCCGGCCGGGCTCCCCGCGCCGCTGCAGTATTAATGAGGCGACAGCTCGGCCTGCTTCTGTATTCATTAAGCATCTGGGCCGACAGATGTGAAGAGCCGCCTCAAGACGAATAAAAAATGACTTCCCATCTGGACGCCCCAAACTGGAAAAGACAAGAGGCAGTTTTCTCTTTCACTTTACCCCCCAGCACCCACCCCCCAATGCCCCCTGCACCGCCACCTACCCACCACAGAAACACAGAGAGTGATCTGCATCAGAAGCTGATCAACAACAACCAGCCTGCTTTAGGGAGATCTGTGTGTGTCTGTGTGTGTTTGTATATATGCTCTGTGTCTGGTCCTTAGGCCTTCAAAGAGCTGTTTCAAGGTTCACACCTGTATTTTATGGTTCATGTAATCCATGATCCTCACACAGATGGAAGAACAAAGGTGTGTGTGTGTGTGTGTGTGCTTGTGTGTGTTTGTTCACTGAACAACACACAGGAAGGATCCTCAGCTCCTCGGTGACCTCCCGAAGGACCCTGAATCCTCCTCTGAGGACCCGAGAACTTTCCTCGTTGTATTTTATTAATCTATGAAACAGTTTGACACAACTCAAACAACAAGACCTCTGTTAGATGTGATGTTTATTCTCAATGTCATGTATCAACGAGCAACCCTAGCTAACGTTAGTTTAGAAATAAAGCCCACTAATCACATCATCATCTTCAAGGACCTCTAATAAAAATACAGGACTCTCCATGATTTCTAAATCAAAACCAAGGACCTCAAAACATTTTCCAGGACTACATACCACGGGCGATCGTGGCTCAAGAGTTGGGAGTTCGCCTTGTAATCGGAAGATTGCAGGTTCGAGCCCCGGCTTGGACAGTCTCGGTCGTTGTGTCCTTGGGCAAGACACTTCACCCATTGCCTACTGGTGGTGGTCAGAGGGCCCGGTGGCGCCAGTGTCCGGCAGCCTCGCCGTGTGCCCCAGGGTGGCTGTGGCTACAATGTAGCTTGCCATCACCAGTGTGTGAATAGGTGAATGACTGGATATGTAAAGCGCTTTGGGGTCCCTAGGGACTAGAAAAGCGCTATATAAATACAGGCCATTTACATTTTTAAAGCACATGGGTTTGTCATCATAAACCGTTGGATTCTTTGACTGTATTTCTGTTGCTAATGGAAAGAAATTAAACTAAACTCAGATGCTGACAGGTAGCCCTGACCCTCCTGGATCATTCTCCAGGATATCCGAATGATTTTCAAGCCTTTAAACAACTTATGTATATACTGTATATATAGTACCCATTTATCCACCGCTTATTTATTCCATAATTTACTAATACATCTTTTTACTCTATACCAAGGGAAAAACTGGAGCCCAGTTCTTTGTATGTGTGTGCATACTTCAACTAAGGGTCAGTGAAGCTGCTAAAGATGAATCTCATTTCAAGCCCCAAACCCACATGGAACCACGAGATGTTTCTGTCTGCAGTTTGTGTGATCGTTGTCACAGAGTGAACGTTAATGTGATCACATGAAGTCATAAAACCGTTAATGATGTGACTCTGACCTTCAGAGCTGTCCTTGAACACACTGTTACCTCTACAGAGCAGAGGGTTATATCTCAGAGGCCAAAGAAAAGATTATTCCTACGATTACATTAAAATCCTGTTTTTGCCTGAATGTTCAATATATATAAACTACAACAATTTAATTTGCTATTTTACATACACAAAACCCTGAAACATTTTAAGACAAAGCTGACAAAAACTTAATAATTTACAGAATTTACAGGACATCGTCCAATGACCCTCTTCCTGCATCTCACTTCCCGTAGAACCTCATGAACTTCCTCAGTTACTAATCCAGCATAATTTCAAAAGATCGAGGGAATTCTTTCCACGTCTGGCACCTCCACATAAACCTGGAGTCTCCTCAACAATGGTAGGATCTGAGAAAATCACAAACCTCCTTAGTGATCGATCCAGCATGTTTTCATGTTATTTTAGCGTTTGAGAGTCCAGGACTTCCTTCTTGAGTCTTAGAAACTTGTCGAGATTGCCAAATCTTCTGCGACAGAACGTTTCCCAAAGAAACTGATGTCAAATATTGGTTTGTGGAGTTTTGCATCCAGCTTGATCAACAAATTTGGAAAAAAAATAAAAACACATTTCCCCCATACAGTTGTTATAAATGGGGGAAATTATAAAGACCCAAACATTTTCTGTATCAGGCTGTAAATATGTTTATTTCTGCTGTTAAGTCGGACATTTTAACATGAGAGTCTATGGGGCCTGAGTCACTGCTGGAGCCTCCAGTGGACGTTAGAGGAACTGCAGCATTTTCTTGATGCTAGATGAAAACAAATGATCCAAACATTATCAGCAGGTGGAGATACTGAAGCCTCCATTTCCCAGAGTGCACCCATTCAGTGGTTTTCATTGCAGTGTTACTGCCTGGTGTAAACATTAAAGAGTGTGTACTTCACTGGCCGTGGGTCAGCAGGGACTTTCGCTAATGAATCAGAGCAGCAGCAGCAATCAGACGATTTCACAGGTCGTTTCTCTTCGTACTGATTAAAGGACACTTCCACCACGCTTTGAAGGTGCACTCTCGCTCTTCATCTGAGTCCTCAGACTGTCTTAGGTGGAGCAAATAACGGAGGGCAGGACATGATGGGGACGAAGGTTAACATCCTCACAGGAAGTCCAATGTGTGGGTGACAGCAGGATTAACCCGAGCGTCACAACCCCTCATTCATACACCGAAATTACTGTAGCGTCTTTACCTCATAATATAAAAAGCCTTGAGCCAACTATTGTTGCTCCTCAGACAGCCTGTTTGGGTTTTTCACGTTTTCCAGGGTGGTTTTTTTTGCATTTAGACCATAGCGGCATTGTTTTTTAAACATTTTTCATATTTCATATAAAAAGTCAGAAAGAAACATCTTGGTCAAAGCGCTTCACTCGCATATGTAAAATCTTTATCTAATAAACTTTCAGGGTCCTGCTCAGATCGGACCAATGACCATCTTAGAAAACTGTAGAGCAGCTTGTAAAATGTAAAGTGCGTTCATTGTGTTTTTCTCTTTTTTTTTTTAAGTGGGAAAAAAAAGTTTTATAAAGGTTTTTTTAGTGTCTAAAAATCGTACTTTTTATAAAATTGTATTAGCTTTTTTTTAAATGTAGAAATTTCTTTGCTTTCTTTTGACAGGATCTTTACTCATATAAAAAAAGTATATTATTTTAAACTTTTGTTGAAGCTGTTCAGTTACACTTTTAAAAAATCAAGCCATGTATTTGATAAAATGTAATTTTCATTTCTCTGTAAATGCTTTATAAAAAAATACATTTTATTTAGCAAAAGAAAATAGTTTGAAAAATTAGATTTTTATTAAATGTTGCTTAAAAATTCAAATTCAAATTCATTGCCTTTCGTAGTTTTGTAATGTCAATTTTTTAAGGATTACTTCATGATGTAATGTAACGTATCCATTTACAGTTATTTTATAGTGTCTAGAATAATTTCTAAAAACTTTTTTCAGTGTAAGGCAGCATTTTGTACAGAAAGTTTCTCATAATGTGTTTTCTTTAGTGTCGTTTCCAAGATTATGTCCAAAAATCTTTATGTTTCTTTAACGTTCGTGTACGTTAGACTTTCTGTCTCTCACATCGAGTGTTGTCTGATTACTTTTAACATGTGTTATTCTCAGTGTTGGGTAAGTTACTTTAAATTAGTAACTTAGTTACATTACTAGTTACTTCTCTAAAAAAGTAACTCAGTTACTTCAAGTTACTCGTTACTTTCAAAGTAACTAGTTACTAGGGAAAGTAACTTTGGTTTTACTCAGAATTCTCTTGTTAATGTGTTGCTTCTGTAACTGGATACCCAGCCAGACTGCCAGTCTTCTAGCTTGCTTACTTGCCACAAGTGCACTGTGCCACCTACCAATAGAAAGGAAAAAATAATGTGCACATTTCCACGAGAGAAATCCCACGCCTGGACCGTCGTTGACCGCCGCCATGATTCTAGCCTGCTTTTTACATCCAACACAAAAACTGCAGTCGTGGTGCTTTTGATTGTACTCAGAACTTGGAAATTCTGCCTTCTGAATAGGAAGATGTAGGTAACACCAGACTGCAGATGAGCTGCATACAGGGCTGGACTGGGACAAAAAAATCGTCCCGGGCATTTTGACTAGAGACCGGCCCACCATTATAGGAAAAATCATAAAGCCTTTGAATGAAAATAAACACTGTTGTGACAGTGATGTACACTGTTCTGATGGTATATATGTATCAATCTATCAATTGTTTGTTGCAAGACTCAGATAATTATTTTTTTAAAAGCGAGACATTTTAAATGAGAATAAGAAAGAAAACTATTTCCTTGTGCCCCCCTCTCCCTGTTAATGCCCTACCTGGCCCCCTAGCAACACTTTGCTAGATCCGCCCCTGCACAGTTACCAGCTGTCAGCTACTTAGAAAAGGATGCTGGTGTTATTTGTCTCTCAGAAACAGCTCATAACTTCCCTTCAACTCATTCATGTCACCTAAAAGGTAAACCTGTTTCTCCATCACCTGTTCAGCTCTGATGATTCAGTAAGGACATCTCCTGGTTTCATCTGCATGTTTCCCTCTCACCAGATATACAAACCGATATCATGACCAGCAGCTTTACAGCTGTGGCTCCAGCAAACATCAGCTGATACTAGAAATTAATATTAAATAAATTCTAACAACAGCTGATCAAGCTTAAACGTGCTGCTGTTGTTTAACGCGACATCCGCTGGTTTCCTCTTTCTGGCGCAAAGTGGGCGATAAATAAACAAGAGAGAAAAGCCGATCAGCTGATCATTGATCAGTTTCGTGATTGAAGTAGAAACAGGAGAGAATGAGAGAAGAAGAGGCAGCTGTGCAGCTTCAGCTTTGTGTCTTTTTCATTGTAGCTGAAGTCCGGGACAAACTGTGTTCCTTTTCACCTCAGTACGTAATATTTTCTCTGAATACGAGACGATTCTGTTTTTTACGGGACGGTTGGCAACTCTAATAATTAACCGTATGAACAAAGTAAAGTTCAACATCAGTAACATAGCACCCACCCAGCTGTATAGAAACTCCGTCATGCTAGCTAGCACGCAGTACGAAAATGTCAGCATACCGAAAATAAACTCCACCTAAACTTGGTTTATATCTGACTCCGATAGACTGCAGGTCATAACTTCTTACCTGAAGTTCAGTTCACCTGACACGCGGACCGGCGGCCGCTTCGGGTCTCTCCTCTTGCCTCCCTTTTCCTTCATCCACCTGCTGGCTTCCACCACTTGCTAATGTTATTGAATCTGTGGAAGCTCCGCGATATCCACCACACGAAGTAACGAGTAACGAGCCTATCTAAATCCCAGTAACGAGTAACGCGTTCCTGGTTTTGGCATAATAACTAGTTACCGTGCTCGTTACCACAATAATAACGTAGTTACTGTAACGCGTTACTTAATAACGCGTTAGTCCCAACACTGGTTATTCTGTAAATGGAAATTTAATGCTGTGCTGTTGAGCTTCACGGCCGACAGGAATTAAACCCCGAGACCGTAATCACCCAAGAGATTTTAATGACCATTCACTTAACTCCCAATCAGAAACAACTTCAAGGCTGCGGTTTCTCCCTGCTTTTATACTACGAGTGCGCTGATTGGTCATTGCTCATAGGTGAACCCCATTAGCCAATCACAGGAAGCAGGTGACTCATGAGTGTTGGGACTTAAGCAGCAGTTACAGTTTTAAGGTTGATTTCACATTAAAGTGGCTGAGGATTAGGCTTTAATTAACACCAGAGGTGAACACGTCATCATTAAATATGTTTGGATTTCATCATAAAAGGTGTGAAACAGGCACTCTGTACATGAAGATTCATGCAATTTACAGCGAATTTATTATTTTAAACTCCTCATTACATACTTAAATTCATGCGACTGTGCAGAGGATCATTTTCAGTGTGGCTTCACATCTAACACGTCAGCGTGGCAAACACTCGGAGCTTTTAATTAACAGATCAGAAACAAGCTGAATCCACTCATCCAGTGTGAAAACCTTTAATCTGTAAAAGAAAACAGCTTCTACACTGAATTACTCCTAATACATTTTATTAACTTTATTAGCTTTGCAACACAGCGTCACAAAGTGCTTTACATAGGAGATGATTGTTAATTTTATCATGTCTGTCTTTTCTTGTCCTTTGTCATAATTTTATGTGTCTTTGTTGTTACTTTGTAGCCTTTTATGGTAAATTTATGTCCCACTGTAGTTCCTTTGTGTCCATTTTATGACGCCCTTTTGGCTTCATTTTGTCCCTGTGTGTGCTCTTTCATGTCCTTTTGGTGCCTTTTACCTTCCTCTATTGTTTTCAAGGAGCTTTTGGCCCTTCTGTAGCGTCTCCTTGTCCATTTGTGTCCCTTCCTTGTATTGCTGTGATTGCTAAAGCCGCCTTTTTGGTGGTTAATGTCATTTATTGTGTCTTTTGTAGCGCATTTTGTCCACTCGTTACCAGGTGGTTTCATATCCTGTGCGGTATATTTATCCATTTGATGATCATTTTTGGTCAGTTGTGTGTCCGTTGTTAATTTTTGTTTACTTTTGAGATTGCTGCATTGTTGTTCTGTCTCATCGTGTGGGTATTTTATGCCTCTCTGTGTGTGTGTGTGTGTGTGTGTATTTTTTTTTTTTTGTAGTTGCTTATGTAACTGGTGTCTTGTTATCTCCTTGTGGCCCCTTTGTGTCCCGTTTTTTACCTTTTTTCTCCCTTTGAGGTCGTCTCTCGGTCTCTTTGTGGTTGCGAGTCTCTGATGAGTTGTAGAGTTTGAGAGTCTGAGTTGTGCGAACAAGCTGTCACATGAGGTGAAGGATGAACAGCGGATCTGTCACGATCCCTCAGGAAGCTGATGTTCATCCAGTATAATGTGACCTTGAGACAAACATCAGAGACACTTTCAGACTAATGTGTCTTTAAAAATACAGTCGCTTTAATAACTATTCAGCCTGATACTGCTGCTGCTGCTGGAGCTAACATCTGTCTGTCACTGGTTTAATCACACTGAAACATCTGCAGCTGCCGTCGCTTACAGTCACTCGGCTAACTTCAGCTCCTTCATTATAACATGGTTTCACACATGCTGCGTGTCACTTTGGTCTAATTAAAAGGTTCACTTCATGATACAAAGGACTCAACTCTGGCCCAACGCAGACCCTCCTGTCCCGCACTGAACCTCTCGGATTAAAAAGTTCAGAGTGAAAAAGGTCGGAGAAGCTCAGGTCAGAGCTCCGCCTCCCGCTGAGGTCACCTCCTGTCGACACGGACGACAGCTACGGGAAGTTGAAGAGGACAAAAAACACCTGCAGCAGACAGACGTTGGATAAGGTGACCTTTTCCTTCACCACACCAAGAGAGGTGCAGCTGCTACGTCTGCCCATCCTCCCCCCAACATGCTGCTAATACAGAGACGTCCTCAACCTGAACACAAACCCAACGCTGAAACGCCACAGCCTGCAGTTCCTCTAACGTCCACCAGAGGATCCAGCGGTGAGTCAGTCCTCACAGACTCCATGTTAAGTGTACATGTTTCCAGCCTGGTTTAAAGTTTAAAGTTTGTGCTTTTAGGGGCGTGGCCTCTGAGTGACATGTAGATTTAGCGGCTAGCTTTTTGAGGCTTCACCTCAGCTAATACTAATTGGAGTTCCTTAACGGGACCTCTGTTTGTGCTTTATCTGACCACCAACTTTGCTGCTGTGCAGTTAATTGTACAAAGACACCCTCCAAGAGTGAAACTCTTGGATTTTAACTGGACGGTTCTGAGAACTAATTAGCAGGTATGTGCAACTACCTAGCATTAGCTGCTAATGTAGCATGCTATTACTCTTTCTCGTTTATGCCAAAATTCACAAAGTGAATTATTGTTTTGTTTCTCTCACACATAATCCATCCGGGAAAATATTTTCTTCTCTCATAAATCGAGTCACTCTCCTGATGTAGGTTTAGTGTACTTTGGCTTGAGGGTGCAATACAAGTAAAGTTTTATTGGTGTTTTTTCCCAAGAGAAACAGCATTTAGATTCACATTTTACAGCTGTGGATGTTGGATTATTTATATGTGGAAACATCTGGAAATGCCACACCTGGATGAGACAAAAAATGTTCTGGGAAGTTTTTTCCGTTTGTCTTTCTGGGAAACTGGGATTGATGATAATGTGAGCTTATCAACCATCTCATTCACTGCTCCACTCCGAGGAATGATGAATTTACAGTAATATATCCAATGACTTTAAAGAAGGATGTTAGCAGGAAGTCACCTGCAAAATAAAATGCCATCAGTTTGCTGCTCTTGTTGGTGTCCTCTGAGGAGGAGAAGAAAAATAATTATTGTATCCCAAACCCCTCCGCCTCCCCACCCTCCGATCCATCAACTCGTGTTTCATCAATAAATAATCAGCAGAAAATAAATAAGTCATCCTGACATGTATGACAGATAAATAATGAAAACATTGTTTTTCTTTTCTGCACTTTGTCTGTGAACACGACCTGAAGGCTTTTCAAATTAAAACTCTCTCTGTCTGCTGTAAACCTGACCTCGCTCCGCTGTGTGGCTGTTTTTTTTGTTTCGGTTTCTTTGTGTCGTTGAACCTTTAGGCGAAATCTGACATATCACAGAAATAAAAAAATAAAATAAAGCAGGAAACTTTAAAAAACAGATAAAATTAGACATACTCTGGATCTTTATCAGGTGAAGAAGTACGAGATGATAACTGTTTAAACCTGAGAGGAAAAAGGATGGGCTGACAAAAAACAGCAGCTCTTTTTGGAATAATTGCAGATTTTTCAAAATAAGAGAAAAAACATTTATTTAAATGTTAACATGTGCAGGAACCATGAATGACTTGTTTACCACTACTGCTCCATTTAGCTGACTCTGTGGAGTTTTTTAAAAAACTGTTTAGTCAGGCCTTCTGCTGATGTTCTGTTTTTATTCATTTATATTCTGTTTTAAAATTGTTCTCTATTGATATTAATTGTTTTTATTGTTGTACAGCACTTTGTGACTTTTGTGTCTATGAAAAGCTATAAATACACAAACTTTACGTCCAGCTGGCCGCGTCGCCCTAAAAAGATGTTCGATGTTAAAAGAGTTCCTTCTTCAGACACTTTGATGTCTGAAGGAACACACACACACACATACATCAAAGATGTATGTGTGTGTGTGTGTGTGTGTGTGTGTGTGTGTGTGTGTGTGTGTGTGTGCGCGTGATGTTGCTGTTGCTTACCTGATGTGGATGGTGCTGCTGTAAGAGCCTCATGTGACCACCAGGGGGCAGGAGATGTGAAAACACACACACACACACACACACACTCTGCAGGGATGAATAAAATCTCAGCTCCCGTTTTCTGAACACCTCAAACTGAAAAAGGCAGTGACTGTCACTTGTAGTTTTTCTGAACACTTTGCAGATCTCTCTTAGTCTCATTTGTGATGCAGACGTTAAAATGAACCAGCTTTGTGCAGCTTTGTAACATCAGCCTCGTAAATCTTATATAAACTGTAACAAGCCTCCTTTCACTCATTGGTTACCGCTGTTGCTTCTGCTGCAGTGCAGTCTGGGTAATGACGGCTAAAAACGACTGAATACGAACCCGAGTGTAATACAACTGACAAATCACTGGTCTGACTGCACAACAGCATGAAGACGATTGCAGATCTCCACTTCCTGTCATCAGCTGTTCGAGGTCAGCTGTTTCCCCCATCAGGATTTTCATGAAGATTATCACATGTGTAAATGTGCTGCACAATTACCAGCACATGCACATCTGCCATCAGGTTCACTTTTATCTATTGTTAGATATAATTTCTAATACTTCCTGCCCTTCGCTGCTTTTTAAGCAGTTTGGACTCCTTGTGGGAGAAAACAGCAGGCAGAGAGTTTGGTTTTGGTAACCATTTGCATCACTTGAGACTGTTTCAGTGACTGAATGCATCGGGACTGAAGTGATGAAAACAAAGTCGTGTTCCCCCACAAGGATTTTCCTGTTCCTTTTCTCCTCTTTTTTTCCTTAGGAAAGCTCTGAAGCCAACATCATTTCCCTGAGACTGGAAATCACAACGAAAAGCAGCAACTGTGACATTTTAATTTCATACTTGGTAAACTCTGATTGGTCAGCACTAACCATGTGGTGCCACTACAGCTCTGGCTGAGCAAGTGACCCCTGTCTGAAGGTTCAGTTCACGCTGGGCCATCTGTCAGGTCAGAGGACGTCTTTACTGTTTAGGATATTTTTAAAGCAGAAAATATTTCATTTCTTTTCAATCAGTAGGTTTTAGCAGGAGAGACTTTTGGAGCACTCTACGGTCATGCTAATCGAGGTTTCTTTGAAACACAATGACTTAGACTCATTCATACTTGTTGCTAATGCCAATGCTAATAATGTAACTGATATAAACCATTTCAGGAAGAGTTCAAAATGGATACGAACAAAAGATGGAAAGGAAAGACTTGAGCCACCTCTCATTTCTTTACATTTTGATTCCAATGAGCCAGACTGATGTTTGCATCGGCGTAACTTTGTGCTGAACATTGGGGGGGTCAAGATCTCTATCTAAATAAATAATTAAATTAATCTGGGTAAATTCCCAGATTATTAAACATGCAACTATTTTGTTGGTAATAAATGAAATGAGTAAAGAAAATCAACAGCCTATTTACGCAAGATAATTCATAATTTTATTGGCGGGGTTATATTGGTTGGGTCTGATTATTGGGGGGGTCATAACCCCCCTAACCCCCCTGGAAATTACGCCCCTGGATGTTTGTCAATTGCTTATGAAAAACAAGATAATGGCGTAACAGTATTATTCCACCAACACGGTGATTCTCAAAGAGGGGTTAGCTGAAAACTTGGCATCTCTCAGCATGGTGAAGAAATGTGAGGCCTAAAAAAAATAAAAAATATCTACAGCAGGTGAACAGTATGTGAAAGTCCGTTCCTAAAGAAATACGAAAAAAATTCCTGCAAAAACCTGAGAGAGGAATCTGGTCCTTCAGTCCATATAGTGTCCACTGAAGCCTCATCAGAAATCGTCTTGGTGGAATCAATAAAGCTGTTCTTAAAGAAAGGAAACAGTGAGAAAAGGCTCACGAATGGAAATTACACAAGAAAAGGACAGAAATCAGTGGAACAGGTCTGAAATGTGAAATTTTTGGTTCAAATCCTCATTACAGGGAGTGCAGAATTATTAGGCAAATGAGTATTTTGTCCACATCATCCTCTTCATGCATGTTGTCTTACTCCAAGCTGTATAGGCTCGAAAGCCTACTACCAATTAAGCATATTAGGTGATGTGCATCTCTGTAATGAGAAGGGGTGTGGTCTAATGACATCAACACCCTACATCAGGTGTGCATAATTATTAGGCAACTTCCTTTCCTTTGGCAAAATGGGTCAAAAGAAGGACTTGACAGGCTCAGAAAAGTCAAAAATAGTGAGATATCTTGCAGAGGGATGCAGCAGTCTTAAAATTGCAAAGCTTCTGAAACGTGATCGTCGAACAATCAAGCGTTTCATTCAAAATAGTCAACAGGGTCGCAAGAAGCGTGTGGAAAAACCAAGGCGCAAAGTAACTGCCCATGAACTGAGAAAAGTCAAGCGTGCAGCTGCCAAGATGCCACTTGCCACCAGTTTGGCCATATTTCAGAGCTGCAACATCACTGGAGTGCCCAAAAGCACAAGGTGTGCAATACTCAGAGACATGGCCAAGGTAAGAAAGGCTGAAAGACGACCACCACTGAACAAGACACACAAGCTGAAACGTCAAGACTGGGCCAAGAAATATCTCAAGACTGATTTTTCTAAGGTTTTATGGACTGATGAAATGAGAGTGAGTCTTGATGGGCCAGATGGATGGGCCCGTGGCTGGATTGGTAAAGGGCAGAGAGCTCCAGTCCGACTCAGACGCCAGCAAGGTGGAGGTGGAGTACTGGTTTGGGCTGGTATCATCAAAGATGAGCTTGTGGGGCCTTTTCGGGTTGAGGATGGAGTCAAGCTCAACTCCCAGTCCTACTGCCAGTTTCTGGAAGACACCTTCTTCAAGCAGTGGTACAGGAAGAAGTCTGCATCCTTCAAGAAAAACATGATTTTCATGCAGGACAATGCTCCATCACACGCGTCCAAGTACTCCACGGCGTGGCTGGCAAGAAAGGGTATAAAAGAAGAAAAACTAATGACATGGCCTCCTTGTTCACCTGATCTGAACCCCATTGAGAACCTGTGGTCCATCATCAAATGTGAGATTTACAAGGAGGGAAAACAGTACACCTCTCTGAACAGTGTCTGGGAGGCTGTGGTTGCTGCTGCACGCAATGTTGATGGTGAACAGATCAAAACACTGACAGAATCCATGGATGGCAGGCTTTTGAGTGTCCTTGCAAAGAAAGGTGGCTATATTGGTCGCTGATTTGTTTTTGAATGTCAGAAATGTATATTTGTGAATGTGGAGATGTTACATTGGTTTCACTGGTAAAAATAAATAACTGAAATGGGTATATATTTGTTTTTTGTTAAGTTGCCTAATAATTATGCACAGTAATAGTCACCTGCACACACAGATATCCCCCTAAAATAGCTAAAACTAAAAAAAAACTAAAAACTACTTCCAAAAACATTCATATTAATGAGTTTTTTGGGTTCATTGAGAACATGGTTGTTGTTCAATAATAAAATTATTCCTCAAAAATACAACTTGCCTAATAATTCTGCACTCCCTGTAGTAAGTACGGATGGGTCAGGACAAAGGTACAACTGTCATGGCGTATACGGCTGGGTACGCCGGCGTAATTTTGAAGCAGACCCAAAAGCAGGACCGAAAAGCAGGACACGGAGGACGACAAACTGTGATAAACAAAAAGCAAGCCTTTATTATGGCTGAAACAAAGTGGCACGACAAAACAGCAGGGACAGTGCCCAGACTAAACTGGAACCTAAACTGGAGAAACTAAGACTCGACTATAAACGACTGCGATGATTCTGACTGTGACGACGTGCTGGCAGGTAACACAGACGACACGACAATGAACAAGGGGACAGGGAGGACTTAAATACACACATGAGGTGATCAGGAGAAGTGGAGACACATGAGGACACAGCTGACTCGAATGAAACATAATGACAACACAGGGGAGAGTAACACTGGACACACCAACATGAGACACGGAATTCCAAAGTAAAACAGGAAACATTACAGGCACAGACACTGAACTAAACCTAAGAACAAAACTCTTAACTAGAATAACTCTGAAGCTTAGGATTATAATGTTCATAACAGGATAAGTAAAGACTCAAAAAATAAACCATAATACAGAAAAAACATGAAAATATAAGAAACTGAAAATGCTGGGTCAAAATGACCCAAAACCAGATGGCTGTGAGTTTTACAGCAATCTGTCAAACACGGTGAAGTCTCTGTCATGGTTTGGGGCTGCGTTTCAGCCAGTGGTGTTGGACCTCAGAGTACAATCATCCTGACAGAGAACAGAGTAAAAGACAGAAACATCCAAAGAGGAGCTTTGAATGTCCTTCCAGATGCCTGGAGAACTGGCGACGTCCTAAAAAAATTAGAGAAGGCTGCATCCGAGAGTTCAGGCTGTCGTGGTCAAACCAAATGCCAACTTTGAAGATTGTTAGGTTTGTATAGTCTCTATTTTTGCCTATGCTGTATTTCCTTGTATGTTTGCACATGTTTCGAGGAAATGCTGCACCCTAATGCAAAATACGAATAAATGACAGTTGGCTCGAGACTTTTGCACAGTTTTGTCAGCTTGATCCCTGACGTGGCTCTATTCTGCTCGTCTCCAGCTCCATAGTTTCCCTGCAAGACTCATGATTCAGGATTTGTTATCGCCATCAGCTGCATGTTTGCTGAGGTCTCACCTGGACGTTAATGAGGTCAAACACCTGCGTGAGATCTGTTGGAGTGCTACAGCTGCCTGCAGATGTGAAAATCAACTGTTGGCAGCCCTGACATCACTTCCTGCGGCCTGTAGAGACCCTCCGACACTCTGATGCCATCTTTGGGCTCGAGAGGGAACTTTGTCACTCCCCCCTGATGAGCTCTAATGTGTTGGGGTTAATGGGAGCAATCAGAGGGTTAATTAGCCCTCGGCTGCACCTAGCAGCAACCGGAGTGTTATGAAAGCAGCAGTGGCGGTGTGGAGGGGGTGACACCAGCACGCACCTCTTTAACACATTGGGGTAAATCTGGACTGAGAAGAGGATCACAGAGCTGGTAGTGATCTGAATATCTCCTCATCTGAATATTTAAGCATCAAGCGATCAAGGAAATGAGGACAGACACAGAAAATCTTTACCACCTCACACCACAACACCTGCATTGTTTTTATATTTAAGAACATTATTTTAGACTAAATTATTAGGGCTTTGACTTTTTTGTGTTTTCTACGTTACAGGCTGCTGTGATGTGCTTTCAGACTTATAAAATAAAGTATGAAATAAAGTCCTTATATCTTGGTCTGTATTTGTGTTTATCCAACTTATACATTCCTTAAACTCAGGTAAAATGTTTAAATTGTTCTAATGTAGTTAGTTATAGCCTACAAACAGTTTTATGTAGAAAGAGTTAGAATTAGCTTCTCCCAAATTAAGCAACATTGACAGATTTTGAGGTTACACCATAGTCTCTACAGAGACCAAACTAGTTTTTATATCAGGCTGTAAACATTTTTATTTTTACTGTAAATCTGGACATTTTTCATGGGAGTCTGTGGGGACTGTCCGACTTTTGTAGCCTCTTGTGGCCGCCTCTAGAAACTGCAGCTTTTAGTTCTTCACTGCTGGCCTCATGTTGCTGACATATTTGTTTCATACTCACGTTACTAATTCGTTGTAAATTACATTTTTTAGAAAGAAAACTTCCCCTGAAATCTCTGAGCATGTCTGAGTGTGTGTGTGTTAGTGACTCAAAGGTCAGACGGGTTCTTAATTTACTGCTCATGTCTGGATTAATTTCAGTGTGAGACAAGAAAGAGATCACATGAAGAAGAAACCTCAGGAGACGAGTTTCAAAGACATCCTCCTCCTCTTCCTCCTCTGACATATGAGCTGTAGGTGGGAAATAACAAGAACAGAAATAATAAGGAAGTCGTTCCAATTACCAGATAAAGATAAATCCAATAATGAGATTATTGGGATTCTGATAGGAGTGAAGTGATGTAAACTCTGGGGATGATCAGAGGGCACAGAGCTGTTTCTTCATCCTGTTAACATTTTATCAGCGAGAAGGTGAACTTTGAAACCCATCCCTGCTTCCTGTCGCTGTGAATGGTTAAATATTTGCTTTCTTTTACATTAAATATATTTGTGATACGGTTAACTAACTTTTTAATGGCGTCCCGCAGGGATCAACACAAGGACAACTTGCATTCCGTTCCAGTGAACATTTGACGTTCAGGAGGTTATGTCTGTTTTACCTTGTGTTTTGTAGACCCTCTCCTGGAAATTTATGAGGACACTTAGTACAGCTTTGGACCCCTCTTACATCTCTGGATGAACAATATTGATCCAGCATGAGTATACATATGTACATTTGGATCATTAGTTTTTGTATTATGTAATTTTGACATTTTTGTGTAAACATTTTTAACTTTCTTACTCCAGTATTAAATCTACACTAATTTACATATTAAGTGCAAGTTCTTTAAAATAGGCTCTGACTGAAACATGAACATGGGCACTGTTCTATTTTAGCAGATTGAAAATCCAAATGCAGATTCCAAAGGCAGGCAGCAAGAAACACAACTCAAAGCTTCAATTGCAGGTTGAAGAAAAAATAAAAAGTCCAAATACAAAATCACACCCTTACTGAATATACAATGACATGGAAATAGTAAAATTATACTATTTTACCTCAGAAACACAGCTAAACACTGCTCAGGCTCACTAGTCTCTCCAAAGGATTGAAGAATGTGGTCCCAACTCTTACATCCTGAAATATGTACGAAAGCAGCCATGATACAGCTTCAACTCCTGGATCAAACCATGAAATTCTCTCTGCTGCTGCCTTCTCGTGAGAACTGGATGAACTCAGAATCTCACTTTTTTCCTTTTCTCATTTAGGAATATCATTGCTTTTTTTCCACAATCCGTATTTTTGAGGACATATTTTTTCCACGAAAACACAAAATGTTCACTGTGTATCCATGTTACATGGCAAGTTCAGATCCATAAAATTTGGAATTTCTTGTTTTTATGCAACATGTTCAGTGTGTAACGGCCTTAAAGCAACTAAATAAACTGGAGGGAGTGAGCAACACGAGAATGACAAACAGGCACATAAACAGGGGGACTGAGCCTGTTTATACAAGCTGACACACTGAGAGCTAATAATGGGGAAAGGAAACGGGAAAGGACCGAGTAACAGCTGAAGACAATTAAGGCAAACAGACGGGGAAGTAAAACTTAGAAGAAGACACAGAAGACAACGAACGATCACAATAAAACAGGAATTCTCAAATTAAACAAAGGCAAAACGTAACCACTTGACGTAGAAGGAAATGGAGGAAAAGCTAGGAAAATTAGCATAATTAGCAATACTACATAACCCCTAACCAGAAAAAAAAGGGAGATGTACAGAAACTAAAAACCAAAGGATGAAGCTACACAAAACCCCTGAATTGACAATGACAATCGAAATATAATTATTTGGTTATATAATTTATAATTATAAACCTTTAAACCTATAAAAGAAAACAGGGATAAGGCCTGAACAGTTAAGCAAGATTTGAGGTTCATCAAGGTAAAATTAAGAGTTAACCCTGCATTTTTCACAGCTACAAAGGTACTTCATCACCACGGTAAATTATGGGAGGCTGGAGATCTTTCATATGCTAAACTTTCTCTGTACAACCTTGCTGAAATTTGCTTTAAAACACAAGCAAGTATTTATTTATTTTTTATAAACTGAAGGGTTCTTTTTTAAATATCAGCCATCTCCTCTGCCTTTTTTATTTCACTGTCTCTTATTCAAATGTCTCCCTATTAGTTTTTCTTACCTCCTGCTGCTGCAACACGGAGAAATTTCCCCTCAAGGATCAATACAACTTATCTACCAAAATGTTATTAATATTAGAGGTAAATACACCTAAACTTTAATTCTGATTTGGGTTAAGACATGCGTCTCCTTCTATTTTATCTCTCAGTCCTAATCAAAAGGTTTCAGTTTCAGTCTGGTTGGATATTTTCCTCTCTGCCTTCAGGCTGACTGATGATCAGCATGTCGGAGCTCATCTCACCGTTAATGTTATACATGAATTAAGTAAATCCTCCCCCAACACACACATATATGCATGCTAAAACACCGTCAGCACTGGCAGGAAACCTGCTGCGTGTCCGTGGTGTGATTTTCTCACCTGATTTAAACATTAACATCAGAGCTGCTGATATCAGTGATATCATCTGAAGACGTCTATTAGTTTTCACTGTTTAGTCAGTTTAAATAAAGATAACGTCTGTGTGGTACAGGAGGTGAAGAAAAGCCACCACCTCAAAGTTTTTGTAGAAAAGCTTTTTGCAGCTCCCACTGATATTGGGTTTTATTTTTATTAAAAAAAACATTCCTTTATTAAGGAATCTTGGTTGGGCTATAACTATTCCCATGATGATTACTTGCTAACATGGACAAATTATTTTAAACCCAATGTAGAAATCAGTTGGTCGTCCTAGCTTTGCATGTAAATAAAAACAGACTAAAATGCTATGAAAATCTCAAATTGAACAAATGTTTGTCTTGAAATGGTACATTTAATATGTTAATGTTTTATTGTGAATAAAATAGATTTCTGAGATTTACAAATCATTATGTTTTATTTTTTATTTACGGACTGCAACACACGTGTACGTGTGATTACGTCCTGTAGGGTAATCTGTAGGATACAGGTATTATATGTAAGTCAACAGAATAATCTCTCTCTCTTTCTCTACATATATATATATATATATATATATACATATACATATACATATATATGAATTGGATGACATCTAAAAGTGAAATCAGTCAAACGGCATGGCAACATCCTCTCAGAGGGGTAAAAGCCTGACACAATGTTTGGATTCACATTGATCTCTGTTTAATGAAACTGTCTGCCGGGTGGATGCCATCTCTACTTCATTAATTACCCTACGATAAAGCAGAGCTGAGCGGCTGGTGTGGGAACGAAGCCGGGGGTAATCCCTGTGTAACGTCGCCGCTAACGAACCCGTGAGCTGTGCCTCTGCATAATTCCCGCAGTTTGGGGTCAGTCGGAACAATTCCCATCCAGACGACCTGATGGCAGTTTGATATTCAGATCACAGAGACACACACTCTCCTCGCAGCGAGTCCTTGCTGCTCAGATTGTAAGTTCAGCGTAGACACCGCAAGAATTTAGATACAGACTCTTGATAACTACACATCAGATCACTGAATTTAACAACTACACTTGAACCATTGTCTGTGTTAGCTTTCTTTTTACCTGAGAGAATCATTGTGGGAATGCCAAACATAAACCAGTCAAGAGCAAGTTAAGTAGTATCATATATTTTAGTATATTTTAGTGTAGCATCTTAAGCCATATCTTACAAAGGTCATAAATGAAACTCAGCTGTAAACTTACAGGAATGCTAAACGTCCCTCTCATTGTCACAGGAATGAACAAAGTATTAATTTACTGAAACTGTGTAAATGTTGTCTAGGTCTGTTTTACTCCGATTGAACTGCAGCTGCTAGAACACACACCAAGACTACCTGTTCAATCAGTAACATTAATTTCACTTTGATCTGCATCAGTCTGAACTGGATCCACTTAAACATTAAAGGTTCATGTCCCACAGACTAAGAAAGGAGACGTGGAAATTGCTTTAAAGTTTCAGAGTCTAATGTGCTTTAAAAACACAAACTGGAATTAAAATGTTTACGTTATCGTTCCGTGCGATAAAATTGCGCTACATTTTACTGTTATATTTTTATGTTATTTAGATTTTTAATCACCTACATCATTTGGTAAATTGGAGCAGGTGGCACTCACAGGGATCATTTTGTGCAGAATCAGAGTCATATGATGTGTAACATGCCCTTTTTTAAGTGATCGCACACAGAGCCTAAAACAACCAGCTTAACAGAGTTTATAATCATCATGATGCCTGCGATCTCCAGCTGGATTTTATGTTTTTTCAAGCCAGCTAACACAAAGAAAGGCTGACTGTGCTGTACTTCCTTTGCAGTCACACCCCTCAGGTTAAAAACAAAATGAAAAAACACAAAGTTCACTTGTATTGCTGCAGCTTATTTTTAATGAATGTGCTGAATACTGGTTTACTTTATTGCAGACAACATAATGGGACCACATTAAGGGAGATGTTATGTACCTACTACTGAAGATAGTGGTGACATTTAAAAGTTATTATAATTATAATCATTTAATATCATACACGTTGTTCTTTTGTACAACTTTCAGAGAATCTTTTCACCTCCTTTTAGTTTCATTTTAGAGTGTAAGCTGACTGATTGCTATGTGGTGTACATGAGGTTAGCTTACAAAGTTACAACTCTGTCGGCTTGCACGAACACATATATGTGGAACAAAACAAGGAAAATCATTGCATGCCTGAAGGGAAACACATTTTCTAGAAGGCCAGAGCACCTTTTGGTCTGGATGCCTGAACCGCCTTCTTGACCCTGAAAACCCAAGGCCAGGCCTATGATTTGTTCTTCTGCATTTTTCCTTCTCATATATCTACAAATATCAGAATATTGTTTGCTTCCTTCCCTTCTCCTCGTGGAGATGTTTCCCTTGGAGCAGCAGGATGAGCAGAGTCAGCCGTGTGCAGGTCGGAGACGCAGCAGGAGGAACAATGAGATCTGATTTGGTCGGCTGGAGAAGGCAGATGCCTCTGACATCTGGGTGATGTCAGCGCGTTGTCAACACATTGTTAGCGCCTCGAATGTGCAAACAGATTAACAGGCAGGAGAGCAGACACACTGCTGCTCTTTCTGCCCAGAGCCGAGCCTCCATTTACTGCTGCGCGATCACACCAGAGCTGTCGCACAGCAAATCTGCATTTTATTCTTAAGCAAAATAGCTACAACTACAAATATTTTGCACGGATTCATCAAACACTTATAACCGTTCCTCCAAAATCAGTTAAAATTTCATCTTTGTACGTGCAGAATGTGTCAGATCAAGAGTTAAAGCGTTAAATTAAATAAACTGAAAAGATAAATGTTGAATTGGAGATCAGTTGGTTGACTTGGACCTTAAAGACCTCCGACTGTCAGGTCTGTGAGGAAGTTTAAGTCTCCGTGGAGCTCCAACTCTAAGATCGAGGACTGAGCGTTTCTTTGACACCCACGTAGCAGCACCGCACCCCGGGCCGCCACACAATGCTCCACAGTGTGTTTCAACCCGGCCGTGGAGGAGGCCGAGTGGGCCAACGTGGACGGCGGCCAGACCGTTCCCGCCTGTTCCCCAGGAAGAGGAAGAGAGCGGGAGAGTCCGGGCCACTCCCCAAGCCCGGCAGATATCAGGCTTTAATTCAAATGTAAAGCAAACAGACGCAAACAAAGAGTCATTCTATGCCCACGCTCCCTCTGAAACACTCAGGATAAAACTAATCTTTTCTCCCCACTCAGTCCCTCTGGTCGAACTAGTCTTATTATTATTTGACCAAGGCTTTAGAGGTTAATCACCTCCAAACACGCTCCATGAGTCAACATGTTTGTGTTAAAACTGAATCACGGAGGAGCATCGGAGCGCGACTGTTTCAGCGCTGCTGGTTAACTCTCGCTCTGTTTTTCTGTCAGTTACACGTCTGCGTCCATGAATCGGATGAATGCATTAATCACTCTGCAGAACAGCAGCTGGACAATACAGTAACAAACATTTCAGCAAAACTGCGTCATTAATGCTTAATTCAGAGCAGCTACCTATTCTTTTACACCAGAAATGAACATGTTTACAGCGTGGTACAAAAACAGTTGGGTCCCTATAAAGGGTGTTAATGCTTTTTAATAACTCACCTGTTTAACTTATTAGCAGTGTGGCCTCTAACTGCCAGGTGGATAGCGACACAGGAGGCTGTAGCTGCTAGCTCTAGCCTAGAGATAAATGTTATTTTCTTCTTTGTTCTAGTAACAGTTTGGTCGTGAGGCACAAACACAAAGTCCGATATAATGAGTAGGACTTCAATGGTGAGCTGAGGTGAACCTCAGCTAACTGAGCTGGACCTCTACACCGTGTTTGTGCTCTTGGAGCCTTTTGGAGCATTCTTAATGCAATTTTTCTGACCAGTAATGTGGCTGCTATCGAAGAGTGCAATTTTTGGATTTTATTTGGATGTTACTCAGCATCAGTTAGCGTGACCAAACTAGCTAGCTTTAGCTGATAACTTGGCACTCTATGCCTCATCCATATATGGTCCCTTTTACTCCAAAAAATAAACATGGAAGCATCCATAAAGCTAAAAAAAAGTAACTGGTGACATCACAGTGACTATGTCCATCTTTTACCTACAGTCTGTGAGTTTAAATGAAAACTAGAACAAATAAACTGAATTAAAATCTTTTAACTTATATGGAATGAACAGCGGGTCCCTCTCGCCGCCACTTTCTCCATTTCTTTAGTAATTACTACCAAACTTTGTTGGAAACTTCTTTACATTTACATCCTGGTCCCGTGGATTTCATGCTAAACAAGCCTCTCCGGTTTTCTCATTGCGTTGATGAGTTTCTCACTCTGAATCCATCGAACACAACTTCTCTAACTTCTCAGTGAGACACAAAGAAAGAGAAAACCTTTGTTCACTTCATGTCACCATGAATATTCACGTTTCCTTCCCGGAAATGATTTCAGCCGAAGTCATTGCGGCTCCTGCTGGATAATTACGTCTTATTTTGAAATGTATATCTGTGGCGCCGCTGCTCCTGTTCATTTTAATTGTGAGGAGATGCGCACGAAGACCGGTGGAAAGCGTCTGGGCCAGATGTGATGGCGGCGAGCACGCGGGGGCAATTTGCATTTCATTTTCATTCGGATTGGTGGAAAAAGAAGAAGCTGTGAGTGTTTTAGTGGAGCTGGGTGTTTTTCCTGGCTGCTGACGGAGGACGGCGAGTGTGTGTTTGTGTGAAAATGGCTCCTCCTATAGTAATTAGCTGTGGAGGCTGTAATTGGGCAGAATCAGTCTTACTAAGTGATTTCCTGACTGTCAAATTAATGTGAGTGATACTTTTCATTTAGTTAGCATCAAACAGCCCCTCCACTCGGCCTCCATATGGGCGTCTGATGCAACGCTCGCCATTAAACCGACGCAGCCAGATGTTCCCTCGCAGCCCCGCCATTATCAATGCAAATTTATTCATTAAACAATTTAATTGTGTCAATGATTGACAGGCGGTGGCGTGATGACGGAGGAATGTTATGAAGCTAATAATCTGTTAGTCTTATTAACTCCCTGTGTCAGCAATATGGCTGTCAACATTTATGTGGATTAACCCTCCTAATGTCGCGCCGCACACCGTCAGCTGCTCGCCATGACAACAGACGGGCTCACCGGTTGGCAAACACGCCTCAGGAAGCACGGCGCCGCCACGGTCAGCTGACGGAGAGATGCACTGATCAGGAAACAGAGTAGTGGTTGTAATTCTGTACCTGTGAGGACCTGAGCGGCGTCACGGCGAGATTACGTAATATCAGGGAAGACAGGAAGGTACTCCCACACCGCTACCCTCACACACATCCAACCTGCACTCACACTGCGATAAAATCCCAGATAACAGACATGTTCAGACCTAATCTCTGCTGATTTTGGCTCGGTAAGGTGTCTCCTAAATGCCACAACGCGCCTGACACCTGTAACTGCAAACATGGGCCACAAGTAATCTGAATTTCTGAAAGTATTGTACCTTTATGCAGGGACTGGACTGAAACGCTCCAGGCCACTCTGATCACATAAACCAATGCTAATTTTGTAGGCTAACCCTCAGAGCTAATAAAGACAGACAGAACTACACCTTTATATCTAACATTTCACTAGCTGGGCCCACGTCGTCATTTTAGGTTTGACAGCATTTTAGTAGATAAAGGTGAATGGCTTGGACATGAATTGAGCTGTGGTTTGGGGAAGGCCTCGAAGGGGACTGGCAGCGGCTCCCAGGCCTGTCAGATCCCCATTTACTAAATAGAAGTGAAGAAGTTAAAGAATTGAAAAGGGGAGGGACGGTGGGGCACGTAAACGAGAGTGAACAGCTTGTAGAACTGAAGGAATCTATATAGATGAGAACCGGAAGGAGCGTGTTTGGAGGCGTGGTCCTGCTCCTGAAATTCCGATACTTAATCTCCAAATAAATTAATTACAGGCAAAATCATGTGTAGGAGAAACGTAAATACACCAATCAGAGCACAGACATACAAAACAGTTAACCTGCAGTTTATAATGTAATCTAATACAGAAGCTCTAGACTACCCATTCATGCTACAGTCCCATGATGGAAGATGCTTGGAAATTGCAAAACAACCAAAATTATTGCGACTGTGAACTTAAGACCATGTTGCCTTTAAATCTTTCTTTAAAGAGTTGGTTGTAAGGTTGTAACTACGGCCCACATGCTCATATTTTCCAGGGATACAAGTATTTGAAGGATCACACTCGGGCCCACTCAGACTTCAGAGTGGACACAAGCTTAGGATAAGGACTTCTTCATAGTGAGTAAAACACTCAGCACCATATTAGCGACTAACCTCGTGTTGTGGATGGAACATCTCAGACGTTATCTAGGTTTAAGTTTGGTTGGTTTTCAGCATCTTCTTTCTGACATTTGATATTGTTAATCTCTGTCTCTCGGGGACAATCAACGTGAACTTTTGTTGAGAGCATTTTAACCGGTGTGCGTCTTTTCTATGCAAAGATACAGCACTGCTTTATGTTTTAATTTATTTAAGAAATACTTCAGAACATACAACTTTAAATAAAGCCCAGCTAGCTAATGTCCTTCTAACTAAACTCTATTTCTGGTAAACTTTGTAAATCCTTATTAAACTTTATCGAAACAGCTGGGAGAACAGTCATACTGACAGTTTTATTGTAGCTGAAAGAATTTGGACCATTTTTAACTCTTAGTATCTGTGTACAGTAACTAATGCTGCCAGAGGTAAGTCGATATGCCGTACCTGATGACGGCAGACACGAGGTTGAAGTAGAATCTCTAAAATTCAGTTTATCTGCGTTTTTATTCAGTTTGTTTCTGATGTTAAACCTGACATCGGATCACGGACGGGTGGAGTTCAGCTTAGCTCAAACACGTTAACATTTTCTTTTTTTCAGCCAGAGTGACCCCAGAGGACCCGAGAGGGATGTGGGACGGTTATCCTTCCTTAAATGACACCACAGATAAAAGGTCAGGGAACAAAGGTGGTATTTAAGGTTAAGCAGAGGAGTTTAAGGGCATTAAAGGAGGACAGGTGGTAGGAGTGCATGCTGGGAGTTGAAGTTCAGAGTATTTCAGCAGGGTTTACATTTCCTCTGCAGGCTGAACACAAGAGAGCGACGTGGGAACGCCAAACAACAGCGGCTCAGTTATGGGTTTGGAAATGAACATCTTGAAATCCTTTAAACTCATTATTCTGCCAACAATTAGACCGAGCCCCGGAGCTGGTTCCAGGTCAGAGTGAGAGTTTCACACGAGTACAAAACAAGAGAAGAAGAGTGATCTGAATACAAACTATGAGACGAGTGTGTGTGTTAGAGGAGCCTGGAAGTTGGTTCTTCACCGGGGGAACAGCAGTGGGTGTGTTTTCCCTGGGTTGAGCCTCGCAGGCAGGTCTGTGTGTGTTATGACCTCGGGCAGGTCCGGTCCTCGAGGACGGTTCTGGTGGTTTCTGGTTTTTATTTTTCTGGAGGAGAGATCGCTTCAGGAAATGCAGCTCAGCAAAGCGTTCAGAATCACTAACATCAGCGACACAATCAGAGCTTCGTCTGCATTTTGAGGCGTTTTAGGGAATGAAGGGGCTGGATTTAATGACTTTCCATTTAGATCATATTAAATAAAATTTAGAATAAAGTCAGAATGCTTATTTTCTGTTATAGGACAATCATTTTTTTTGTTTTGTTTTGTTTTGTTTTTTTGAAAAGCTTTCTCTGTTCAGCACATCCTGATTATACCATCAACCAGCAGAGGACAGAGAGTGAATTCTTACACTTGATTTTTGTCCTGGTTAAATCCATAAGTCCTGTTTTTACTGTATCATGAAAATGGCCCTCCTTAGATTAAAAAAAAAATTAAATGATAATATTAATTGTATGTAATATTTTATTTGTGTATTAGTTTGGCTACTTAGTATCTCATAATTATGATATTTGTATGGCATACTTTGTGACTTTCTTCCTCAGTGGTAGAAATGGCTTTTTTAAGTCTAATTGACCTTTCATACATTAAATTATTTCTGTGTTTGATGCCCATTTTAAAAGATAAATATAAAACAATGTAAATAAATAAGAAGTCAGAGAACCATTTCCCTCACATTCTTTCCTCTGGCAGAAATAGGCTCCCATTGAAGAATATTTTTAATACTAAACTCCTTCCTCTACTGATCTTATTGTCTGGAAGCCTATTTGTTTACTCTCTCGTGGCTACGGACATGACAGTACCGATGTTTCCATGACCGATTATTGAAAAATCAGGTCAGTTAGAAAACATCCTGCGATTCACTCAAAGGCAAATAAAAATTTCAAAATATAACTAGAAATATTTTAAGATATTAACCCGAATTTTTGACCTTTGCCTAGCATTTTTTTTCTCACCGTGACAGAAACAAACTTCTACAGCTGCTGATATTACAGTGTGTAATTTTATTAGTTCTATTATTACTTTATCTTTGCAACAACGCTTTTTCCTTAACTACATCTGAGGTTGGTGTAACTGACAAACTTTGACCCTGTGGTTTTGCTCTCAGTATTGTTATGTTAGCTGTAACATCTGGTAGTTTTTTTTCTACTTACACTATCAAGTTATCATTAACTTATTGTTGCAGGGTATTATTTCATGAATGCCGTTTGCTTTCATTGAGGCTGAGAGGAGCGACAAAAGGAAGTAACGTGTCCGTGAGTACCAGCAGTAAAGCCTCTCACACTGAGCTGAAATCACACAAGCCTGTGCAAGTTAGGTGAATAATGTCAATACTGTGTTTTTTATTTGCCCTTAATTACTTTTTAATATTACCAGATCAGTACATGAATATTGTTGGATTGATGCCTTTGTATTATTTTCCAATGTGTGGGAATCCTCCAGTAATATGTGGAAGAACACAAGGGAGTGCCAAGGAATAGGCTAATCCAGATAAGAGTGTGTATTTGTGTGTTGCTGTGGCTGTATTTTTCTCATGGTTGTTCTTTACTTTAATATATAGAAAAAAAACTAACTTATTTTTTTCCCAACATTTCTTCAAATAGAGATGTAACACAACCACTGAGAATGACCATGAAAGGAAAAAATAGGCACAAAAGTAATGAAAAATAACACAGAAAGCAAAACAAAGAAGTTCATCTGAAGCAAAAACAGAAGAAATACAAAAGAAGATGAACCCAGACCACAAAGAAATGGAGGAGCAGGAAAATCAACCCGGAGACGAGAAGTGGAAATCTGTTCGAGGAGCACTTTCGTGTTGTCGTTCCTCCTCCTGGATCCTGAACCGTTCTGACGGTTCGGCCTTGTTCCTGTGCGAGAGGAAATGGAGAGTTACGGCAGACATGAGGGCTGGAATAAACGCCGCTGGAGCAGCAGCAGCTTTCAGGGCCCATTAGAGCCGACAGCAAACAGCAGCGAGAGCCGTCCAATCAAACATCCATCGCTGCAGGACGAGTGGGAACCGACAGCGGCGCGCACAGCCCGTCTCCCCCGAGACGGTGCTCGTATTATCCAGCGGTAAACACAAACCTCCTCCTCTTCCTCCTCCTCTTCTTCTTCTTCTCTGATATGCGTTATTACTCTGACACCTGTGCCTAACATGTGGAACTTAATGTCTTTTCATTTGCCATTTGTTTCCTCCTAAACAAGGTGCAGGGTCCGCCGTGGGTTTGTCTGCCGGGAGCTCTACAGCAGCTGGAGGTTTACAGACGGGACAAAATGTGCCACAACACCCTCTCCACCATAACGCTCAGTGTTCCAACCCCCCTGGCGTACACCGAGGCGTCAGGATTCATTTGTAAATGTGGATGTTGGCTTCACATGAGCGGCGGCAGCCGGTCGACTGATTCACGTGTTGTCGGCTGAATGAAAACGCTCGTCTCCTCCACTGCAGCACGGCGACTCTGATGAGATGACTGACAGTTCGACACATAGCATTCAACGCCACTGCAGATATCACCTGACTGACGAGAAACCAAATCGAACAGGGCACCAGCTTTTCAAAATCATTTCCATTTTAAAGCTGACTGACATTCGACCAGAGGATACGCTCAAAATTAACACAAAGACAGCAAGATCAGAACCCAACTGCAAAAGATAATAAATGATAAAGACTGTCCGAGTTGTTAAAACAACCACAGACACAATGAAATGATGACCAGCCCGGAGGGGGGGGGGCATAATAGTAAAAAACACAAAGTGCCACAAAGAGGCTAAAAAAACAACAACAAAGACCTGAAAATTGTAAAAAAAAAAACCAAACAAACAAAAAAAGACTACGCCCAGAACAGCCAAGAGCAAAAACCAGGCTGGTGCACTCTGCTAGTAACAATAAAAAAGCAATTAATAAAATTAGTAGAAGCACAGCAAGGAAGTACTTCCATTTTTAATCTTTCTCCTACATTGATTTTACATCGATTTGTTCATTTTAAGCCGTTATTGGCGTGTTTATGGAATCATCTATGGTTTAGTTTTAAATCTTATTTAATTTATTCTTTCCAAAGTACGTTAACTAATAGCCAGTGTTGCCACAGTTACTTTGAAAAAGTAATATATTACGGACTACTGATCACTCCTTCCAAAAGTAACTTAGTTACTTTACTGATTATTTTTAAAGTAACTAAGTTAGATTACTAGTTACTTTATTAGTTACTTTCAGAAGCTGCCAATAACACTCCCCACTGCCTCAACATAAAAACATCAACTGGTTTTGCCAATACTCACTTTATTGGAAGTGTATTTTAACAGTAATGTAAACAATATATCTCCTGACATTTGAAGTTGAACTTAAAACTTTTTTCCTGACAGAAATACTTCTTTGTATGAAAATAAAGACAGTCTTGTTACTTCACTTAACATAAATACTTTTTATTAAAAAAAAAATAAGTCGACTTCATTTCACATAAATGCTTTTTTTAAATAAAAAATAAGAGTCCTTCTTGACTTCATTTAACATAAATACTTTTTATAAAAAACAAACAAACAAACAGTCTTTCTTGACTTCCCTTAAGATACTTTTTATACCATCCACATGTAAGCACTATTGTCCGCTTTTGTAACTTTGGACTAATCTTATGAAAAAAAAGAGACTGCAGGTCCAACTTCAATAAATTGCCTTACTTCCTTGCAAGTAATTGATTTAACTTAATCAACTTGACAACTTTTATAAGTTTATTAAGTGACTTTGAAAAACTTAATTCAATTACTTGTAAATAGTTATTTAAATTGGATTCCCTATTCTCTTTTTTTCAGTATACGTTGTCATCGCATGTTATGGGGGAAACAGTAGAGTGGAGCGAGTAAACCAGTGGTTGTACCTCATTAACAGAAGCTTCTCAAACCTTTTGTCAGAAAGTCGATTTCTTTTAGACGTGAGCACCAAACCTCCCAGACTAAAAAGTCGCTCCACAGGAGCACTTGATGGGGTTGGAGTGTTTTAAAATTGTCTTTATGCTTGAAAACTTATGCAGAATCTGAAGGTCGTAGCCTGACATCAGGTAGTCCATGACTTCTTTTTCTGCAGAATAGGTCTCCTCCTCTGGCTCTGCCTCAAAAGTGAAAAAGTCCATCTCACCTTGGCTGCTAGATGTAGTAGCACTGGGCACACTGGCAGGGTTTTTTGCAACAGGAGCAGTGGTGCAACACTCTGCTGTCAGAAGCTGTTTTACTCGCTCCCTCCTTCCTGCATCTCTCAGCCATCGGAGTTTGAATTTTGGACAACTGGCAGCTGCGAGAAGGGCATCTTTGTCGTCCAGCACACCGGCAAAACGAGTCTGAATAGCCTAAAAAACATAATCGATATTTTTGCATGTTTGTGAATTGTATGAAGCAAAAAATTTGACTAATTTCAAGATGGAGCGTACCTGTACAATGGCATCTGGAAGGCCTGCAGTCATCCTGGAGAGGTCATCTTTCACAGCCTGGGTCTTCTGCATCAGAACTTCAAGTGTTGGTAGTAAAGTTCCATATGGACAGTCGTCTTGTAAAATGTCCAGTTCTGCAGTCAGAGGTTTCATGGCCATGCAGTACTCATGCAGGAACTGGTAATCTTGATCTTTGAAGCACTTCAGTCCTAGCTTTGTGCACAGAGTATTCAGCTCACCCGTGGGGATTTCTGCAATTCTCTTTACAGCATCAAAAAAGGAATTCCACCTTGTGGACGTTGGTATTAGGAGCTTTCTTTTGCTGATTTCTTCCACTGTTTCTGATGCAAGTGTAGATCTACTGGATTTGGTCCAAAGAGCTGTGCATTTTGCTGTGCTGCTCCTATACACAGCCCTGCTCTCTGCATTGGTTGTTAAATGTTTCTCCACATCACGTGTGCAAATTATGTTGATGGTGTGCGAAGCACACCTGTGGTGCGGGGGAAGAGACAGCTGACCATCACTTTCATTCTCAGCCGAGAGGATTTCTGACAGATCAGAAAAAGTGACATCATCGTCTTTGGGGGTGGACTCTTCCTCCTCCGTCTCATCATCGGACTCCGTGACAGTATGATAAACTTGAAACGCCTTAACAAAGTTGGATCCATTATCAGTAACTGTTGCAACTACTTTGTTGAGTAATCCATAAGAGGAGTGAATGTTTTCGATTTCTGCACCAATGACATCATACATGTGTCTGCCACGAATTCCCCTACATGCTAATGCAACCTTGTGGCGCTCTAATGTGGTTCTACTGATCCAGTGGAGCGTTACTCCCATATAGCTTCTGTTGTTAGCAGTCCAAATATCTGCGGTAGTTGAAACAAAGTCAATCTCATTCAGTGCGGCCTTCAAATTTCTCTCCATTTCTGTAAACTCCTTCTCCAAGTAAGAAGTAAAAGTCGTTCGGTGAGGCAGCTCGGCATTAACAGAAGTAGGGATCTTTTTTATTATGGCACGAAATGAGGGCGAGTCAACAGTGTTTATAGGTAGCATTTCTTCTACAATATACTTCTACAATATAACTTCTTCAATTCTTCATCACTTACTGGTTTTGCACCAAAGTCCAACTTTTGTTGTTTGGGTGGTGTAGGACCTTCTGCGGAAGTCACGGCTCTCTGCTTCGGACCACTTGGTGGGACTCTCTCTGTGAGTTTGACTGTGCCGTGCTGCGACTCCAAATGTTTCTTTAAGTTTGACGTAGTGTTTTTGAAGGTAGATAACACTTTTTCGCCAACACAGAGTGTACAACGAACCTTAATATTGAAATCTTTAGTTGACAGAAACTCAAAATAGTGACCATATTTCCAGCTAAAGAACGAACATCTCTCTCCCTCCATTGTTGTTTACACTTTTTTACGTCGCTGGCTGCTTGTGAGCGGGGAATGTGACCTGTCGCTTATGTGACGTTTCACGAAACGTATGCGTTTGTCATCCGCCGAGACGAAAAGAAGAAACCAAATCTTTTTGCTTAAAAAAATAGTAACGCACAGTGGTTTGGACAAGTAACTTTAATCTGACTGCTGTTATGGAAATAGTAACACGTTAGATTAGTCGTTACTGAAAAAGTGGTCATATTGAGAGTAACGCGTTACCAAGCAACGCGTTACCGGCATCACTGCTAATAGCCTATAGCTGTTAGCTATAGGCCATTAGCTAACAGCTACAACTAGAATTACCAGCTCCCAGCTAACAAATTGTTTCTTACATATTCTTCGATACCTTCACTTTGTTCTGCTTGTTGGGAGTTTGCAGGATCCATACATTCAAATAGGACGTTGTTCTTTTAAAATGAGCATGTTAAAAAAATGTGTCATTTTGAATGAAAACATAAGAGAAGTTCATTTTTGTCATTAACTTTTAAGCAAAACATGAAAATCATTTACACATTTACACAGGATTTCTTCAAGTACTAGACTTTTTTGTCTAGTGCAGCATTTCACAACTCTCTGAATGCATGAAAGAAGTGTGTGACACATGCGCTGTCGTCTTTTACATTTATCAATTATGACAACACTGAAAAGACTGATCTCAAATAAGTAATGGGCAAACTTCTTCGTCCACTTGTCTGACTTATTGATAAATGGGTACTCCAAGGAGTGCTTCTCTTGGCCGCCCTCTGCCTCTTTCCCACATCTCCAGTGCTCATAGCAACAGGAAAGAGCTTTGACTTTTGGTTGCAGGCCTGGCATCCAAGCAAACACCTAGGAGGTGTGTGTCGAGCTCCTCCTAGAAGGCCTGGCGAGTCTGCTACTTGCTGATGTAACTCCTTTTGAAGGATGAAACTGTTAGTTACTGCAATGTACTGGAAAACCGTCATGTTCCATCTTCTGGGTTTGTGATCACTTGGATTTGTTTCCAGCATCTGATCTGACATGTCCACTCCTGCCATGCGTTTTTTATACTCTATGCCAGCGGTCCCCAACCTTTTTTGCACCAAGGACCGGTTTAATGTGAGACTGTGGCGGACCGCCAGGCGGCTCCGCTCACACCCAAGTGGAAGGGAAGTGCTGGGGTGGAGATTTTGGCGCTTACTGTATGTGAGGTTCAGAGAGTCGGTTAATAAAGTTGGAGTGAGACACTGAGACCTCTCCTGTCGTTATTACATACCTCCACATTGGTGACCCCTGTAGCGAACATGCTCGACGACGAAGCCAGCTCCGGCCTGGAAGCATCGGCTGCCGCCGGACTTTCACCTCCGCCGATGGCTGCGTTTGCTGTGGCGCTTAAATTGCCAGATTTTTGGCTTCACGATCCTCCTTCATGGTTCGTGCACGTAGAAGCTCAGTTTGCTCTTCGTGGCGTTTCAGCCGACGATACTAAATACCACCATGTGGTGGCCTCACTTGACCCGCTGTCAACCCGCCGCGTGATGACTCTCCTCCGGGACCCCCCAGCCCAAGGCAAGTATGCCGCTCTCAAGGCGCTGCTGCTGCGGCGTTACTCCCTCTCTGATACTGAGCGGGCCGAGAAACTCCTTTCCCTCGCGGGCCTGGGCGACGGCACCGCTCTCGAGCTCATGGAGAGCATGCTGTCCTTGCTGGGCGCGGATGACGGAGGATTTCTCTTCACCCACCTCTTTCTCCGACAGCTGCCGGCTCCAGTGCGCGCTGGACTTGCCAACTCCCCGCTATTGGCCACGAAGGATTACCGCTCCCTTGCAGAAGAGGCGGATCGCATCCTCCTGGCTACCAGGAGTTTCGGCGTCCAGGCGATTGTTCAGGACTCACCAGCGTTTTTCCCCGCCCCCTCACCGATGCTCCAGGGGCCCCCCGACTCGTCCACGGTGCCCAGAATTGCTGCACGGCGGCACCGCGGAAAAGGGCTTTGCTTTTATCACCAGCGTTTTGGACCGAAGGCACGGCGCTGTCTCCCGC
Organism: Oreochromis niloticus; assembly: GCF_001858045.2. Lineage (NCBI taxonomy): Eukaryota > Metazoa > Chordata > Actinopteri > Cichliformes > Cichlidae > Oreochromis > Oreochromis niloticus. The sequence continues at coordinate 9,314,273 of NC_031966.2, read as the reverse complement.
CTTGCAGTTTCCAGACCCAGGGAAACGGGCATGTCAGCGCTCTGTAGCAGCCGCGACCGCTGGCAACAAGGAAAGGCTGCTTTTCTTAGAGGACTCACACTCGGGGAGGCGTTTCCTGGTGGACTCCGGCTCACAGAAGAGCCTTCTTCCCCCGGCTGGCTCGGACAGACTAGCTGAGGGCTGCGGGCCATTGCTAACAGCAGCTAATGGCTCTCCCATCAAAACCTTCGGTGAAAGGTTGGTGACTGTTTGCTTTCATGACCGTGACTTTCAGTGGAACTTTATTGTTGCTGCTAGCTCTGTGCCTATAATAGGCGCTGATTTTCTTTGTGCTCACGGACTGCTGGTTGATGTTGCCAACAGACGTTTAGTTGATGCTGTGTCATTTTCCTCATTACCCTGTTTGACTCGGGGTGCTCAGCCCGTGGTGCATGCTAACTCAGTAGATTCGGGTGACGTTTTTCAGTGTTTGCTTTCTGAGTTTCCCTCACTCACTGTCCCCACTTTCTCGAGCACTGTGATGAAGCATGGGGTGGAGCATTACATAGCTACAGTAGGGCCCCCGGTGTTCGCGCGCGCGCGCGCCGCCTCGACCCTGCCAAACTGGCTGTCGCTCGGGAGGAATTTGCCACCATGGAGCGTCTGGGCATCGTGCAGCGTTCGAATAGTGCCTGGGCTTCCCCGTTACACATGGTCCCTAAATCTGATGGTCGGTGGCGACCTTGTGGGGATTTCCGCCGTCTTAATAATGTCACAGAGAACGATCGTTATCCCATTCCCCACATCCAAGATTTTTCCGCCCATCTTGCGGGGACCTCGGTTTTTTCAAAGATCGATTTGGTACGGGGATATCACCAGGTTCCCGTGCGCGTGGAGGATGTCCCCAAAACCGCCGTCATTACACCTTTCGGCCTTTTCGAGTTTCTGCGCATGCCGTTTGGCCTGAAAGGTGCCGCCCAAACCTTCCAGCGGTTGATGGACTCGGTCTTGCGCGGGCTGCCCTTTGTTTTTGTATATCTTGATGATATACTGGTGGCCAGCAGCTCGAAGGAGCAGCACATGTTCCATCTGCGTCAGGTTTTTCAGCGTTTGGCGGAGCATGGACTGATTATTAATCCATCTAAATGCCAGTTTGGGTTGCCGGTTCTCGATTTCCTTGGGCACCGTATTTCCGCCGAGGGCGCGGTTCCGTTGCCTGACAAAGTCCGAGCTGTTTCGGAATTTCCGCGTCCCATGAATGTTAAGGCACTGCAGGAATTTTTGGGGATGGTGAATTTTTACAACCATTTTCTCCCCAGAGCGGCACATCTGCTGAAGCCCCTTTATGGGCCGTTAAAAGGTAAGAAGGCTAATGACTCCGTTGACTGGATTCCGGAAAGCATCAAAGCGTTTTCTGATGCTAAGTCAGCGTTAGCTAATGCTGCCCTTCTGGCCCACCCATCCCCCTCAGCGCCGATTGCGTTGACCACCGATGCGTCGGACATAGCGGTGGGTGCGGTGCTGGAACAGCGAATCTCGGGTGTCTGGCAACCGCTCGCCTTTTTCAGCCGTACGCTGCGTGACAGCGAACGCAATTACAGCGTTTTTGACAGGGAGCTACTGGCGCTCGACCTGGCGACTCGTCATTTCCGTTTTTTTCTCAAGGGTCGTCACTTTACCGCATACGTGGACCACAAACCCTTGACGTTTGCCATGTCCAAGGTTTCTGATCCATTGAGTGCACGCCAGCAGCGCCAGTTGGCAGCCATTTCTGAGTTTACCACGAACATTCGGCACGTGGCTGGTAAATCCAATCATGTGGCTGACTGTTTGTCCCGTGCACTGGTTTCTCCCGTCTTTCTCGGCATAGACTACTCCGCCATGGCTGCCGGTCAGAGCGGTGACCCGGACATCCTCGCGCTTAAATCCACCCAGACGGGCCTCATACTGGAGGACAGACCCGTGCAGGACGGTGGTCCCCTCCTGGTCTGTGACGTTTCCACCGGCCGCCCTCGCCCAGTGGTTCCCGTTTCCTGGCGTCGTCAAGTTTTTGACTCGGTACATGCTCTCTCTCATCTGGGGGTCCGGGCCTCTGTTAAACTGGTCAGCTCTAAATTTGTTTGGCCAGGCGTTCGCAAATCTGTTAAGGAATGGGCATCGGCGTGCATTCCCTGCCAGCGTGCGAAGGTTCATAAACACACCAAGGCGCCCCTGGAGCAGTTCTTCATACCCGGCAAACATTTCGATCATGTGCATGTCGATCTGGTGGGTCCTCTGCCACAGTCACAAGGTTTTACGCACCTTTTGACTGTTGTTGACCGGACCACCAGGTGGCCGGAGGCGGTCCCCCTGGCATCCACTACCGCAGCAGTGGTGGCCAAGGCGTTTTTGTCAACCTGGGTCTCGCGTTTCGGCCCACCCGCGGACATTACGTCAGACAGAGGCCCCCAGTTCATTTCCGAGCTTTGGTCGGCCATGGCTGATGGACTGGGGGCTAAAGTCCACCGCACAACCGCATACAACCCGCAAGCTAATGGGATGTGTGAACGGTTCCACTGGTCGCTTAAGGCAGCTTTTCGCGCCTCCTTAGGATGGCAATTGGGTTGACTGCCTCCTGTGGGTTTTGCTTGGGTTGCGCTCTGCGGTTAAGGAGGATCTCGGCGCTTCCCCAGCTGAGCTAGTGTTTGGTCAGCCCCTCCGCGTGCCTGGAGAATTCTTGCCCGAGAATCCTCCTCCCTGATTCGATCCATCGGTGCTATCTCTCAACCCGCTTTTGCACTCGCTTCGGGTTCCTGGTCCGGTGCACCATTGCGTGCCTGACACTTTTGTTCCGAAGACTTTAGAGACTGCTAAGTTTGTTTTTGTCAGGCACGATGCCCACAGGACACCGCTGCGGCCGCTGTATGACGGCCCATTCAGGGTTATCGAACCGGGCCAGAAACATTTTGTTTTGGATTTTGGGGGTAGAAGGGAGACTGTGTGTGTTGACAGACTTAAACCTGCACATGTTCTTCCGGACAGTAATGTCGTGCCGGCCCAGGCCCCTCGTCGTGGCTGCCCTCCTTCGTTGGGGTTGACAGACTCTGGTTTTCCCCCCAGGACTACCCCTGGACCACCGGCGTTTGAGCCTCCTTCTGCCTTTCCTGCTCGCCTTCACCAGCCTTGTTCACAGGATGGACCTTCCTCTGCCTGTTCTCTCCCTCCCAGGTTCAGTCGTTCGGGCCGTTTGCTTAGGCCCAGGGTTCTGGACTGAATAGAGACCTAACTGTGTGTTCATGGGGGGGTATATGTGGCGGACCGCCAGGCGGCTCCACTCACACCCAAGTGGAAGGGAAGTGCTGGGGTGGAGATTTTGGCGCTTACTGTATGTGAGGTTCAGAGAGTCGGTTAATAAAGTTGGAGTGAGACACTGAGACCTCTCCTGTCGTTATTACATACCTCCACAAGACAATATTTTCACGGACCGGCCTTTAAGGTTTCGTGGATAAATACAACAGAATAAAATGATACGCCCAAGACAAAAACGGTGGTATTTTGTAAATATAATAATAAACTTGAATTCACTGCGTAATTGTGTAACTTTATTAACAGCGTCCTCCTGAAATGCGCCAACAACACTGAGAGTAACATCCTCCTCTGTGCCCAGTAATGCTCTCTGGTCGCTATGGTAACACGTAAATATTTCTTTCAAAATAAGACACACAACTACAACACGGGAAAAGACCCAGGGAAACCGAGTTAACGATAAAAACCCTGAAAACCATAAATTTCACACCCGAGCCTCAACTCTCGCAGCCCGGTACCAAACGACTCATGGATCGTGTCCAAATTCATGGGCTGCATGCTCCTGAGGACACATTTGTAGACCGATTACGTCACAGCGACGCGCCGAAGGCTGTCCAAATTCGTAGACTCCTCCGAATGCAGCCGACAAATGCGTCCTCCTTTTCCCCGAATTTGAAGGATGGGTCGGGTGTGTCCTTCGTGGCCCACCATATCGCAGAATTCAGAGCGCGGCCCAGCCAAACTCCAGTTTCTGGCAATGGCGGCCACTACTAAGTTTTAAAATTACTCTTATTACTCTTTCTCGGTCACAAAATAAGCTTTTAACATATTTTCAGGCGAGAATGTGGGTGTGTAAACTTCAAATATCTTCTCGGTTTATCAAGATATCGCATATTTGCAAAAGTGGTTCGACGTTTTCGGAGACGTCTGTTACCCACCAACTTGATAGTTAGCCGAGAGCTCGAGGGTCACTGAAGCTGCCGAGAACGGCACAACTCCTGGCACATCATTTTCAGATCACCGCGGACTTTCACTACTCAGGTTAAACGTAATATATAAGTCACTTAGACAACCTAAAAATGCTATTGTTTGGCTTTTTTCAGTGTTTTATTTGTTCGTGAGTAAATCGGTTTGGCTGAGATTAAAATTATTAGATTAGATTAGATAAAATAAAACTTTATTAATCCCCCGGGTGGTTTTCACACAGCTGAATAAACGTCAAACAGAAAACTGATTAAACAGAAGTGTGAGATGGTCGAGAATTTACGCCAGTGTCCTGTTATATTTTAGATAGCAAGGAGCAGACGGCAGAATTTATTAAACTCCACCGAGACAGCGGTGACGCAAATCTGAAGGCTAGACCGTCCAATTCCACGGCTGTTTACTTCCGGCCTACCCGACCTTCTGAGGACCCGGCCCACGTAGACCGCAAAGGCCGGGTCCTCAGGAGGATGCAGCCCATGAGTTTGGACATGACCATGGACTTGTACCGGTCCATGGCCTGGGGTTTGGGGACCGCTGCTCTATGCTATCCATCTGGAGTCAGGAGATGCTCTCAAACTGGCCATCGTCATTTTTCTGCAGGGGTAATTCTGTTGTACCCACCCAGTATATATGTATTTTTTTATGAAAAGGGGAAAATGGTAAAAACACAATAATTTTTTTTATAGAAAATGCAAAATAAACACCCAAATGCCAGATAAAATGTCTGTTTTCTGTAAAACTCTATCACAGTAGTGGTATTGTTGTTTAAAAAAATGTTGCAGGCAACAAGTTAGGGTTTATAAGCACTGAGGCCTTGTATGACAGTGTGGGTGAATGGGTGATTTAGGCTTTTACTAAGAAAGTGCATGTAGTACAGGTGGGTGGCTCGATCTAAATATCAGTAGTATGGATCGATACTAGCATGATAGGATCAGTACTACTGAATTTTGTTTTTGGAAGTTAAAAATGATTCCCCAAATATCGACTATGAAAAATGTCTGAATCTTCTGCTGCTGACTGTCACCTCTGTTTTATTTACAGCCTATATCACATTTCAACAAACAGAAGTTGACCCAAAGTGCTCTCAAGACAGGCACATTTACATTTTAGCCCAGTTTGAAAATACATAAAAAGCTGATAGGTGTGTTTTGTTGTGTTAACTAGTGTAAAGTAAAAATCACAGTGATTTAGTGGTCATTAAAATGTGTTCAGAATTTGAAAATTTATGATGATTCATCTCATAAGTCATGAGATAGTGTTTAAAAGGTAAAAGTATCGATATTGGGAATACTGGTCCCTACATTTACTTGGTATCAGATCAATCAATGCAGTATCACTTTGAGTGCTGACATAGAGGTGAAAAGGTCTATATAAGGACCTGTTCATTTGAATGTTTCTCATAGACCGCATGTGAGCTGCTTAGGAACAGCCGGTGGGATGGATGTTGCCAGCAGACCTGCAGCGGACATCCAGACTGGCATGTGGAGTTTTAGCGTGTTAAGACCTGCCAGTTTACGTTAGCAGGTTATCAGCAATTTTAAACGTTAAGTTTGATATCTAGCATTTAGCATTTTTAGGTTAAATTAATTGAAGATGTGAAAATGTGCTGCTGTGGTAATGGTTCAGGTGTCAGAGAGCAGCTGTAGCTTCAGAGTTTAATCAATAACTGTATTAATAATTTCCGATCAAATCCGTCATATCCGTCATACATGATCAGGCAGCGATCGACATGCAGACCGCGGGCCTCCAGCAGCCTGAACCGGTTTAATGAAGTCTTTGTGAGTGCAGATCATGAACCTCTCATCACACATTATTAAACACTCTGAAAACTACGACTGAATTTAATTTCCATGAGTTAATTCACTTTTCCTTTTTCTGACTGTTTTACGTGTAATTTCAGAGAGCTGAGGGGTCAGAGGTTAACGAGGACGTTTTCTTTACCTGATCCATATTACATGAAGTGATCAGTGAGCTGTCGGGTGAAACCCTTTCATCCCAGTCTGAAAGTTGAATGTGTTGTAAAAACTACAAATTATTAAATTATAAACACAATAAATGAGTCCAGATAAAACAATCCCCCGGTTAGCAGTTCTTTACCTTGGTGAGTAATTTCTGGCAGGAATTATGGGGATATGTCCTTACACTTTTCTGATCACCTAAAAATGTTTCCTCCATCACTAATTTCATCTCATCTGCAAAATTTGTCTGTATCAGGATGTAATGAAAATCATCTGGTCCTTAAAATTGTTTAAATACAACCTCAGATGAACAACAGCTCATGACATATTACAGCTGTCATTATTTATTACACAAAACCTAAATCAGAAGCAGTGTGTTCAGTCTTATGCTTACATGTGAATGAAAGGAATAGAATAGAATAGAATGCCTTTATTGTCACTATACAGTTGTACAATGAGATACAGAGCATCTCCTTCTCAGTGCAAACATGCTGGGGGGGTACAGTTCTGCAGCGCTATATACATATGGACAGTATTAACAGAGGGAAAAAAAAAATATATATATATATATATATATATAAAAAAACACCCAGCACGCCCCTGCGGGCGGTTTATCCTTCAAGCTCGGGTCCTCTACCAGAGGCCTGGGAGCTTGAGGGTCCTGCGCAGTATCTTAGCTGTTCCCAGGACTGCGCTCTTCTGGACAGAGATCTCCGATGTTGTTCCCGGGATCTGCTGGAGCCACTCGCCTAGCTTGGGAGTCACCGCACCTAGTGCTCCGATTACCACGGGGACCACCGTTACCTTCACCCTCCACATCCTCTCGAGCTCTTCTCTGAGCCCTTGGTATTTCTCCAGCTTCTCGTGTTCCTTCTTCCTGATATTGCTGTCATTCGGAACCGCTACATCTATCACTACAGCCGTCTTCTTCTGTTTGTCTACCACCACTATGTCCGGTTGGTTAGCCACCACCATTTTGTCTGTCTGCATCTGGAAGTCCCACAGGATCTTAGCTCGGTCATTCTCCATCACCCTTGGGGGCATCTCCCATTTTGACCTCGGGACTTCCAGGTTATACTCGGCACAGATGTTCCTGTACACTATGCCGGCCACTTGGTTATGGCGTTCCATGTATGCCTTGCCTGCTAGCATCTTGCACCCTGCTGTTATGTGCTGGATTGTCTCTGGGGCATCTTTACACAGCCTGCACCTGGGGTCTTGCCTGGTGTGATAGACCCCAGCCTCTATGGATCTTGTACTCAGAGCTTGTTCTTGTGCTGCCATGATTAGTGCCTCTGTGCTGTCTTTCAGTCCAGCTTTGTCCAGCCACTGGTAGGATTTCTGGATATCAGCCACCTCCTCTATCTGCCGGTGGTACATACCGTGCAGGGGCCTGTCCTTCCATGATGGTTCCTCGCCTTCCTCCTCTTTCTTGGGTTTCTGCTGCCTGAGGTATTCACTGAGCACTCTGTCATTTGGGGCCATCTTCGTGATGTATTCGTGGATGTTTCTTGTCTCATCCTGGACTGTGGTGCTGACACTCACCAGTCCCCGGCCCCCTTCCTTCCGCTTAGCGTACAGCCTCAGGGTGCTGGACTTGGGGTGAAACCCTCCATGCATGGTAAGGAGCTTTCTTGTCTTTATGTCAGTTGCTTCTATCTCCTCCTTTGGCCAGCCTATTACCCCAGCAGGGTACCTGATCACGGGCAGGGCGTAGGTGTTGATGGCCCGGATCTTGTTCTTACCGTTCAGCTGACTCCTCAGGACTTGCCTGACCCTCTGCAGGTACTTGGTGGTTGCAGCTTTCCTAGCGGCCTCTTCATGGTTCCCATTCGCCTGTGGGATCCCCAGGTACTTGTAACTGTCCTCTATGTCTGCAATGTTGCCTTCTGGTAGTTCAATCCCCTCGGTTCTGACTACCTTCCCTCTCTTTGTTACCATCCGACTACACTTCTCCAGTCCGAATGACATTCCAATGTCATTGCTGTATAGCCTGGTAGTGTGGATCAGTGAATCGATGTCTCGTTCACTCTTGGCATACAGCTTGATGTCATCCATGTACAGGAGGTGGCTGACAACCGCTCCGTTCCGTAGTCGGTATCCGTAGCCAGTCTTGTTAATGATCTCACTGAGGGGGTTCAGGCCTATGCAGAACAGCAGTGGGGACAGAGCATCTCCTTGGTAGATCCCGCACTTGATGGTGACTTGTGCTATGGGCTTGGAGTTGGCCTCCATTGAGTTCCTGATGAAGGCTCTTAGGGTCCTGTTGATCTTGTACAATTCTAGGCATTCCAGTATCCAGCTGTGGGGCATTGAGTCATAGCAGACCCCCAGCAGACCCCTTCTTGTAATCAATCCAGGCAGTGCACAGGTTGGTCAGTCTGTGCCTGTTCATCTTAGCCGATATGATGCCTGACAGGCAGGTTATTGGTCGGTAGTTGGATGGGACCGGTCCCTTCTTGGGGTCCTTGGGGATCAGGACCGTCCGACCTTCGGTTAGCCATTCCGGGTGTCTCTCGTTAACTAGCAGCTGGTTCATTTGTGCTGCCAGACGCTGGTGGAGTGCAGTTAGCTTCTTCAGCCAGTAGGCGTGAACCATGTCGGGGCCTGGTGCTGTCCAACTCTTCATACTGGAGACCCTTTCTTGGATGTCTGCCACTGTGATGGTTACTGGACCCTGTTCAGGGAGGTCGCTATGGTCTGCCCTCAGATCCACTAGCCACTGAGCATTGCCGTTATGGGTTGCGTCCTTCTCCCATATGCTCTTCCAGTATTGCTCCGTCTCCAGCCTTGGTGGTGCTGTTCTCTTATTGTTCCCTTGCCACTGAGAGTACACCTTTGCTGGTTCTGTGGAGAACAGCTGGTTTATTCTCCTGCCTTCTATCTCTCTGGTGTACCTCAAGCGGCTGGCCAAGGCTGTGAGTCTTTGCTTGGCAGTTTCCAAGGCCTCAGGTATGGACAGCTTGCTGTATTTCTTATGCACCTTCTTTGTCACGCCTTTCTGCAACTCCGTTAGTTGGCTAACCTCCCTCCGTGCTACTTTGATCTTGCCCTCTAGCCTTCTTTTCCAGGGAGGGTACTGCCCCTTGTGGCTGTTCAACTTGTAGCCAAGCATCTCACTGATCACTGCTGCCGTAGTGTAGATCAGCTTGTTAGTGTCGGTAATCGTGGTTGTAGGTATCGTCCGTAGTGCTGCATTAACATCATCTAGCAGACCTTCTGAGGGTACTTCACGTAATCTTGGTAACCGGCTACGGGGGACCCAGGTTTCAAGCTTGGCCATGATCCTATCTTTCAGGTCAGTTCCTCTCGCACTCAACGATCCTTCTCCTATCGCACTTGGGGCTATGTACCCAATCTCGGGTGGGGGTGATGATATCTCCCCCCTGACCTGGCGTCCTGACTCCTCCTTGCCGTAGCATTTATGTTGTCAATCTCTAGCTGTGAGAGCAGTCCCTTCTTTCGAATGTTAGAACACTGAGCTACTAGTTGTTTCGCCGTCATTGTGGATGTAACCCCTTCCGCCAGGGTTACTTGCGTAGTAGCATTCCAACAACGCTCTGTTTTCGTCTCTTGCCCACCGATGCCTTCTTGTTCCAGTAGCCCACTTGTTGTCAGGGTGCCCTGGTTCCTCAACACCTGACGCGGACCTTGTTGATCCGGGCGACGTCCGAGCCGGCATGCCTTCATGTTTATCTGTCTCGCTCATGTCTGCGGTAGCCTCACTTAGCATAGGGGGTCTAGCCTTAGGACCCTTACTGGATACAGACGCCACAGGCAGGGATCGAACTTGCGATCTTCTGCTCCAAAGGCGTGTAGTCTAACCACTACGATATATATATATATATATATATATATATATATATATATATATATGTATACACACATACACACACACACACACATATATACATACACATATATATAAAAAAATAAAAATGTACAAATATACAAGCCGGTTTTTTTAAAAAAAAAGTCAACAATGAGCTCTTTGGTTTTCTTACTGTTCAGTGTCAGGTTGTTTTCTGAACACCAGGCTGCCAGTTTCAGGACTTCGTCTCTGTAGTCTGCCTCGTCTCCCTTTGAGATGAGTCCGACTAGCGTGGTGTCATCAGCAAACTTGATGATGAGAGTGTTGTTGTGGGTCGAACTGCAGTTGTGGGTGTAGAGAGAATACAGGAGGGGGCTCAGCACACAGCCCTGTGGGGAGCCGGTGCTCAGTGTGCAAGTGGAGGAGAGATGAGGGACGAGTCTTACAGTCTGGGGCCAGTTTGTGAGAAAGTCCTTTATCCAGGCACATGTGAGAGGAGGGAGGCCAAGAGTGACCAGTTTGGCGATGAGGATGTCCGGGATGATTGTATTAAAGGCTGAGCTGTAGTCCACGAAAAGCATTTGGACGTAGCTCTGCCGCTACTCTAGGTGACTCAGCACAGCGTGGAGGGCTGTGGCGATGGCGTCTTCTGTGGATCTGTTTGCGCGGTATGCAAACTGGTGGGGGTCGAATTCTGGGGGGAGGTAATCCTTGATGTGCTGAAGGACTAGTCTCTCAAAGCATTTCATGATTACCGGTGTGAGGGCCACAGGGCAGTAATCATTCAGGCTGGAGATGGGAGACTTCTTTGGCACTGGGATGATTGTGGCTGATTTTAGACAGGATGGGATGGCTGCCTGATCCAGTGAGAGGTTGAAGACTCTGGTGAAGATGAGGGTGAGCTGGTGGGCGCATGCTCTTAGTACCTTGCCAGGTACTCCGTCTGGACCAGCCGCCTTCCTGGGGTTCACTGCTAGGAGCACACGTCTGACATCGTGCTCCGTTACAGTGAGTGGAGCGGTGGCGGTGACGCAAGCGAAGGAGATCCGGAGGCCGGCCGCGTGGAAGGCAGTGGCGGCGACGATAGAGCTGGTCCGGAGGCCGCCACAACGGCGATGACGTCCAGCTGGTGGCCTGGAACATGGCCGGTGATGTTGAGGAGATGACCGTGGAAAAGCCGGCCATGCTAAGCGTGGACGAGGAAGAGACGTGGCAGCTGCAGGACCAGACGGCAGCGTGGCAGCTGCACATGGTGATGTTGCAGGCCGGATGGATCCCTCAGACCCTCCAGCGCACACAGGAGACTGCTGAAAGGGCCCCTCGGACCCTCCAGCGGAGACGAGGACGTGCTGGCCAGGCTCTCCAGAACCCCCAGCAGAGACGAGGACGTGCTGCCCGGGCTCTCCTGAACCCCCAGCAGAGACGAGGACGTGCTGCCCGGGCTCTCCTGAACCCCCAGCGGATGAGGCAGATGGCGGCGCGGGAGCCACAGAGTGCTGGATTGGCTCACTCAAGCCTGCAGCAGGAGCTGGTGCAGAACCAGAGGGTATTGGGACCCCTGGCTGAATGTGTAGCTGCTGCTGGTGACGGGGCTAATGGCTGGGCTACAGGGAGCAGAGCAGGTGGCTGAACTGCAGGCTGGAGTGGTGGTTGTGATGAAAACGGAGCTGGTGGAGGAGTTGATGACAGAGCTCCTGCTTGGGCAGCTCAACGAGCTTCCGGCTGGGCAGCTAAACGAGCTAAGGAGTGTTGTAATGGAGGTAGTGGAAGTTGAGCTAGCGGCTGTGCTGTAGGCTGAACAGTTGACTCAAAAAACACGGCCCTGGAATAAACAGTCCCAGAGTCAGAAAACTCATGATTACTGTCTCTTTCGCTCACTGCTGCCGGCAACTATGAAGTCTCAGGGTCCGGCTGTGGCGGAGTGTCAGTGGTGTGATCGCCGCTTCCCTTTTGACGACGGCTCTGATGGACTGGGCAGCTCCACGTCCGGCGAGTCGAGCAGGTGAGCAGTTGCGGCTGGGAAATGAAGGTGGAGCTCATTTAGGATAAAATCCTGTACGAGTGGGTGAAGCGAGCTGAGGAGCCAGGGAAGACCGGAAACTACTCGCTGTAGCCAGTTAGCTACAGCGTGGCGAAATTCTCTCCCCTCGTGCTCTAGCCACAGGTTGATCAATTTTTCCACAGAGTAAATTATATCCTCACGGAGCTCCTCTGGCGGGTCGAATGCCGCTGGGTCCATGGTGGCTGTTCCGTACTGTGGAGGAGATGAGAGGAAGGACCCACGAGCAGGCACTAACTTTACTGAGAGGGAGCTTTATTCACAGTGAGAGCAAACAGAAATGTAGTGGGCATGAAACAGAACCAAAAGATGACCTACACTGGGAAAACTAACAAAATAGACCTGAAACCTGGAATCAGAGACTAGGGGAGACGACAAAGGGGGGAAACACGGGAAGACAACACAGATGGACCAGCAACAAGCAAGAGAGAACACAGGGCTTAAATATACACAGGAGCAATCAGGGAATGGGACACAGGAGGGGAACACAGCTGGGAGAAATTGGGCTAATGAGGCAGGGGGGAAGTAAAACTAAATACACTGACATAAGACACGGACCTTCACAATAAAACAGGAAATACACAGAGATGCAGACTGGAGAGAGAGAGAACACTGAGGAGCAGGAGGGAGATCACAGATATGACGGGCTGGGGAAACATGGAATAAAACACGAGGGGAAACCCAATAAACTAAACAACTTAGGACCGATAGAAACTCCAAGAATAACAAATGAACTTAACATGATACAGAAACACAGGAAACGAAGAACACTGGGTCAAAATGACCCAGGACCATGACAGTTTTAAGCTGTGTCCCAAAACGTCGGCCGCATTTGAAGGCCGATTACGTCACAGCCAGGTGACGAAGGCTGTCCCAATTCGTCGACTCCTTCAAATGCAGCTGACAAATGCGTCCTTCATTTCCCCAGATTTGAAGGATGGGTCGGGTGTGTCCTTCGTGGCCCACCATATCCCAGAATTCATAGCGCGGCCCAGCCAATTTCAGTTTCCAACAATGGCGGCCACTACTAAGTTTTAAAATTACTCTTATTAATCTTTCTCGGTCACAAAATAAACTTTTAACATATTTTCAGGCGAGAAAGTAGCTGTGTAAACATCAAATATCTGCTCAGTTTATCAAGACATCACATATTTGCAAAAGTGCGCCGACGTTTTCGGAGACGTCCGTTACCCACCTGCTCGTTGGCAAGCCGGGGGGTTCAATGGTCACTCGAGCCGGCGAGAGCAGCGGACTCCCGGCTTCATCGTTTTCAGACCCCCGCTCTTTCGCTACTCAGGTTAAAGATGATATATAAGTCACTCGGATAACTTAAAAATGTAATTGTTTGGCTTTTTTCTGTGTTTTATTTGTTCTGGAGTAAATCGGTTTGGCTGAGATCAAAGTTATTAGATTAAATAAAACTTTCCATCGGGTGGGTTCCTCCGGGATTTTCACACAGCTGAATAAACGTCAAACAGAAAACTGATTAAACAGAAGTGTGAGACGGTCGAGAATTTACTCCACCGAGACAGCGGTGACTCAACTCTGAAGGCTAGACTGTCCCATTTCACAGCCCCGCACTTCTCGCCCTCTCGGTCTTCGAAGGACCCGCCCCACGTAGACCGCGAAGGCCGGGTCCTCCAAAGGATGCAGCCGACGTTTTGAGACACAGCTTTAGTGTCATTATTTTCTTAGGAGTTATCGATCCTGTCACTAGTTAGCTAACATAAACAAATGTAAGTCTATTAGCTGCAACCAACCAACCACATGCGGTCATGCTCCGTACTGACAGAAGATGGCGCTAAACATGTTTTTAAAACTTTAACTTTAAGCACTTATTTGTTAAATCCAGCTTCACAGACAGAGTCAAATCTATGTCAGTTTGTGAGAGAGAGCCTTTAAGGTGTAAATTAGTCTTTATATATGTACCATTTCATGTCCCCTTTAAGAGGGTCAGTAACAGCCGGGTGCTGCTAATCAAATGCATTGATTAGCTGATCATCAGCAAGTGTGAGCGCCTCCAGCAAAGCAACATTTTTTAAAGTCTGCAGGTCAGGAGCATTCAGGTGTGTTAACACTATGTCACAGTCATCCCAGGAGTGGACGTCCCAGCAAATTCATCCCAAGCTCAGACTGCAATGCTCAGAGGAACTACAAAATAATACAAAGAGCTCCATCTCAGACTCTACAAGCTTCAGTTAGGATGTTAAAGGTTAAAGTCTGAAACAGTACAATTGAAAAAGACTAACAGTTATGGCTTGCTTGGAAGGGCTGAAGGAGAAAGCATCTTCTTTGTAAGAAGAACATGGCAGCATGGCTTTGGTTTGTAAAACTGCAGCTGAACACATGAAAAGACGTCTGGAACAAACTAGATCAAAGTGTACATAAAGCACAAAACCAAATACAGCACAAACACCTCAGACCAGCTGTCAGCACTGTGGTGGAGGGGTCATGAGTCGGACACCTTGCATTCACTGTGTGGACAGTGGACTCTTCTGTATACCAAAGTATTCTAGAGTCAAATGTAAGGACATCTGTCCCACAGCTATTGCTCGGATGATGTTCAGTCATCCAACAGGACAATGATCCCACGCACTACAGGAAATCATTGACAGAATAGCTAAAAAAGAAAAGAATCGCAGTGCTGCAATGGTCCAGTCAAAGTCCAGACCTAACCCCGCCTGAGATGCGGTGGTGGGACCTTCAGGGAGCCGTGCATGAATGAATGTCAGTGAATCTCAATGAACTGAAGCAACCTGCGAAGAAGAATGAGCCAAAATTCCTCCACGTTGACGTGAGAGGCTGATGAAGTCGCACAGAACACGATTACTTACTGCAGTAACCTTGGTTTGGTTTTGTACAAGTAAATGATGACATGGTATAAATATGTTGTGCGGTTGGTCATCTGAATTTTAAAGTTTTTGTACTTTTTTGTCACCTGCCTCAGGTCCAGGTGTGATTCGGAGTCTTTTAAAAGGTGTGCATGTTTAAGAAGAAGACTTCCATTATTACCAAAGAATATTTTTACACCCAGCTGCACTCACAGATCAACACATTCATGACACCTCTGATCTGTCTGATCAACAGACAGATTTGAGCTTTTTCTCTCCTGATGTCAGTAAAAGTTATTTTTGTTCAGGTGCAAACCAAAAGCACTAAACGCTGCTCTGCTTCTGACTCTGTTGACTCTGAACATGTGTGTTTAAATAAAGTTGAGGCTGCTATGTTGTGTCGAGGCTTCAACTCTGCAGTGGAGAGAATAAAAAAAATAAAATAAAATAAAAATGACAAACACAGCACACACGCTGTAACGACCCCTGGCTGCACCCAGCATGCACTGCTGCTGCTGTGGTTTATGTTTATTTATGGGGGCCGGTGGGGGGAGGCGGGGCCCGCCTGACATGTTTATTGTGGCCCTCGGATCAGGAGTCGCCGGGGGCCACAGGTGCAGAGTTTTACATGAGGGGTGATTTACAGTATGGTCAGCATGGAGAGGGGGGAGACAGAGGGGGGAGCCGAGTCTCGTTTTCAGGGACAGACTGGAGGCTCTGAATTTAAAGCTGCAGGAGGTTTGTTTTTTAACCCGATTTTCTGATTATTAACGGAGAGTCATGTCCAGCTATTAAGAATCCTACACCAGTTACGCTGCTGCTTTTCCTCCTGTGAAAGTCTGCCTGCTTTCACTATTACCTGCAGTCAGCCACATCCACCCAATGCTATGGTGGTCCTGAGGGGTCAAATGCATTGAAACTGAAAAAAAAAAAATGCTGCTAAAGCAAATAAAACAATGGAATAAAACACATGGAAGTAAAAAAAAAGACAAAATCTCACAAAACACAACAGAAGCATTTTTGGGGAGACAATAAAGTGAGGGACCAGCTGCAAAGGTTGCAGAAACCACAACATGGGAAGGATTGCACTAAGATACGTTTAAAAGAAGCAGAGGATTTATCAGTGTTGTGTGTATTTTTTTTAGTGTGTTATGTACTTTTGCAGGATTTTTGCATTTCTCAATTTGCAGTGCACAATACCTTCATTTGCATAAAAATAATTAAGTTTGTTAGTTTCACTAAACATCAACCGGAAAGTCCACACTGAGCTGCAGTTCCACTAACGTCCACTAGAGGCTGGCTCCAGCACTGAGCCCATAGACTCCCATGTTAAAAAGTAAGCATGTTTACATGGTCTCTAAAGCCTTTTCCCGCCATTCCAGTGAACTCTACAGGATAGTTTTTGGACCTTCATTTTTCCAGATACGGTCATTCTGACTCGAATACATAAACGTGGTGGTGGTCAAAATGCTCATGGCTACATTCATCTTTCATATATCATCTGTGGCTAAAACTTTGCAGCCATGCGGCATTAAAGATGGCTTCTCTGCATCTCTCCGCTCCCTTGTGCGGTCTCGGTATCGGCCGCAGCTGCGGTTTGCGTCGAGAATCAGAGCGACTGAAGCGTCGGCAGTAAAAGGACGTCAGGCGCTGATGGATTTACGCAGCGTTTACCGTCCTCTGCAGGAACAACGAGAAACACTTTTACTGCTGCTCGAGTCTGCAGAGGCCTCAGGAGGAAATGGATCTCCTCAGGTTTTCCTGGGAAGGAAGGATGACGAGGGCGGGGTTTCCCTGGAGGGTGTCACCAGAATATTCGGACGCAGAGTTTTTAAATTTCACCTCTTCTTCCCTCATCCTCACCCCCAGCCCCCCTCCCAATTTCTCCTCCCTCTTATGTTTTTATGTTCTCACAGCAGCATCTCCTTCCATCCTCCACTCCCTCTCCATCTATACCTTCGTATTTCCAGCCTCCCTCCCGTTTTTATTTTTACATTACTCCCCCCTCCATCCTCACATTTATATTTTCCTCCCTCTATCCCCCCTCTCCTCCCTCCCCCTCCTCACTCTTCACAAACACGCCTGTAACCATGCCCTTTCCCTCTTCAAACTAATTACCTCGGCTACCTTGTACCCGCCGCCCCGCGGGACTCCAACAACTGTCAGACCAGTATTATTTTTGAAATTTAAACAATCATCTTACGTGTGCTGCTGCTAAGATCCTGGCCTTTTCGGCAGCTTCGACCTTCAGTAATTAATACCCCAGGGCCCATTATTGGCAAAGCCTTTATCCGCTGGGCCAAGAAGCCTCTAACCCGCTAATTACGGCCAAGCAGCTAATCTTCCAGCCGGCTGATTGACAGCTACACCTATTCTACTAATTGCCTGTTGCAGACAACACCTGGTGAACCGCAGCGCCGGGGGAGAGTGCCGGGCTCCGACAACGCCTATGGGTCCTGGGGGAGGCCAAACAAGTGAGGGAGGCTCTGAGAGTGAGGGCTTTGTATTGTCTTTATGTGCCAGAGAGGAGCAGGAGGAGACTGTGCGGAGGAGAGGAAGCTGTCGAGTTTGTGCATTTTTAATCGCAGGTATGGCGGCTGTGAGAGCGTTTCTGATAAAAACAGAGGAAACTGTAAAACACAAAGAGATGATGTGAAGGTGTCGGCGGTCAGAGCCCGTCGCCACGTGGACGAGTCTGATGTGATTTCATTCTGAGTTCATCAAACATGAAAAGCTGTTAGCATCTCTGCGAGGACGGCTCAGAGTCTATTTATGCCTCTACATCACCGTCCCTGCAGGTGCACTTGAGAGCCTGTGTTTGTGTTTAGTGTCTTAATGAGGACACCGTTGACCATCACTTCTAAATGGACTCGGGGAAGTCCACCTGAGTCCATTGTCTTGCACGTTAGAGTCCATTATGGCCTCTGTGTGGACACGAGGGAGTCCATCGTCCTCTCATATTATCTTTATAGACACACCTGTGTGCCTGCTTATCAGGTGTGTGTTGGACATGCGTGCAGGTCCATTAATATCTCCAATATGATCGAGACCTCAGAATGAATTCTGGGGTCTATGGAGGCGTGTAATAAAAATGTCATGAGTTAAACATTTTTCTTCATCATGTCATGAAGACAACAAGTTTAGTCTCATTTTTAAGCTGGAGTAAAACACCTTTCCGCGAGCACTGGGGACGTCCCCATAACCTTCAACCAGCACAACCAGCTGCTTCTTGCGTGCACGCGAAGGTTAAAAGATGTGAAGCTATTTTATTTTAGTTCAGACACACTGTGTTTCTTTTGCTGAGGAACACCTCAGGAGCGCACCCTGCTGCGCTGGGACCAAGATTAACGGGAAGTTGCGATTTTATAGTTTTTCACCTGATATCATGCACACATCGCTCAGGAGTTGTTCACCATATTGGATGTGATACAACCAAAAGTCATGAGGGAAAAATGAGTTTCCCCGACTGTTTGGCGAGCTGTTCCTGGAGGTTGCTGGTGGTTACAAAGAAGGTGCTCTGCCAAAAACCTCCTTTGAAAAGTGCAACACAGAGTGGAAGTAAGTGAAGTAAAAGTTGTGCCTTTTGAAACATGCTGGATGCAGCTCTGGGCCACAACTTTTACTTTGGTGAGTGTTTCCAGGCAAGTCAGCGCGCAAACTATGGGTGATCACGGCAATCTCATGGCGATCAAAGCAATCATAGGGAGGATTTTGCGGGAATACATTTTTTCCCTAGCGACAGACGGACGGTTGTCAGGAGGTCATGGGCTGGTCTCTAGGCCTGTCCATCATTCTCACCATGATTGTCACATGTCAGAAATGGCAGACAAGTTCAAATCTCATTGTTCATGGTTACATGACTGTAAAACGTCGATATCGGCTCAGGTTTTATTCTCTTGTTGACGTCAGTGGACTTCCAAGAGTCGATGGGGACACAGAGTCTCTCTGACAGACTCCCAGTTTCAAGCGGCTGCATCAAACTCTGTTACTGGCCATTTGTTTTGTCCCTTATTGACATAATCAATGGGCCAGGGACAGTAAAGGTGATTGGCCAGCTGCTGGTCCAGACACTAATTGTTTAAACCCCGATCAGTCACAAGTTCACCTGTAAGACAGTCTGCAAGAAGAACTACTTGTTTGTGCTGACTCACTACAAATAATCGATACTCCCACATTACAGGACGTGAAATAAAAAGGCCACCCTGCTGCTGCACACTTCACTGCGACTTTTTCACTCTAATTTGTTGAGAAAATAGATGTTTCAGCATGTGTAACTGTTTCTGTTTCTCTTTAATAACAAATGATAACACAACATTAGTGAAGGTAATCCTGTTGTAGCAGATGGTTGAGCTCCTGAGAGTCAGTTTTTATGTTTATGGTGTTGAAGTCCTTTTTTTAGCTGCTTGTGGATATATGGGAGTAACGGTCCATAGCGGACAGCACACTCATTGACCACCTTAACACAGTGTGTCAGAGCAGTAATCAAATGGTGTCCATGTAGTCCTGAATTTTTTTGATGTACCAAAGTGAGCAGCTGAGAGTGAAACATCTTTAAAGAGTCCACTGAACCTGGACAGCTACGAGTTCACTACTAGGACTTCACCTAAATCACATCAGCTTACTTCCATCTATAAAAACTCCAACTCTGTGCTTTTGAGTCGGGAAATTTAAAAGCACAGAAGCTGAAAAGTTAAACTGGAAAGCATCATCATTTGAGCCTGTGTGCATCAGTCTCACTCTTTGTTAGTGTGAGGTCGTTCCTCAGAAGTCTGAACTTAATTTTCTGACAGATTTTGCATCTTCGGACCCTCTGGGACCTAAACAGGAGTTTAAATAAAGTTCTGTGGCTTTGAATGCAGCACCCGCGAGCCCAGCAGCAGCTTTTTAAACAGGCGTGTTAAAGGTTAGCTGTGAAACACGCCGTTATTTTTCATGTTGTTTGTGCTCATTCTGCACTAAAGGTCACAGAGGCCCGTTTGCTCCTCAGCTCAGTTTTGAACATGCGTGATGGCGAGCTGGGGTTTGGAGAATAAGTCGTGGTGATATCTGAGCGCCTGACAGCAGCAGTCATGTCTGACGGCGGTCGGGGGGTTTGGGACTCGCTGTCAGTCTGCCTCCGTCTGACGGGCTGGCGAGGGGAAAAGGCCAGCGCTCTGAGGCTCAGCGTGGGGCCGCAGGCGTGAGGAGGACGACGCCCGCCCTCCACGGCGAGGGGCCACCCGGCTCCACAGCATTGTGCAAATGTAACCCATCACCCCCACGGCTCCTGACCTCAGCCTGGCAACGCCGGGCGAGAGGGCCGATCGATTGATCTAAATAACATTATGACGTGATTAACATAAACGGCCCGTGGAGGGACCCGGCGGACTGGACCGCACAGCAGGCGGCGGCACCGCGAAGCCGTGACACGGATCAGAGAGTCAGAAAATCCATCTGGAGAGACGCTCTAGATGTGTTGTGATCTGCATGAGCACATTAGGCTGCTGCAGTCGGACAGGAAGCAGAGAAATCTGCAATTACCCACCAACAATGCATTTTAAGAGTCCACAGTCACTGAATATTCACCACCAAAATAAGTTTAAGAAATAATGAGGACTCAGGCAAGGAGAAAATTAATGAATCAATGTGAAAAAAAAAAAAGTTTTGATAAAGCTGGAGGAGTTTATTTGTTGGTAAACCCGCAAGAAAAGAGTTTCAACTGGCAGGTGAACAGAAACGGGGAAGATTTTCTTTTAAAAAAATCAACATATTTACACTTAATTTTTCAGATGTGATGGACATTTAAGCATTCTCAGACCAGTGATAGCTTTATGTACAAATGTTTGAGTACAGAGTCAACGACCCAACGCTGCCCTTTCCAGCACAACAAGTGGAGCTTTTTGTAGAATGTCTGAACGTAACCTTCTTTCAAGCAGAGGTGTCAAATGTGCAGACAGTTCAGAAGTACAGATACTAGTGTTAAAACAATACTCCAGTAAAAATTGAAGTACAGATTCAACTTCTTTACTCAGGTAAAAGTGAAAAAGTACTGGCTTTAAAATGTACTCAAAGTAAGTAAAAGTAGCTCTTTGGAGGACGTTTCTATTTTTGTGCAAAGCTAACTGAACCTTGTGCTAAATTAACATAATAATAAAATAATATCAGTAGATGGGAATACAAACTTACAAGCTTCAATCAGATCAGAAGAACATGAAGGGAGAATAAGGAAAGTAAAAAATAGCTCTATTTTATGTTGTGGTCACAGGAGTGACCAATAAGGAAAGCAATGATCAAAAAGGAGGGAAAAAGACAAAGACAGGAAGTAAAAGGACAGAAGTTCAAAGGGAAAGAGATTACCAAAGTAAAACAGGAAGCGAGTGAGAAAGAGAAAAAGAAAATACCTGAAGCTTTTCACAATGTAGTCTTAGATGATTTTACACTGATTTTCTAATTTGTCATATATGTTTTAGGGTACAGAAAAACAACAAGAAATATTATTTATTTACGATCACAGTCTGCTCACTTCTGTTTTTCCTGTCAGCTCATGTTCGGTTATGCTCTGATCGCAGGGATAAGTGTGTGTGTGTCTTTTCTCATGGATTTTCCAGGGTCTTTACGATTCATTTCCATCCCTCCTCAGCCTCGATGCTTTGACTCTGGCACACCGACGGGCCTGCAGGGTAGTGACGGTGGGGTCGAACCTTCCGCACCGTGGCTGTAAAGGCAGCAAATGGAGCAGAAAAGCATTCAGAGGGAAACGACAACTCTGGAAGTCCCGTCTCTGCGTCAGCTCCAGGGTCAGGTTTAATGTTTGGCCATTTACCTGTGCGCAGGTCCCCAGCTTCACTTTGCTTGTTTCCGATCTGTGGAGGGGAAAAATCTTCACGGTGCTGCGGTTATGCTGAAGATAAAATTTACTGCTGAGAATACCAGAAGAAGAACTCTGATCTAATCTTGGTTCTCATATTATCTCCCTCTTATGTGGTGGTAGAATTTACAGTAATAATATGTTTGAAAGCGTAACATTCCCTTTAAAAAAATCCTTTAAAAACTTCTGTCAAAGAGAATCTAAAATTCAGGAAGTTTGTGAGTTCTGAATTTTCTAATCTTAAAGTGTGGATTATCCCCTGATTTTACCAGAAAATTGTAGATTGTATCTCTATCACTTGAAAGAAGAGGAACCTGTTAACCAAAATCTGTGCAGTGCGATGAAATTAGATGCTACGGCATAAACAGGAAAACCATACAAAGAGAAGACAAACAAGGTTCTCAAAACTCTTGAAGAATACAAAGCTGGGAAGAAAATGGTGTAGGTGATCTTTGAAGACTTATCAAATACTGAATAGTATTAGTAGTATTTTTCTGGTGTTTAATTCATGGAGAATATTCTGACTTTTTAGTTTGTAAATAATAAGAACAAACTCAATAAGACTGCAAACATGTGCAATAAGACTGGAAGTCAACAACGCAGTATGATGCTGGTTTCATAAATAGAATCGTGATGGAGATACACAGTACTGCTTATTAGCACTTGTCATGTCCAGGGATCTTCCATAAGGCCCCCCGATCCTTAATAATCCCGCATTCAGTGAATAGAGAGATGCTGCTTTTAAAATCAAACCGAGTCCAAATCATTGTTTTACTGGCTAAGGTTGGTGTTAGCCAACATAGCTAGACATAGCTTGGAATTTACCTGCTAACACATACTTGTAAGCAGTCTTCGTGATATGATGCAGTGGACTAATTCATCCAGCTATGGTAAACATTAGCAGAACATTTGGATCAGGGAGGGGTCTTTTAGTTTTGTGGATCACATTCATCCCTTAGCTGTCCTTTCTCTATGTAATGTTAGCTAATGTTCATGTTCCTGCTAGCATTGGCAAATTTAAAGCTATCTCATGAACAGAATCCTGCCTTGAGTGAATAAGGATGAGTAGCCATCCAAATTTTCTAATGATTTAGCTTGACATCTTCATTTTTTTTTAATGTGCTAACATTAAAAAGTTACTTTACAGCTAGCTGGCCAAACACATCTTACTTGCTAATGTTGTCACTAGACAAATATTGTTAGTTGGCTAACTTGCCAAATTATTTCAGCAGCTAACTTGAGCCATGATACTAACTTGTATATATTGCCAAAAAGTGCTTATTTTATCAATCAGTAAACAAAAATGCATAACATTTACTTCGTGCAATAACAGCCAAAATAGAGGAACTTATCCAGCTAGCTATGGCTTCTCTAAACAGCATGTAGCCTGTGTGATATACACAATGCTAAGAACGTATCATGGAACAGGGTTAAAACATTATGTTCAGCCTACTCCACATGCGTGTTTCTTCTTCTCTAAATTTTCTTTATTTCCGATGTTGCTGTGATCAGATGGAGGTCTGACAGTGTGGACCTCTAAAGAGGAGACCGTTTGCTCCATAATTCAGAAGCTAAATTAACAGAGGGAGCTGTGGGCTGAGACCGGCTGCAGGTCAAGCACATACAAACATTAGCATGTTGGGATGCTGCTCAAACACACAGAGAGGAGCACTTCATCATATGTGTCCACGTTACATAACTGTGTTTGAATTTAATTAGCCTCATAGCCTGCTCTCTGCTAATGAAGCGCCTGCAGGTGATGAATGGGAAACGTCACCTGAAACAATGATAAATCGGACTCATCCCCTCTGGACATCAGGAATGACGAGCACGGGATCATGGGTAAATGAGACCTGGGTGGGAGAAACAAGAAGCAAATATTTAATGTAGAGATCCACATTTAAATATACAAACCATCCATCCAGGGTATTCCCAGTTTCTCCTCGGGAATCCGTGTGATATATAATCTCTCCGGAGAGTTCTCAATCCATCCTGAGGTCTCCTGCCGGTTGGACAAACCTCCAATCAGGGGCAATCAGCATGCTTTCAAATAACCTCAGATGCCTCTTACAATATGAAAGAGCACTGACTCTACAAGAGCCTCCCTGCCACCAAACATCATGCTGGTCTTTGTTTATAATAAACAAAAATAAATGTGGTGCTTGAATGTGATTATCTTCTCTATTTGAAGTTGAATTAAAAATCAGTCTGAAAAATATTCTCGTGTTCGAGGGTTCAGACTGTGACTACCATTGGTCCTCGCTATCAAACCCCTCACTGTTTGTACTCTAACAGTAAGAGTCCAGATGCTGAACTGTGACCCTCAGAAAACATCTGGACCTGGAAATAACGGAGGCCTCAAACTATTCAGCAGTGTGAATCCTCCGTGAGTAGGAAGCATTTTTAATTTAAATGTGCTGTCGTCAGTTTCAAAATGAGGAGATACTTTTTAAACAGCTGACTTGTTTCTCTGGACTAGTTTCAGTTAAACGTGGTCTTTAAATCACCTGCACATCTACTCTTTGTGGAAACAGGGTTATACCCGCCTGAATGCCTGGGAAAGCCTCGTTTTCTCTCCGAGCTTCATAAAAACAGAAAGGAGCTGAAAGAGGCGCTGAAGGTTCGCCCAGAATCAGAAAACTCCTTGCGGGTCCATCCTTTGCTACGTTTATTGTCTGTTTCTGTGTCGCTGACTGTCGGCTGTCAGGCTTGCAGCCTAATGACACAGCCAGGCTTAATGCACCTACCAAGGCAGCGATTATCACCTCTGTAATCCTACAGTTCATTAGCCCCCCTCCTTCTTAATAATTAAGTTGGAGAAGCGTGGGGCTCAGGGGATCCTCCTCCTCCTCACTAATGCACGCATTAACACTCAGCCTCTGATGGACTTTGGAGCAAAGGTGTGCGGCGGATCCGGCCTGTCTCCGGTCCGGTACAGCGGCGAGGTGCGGTCTTGTTAATGTCGGCTCTACAGGCGTATTG
Source organism: Oreochromis niloticus (assembly GCF_001858045.2). NCBI lineage: Eukaryota > Metazoa > Chordata > Actinopteri > Cichliformes > Cichlidae > Oreochromis > Oreochromis niloticus. The sequence continues at coordinate 9,289,537 of NC_031966.2, read as the reverse complement.
ATTGCAGTGGCCTGGCTGAGTTTAATGAACAAACAGGCATTTGCCTGATTGAACTTCATGTTGCTGAAGGGAAATATGTGTTAGAGGCAGAATCATCTCATCTCTGAAACACAGAGTGAAGAAAGTTTCCCCATCAATACAAGTCAGTCACACGGCTCCTCTCTTTATTTCTCACCTGCAATTATTTGCTGAGCTTCACTCAGACAGATACCTGCTAATCACTGCGAAATAACATCCAAAACAAATGCAGGAATTTCACCTAACCTCAGGAGGATAAAAAGGTACAGGTGCCCTCAATGAGACTGTAATGAGGGTGGGAAGAGAACAAAGAAAGGAAGCAACTAACCTTCAAAATAAAACGGGAAGTAAACTGAAAGCGGAAACAAGAATCATTTTAAACAACTTTTAAAAAAATGAAAAACAAGGATTTATGACAGAAACCTGAGATAATTACAAAAACACCACATTAGGGAAGCAAAAAAAGTGGAGTTCAAGTGCATCAGCTGTCTTAGCCTAAGACGATGGACAAATAGACCAAAAATATTCCTTTTTACCACTTTTTCCTAGCCACTTCTCCTTAACCTCAGCGGAAACATCGTAATGATCTCCTTTCCTTTCATAAAGGACAGTCAGGTGTATCCTTTGCTAAAGGAGGGAGCACCTTCCCTCAGTATTTGGAGGATCAACATGTGACCTGTAGCAGCACATCTGAGTGACGGTTCACCTGACCAGGTAAACGTTTCCCTTAACGAGCGCCTACTTTTTGACATATTTAGAACATTGGAGGTGATATATTTATTCCATTTATTTAAACAGTTTTTCTACAGATTATATTTAATTTCTGTTCAGAATTTTCAAGCCTTTGGGATAAATAAACAATATTATCTACTCTTCTGTCGTGTTTCAATAGTTGTTGAATTGAAATTGAAATTGCAATAATTGCACAGTTTGGCAGACAAACACAAAATTACAATCATCAATATTTATTGATCTGATCTTTATTGTCTCGTATAGGCTGCAGAGCGGCAGGAGGGAGGAAGAGGACGGTTTCCCTCAGAGGGGTTCATGTCTGGACCCCGAAGCAGGGCCCAGCACGCGCACACACACACACACACACACACGGACACACACACGGTGGAGTAAACATCCTGAGCGAACTCGACTCTGCTGCTGCCTCTCAGGACTCTCTGCTTCATGCATAATGTAGATGCAGAGTTTGACCGCTGGCCTGCAGCTGATTGGCCGTCTCGGGGTCGAGGTGGGGGCGTGCAGAGGTGTGTGTGTGTGTGTGTGTGTGTGTGTGAACCATCCATCTCCAGCAGCATGGATGACTGACTGACTGACCCTCACCACCACCACCAAACCCCGACAGACCTGCAGAGCGAGATCGATGGAGGTGGACCGCGCTGCTGCAGGATTATCTGAGCACATCGACTGCCTCGCTCTCTTTGTTCACACCGGGGCACGGATAAAGAGATGAAACCCAAAAATCTGTCTGTTTGGTTCTGTCATGCAGAAAGCATTTTTATCCTACAGAAAAATCACAAAAACGGCCCTCACAGTGCCCCCTACAGGCTGAAGAGGACACTGCAGATAAATAATAACGGCTCGAATAACGCCCTGATGGTTGAGCTTCAAGGTGTTGATTGTATATTATATATAGTTATAAGGTTCAAAGGAAGGGATTATTATCATCAATGACTCTCCAGAGTTTTTCTTTACTTTAACGTACATTCCTTTAGATGGATCCCTAAACTCTGACAGACAAACGAGGTCAGCCTTCGAGGCATTAACCTAAAAACAAATTAGCCTAATAAACTATATAAACTAGAAGAACAAAAGAAATTCACCTGATGTATCAGTGCAGTCCTGATATAATGTGTTCCAGGTGAGTTCCGTTAAGGAATGATGAAACCTAAGAGCCAATCAGTGATGAGAAAAGTGAGATTAAAGGAAGTGAAGTGTGTATGAGGCAGGAACAGGGTCAATACAATAAGAAGTGGAGGAAACATGTCTGCACTCCAGTGTATTTTACGTATTTTTAGTATCTGGTGGTGTTTTCAGTATTTTGCATTTTTTAGTAATTTGCCATATATCACCTTTCTGTCATAATTTTGCCAAATTTTGTCATTTTTGCAGGCACGTGACTGCTTACCATGTGACATGAACTTGTTGGCCATTCTGGACGTGTAATAATCCTGAAACATAGTGAAAAACCTGCTAAACATCATGTAGATGAGATAAACTATGGCAACTATGAGCAAACAAACAAGTGTATATCTTCTCTCAGAAGAAGTAGAACACTTTCAGGACAAGCATCTTACTCCTTATGTGGAGAAACGGGGCAAGGGAGGGCTGAAGATGGATGTTAACTCACGCCCTCTGAGTGTGTGAAGCGTGACTCTGACATTCTCCGCGACTATTATTATCAACAACGCCTCAAATTATACCAGACGAAATATAAAGGCCTGCAAAAGTTTAAATACTTGTCGGTATTTTGTCTCAATATGGGTAACAAACCCCAGTCACTGGAACTGTAGTCACTGGATCAGGTATTTACCTGATTTTTGTTACATTTGATGTCGACATGTCTCTGTGCATTATCCCTTATACTGTCAACGAAGTTCATTTGAGATTAATGGCGGTGATACTGAGGTGAGTTGTTGAGGATGTTCATTATTTTCTGTCAGTGTTAGCTGCTGTAACTAAAACTTTTCTTGAAGTGGAATTAACATGGGCAGACTCGCACTTAGCAAATAAACTCTTGTGATGTAAGAATGCAATCAAACTGCTGATGAATGGGAAAGTAGTTTAAAAGTTTCAGGGCGTTAGAGTCTGATGTTAGCGGACATGACGTTAGCTTGCAACATTATGTTGTTTGGCCGTCTCTTGTCAGCTGTCTAAAGACGGGAGGGTCGCACGTCTGATCTGCTGATGATAAAATGAGGGGATAAAATGTAGTGCTAATTTTTATGCAAACTACGTATGAGTGGACAGCTTGAGTGATGTGTCCATGACATCACGTGCTGACTCGTCAGACTCGGACGCTACATGCATGTACTGGGAGGAGACAACAGAACACGCTGGAGAGATTACATCTCCCAGCTGGCTTGGGAAGTCCTTCGTGTAAGCCAGAGGAAATGGCCATGGCGAGGGAGGTACGGGCAACCTGCTTAGGCTGCTGGCCCTGGATGGATGGATGGTCAGTTTATTTTCATTGTTTTGTTATGTTTTTGTTAGAGTGAATTGTTAAATGTTTGTCATTTTTATGCTTTCCATCCATTTCTACATTGTTTAACTGTAGCATGAAAGGAATTCCACAGTCCCCTCCCCAGATTCTCGAGGTTCTGGGTGGGGGGCTGTAGTCTTTTATTACAGGCAACATCCTTGTGAAGGTCTTTTTTGATGTAAGCTTCCTGCCCAGCAGGAGGTCTCTCTCACACACACACACACACACACACACACACACACACACACACACACACACACATTCCTACTTACATATAGAAGTTCACACATATACATACAAATGCCTTAGAACCATGTGGGCGTTGCTTTGCTGTGTTTTGTGTGAACTGTCTCTCAATAAAAGGCAGCGAGAGGAGGCCGGATTTGGGGTCATTTTCGTGCTGGACAGAGATGAGTAATCGATCAATCGCTGATTGTCTTGTTTTCTTTCATGATGAATAAGTCTCTAGAATTAGCGGGTTTGTGGGAACAGACCCAACAGTTTTACTGAATTTTGCAGCTTATTTGCTGTATTTTATTTTATTTTCAGTATTTTGTCAAGCATTAAAGTGAATTTAACCACATTTTTACTGTTCTCTTACACTTCAGTTTTTCTACGTTTTTTACTTTTTGTGCCTAAACTGTGTATTTAGCATTTTTTTTTAAATATTTTTTTGTTTTGTAAATTCAAAATATGTTAATTTTAAGCATTATGTTCCACTGTATTTTTGTGCTCCTGAACACAGTTTTTCACCTTTCCAGTCTCATATTCACGTTCATACACACACTTTATATTTTCCTCTTTTAAAAGGCAAAAAAATCTACACGTGAGGACTAAAGTCAGCACAGCTCTCTTTATTTTACCATCACATTTACCTTCAGTTGTGTAGATTCCTTCTTTGGTGGTTCCTGCTCCTCATCCCATCATTCATCAAACATTTAATTCTGGGATTTCCTGAAAAAATTAGTGTTTGAAATGACAAAAATTACACATCTATCTCTAAGTCTACTAACAAACAGAGGTCAGGGGTCACAGTGACGCCATAATTTCACAGCAGAGTTGTGCTTTCAGACCTCACTCAAACGATCTGCCCACTGATGTACTCAAACATATGTTGAAAAATCATAAACAATATTTAATGTGGTATAAATATAAGTTATTGACCTTGAGAGTAGAGCAGGAGGTAAATCTGGCCTTGTAGAGTCATAAATTTTAACATGAATAGTGTAGCTCAGAAGCTTCCAACCATTAGACGAGTTGCACACTGAAAAGGAAATTTAAAAAATTATTTTGTCCTTCAAACCTTTTTCAAAGCAACGATCAAAGACCTTCTGGCACTGTAGGTGTCAGTTTGTTCCATTCAAACTGGGTAGCTAGCTCCTCCCACATGACACGTATCATTAAAACTTTTCACTTTTCCACCATCAAACCCCCCAAAACAAAAAATTATACATAAAACCAGTCAAATCTTGGAAAAAAACACAACCTCTTCAATAACAGTTATTTTATTTAATGACATTTAATGTAATTATAAACTCAGACAATAAAGTTTTTATTAAATCACAGAAATGTGCTTGTACTTTGGTGTAGTATGGATGGCAATGGGTGGTGGGAGTCTTTATCAACAGGAAAAACTTATGAAAATACAGTGAAAAGTTAAAAATCTATGCACAATCTATTCACATTTTCTAAAGCTGTCCCATGGACCAGACTGGAGTCTTTGCCAGGCTGATTCTGGCCCCTGGGCCTTACGTTTGACAGCTCTGAATTAGAGAGATTATACCGCTCCACAGGTTTGGGAATGCCTGTGCCAGGACCCACATCAGCAGCAACAAATGAATGGATGTATAGAAACCATATTCAAAGAGGCCACGCCCCTAACGCCCCTAACTTTAACGTTAGACTGACTCACTGCTCGCTGAACCTCTCGTGTACATTAAATAAACTGCAATAATTGGTATTTGCTGTTTGGCAGTAACATAGCTGGAAAATAGTTTATCTAACAATCGATGATCCATTTTACATGATAAACTTCAGTCAGGTGATTTATAATTTACCAACTATATTTAATAAATGATGTACCTGTTCGCGCCATCGTGTAACAGTCGAATCTCAGTCGTCATTAAATGTGTGCATTCAGAGCCGTCCCTTCGCTTCCCCGTTTAACTGGCTCTCATCTACTCACTCTCCAGTTTGCTTTGAAAACGAGCGCCGAGGTTCAGAGGCCAATTCCAACATTTCTTTCTCTTTTTTTCCCTTTAATGGAGACGTGCTCCATGATTTATTTAAATGACAAACCTCTCCTGTCTCTCTTTTTCTTTCCTGAGGTATTAGTCACTGGGTGCTAATGTCAGATTACTTTACTAGCCATTCTGCTCTTGATAAATGACTGAGACGGGCAGTAAAAAATAGATCAAAACCACTGGGATGAGAAAGAGGAGGAGGAGGAGGAAGGAGCAGGGAGGCTGTTAAATCACCCCCCTCCCTCCTCCTCCTCCTCCGCCGCCCGACAGGCCGCAGAAAATGCCACCCATTATTCGTGTGCTCAGGCTAATCAAAGCTTCAGAGTGATTAGAGAGCAGCAGCAGCTCCTTCTTCCTCCACCTTAACAAGCCATTATCATCGAGCCACGCCGCCTTACCCGCTGAAATATGGAGCACTTCACCACGCTCGCTACATCACAGGCCAGCGCACAAACTGTCTTATTACACCTTAAATATGTAATTAGGCAATTTCCTCGAGGAGCTGGGGATCACAGCGAGCGGCAGTGGCAGACGGAGATCACATTCACGCTCGTGTTTTCACACATGAACTAGAGTCAGGTTAGACAAGGTTTTGAGGAACGTGGACCAGAACTGGTACCTGAGCTGAACCGGGCTCCTTTAATGGTGTTTAATATCCGTGCAGGAGGAGGAAACCTAAAGGTCTTTGGAGCAAATAAACTGCATCTCTGACATGTTAGGGCCCAATCTGGACATGCTTGGATGGGATCAAAGTTAATGCTAAACGTTGGTTCTGACAGCATTTTCCGATATTTGGCTAGCATCCTGACTCAGAAAGCTGGATCAGCTGTGGATGGACTGATTCTTATATAGCGCTTTTCTACTCTCACGGAGTACTCAAAGCACTCTATATAACATGCCTTATTCACCCAATCTCACAAGCACTTTATCTACACTTAGTGCTTTCTAACAACATTCATACACATTCATACTCCGATGGATGCAAGTTGGGGTTAGTATCTTGCCCAAGGATACTTGGCATGCAGACTGGAGGAGCCAGGGATCGAACCACCGACCTTCCGATCAGTAGGTGACCTGCTCTACCTCCTGAGCTACAGCCACCCTGGGTCCATACAGCAACATTTTTTTTCTGACCAAGTCATTAGACTTTAGTTACACTTACTAGAATATTATATAACTCTGAATTTAAATTACAGTCAGAAAGGTTTTATAAAAGGCTTTAATTTGAAAACCTTTTATTCTACCCAGCTTTAATTAAATGTCACCCATATAGCACAAATACAATCAGTGTTCCACAACGAAATAATTGCAATACTAATATTAATGCTTATATCAATAAATAGATTTTTTAAAATAAAATAGGTGAAACATAGATAGATATGAGGTACAAAGATTCAGTCTTAAGCCCAAATAGAAATAGAAATAAATTAACTACTTATTTATTTTAAAAAAAAAAACATAAGCAACAATGAAGCATTAATCAAAAAAGTTATTTTTGTTTCACTTTCAATTAAAATTCAAAAATACAATTCACATTTTGATTTAAGAATTTTAAAAGTAAGCGAAACTAAGTCTACATTGTTGTTTTTATACTAAAACATCTTGGGAACAATTTAACAACATGTGACTCACAGATGTCAGACTTTCCCAGCATCATGTGAACAGGTGGGTGGGCAAGGCCTGTTTCTGTCCCCTGGTGAGATGCCTGATATGTTTGGTTAAGACATCACCAGACAATTTACTGACAATGGCATACTCTTACTGTACCATGATATACATAAAAACAAGAATATATAAGATACATTAGAATACATAAAAATGTTATACACACACAGACACACACACACACATATATATATATATAATATTTTTTAAATGGTACAATAGTAAATAAGGCACAACTGATGTTTCCAAAAACCAGCTTAATGCAGTGATGTTAGAATATTGTCTTATTCTGAGCAGAAAGGAGTTGTCAGGACCATAACTACATACACACATGCCTAATTCCTGTAAATCCTTTTTGTAAGGTAGTCACCAAGTTTTTGGTTGAAAAAAGTCTTTCCTGAAAAAAGTGACATGGGACCCATAAGAAGTAACCACAGTCCTCCCTCATGGGGACCATAACGAATGATGCATCTCCAATGTGGGGACCCTAAAAAACCCACAAACCTCCAATGTGTCACCCCGAGGAACGCTTCAAACCTTTATTGTGGAAATCCCAAAGAGAGAAGAAATCTCTCTTATGGGATCTGTAAAGAAATGACACCTTAAGGAATTACAGACCTTCAATGATGAACCCCCGCCCCCCAAAGATATCCATGTGGTTTTTTTATATAAAAATAAAATGCACAGTTTCATTGTTTATGAATTCAGCGAGGTCCCTCATTATAAAAACGACAAAACTTAATTGTAAAGACCTTATAAAAATATTAAGCCTTCACTGTATGGACCTCATAGAAATATTGAACCTTATCTGTTAGGATTCCATAGAAATGATAAACCTCTCTTGTATGACAAAACTTTTTTTGTGGTAACTCAAAGAAATGACAACCCCCCTCCCCCCCTCCATAGAGACTCGTAGGATATGACAAACATCGTAACAGAGCCACAGACATCCCTTGGGGCGACCCTATAGAATGACAAACCTCCCTTGTGAGGAACCTCCTTAAATAAATTGTAAACCTTTTTTGTGACGACCCTTGTTAATGTGACTGACAATCCAAATGTAATCCTGAACACGCAGTCTCTTAAATGTGAGATGGATCCTCTTTATTAACGGTGATTTGATTGTAAAAAGCTCCTTGTTCGAGCACTGATGTGGCCTTGAACAGTCTTGTTATGGAGGCTCAGAGAAGAGAAAAGTGCTGGGTCATTATCATGGGCAGCCATCTCTCAGAGATGTGAGAGTCGGCTCTCAGTTTCCCCTCGATGGCAATTAGACGAGTGTGATGGGATGAACTTCACTGTTTTAGCCACGAGCAAAAAACTCTGCTGTCAGGCTGCTGCTGACAACTGGAGGAGAGAGGAATCAAATAAATCTGCTGCTCGACTGCACGTAATCCACTCTGAGAGCCTGAAGGTGGTAACCTCTACTGCAGTACAAGTACCAGTACTACTGCATGATACTGTGCTGCAGGTTACAGGATCAGTCAGCTCAAATTCTACATTAAAACTCATTCTACAAACATTTCTACTTGTAAAACAGTCGCATTACACAATAAGGTTAAAAAATCAAGATCTCCAAACCAGCTCTGACGAAAGAAATGAAAATACTGTGCAATAGTAAAAAATAAATAAAACATCTAAATAAAACTAAAATTTGTATGTTTAAAGATTAATTTTAGTGAAACTTGGAAGACAGCATAAAAACAGATGTAGATTTTGAAAAGTGAAGGTTTAAGCCTGCATTCTTTCGAATGGCCAGCAGGGGGCAAGTCCTGGTTGTAAAGGAGTCGATGAGAAAATGAATCGACTGCTCCCTTGATGTATGACCTCAGTAAACACTTTCATGATGAGTCTCAATCTGTAGTTTCAAGTCTTACTGAATGAAACATGTCATTTGTTTTTTTTAAAAAACTATATTAGCATTAGCATTTGCCAACCAAACTCGGGTTTAGGTTTTTAAAAGTACTCATTAAATTAAAAGCTCCAAACACGTTTGTCAGGTTTAGGACCTAGAAACAACTTGGTTACATTTTGGTGTTAGCAACATTTCAGTTGAATTTGGGAACTAGAACATTAGAAACCTGAAACTACTCGTTAGATTTAAGTGACAGAGTTTGAAACTACTTGGTTAGGTTTCTTCACTAAAAGCTACTCATCAGATTTAGGAGTTAGAAACTAGAAAGTTAGGTTTACAAGCTAGAAACTACCAGTTCGGTTGAGGTGCTATAGTTGGCAGTTTAAAACTACTATATTAAGCTCAAGAGCTAAAACTAGTTTGCTAGGTTTAGATGCCAGAAACCCTCAGTTGAGTTTGGGAACTACAAAGTATATGGTTAGATTCAAAAAACGTTTTGGTTAGGAGTTGTAAACTACTTGCTTACATTTATCAGCTGGAAACTACACCTGGATGAGAATAGCCTATGAAACACATTCAGTTCAGTTCAGTTTTATTTATATAGCACCAAATCACAACAACAGTTGCCTCAAGGCATTTTATATTGTAAGGTAAAGACTCTACAATCACACATCTGCATTAAGAGTTTTAGTTTGTGCCCCTTTCAAACTGAATTCTGTTAAACTACTTTTCACTCACCCAGTAAATCAGCTTCTTATTAAAAACATTAAGGAGTAACAGACTGTGCGAGACCTTCTTGGAAAAAATGTATTCTGTAATTTATGGTTTTTATTTCAGGAAATTATGAGGAAGGTTTCCAATAACCTTTCTAGAGGATACAGGAACCTTTACCTTGTGATGTCAGTATTTCTAAAACCAGGCTAATATCCTTATATATGACTGACTTCATAGTATTTTAAATGTGTAAGTGCTTTATGAACCAACCAGGCTTCTGGGCTTGTTGTAAAATAACTTACCTTGGTGTTAATGCACCCATTTTTATATGCACATTGCTTTTTAAATTGTAAATCAAAAACAATTACATATGCACTATTAGACATTTCTGTCTCTCGTTGTGCTGCTCTAAACACCCTCTGTAACGTAGTTTCATATGCACTACGTTAATGACAAAGTTCCTCAAATCCTTCAGAGCTGTGACTTCGGCCCTGAGAGCCAAATCTCTGCACCGAGTGAAGGACCCAACAGGAGGAGATGGACTTTACGCTGCAGCTCTGCAGAGACTCTGCGAGGCTGCAGACAGCCAATAATTCGTACATTATTTACCGCTCAGCTGAGGGAGCCGCTGCCAAAAAACAATCTGCACCAGAAAGTTTTCAGTTCAGCTCTGCTGGGGATAATGGAGCTAATAATGAAAAACTGTCACGATACCGGCTGCTTCCTGCGGCAGAGACCCAAACATACATGAAATCTGTTTGATAGCGGTTTAAACTTAACACGCTGCTGCTTCCTGCACATTCATCTTTGTGTGTAAAGTCATGTTTGTCTAATGTGTGGAAGAAGCTGTGCAGGAGAGCGAGTCTTTACAGTTTCTACATTGCGTAAAAGTCCACACTGAAACTAACAACAGGCTTACAGAACTCGACAGCCGCCGGGTCAGTCTTGTTTTCTACACCCGGTGTAGATCACCTATTTAAGGCTCAGGTATTCAGGTGTGGACTCTTTGACTGACAGGTGGATGGCGACACAGGCGGCTGTAGCTGCTAGCTGTCTGCTAGGCTTCACCTGCACCAACTGTAGTCCCTGAACTGGACGTCTGGATCATATTTGCAATAATATGGCTGCTGTGCAGTATTTTCCATTGAGTATTTTTATATCTAGTTTGAGTAATCTATTACATGCCAACAAATGTCCGCGATACCTTCTCTTTATCATATTTTAGAGCTGTTTCATTTTTAATTAATGTTAAAAATGCTCTTTAAAAACGACTTTTATGTGAGGTTGTATATTTGAATGTTTGGCAGAAGGTTAACAAAGAAAAAAGGATGATCTTAGAAAAGCACCTCTGGAAAAGAGTCCCATTTGTTATTAAAGATATTTTGAGCAGAAATGAGCAGCAGCAGGATTGATTTGAGCCTGAAAGCAGACATGTCCTTGAAATAATCAGAGGACGCCGGAGCGACTGCAGCCTCACTTTACTGCTGCTGTTGTTGTTTTGTTTGTTTGTTCTTTCTTTTTTTGTTTCTCCTCTTCCGTTATCGATCAGCAGCTGAAAACCTGACAAACGGACGAATCCCACCAGGCTGAGGGGAGATTTCAGGAAGCAACCTTGGAGATGACGGCGAGAACCATCGACGTTCTGACGTTTATTTATTTATCACATCACTTCCAGCTCTTCTTATTCTTCTTTCTGTCTTTTTAAAATGTCTCTCTGGGAAAATGAGCCTCAGCGAAAGCAGCACACGTGTGAAAACAGGATGATAACCAGCAGATCATTTAAAAATGCTTCTGCATGGCTGAGCTGTAAGTTAAGGCCTGCCGTGTCCTGACTCCTGACCTTACATTCTGACTTTCTTCGTCCTGCAGATACTTAAACAAAAGGTTTTAGGGAGCAGAGGAAAGAAGATTTATTTGGGTGGATTTTCTGTGATTTTTGATTAATGTTGCAAAGACTTAGTTTAAGATTTTTGTGCACTGAGGTCATGTAAGACATGTGATATGCGCTGAGTGTGCACAACAACATCCATAAACTGTCCAGGTTTCAGGATGTTCACGGTCTTTGTAGGAGCATGTTTTAGTAACACCCCCAGCAGGTATTTTAAAGAACATATAACTTCCAGATTAATGGTCCTGTGCAAGGCTGCATGTACACAATCACCATGTAAGTCTGATAAAAACTCCAGGCTACGTCCGCTGCCACGGGGCTGAAGCAGCCATGATTTTCTCACATTTCCCACCAGTTGATGAGCTCTTTGAGGGCCATCATTAGTGTTACTTAATTCTCGAAAGCTGTATCCAAAGAGTTTGGGAGCATCACACAGGAACCTCTCATTAAAACTACTGCAGAAGGGTCTAACAGCACAAACACGGTCCAGAGGTCCAGTTCGGGGGCTCAGATAGTTGGAGTCTAAGAGGGCAGACTCCCTGCTGGAGCCTCTAGTGGGCATTAGATAAACTGCAGCTTTTGGTGGTCGTTTTGCTCATTAATGCGGCTTTTTTCTCATTATTTTGTCTTCTTTTCGCTGATATCAGTAACTTTTCAGCTACAGTCATGGGTGTTTCAAACAAAGGTACGCTCCCGGTACGGAGCCATAATGTTTGTTTACATGTGCCGCCCCATGTTAGTGACAACTAAATAGGAGCAAAAGGTGGAACTTTTTTCTTTCCTGTTAAATCCCAGCTTTTAGAAGCAATCCTTCCTGCGGATTCTTTTAAAAACTTTTCAACATTTATTTATTGCAGGGATAATTAGTTTGGAGAGCGTTTGTTATTTTGTCCTGGACTTGTCAAACTGTTTTATAAAGTAAATAAGAAGGTGCCTAATTGGATCTGGCAAATCTTCTCTGTGATGGATTTCATCATGCACCAAAAAAAGAAAGAGAAAGGATTTCTGAGAATGTGAGAGGAAACAGACTGTCGGTGCGTTTTATTAATCGTCTACCTCTAATTTAACGGAGTGGGCTGTCATTAAATCGCTGAGACTCTCGTCCTGTACGAGCTTTTTTTCACCATACAATTCATCTTTTTGGCTGCTTTAAGCCTCCAATTTGTAATGAGTTATTGGGCTGTTCCCCAATATTCCCCTGTGATTGAGCAGGAAGTATTCAGGACATGATTTATAGATGTTAATTGTGGTGTTCAGAAATTCACAATGGAGTGCAGGAGGAGGGGAAAGAAGGAGAAGGAGAAGAAGGAGTGAGGTGCACATCTGGAGAAGTCATCACAACTGAAGCCAAGTTTCTGCTCCTGGGAGGGAAGTAAGAGCAGAGCTGAATGCGAACTAAGCTGCACCCTGGAGAGTACAAAATATTTTCCCCTGTCAGCTCGGCCCCGGGCCCCTCGAATCCCCGATGTGCCGACCTCTGCCAAACCCTGGTCCGCATCGTAGCCCCTTCTGCAGGAGCTCGGCGCGCTCTTCGCCCAAACAAGACATTCTTGTATTTGATATTAAAGCAGCATCAGGCGGGACATCCATCACTGCAAGGAGAAACATTTCAGGGAGGAAGAGGAGGAAGGGGAGGAGGATGGGAAAACAATATGTGTCTTTTCCTAAAGTGGTTCCCACCTGCAGTTGGAGAGGAGGAGGAGGAGCCGGGGAGAAGAAGTTCATGAAAATGAGTTGAAGTGTGTCCAGAGGAGCTAATGATCCCTCCTCCCTCCTCCGACTCCATCAGCAAGTCCATCCATAACCTCACACGGGGAGGTCGCAGTGTGCGATGATGACGGCAGCATTTAGGTTGGGTTTTTTTTAAACCTGCTGCGAGGCGATGGCACTTGGGTCCTTGAGAGTCCTGGAAAAAACCTCAAAAGCTCTCCAGGATTAAAAAACATCCATCACGTAAAATAAATCAGAATTAACCCTTAATTTAGCAGCTTTGTTCCACTTCATCTTTTATTATTTCGTTTATTTGCCAGCGACAACACACAGGGGTCCTTCCATAAAACAACCAAACATGAGAAAAGTTCCCTCCTTTTGTACGACCACTTCAGTTCATTTAATAAAGCCATGCAAATTTTACCTTCATACTAGGACTCATTTGGGTGGGTCCAAACTTGGTGCCTTTCAGATATCCACGGGAAATATTCAGGTTAAAAACAGTTTTACCCACTCAGTGTCTCAATATGAAGAAATAATTTACATTTAGCACCATTTGTCTTTAACATCAGTGTGATGGCTCTGTCATAGTTTGAATAATTAAATGCATTATGAGTGAATTTTGAAGGGCCGTGTATGGTAAGAAATGCCTCCTTTATACCTACATTTATAGACCAGGATTATTTTTTAGCTGTGATTCTTAAAAAGCACCAAATCTGACCCATCTGTATGTGAGTTGAGGGCCTGTAATCTTGATAATATCCATATTATGATGTTTTTATAGCTTCAAACATGCATTTTCCTCTGCTTATCTAAATTCTTGATCACAGGGGAGGTCGTTATCTATCCCAGCCGTCACAGGGCGAGTGGTGGGGTGCATCTGGTAGCCAGTCCGTCACAAACAGAGACAGACAATCATCCTCTCACATTTACACCAACGGACAGTTTAGGGTCACCAGTTAACCCCATGCATGTCTTTGCAGAGGAGGAGAAGACACTAACTCCACACAGAAAGACTGCTGTGCTGTGAGGCAGCAGAGCTTCTTTACTGCATATACTGACGTTATTGCACTAAATAAAATTTCAGCTGGTTCTGAGGTGCTCGGATGGGAAGTACTGATTGATTTCTCAGGCGAATGACCTAAAATAAAAGCCGATCTTCATCTGTAATCCCTGGGTGGAGGCACAGATGGTGTACAGGTAGGAATAAGCAGTCTATTTAAACCAGACACACACAAGCATGTACATAATAAAACACAAATTTATTGTTACTCATTTATAAAGAGTTTTAAAAAAATACAATTAAAGTGTTTTTACAGAGAATAGAAGAAGAAACTATAAAAATTTCATAAACTTCATCCTGTGAAATTAGTGAACTTATGTTCATTTTACTTTTATTAATGTATTTTGTTATCATACAGGTAAGTACAAGCTCGGGTTGCTCGGGTCATCCAGGTTAGAGACTCTAACACAAAGGTGGAGTTTGGGCTCAGAGTCTAATGAAAAAATATCAAAACAACAAACGACAACTCAAAACCCGCCGTTTCTGTTCTTAACGCAGGAAACAAGACATACAAATGACACGGCATCTCGGAGGACTATCATCACACCGGGAGGCTCATCTGATTGGACCGTCAGTGCAGGGTTGAGTGGAGATGCTTAAAACGTCAAACAAATGTCCGCTCGTCACTCAGGTCTTAAATCTGTGGCAGAGAAATTTTAAAGATGGCTCGGTTCTGGACTAATTCACGTTATTTTACATACCTACACTCACGTTGGCGAGCTGGGGGACTTTCCCACCCCTGCCGCCATTCATGTGGCACTACAAAGGATTGTGGGAAGCGTGAGGATGATAAATGTATATTCTCCCCCTTTCCTCCTTCCTCCCCC
Source organism: Oreochromis niloticus (assembly GCF_001858045.2). Taxonomy (NCBI): domain Eukaryota; kingdom Metazoa; phylum Chordata; class Actinopteri; order Cichliformes; family Cichlidae; genus Oreochromis; species Oreochromis niloticus. The sequence continues at coordinate 9,274,343 of NC_031966.2, read as the reverse complement.
TCACGCCTCGTCCTCCTCAAAGGTTCCCCCTGAAATGACACTTTTTTTTTTCGAACCACCTGAACCCTCCTCCCCCTTCCCCACCCCTCTGTGGTCCCATCTTCCTCTCAGGTTAATCCTTCCCTCCCCAACATCTTTTAAATTGTGGAGCCAAACAGATGGCAGAACATGTAGCTGACCTAAAATACATCTCTCCTCTGGGAGATCTTCCCAGCTTTCAATATGGCCGATCTTCCTCCCATAAGTGACGGCGAGAAGCTGATCGGAGACCGCCAAATCAGTCAGGAGGAGGAGGCGACGCTGATCGAGATGTATCGGCGTCGGGAGGCCGAGCAAAGGAGACAAACCTAAAAGTGAAGCAGAACTCTGTCGCTGACATTTAGCAGCAAACTCGGGATCTCTTCTCAGAATTATAAATATGGTACCAGGTGATCCAGGCTCTTGGCAGGGATTTATTTCTTGGCTGGGAGCTGCAGCTTCTCTTCCTGTCCAGATTCCCGGCGGGGCCTCCGACACAAAGCCAGCACTGCTGTTTATTTTCTGTCTATACTGTTTATTACATATGGAGCCAAAAGACTAAAATAAAATACGATACGTGGGAGCAAATCATTCCGAGGCCCAACGTACAATATGACTGATGTGGCTCCAGAGTCACTTTATCAGGGAAGAGTGTGCTGATGCAATACTTATATACAGTCTATGTGCTGGTATGGGATGTGTTTGTTTCACCTGTGTGAACCCTCACCTGTGTTTAGATGCAGAAGTTTGTCGCAGGCGAGTACCAGGACCACAACAGTTGGCAAACCGATTAATGGACTGATTGATTAAAAGTTTAAAAACAGGTTAGACTGAGGCAACAACAACCAACTGGTTGAACTAGGACAGAAAAGATTTACACGTTGAAATTATTTGGTCAAACATCAGTTGCACTGATCGAGCTGGAGCAGCAATAAAAACAACAACATGGAAATAAAGTAAATATCTGCATTTTTATCTCAGTTTAGGACTCATCGTGGACTGTTTTCCACTTTCAGAGTGTATTGACTTGGTTCTCGACTGGTTCTGTTACTGTGTCATCACTGGTATTTTGGTGTTCCTATGAGTGCTTTGTTTTTGATCTGAGAAGAATAACCACAGTTTGACTTGTGTTTTTGTACCTTAACCATTTACCACCTCACATTTTCCACACTCTCAGACTTCCCAGAACATCTGCAGCATCTTCCGCTCTGCAGAGAATCACCCGAAAACCACATCAGTGCGTCGCTGTGAGTCAACGTACGCCCTGAACCTGACCTCGGCCTCACACCGCCCTCTGTTAACTGGAGGCAGGAAGACGATAATGTCACCAAGATGTGTCACAAACAAAGAGGACCAGTGACGGGGGGTGGAGGCGGTGGAGAGCTCTCTGGATGGCTTCCCATCACCTCTGCATGAAGAGACAATCGATCACTGTGTGAGCTTGTGGGACGAGGCGCTGAACGGCGTGATTTACGATGTGGATGACGGCGTTTGGCAGACACGACAGTAATTATTGTCTGAAAGTAGAGCAATGTGGGGATGATGCAAACTGCCTTTTGTGTGGGGTCAACCTGAAGGAATGTGCAGAAAAACAATTTATTTTGGCAGTGAATGAACGTGTTCAGACATCGGAGTGAAGGTTGACTGTCAGGAACCGCGTCTACTTTTATGCTGTCTTTTCAATGAAAAACATAAATCCAAATTTCTTCACATGTGTAAATTACTTGAGCTGAGTTTTGTTGGTTTAATTGCTGTCGTTAAGTTCAAAAGAAAGCACAGTCATTTTCAAAAGCTTAAACAAAGTGACTGTAGTTTAAAAAAAGTAAAAATATTAACTGCATCTTATAAAAAAGTGCTTTATAGAAACACAGAAGTCGATAACTTAAACTACCAATTTTTTTGATAAAACTTACACAGTTTTAATCAAACGTTGAAATTTAACCATGTGAGAACTAATTTTAGTTTACTGGATTATCAGTATAATAGTATAATTTGCAGTACTTTGTTTTGTAGTGGAGAGTGAAGATGAAGTATAACATTGGATAATTTGAATATTCAAGAAAAGCACAAAGTTGTCAGACTTTTACAACTAAAAATAACTGAAAAATGTCCAACGAGTAACTTAAACTGCTGATACTGGCGGTTAACGTGGACGTGATGAAGCTAACAATGTCAGATGGATGCTATGGAGCAAATGCGGTGTTCCCTTGACTTCAGATGTCGGAGGTGTCACTCCTTAGTTTGGCGCATTCCTGTAGTAAAGACAGAAAAGATGTTTTTTTCACCTAAACACACCAGTGTAGCATGTTCATTGATAGAACCTGGCCATTGCTCTGCATAAGGCTTGTTGAGTGGTCCATCTTGGATTGTGAAGTTGGAGTTGGTTGGGTTTATCAGAAATCTGACTTGAGTGGTCCTTCCAGTTTAAAATTTCGACTGGAAATATATGTTACAGATCATCTTAGATGTTAATTAGGCAACCTAGTGAATAGCATTTTCCACACAGACAGCAACAAGGTTTAACCAGCTTTAACTTAGCTATACTACATGAATCTGGTGATGTACGAACTAATAAAGTAATCTGAAAATGGACAGCTTAGAGTCTGAATAAATTAGCCCACCATATAAACTGAAGAAAGTGTTTTATTACAAGAGGTAGCTTGTAGTTTGTTAGCAGGCTTGCTAGCAGTAGCTAATATTAGCCAAAATAAGTGTTTGATTTGACCCTGAAAACCAAACATTCCTGCTAATATTGACCCTCATGTGATCTTGAGGGCCACATTTAGCTCTCACGCTAATACGTACAGATTGATTGATAACCAATGTAGTAGAAACCGGGTGGGTTGTTTTTGGAACTACACAGACTTGTTGTCTACTCGTTAACTTGTTCTGGCAACACACTAGCAGAGCAGAGAGAGCAGAGAGCCTCATCCATTTCTAGAGATGCTTGGACCCCAAAAACAAGGTTGATAGTTTGTAAATGAGTCAGAAAATAGGAAAATTTTTACTTTTCACTCACAGGGATTACTTTCACATGTTTACGTCATTGTATGGAATTTTTTCATGCTTAATATGAATATCCGACACTGGAACATCGTTGGAGCGTGTTGTGATCGCCTCTTTGTGTTTTCTGGATGGACTGGAATAGATGTTCATCATGAAGTTCCCTGTTAACACAAAAATTCAATCCAGGTTTTTTTTGGCGTGCTTACAGATTTCACCGTTAAATAAAGGATGTGAATGTTTCTCCCACCGCTGATGCTGCCATGTTGGCCCAGCGTCAAACCGCAAAGTCCAAGAAATATGATCACGGACCCATATTTATTTTTCCAGTTGGAGCTAAAGTGCCGCTGTGCCACATTTTTTACAGCTGGAAGTCAGAGTTTCCTGCTTTTTCTTACAGCTTCAGGTATTTAGTGTGTGAGTGTTTGCTGGTGCGTCCACTCAGCCTGGTCTGCAGCCAGAAACTGCCAGCTCACTCTCTCTGGATTTCCCATTAAGATCGCCCACGGAGAACCAGGAATAAGAAAAGAAAAAAATAAAATAAAATAACCCTCAGCTGCTGACAGACTGAGCGCGCTCAAACACTGGGGTACGCCTACTCGTTCAGGCCAGGGTTATTATCTCATCATTTGAAGTAGAAGTCATTACCTATGGGTGCTGAGGAGGGAAATGAGGACTTAAGTCAGAGAAGAAAGAAAAACATGCTGCATGTATGGAAGATCAAACCTACCATGAAAAGAAAGAATAAAAATAAACAGGCTAAAATTATGAGATGGTACCGCAGGTCAAAACTCTGACACAGAAATGCTCTATTTTGTGAATCACTTCACAAAAGTATAAAGCAGACTTATAAAACTGCCAGCAGTAGATGTTTTATTTTCAATGTTTCACCTGGCACAGCTGTCACAACAATCAGAGCAGACAGTGAGCACTTTTAGCTCCAGAAATAAAAAAATGTTGACTCAAGACAATATTATAGGAAACTTCTGCCATAAGTCTTAGAAAACAGTAATTATTATTAGTATTGTTACCAATAATTATTAGAACTCGTAATTTCATACTTTAAAAAATTGCTAATTAAGTTAGCCTTTAGTTGGTATCTGTTAGCAGGCATGCGAGTGTTGACTAATTTCAGCCAGAAGACAGATCAGGGCTGGCTTTGGTTCCTAAAACCACCAACTCTCCATAAATGCTCTGCTGGCATTTACTTCAGTTTGAAACTGATGGTCAAATTCACTCAGGTTTTTGGCAAATGTTAACAGGGAGAGATTACTTGATCCGCCACCTAGCTGCTAGGTAGCTAACCTTAGCTAGCTTACTTGTTAATGCTGCCTATTACATAAAGCATGTTGAAGCAGATGTTGTGAATTGTGAATTGCTAAAATGAAAGTAAGAATTAAGTTTGTTTACATGACGTCTGTGTTATGCTAATGTTATTGATTAAAGGACTCAGTTTTTACATTGACATTAGCTGTTAGCCCAGATGCACTGAGATGCTCTGGAATGGGCATCACCTTTTAGTTTTCACAGAAAAATCATCTATCATGTGCGTAGAAATTAATCCAAAGGCTGTTCAGAGGCAACTAAGAGAGTCAGGGAAGTTCTCATTTCATATGGACAATGACAATTTTAAAAAATTAAATAACTTTTTTTTTTAAAGTGTCAAATAAAAGTTTCTGACAAATTAGCAATACCAATTAGCCATGCTAAGATGAGTGCTAAAATTTAATAGATGCTAAGACAGGAGCAAAATTTTGTCTCAAAACAAAAGTTCATAATCAAAATTGTAATTTTTTATTAGTTCACTAAATAAATATTCAGGAGAGTACTGCTATATGAGCCTTCTGGGAATCTGGAGAGATAATAAATTGAACTCAAACAGGAACATTTTGGCCCTCGAGGGGATAACACTGAGACAAATATTCTCAGTATTATACATCAGATTTAAGACAAGGATGTAAGTATTGGCACTAATGAGCCTCCGTACTTACAGTTCCCATGCCATTTTATATATTTGAAAACCTTTCATTCTGATGTAGAAAGAGGAAGCAGTCTGTGGGTGGGATTACTGCCACCTAAACATTGAAGAAACAGCTCGCCGTACCTTCCTCCTCCTCCACCTGTTTCATCCTGTGCTTTTCTCACATGATTTACGACCTGGAGCTGCAGAGTTCAGGGTGGATCCGAGCCAGCGCTGAGCCCCCTTTTAACACCAGCTTTGTATTCTAATGACCCCCAAACTACACACAATCCATTTTCTGTCCATTAGCAGCGAGCCGCCGCCACAGCTAATATTCTTTAATTCACTCCACAAAGAGGGGAGATTGTCCAGGGAGGGGGGGGGCTCGCTGCACTTAATGCCTGCAATTACATCAGGTTACACATCCTGAAGTGACCCCCGGGGGGCCCGAGAGAGGGCTCCCCACTAACACCACCCTCCTAATCTACTCTGAGAACGCTCAAACACCGGAAACAGCCTCCACCACAGTCTAGGTGTCCTCCTCGGTCTGTCCCTGAGTCCTCGCCGCTGTCGCTCACCTTCATTAAGAAATAAAACATGTTGGAATGTGACCGGACTTTGCAGATGGCGAAAGTCCCCCCAGAAAAACCTGCAGTCAATTAGAGTCGGCACAAAGCAGGTTTTGTCCAGAGTAAGGAACAAGAAATGGGCTAAGAGAGTCATTTTATGGCACTTATTTATTACCTTATAACTCAGAAATCAAATTAGTTCCCCACGAGGACGCCGAGCCGGAGTGATATGAGTGAGAGGGGGCCAAAGAAAACAAGAGCTGAGTCCGGGGTGCGTCCCAGCTTTGTGATGGGAGGAGGAGGAGAAGGAGGAGGTGTCTGGCAGCAGCGGGGTCGGACCTCTGTGCTGTTCATTACGGGTGATAAGTGCCCACAGAGGAGCCTGGAGCTGGGAACGCGGAGAAAGCCTGATGCAGGGCCTTTATGAGGCTGTTCAGAGACACCCTCATCTCTCAGCGCTCCTTGGGGACCCGAGGGCGCTCGTACGAACGAGCCCCCCGCCGCCAGTTTCAGCCCCGACAACTAGGCAGCATCGTGCCAATTAGAGCGAGAGAATAAAAGAGAGAAAACAGGAAAGTGTCCATAAATAAGACCTGTTAGCCGCAGCGATTCAGCTTCAGTAAGCCAGCACACTGACCCGAGCACAGCACCACACACTGTATATAAAAGATGGAAGGAGCAGACATGTTGGCACAGGATGGTTTCTAAGAGTCTAAACACTGGCATCTTAGTCACCACCGTACAGAAGTGACTATATTTATACATATTTGAGTTCATCATTCAGACACAGATACCTGCTAATTTGTGCTCAGAAACACAAATTAGACACATATAGAATTACAAACAGACTTGGTGGGCGGTCTGTTATATACAATTAACCTCACAGCAGCCATATTATTGGTCAGATAATTGCATTAAAAATGTTCCAAAAGGCTCCAACAACTCAATCATAGTCTAGATCAGGGACTCTAATTACTGTAGCTGGGGTGAAGCCTTGCAGATAGTTAAAACATACAGCCACCCATACCACCATCCAAAGAGGCCACGCCCCTAATAATGCAAACTTTAATAGGTGAGTTATAAATAAATGTCCCCTGTAAAGTTTTTACAGGCCAAAACAGTTTTGTGTCAGGTTGTACACAAGTTTATTTCTGCTGTAAAGTTGGATTTTTTAGCATTGGAGTCTATGGAGATTGACTCAGTGCTCGAGCCTCTAGTGGACAGTAGAGGAACTGCAGGTTTTATGGCTTTAGAGTTTGTTTGTTTTTTAAAGCCCTGTGTAACCACGGTAACTTCTGACCCCACTTCCGCCAGTCCCTTTATTGTGGTGGGAATGAACCCTGTATAAGTTCCGGTCAACCAGCTGCATGTTCCCTGCTCCTCTGGCTGCTGTTGTTCCTGTGGTTGGCGTACTTGTCAGATATTGACCAATTTTACACTACATACTAGTTGACAGCGTGCAATAACCCGGCCGATTCATTCATCTTTACACCACCTCACAATCGTCTCAACGGTGAGTTATTTGTTTGTTTTGTTTGGTCACAATTAATGAAAATGCGGTGCCGCGGTCGCGCATTCTAAAACGCCGGTAAGCTAATGCTAGGCTAGTGACAGTAAGTGCAATTACTAGTTTTATTCAGGGGCGATTTTAGCCCATTTTGGGGGGGTGCTGAAGCACCCCCAAAATGAATCAAAGCACCCCCAAAGATTTCTTACTTTTTTTTGACAATATTTGCTGTTTGTGTGACACACTACTAAAAATATAAAAAGCATACAGTACTTGGTTGAGACGGAACATTTTAACAACAAAAGTATAGATAACCCCTCCCCCCCTCCCAAAATGGTTTGTTCCAGCTCGCCCCCACTCTGGCTCTAGGGTCGTTGCTGCCAGAGCGATGGTAGCTGAGACGCAGTGGAGCGGAGGTGGAGTGCCTGGATTAAAACAGGACATTTAACCTTCAGTTACTCTTTATGTAGTTAGATAGGAGTCATGTTTCTTTTTAGCTGAAAAACATTACACCCAGGTAACCTGCAGTGTTGAAAACGTGTTTTCCAATGATGTTTGCTACCCTACAATCCGTCCTACTCTGTAGTAAATTCAGTGACATTTGACCGTCCTGTTGCTCCCACTGAAATGTATACAGCCTATTTAAAATCTAAAACTTAAAATTGTCCGTAGCCTGCTGTTGTTACCACTGTCCTGTTTGAAATGGATACTAACTAGCTAACTGACTGAATGCCCATTAACCTTATAACTCCTGTTGTGTGTGTTTGTGTGTGTGTTTGTGTACAGAGAGACAGCCAGGTTCATAATGGATATAAGGAAGTTTTTTCAAAAACAGGAGCCACATTCAGGTAAAAGTGTAAGAACAAATGATCCATCAATAAAGGATAATGTTGGATCAGTGTTTCAATATTTTATATCTTTTATTAGATGTTCATGTGGTTTGGTTATTTTCCTTTTGGTTGAAAGTAAACTGAGAGAGGACTTTTCGTTAGTGATCTTAATAATTATTTTTTTCATATTAATGTAATTTTTTCATCTAATTGAATACAATCTATTTGTGTATGATTGTCAGTCCAAAGAGGGAGAGAGGAAAGAGGGGAACGTGAGGAGAAAGTACAAGGTCAGGAAGAACCAGGTAAGAAAACAGACAGGGAACAGTGACAGGCAAAACAGAAACTGTTAAACTGACAAAGAGAAAAAACCTGATTTTACTCACACAATCTGGAAGTTTTGTCCTCCCTATATTAAAGCTGCTATACAGAATCTGCAAAACAAACTGGGTTGAAACATTTTTGACCCTCTTTAACAACATTCCAACATAACATTATCATTGATTGGCAAGATTAAAATTAATGATATATTTTTATGTGGTTCACCCACAACTCTACTAAAACCTCAGCCAGTAATTGGTAGGCCAACTTTTGGACCGTCCAGTTGTCTGTATGACTGCCGCATACAGACTTATGCGGCAGAGAAACACTTATCAGTGTTTCTCAAACTTTTTACAGTGTGTACCACCTGAGAAAAATGTCAAGCTCTCCCAAGTACCACTATGAAAGCATGAAACTCATAAATCTTACAACACAAAATTAGTATTATTAAATTAGTTAAATTAGTATCTGCAGTAAAGATTTTTTCATACATTGTATACATTCTACCACAGGCAAAGTTGCCTCCATTTTTATTTTTTTTTTTATTAATATTTTGTAATAATTTATTCTGTTTTGGGAGTGTTTTTTATGTATCTGTATTATATTATACATACACATTAAAAGTGAATCTCTGTCCAAAACATGCACTCAGTTTACTTCTTACTCACTATGAGCAGCATTTAAATAACCTTTATCAGATTTGATGGTTTTGTTAGACTTCTCAAAAAAGTGTTTTGCTTTTCTTTCTCAAATGTGGGGATTAAATTGTGTTAAAATGTACAAAACGGTGATGTCATGGTTTGTGACGAGGACCCAGGCAGAGAGAGACTTGTTGAATTTAAGAATCTTATGATTTAATAAAGAAATTTGCAGACTTGCACGGAGATGGTAAAATTATGATGACTGATAGCGGAGATGAAGACAACAGACGATGAGGACAGGGAGGAACAGGGGTTTAAATGCACCACGGAGACAGTCAGAGGGAACTTGGAACAACTGGAGACATTTAAGGATGCAGGGACTGACAGAGACAGGGAAGAAGTCTCATCGTGACGAGTAAAGTTTATCTTGCCTGGCTGGGCAGCTCTCTGGGTGCTCAGCACCCCCAAAGCTCTGATCCTAGAATCGCCCCTGGTTTTATTTATTGAATATTGTTGTTTTTGTTTATTCCACTATGGCCGAATGTTGAATTAACGTATCAAGAGTTGAACGAGTGATTTGATTTTTGTAGTTTTGTCCGTTTTGGATGTTTTTTGTTACTTTTCTGATTAAATGCCAAAACGGCCTATGAGACTTTTGCATTGAGTTAAATTCCATTTAGATTATTGAACTTGTTGCGCAACACCTGTGATTAAATGTGTTTTGTAAATATTTGATTAACTTTGGATAATGTTTATTAGCTTTATTGCTGATATACTTTGATGGGACCCATGAGAATGTTTTTCTATAATAGTATTTTGAATGATAGTCATTATAAAAGATGATGTTATGATTTGTTTGGTTTTTGGTTTATTGATTGTTGTATGAAACATGGCATTAATTACTTGACTTTGTTATTTATGGATTTATTTATTTTGTCATAGCAGTAGAATGCCGTTTCATTTTCTTCTGTGAATGATAATTTGTTTTTGACCTTGTTTAGGTCAGGTTTTTTTCCCCCCACGATCAGCCCTGATCAGCGCGGGATGGCGAGCCACCCAACCACCGCTGCATTGCGGTAGGACTTGTAAAACTAGATTTCTCATACCGGAATAAACCTCATCCCACCTCCTTTTTGGAACCTAATAAGCTGTTTTGTATTGTCAACATTATTTTTGTTTGCGATATATATGCATATATTTTTTCTTTTTTTTTTACATCTGTCTGTATATTTCTCATAACATACATAATATTTTTTTTTTGAGCTCTATTTTGGTTTCCTGTGTTTTATTCACACACTCAGGCTCCATAGTCGAAACTACTTCTGGTTGCTCATTATCTATGAAGCTGCAGTCAGGCGCCCTGGTCCTTTACCGCGTTACACCTGGATACTTGGATCCAGTGTGAAAATGTCTGTTTGTTAGGATTACTCAAAAAAAAAATAAGATATACTCTTTTGGGGTCTATTTGGATTCATTCATTTTTGGAAGGATTTTGTTGTTTTTTTTAAACTGAAACCTTTAGATTCATATTTTCACAGAAACAAATCAAACTGAAACTATAAAACCTGGGAGGCATCGTCTTGGTGTTCTCAGGAAACTAATCCAGACACACAGATGCTTCCCTCTCCAAGACTCAGTCCATGCATCTTAAAGAAAATTTAATAAATTACACATGATGCAACCTATGAACTTAATTTTGAAATGAAGAAGCGGATTTTTCACTATTAGTAGATATATTCCTTTATACAGCAACAATATGCAAAGTGTTTGAAAACACTTCACAAATGTTGCTAAAAGACGACAGATTTGCAGCTCTGCAGAGTTTCCCACAGTGTTTGTCAAACACACCCAAAAACAGATTTATGTTTTCAATTCTTTCAGAAATCTGTGTGAAAATACAGCTGAAGGTCTGTTTCTGCCAAACCTGCTGAAACTCGGCGTCCTCGGTGGTCCGCAGGGACTCGTTTAAATCATGTACGGATCTGCAGAAAACATTACTGATCAGATCTGGCGAACTCCTGGCTCACGGACCGTGTGTGTTTGATTCAGAGTGTTTTGGTGGTGTGAAGTGTGGAAAGCAGCATCATCACCATCAGGAGCTGGTTTACACACTGGGAAAAGTGTCTACCACTGAATCAGCCGGACCCAAAGTGTTTACTGGTAAACCACAATATGAAATTATTGGCTCTTGAAACTGAACTCTGCCTATTTTATGAACATTACTCTTAAAAAAAACTCTCCACTAGTGATCCCTGAGCAGCTGAGAAATGTCTTAGCTACAACTGAGCAACTGAGCATATCATCTTTAGATATCAAAGCCATTAAATGTCTGGGAGGACAGCTAGGCTCATTATTTCATTGGCTGATTAAGTGTTTATTCAACCCATGCTGGTGGTTTGGAGTCAATTAAATAATTGATAATAATAAAGTTTCTTTGTATAACACTTATCAAAACCAAGCCAATGTTACAAAGAAGGGAAAAAAAGAATAAGAGAACAAACTAGGAGGAAATATGAAGAAATTACAAATCAATCAAGACTCAATGTCTAAATGAGAGTAAGATGGTGTGATTCCAACTTTAGTGAAATTAAAATGAAAAAGATAAAATCTTATATAGTAATATGCCCTATGATATAAATGAGTCTTTAACAGTGATTTAAAAGAAGACCCTTATGAAGCGAGTTGGATTTCCTCTGTCATTCTACAACTGAGCGACCCTAACAGAAAACACTGGATTTAAGTGTAAGGTTAGTTTCTAGTAAAGACCCCTGATGGACTCCAATTAAAACAGTATTTGCTACATGAAATAATTTCTCATTTGTCCATGTTAGACGGCAAACTAGCATCAGCTAAGATTAGCTAGAAAAAAGACAGCTCAGGCTAGGACTGGATCTCCAAACCCTAATTCCCTCCATTGAATAAATAACCTGCTGTTGCTGATCTGAGTTTTCCCAATGTCTAAATTCCCAACATGCTTAAGTCCAAAGAAAAAAACGTTTTTCTTTAACATTAGCTAACATTAGCTTACCTTCTAACAGAGAAAACGCTTGACACACTAACAGCTAGCTGCCTAAGCTTTTTCTCTAATGTTGTCTTTCTCTAAATCCAATCTGCAGCCAGTCAGTGTTAGATTTAGTCGGTATGTGGAGTCTGTGTTGTTCAGTGACATCTGTGACCAGTGGACTCTATTTCTAAGCTAGTGTTAGCAGTATTGGGGAGTAAGGGAATACGTGTAGCGGCGTTACGTATTTAAAATACAAAATATCAGTAACTGCAACTGAGGCTCTAATGCCTGTGTGTCAATCTCGCGGCCCATGTCATAGGCAGAGTGTTACAGGCATAGCCATAAAGAATGTAGCATCATGGGCAGTGTAGTCCGTGCTGCAGGGAGAATGGACTGCCATACCCGTTATGTGTCTGTGAGCGAGGGAGGGAGAAAAAGGAGAGTAGAAAAGTCCGAGCTGTCACCGAGCGGAAACGGGAGATGGAAGCATGTAAATATAATAATAACCACTGCAGCCAAGAAGAGTGCCTGACGAGCCCAGTTGTAAGTAAGCTGTTAAGACTCGACTGTACACAGTGTTCGTGTTTTCCTCCGAAACAATAAGTTCCGTTGGAGCAGCCTTTCAACGCCTCTCTCTGTCTCTCGCTAGCAAAGCTGAGCCAGACAACAAAGTAAAGCTAGTTTTTGGCTACGAGCCCGACACAGAACCCGACGTATTAGCCAGAGGTCCCGCGGACCTGTTTTAAAGAAGCCCGGAATCGTTTTAATGTGAGATCGCTGCAAAAATGGCGAGTAACTATCTCAAAATTTCAGTCTGTAATTCATGAGGCAGTAGTGAACCATTCCCGAAGTGAATTACCCATTCATAATGTTTAAGAAAAGCTAAGCAAGTTTAAACAGTGATGACACTGTTCTAGTTTAGGATTGTGGGTAGTGCAGTTCTTTTCTGCGACATCACAAATAAAACACAGTTTTGTTGAACTGATGTTGATATCAAACAGAGATGTGGTTTCCACAGGAGCACAAACCATCGTTTCACAGCAAGCTGAGTCTGGATGGTAACAGCATTATGGCTCATAACCAAAACCCCTGCGGAGAATATAAAATCAGGTTTTTACTTCAGGAACTTTACTGTTCAGATCTGTACAAGCAAATGTGTTTGTTTTTATGTTCACAGTTGGGTTGAGTTTGAATGAACGTCACTTGAACTCTACATGTGACCTTTGAGCTCAACTCTTTAATTCAGACCTTGCAATGCAAAAAAATCATTACCAACTCAGAGGAAGTAAATATGTGGAATTAAACGTTTGCACCACCAACTTCTGTTTTATTACAGCTGGCTGCTTCACGTCGACATTTAACATCTTAGATTTAGTTGATGTGTGTTTGTATAATTTAGTTTTTAGTAGTTTTTATGCAAAACAATAAAAAAATATGATTTTTATGTGTATTTAAGTGTCCTGTCCAGTTTTAACTGTTTTGTTTTTTTTTTAGTCCATATTAGATGTTATTCAGCATTAAACTGAGGAATTTAAAATCAGGAGTCAATAAAACGACTGCTGAAGGTTTTTATTAATCTGCAGCACAAAAATCAAACCTTTCCGTTTTGTTTGTGAACTCTCGAGCACCAGATGTTCCTGGAGTGAAGCTACAATTAAAGGGATAGAAGAAGAGGAGGAGCTGTAATGACACATGATTATTCGAGCTGGGCTGTGAACATGTTCAGCCTCCTCCTCCGTCCAAACACCTCCAGCACATCCTGCAGGTTTCGCCCCCCGCCCGACCCGACCCGGCCCGGCCCGGCCCAACGCTCTGCCCCAACAGATGTTAGAAACATTACAAAACACGGCCAACAATAAAAAAAAAAAAGAAAAAAGAGCCAGTGTAAGTTTTCCAAGAGCGCAAACAAAAGAATGTTTTAATGGTGCTGCTTTAAGAGGAAAAATGTTGGACTGCTGGAGAAATTCAATTACAGCGTGATTGAGTGTTGACATTTCTGAGGCTGTAAGACAGGAAATTCATTAAAAGCAGCAGAGCAGCCTGGGAGGGAAACTCCAGCGGCTGTAAAAGAATCCGCCGGTCCGAGGTGATTATGGAACGGATCGTTGCTCAGGTCAGGCGGCCGCTCTCGCTCAGCCAATCCTGGATATTCAGAGGCTCCAAAACCACCGTGCTCGCTCTATTGATTGAAAATAATCCACCTGGGACTCAGACTCACATCTGTACTGAGGAGGGAGGGCCGGGGGTGTTTCAGGAATAATGTGAGGCATTGATTCTGACACGCATGGTATTGTAATAAGCTAATCTGGGAAAGAAACAGTCATGAAATGCAGCCGAACAAGACGGCCATTTGTAAGCAATTTATGACGGCGTCTAATCATTACGGCGAGGTTAGGTCAACATTCACAGGAGGCCCGGACCTGCTGGACAGAAAGGTTTCGGGTTGCAGCCAGTTTCTCCTCCTTTATCAGGATTCCTGCTGCAGAAAATCTGCAGAAAGAATTTCGTCTTTGTTTCCAGGAAATGGTTTGTTTAAAGAATGTATCTGAGCTAATGGAGGAGGAGAACCGCGTCCAAGCTTCTTTCTCCGGCAGTTTTTTGTTTTGTTTTTTTTAGAGCCGCTGTATCACATATCAGTGCAGCTCCCGTCAGGTGGAGAGGCGCTTGCGTCCAAAATGTTCAGTTTTTATGACGCGAGGCAGCGATTCACGGCTGGGTTTGTCTCGGCTGACGGGATGGATGTGGACAGGAACGTCCTGATGGATCTCTGTTCCTGTTTTCCGCTCATCTGATCTGGATTTACACGTTCAATCGTTACAGCTGACCCGGCTCCAGCCTGCTACATCTAAAGGTTATTAGCAACAGGCGGTTTCCTGAGACTTCAGGAACAAATACAAAGGAATAACCGAGCAACAAACATGAGCAGGGCAAAATATAAGGAACGCTCTTTAATACAGCACACATTTAGCTTTAAAAGTGTCTCTAAGGTCCAGCAGGGGGCGACACCTCTATTTCTACGCTATTTATGATCTCAGTGAACACTTTCCTGACGAGTTTACGTACTCAGTCACTAGTTTCGAGTTTTATTGTAGAAAAGGTTTATTTACTAATTATCGTAGTATTAGAGTAGAGGTGTCAAATATAAGGCCCGGGGCCCAGAATCAGACTCCAGTCCGACCCACTGGACCACTTTGGAAAATGTGAAGATTTTTTTGTTTTATAGAAAGTTTTACAGGTTTTTCTGCTGACAAAGACGTCACGGTTATTCATACTACACCAGAGAAATCAATAAACAATTCAATGTTATAAATGTTCCAGTATTTTAAAGTAGATCTTTCTGCAAATTAAAAGAAACTTTTATAATGACAGGACAGTCTGAGTAATGAGCTACTTTTTTAGATTTTTTTTTTTACCACAGCAGCATTTCTTTATCATGCAGAAAAACTCAGACGTGCTTCTTATTCTTAGATTAGGATATCTGACAGATTCAATGTGTAGTTAAACTTCTTAACACTGTCAGAAACGGGAGATTCGCTGATCCGGCCCACTGAAGAGCAAAGTGAGCTGTACGTGTGAAGTGAGTTTGACATCCCTGTGTTAGAGTGAAAAGCAATCACGAATCAACCTGTGGCAGGGCTGTGTCATATCCACCTCTCATTCATTATTTGTTGTTTTAAACACGAACAAAACAAGACAGGAAGCGCCCGACCAATCGGTAAAGCCCCATCAGCAACGTTCATCTTCTATATACAGTCTGTGCTTCAGAACACGTGTTCCTCATAAAGTCTTCCTCACAATAATATCAACTCTCTGTGAAAGGTGCCAATGAAATATACATAAAGTATTCTGATCACATTAATAACCATCTCTAATTTTATCTCGTGTTTGTCATTAAATAAAATATGAACACTTACATGATGAGAGTCTCGATGACCGCGACTTAAAAAAATATACAAAAAGAATAATCGATGAATTATGTACACTATTATCATATGTGTATTACTGACACCAGTATTGCCAATATTTCCTTTCTAAATGTATATTCTCACTGATATGACTTCATCCTTTTTGGTGACACACCACAAATTTCAAAATAAACTAAAAAAATCACACTTGTACTTTTTTAATGTTGTTTTTTATACATCCAGACATGTTATTAGGAGATTATGTGAAAGAATCTATCCGCACTTTAACCAAAGCCTTTTCCTAAACTTGTTCAGTTTTTAAAAGGTAAAAACAAAAATAAGTCAAAGTCCTGTAATCTGCTCCAACTGTGGACATTTCAAACTGTGACTGAGCATGATGTTTTTTAATCTACGATATATTATTTATTTGTTCTATGATCGTGTACTGCTGATAGCAAACAGCTTAAATACAGCAGAATACTTCAATATATTAAATACAACAGAAGGAAACTACTGAATGCAGTTACTCAAAAGAACGAGCACCGTTAATTAGAACGCAGAAAAAGGTGAAATGAAATAACAGCTCTGTGTGATCACGTACAAAAAACAAATACAACATTTCAGAAAATGCCCCAAAACGATGCTGACATTATAAATAATTCTGTTTATGTTTGATTATTTTTTTTAAATTACAGTAACAGTTAATGAGGCGTATTATTAATCTAACACTTATTTTAGTATTTTTAAGCCCAAAACAATAACAAAGATGCTTCAAGAGTATTTAAATATGAGTATTTTCTGTCAGGCTATGTGAAAATGTGTCCATGTCCCTTTGTGCTGTGGAGTCTTTTTTGATTATATGCGTCATATTATTAATAAATTAAATGTTATAATTTGGTCTGAAGTCGATTCACAAACAGACGTGAGCTGTGGAAACAACATCTTTGTCTCTTTTGTGCACCTGAGTTACTTATTAGCAAATAAAAAAGTGATAATAATATTAGACTGCTGGGAGAGCGCGGCCTTCACTGAAGTCAGTTCAGACTTTCACCTTTAAAGAAGGAAACATGATCCAAACCAAACCTCTCGCTCGACCGAGTTCCCTGAAATTACACTCGCTGGTTTTTGTCTAGTTTTTCTAATAGACGAACAGCACTGATCACAAACTGCAAACCTACCAGAGCGAAACAAAAACTTCGTCCTTCCAGTTTTTATTATTATTATTATTACTGTTATTTTGAAAGAGCTCCCTTTCAAACACTGATGCTCTGAAGTTTACCTGCAAGTTTTAGCTTGAGTTTCCAAACTGAATCTTCAGATTGATTTAATTTCTGATGTCTTCGGCTCTAAAAGTTCAGGATGTTTTTGTCAGTTTCTCCTACAAATAAAAAAGTAAAAGCTGAGGCCGACTCGGTCTGAGGTCAGAGGACTGCTGTCCGGTAGCTTTGGTTTCCAGCTCTTTGCTTCGAGTGTGTCGCTGTCGACTTTGTGGGATATTGTTTAAAATTTTGGAGCAAATCCATCTCTGAGTCCGGGCGTTAAGCGCTCCCTGGATGGAAGGCACCATCTCCTGCACTTTTAGACCCTAACGCCCTGCCCTGTTAAGGTGTTTATGAAACGTCATCCTTCATTTCCTTCACCGACTGCACTCCGAGGGCCCGTTTGAGGCCACCCGGGCGGCAGCAGGTATGCGATGACGCCCAAAGAGGTGAAAAGAAAGCCCGTGTGGATATTTCTGGCACTTTGTTGCATCTTTTTAGTGTCAAACTGAAAAAAAAGAGCCGAACATTCAAAAAGTACAGCAGCTCTACAAGTTTCTGCTAAAGTCTGAAACCCTCGGTGCAAGTGCAGAGTTCGATGCAGATGGATCAGCTTTCAGAGCATTGAAACCTCTCTCCCGTCTGCTTCTTATTTTCTGGCTGCACTGCAGGTGTTTAACAGCTAACACTGGAGTGTTAAACCCTCAGAGTCCTGCAGCCATCTCCAGGTGATTAAAAACAGGCCCGTACCTAAATAAATGATGCGCTCCCTCTCTCTGTTTGGATACCTTCCAGCTCTGAGAGGTCAGACTCCCAGCCCGGATCCACTCGCAACGCTGAGGCAAAACAACAAAAAAGTAAAGAAGCACGGAGAAAAGAAATCCTCAACAAAGGGTAAATAATATTTTCTACCTGAGAGCTCCTTCACAGGGGTTAAAGCAAATCCATGAAAACAGGAGCGTCCCGGGGTAATGAAACAGCTCATGAATATTCTGTGTGGGGCTTCGCAACAAGCCCACCTTTTCTTATTTTCTAATTGACGGAAAGTTCAAACAATTATTTATTTATGGCCGCTATCCTGCGTGTTCCCTGAGAGGCCGATGAAAAATAAGCGAGGGGTGTGTTGTGTTGCGAGGAGGAGCCGGGCGGCCGACCGACAAACCCTAAGACCTTGTAAAGATCGCTGCTAACAGATTTTCTACCCAGGATTTGTGAACTCCATCTCAGCTAATCACAACGGAGCCTATTAGTGCTTGACATTTTTATCCGCCAGCCAAAGACTTCACATCTCGGCTGCAGCGGGGGCTAACGGTAGCGGACAGGTCTGTGCGGCAGGCGGGGGCCCGGGGCCGGCCGGAGCCCCTCCTGGGCCTACCTGCAATCCAATACCTGAGCCTGAGCGCCCCGGACGCATTGATTTCTTGTCAGCCGCAGAAGTTTTCAGCCCGGGCTGAGGGCGAGGATGGGGGGGGGGCGATGAGGGGTGAGAGAAATCTTAATTAAGAGAGGGGGATTTACTCGACCTGGCTGCAGCTTCTTTGGGGATCCGGTCAATGAATCATGCGAAGGAGGAGGAGGAGGAGGAGGTGGAGGAGGTGCGCTCCCTGCCGAAGCCAGAGATTAGAAAGAGTGACAGGCCGAACACGATGCGATGTCGAGAGTTTTCCCTCCCGTCGATTCCTTCCTGCCTTCACGGGGGTGAAGGTGGGGCCTCGGGCAGATCTGCACTGTTGAACTCATTACGGAGTATTACCCGCTAAGAAAACACTTCGCCGCTCTAATTGCTCAATTTAGGACCGCAGGTGGTCGCGGCAGCAGGCAGTCACTCACACCTTTTTAGCGTTTCGTAATAGCAAACACATGACGCTCTGCAACACGAAGGGTTAAACTTCAAATCACGAGCGAGGAGATCCGCTCGAGTTGGCTCTGATTTCACTTCTTCAAACGTTCACTGCAGCTCGCGTCAGAAGGAAACAGTCTGAGCTTCAAAAAGGACAAATTAAAAAGTAAAAATTGAAATGTTGAAGAATTTAAAGACATTTCCAGCAGCAGAATTTAAAAAAGTGATTAAAACACACATTCATTATGATATCTTACAATTTTTTTGTATTTTGTCACAAGTTTTTGCTAAAATCAGAACCTTTTCATTATGAGATGACGACGACGGAAAAAAGAGAGGAAACAACATTTAAAAGCACCACAATCTGTTAATGCAATACAACAGAACCAGAGCAGCTGGTGGGAAACCTTCAGTTTAATTTAAAAAACACATTAAACCTTAATCGACTGCACAGGTTCATTTTTGCTGCAGGAAATCTCAGCTTCCAATCCAGGTGCATGGTATTCATTTAAAAGTAAAGTTTCCCAAGTACAAAATTAGGAAAACTCAAAAAATCTAAATCTAAAGTGAAATAGCTGCCAACAAGAAATCTTAGGCTTTATCACAACAACCCGACTTAAAGCAGAATCCACAGACGACTTCCTGTCAGTCCAGTAACATCACAGCGGCTGATGATGTCATTAAAAAAGCTCCAACAAACATGTTTAGCTGAGGCGAAGCTGGGAAGTCAGCTAGCAGCTACAGCCACCTGTGTCACCATCCACCTGTCAGTCAGAGAGGCCACGCCCCTAATGATAAAAGTTTAACAGGTGAGTTATTCTTTTTTTACGCCCTTTCAGTTGTTATGAAGGTGTAAATAATCAGGCTGTAAACATGTTTATTTCTGCTAACACTTTAACATGTGAGTCTGTGGGGACTGACTGACTGCTGGAGCCTCTGGTGGACGTTAGAGGAACTGCAGTACCGGAGGTCGATTCTTTGATTAAAAGTCGAGTTTATGCCGATATTCCGATCATATTCCAAGAGTTATTTATTTATTTTTCACTGCTTGTGACGTCTGCTTCCTCGTGTTTAGGTAGGTAAGGTGAAATTCCCAATATTAACAAGATAAATAAAGAAAACATTTGAAAAAAGTATAAAAAGTATAAACACCACAGATCTCAGCCTGAGTTCTCAGTTGGGAAGTAGTGGACTCGAGTTTGTAGTCGTTTTGTTGGTCTTGTTGTCGCTTTATGTCTCTTTTTATGTCTGAACTCGTTTCATCTGTTTGTGGTTTCACTTTTTTAGTCATCTGCTCATTTTGTGACTTTTTTGAGAATCCTGAGTCAGTCCAAGAAGTCTGTGATTAACACAGAAGTGCACAGTTTGTGCTGCCAAGTGTGCTAAATAAACATGTAACATGTAATGCTATGATATAACTTTTTAAAGAAAAGAGCACATCAAGGTCCGAATGGTTAAAAAAAGCAATATGTGGTGAAAAAACTGGAAAAGTGTGCACACCAAAGGACACAGAGAATATTTTCTTATGTGAACAAACACATGGCTGGATTAAAGAAACACCTCCTCACTAACAATTAGAAAAGCAACAATTTACCAAAATAATCCAAAATTACCGCAAACTAGAGCAAAACAACATTTAATTGCTGATTATTGGTACTAGTTAAACATGGCGGTCTTTATGTGAATGGAAGGAGCTGGAGGCAGTAAAATTCTCCTCCATTACTGATATTTATCCTTATTTAATTTAACAGAAAATAAAATTAAAGTTAGAGTTACATTTATGATTTAACTGTAATGAAATTAAAATCCTAGAGAAACTGAATGACTGAATGCAGGATGTGGACGACCCCCCTCCTCTAATGTTCCACCTCAGAAAACACCTGAACGCCTCAGGTAAGACTTTTATCCACCGTATCCAGCCTCAAATGAGGACCTGATACTTCAGACAGAAGCTGTGAGACTTAAACAGGACGCATGGAAATAAAAACAGCAGTGCAGGATCAGCTGTAAAAAAACAAAACTATAAAAAAACACTGAAACTGATCTGTGTGAATGGATCTGTAGTGAGCAGAACTGCAGTACTGAGGTTGGAAGTTGGATAAAAGTAGAGTTTGTGCTGATATTCTGCTCATAATCCAACATTTATTTATTTGTTTTTCTTTGTTTGTGACACCTGCTTCCTCGTGCTCAGGTAGGTAAAGTAAAAATCCCAATATTAACAAGAAAACTTGTAGAAAAAATGTATTCTGCTCCTTTTGCCTTCTTCACCTGTGGTAGGTGCTGAGCAGGAGCGTAAACTGGACTGTAGCGGTCTAACACAAGAACACATCATAGAAAAAAATCAGGATAAAACATGCAAATCCCAATAATTTTGAGTGAGGGGTGTGTGTGTCTGTGTAAGCTGATTATTGATTTGATTAAATCTGATTACTGATGATAACTGAATGTGATTATCTATCAATGAATGCACTGATTATTTTAATATTTGACAGTAAGTATGAGTTTATTCACTAAATAGAGACTGAAATTAAGATAAAAACATGAGAACTGATTATTTCACGACTATTAAAATTAATTGTTTACATTTAAAAGATTCAAAACACTTGGTGAGATTATACATTTTTCAGTTAAATTTCAATTCAGTTTTATTTATATTGCAGTCACCTCAAGGTGCTTTGTATTGTAAGTCAGAGGCTCAACAATAATACAGAGAAAACCTCCAACAATCAAATGACACCCTTTGAGGAAACACTTGCTGACAACGGGAAGGAAAAAACCCATTTTAACAGGAAGAAACCTCAAGCACAACCAGTTTAAAGTAAATGAATTTATAACCAATAATTTACAAGCAGAAAAAAATATAAAAAATGTAAAGAAAAGAAATCTTTTCACTTTGCCAGGTTGGTTGCTATGGTTGCTCAATCATATCATTAAAAAAAATCAGAGAATCGTTTTATTTTCAGAATCAATCAGAATGCTTTATTAATCCGAGAGAAAATGATGTAATCCCACGGGAAATTATGGAAATTTGACTTACTTTAAAAAAAATAATTTAAGAAAGTATTTTAACAGCTGTTTACTTTTAGTAAAAAAACAAACAAACAACAACAACAGTTTTTGTACCTTTAAGTAAAATAAAATAATCCATAGATTAGGAGGAAACGCACATTATTAACAGTTAGAAACATGACAGTAGGAGCTGGTTTTATACGTTTAGGGTGAATAACACACAGCTCTGTGTTAAAACTGCTTTAACTGAGCAGTAAAAGGTCAGCCTCAGGATTAGCATGGATGGTGTCACAGAGTTTTATTACCTCATCACTGAGAAAAATGTTTTCATTCGGCAGATCAGTTTAAAAAGTCGGGACATGAAACTCGCTTTGCAAACCGATTAAAGGCTTTAGTGATTGTTGCTGGCAGGAGAAAGCCTGGTTGGAGCATCTCCGATGGTTGAAGAACAATGGAGGCCATTTTATTTTTCCGCAGCAGCGCAAAGAAGCCAAAAGTTCAGCTTTAGAGACACACAGCGATCAGAGTGCCGAGGCTCCGCGGCCTGTTTCCTCGTGGAGGCGTTGGAAACCGCACACCACCAGAGACACAATTAGCCCGTTGAGTTAAAGCTCTGCCCGGCCCTCGACTCGGGCCTCTAATCCAGCGGCTCCATGATGTCACTTCCTGCCCCGTGGTATGGAGAGAGGTGTGTTTGGACTCACAGGAAGGCTTGTCACACAGCTGGCCTAGAGTCAGGTCTTTAACTAGTGTTTAAGGATTTAACTGGTTCCAGTGAGGCAACAGAAACTGAACATGTGACCCAGAATGCTTCACTGAATGTGCCTCAGCAGGACGGACTGTAATACTTCCATTACACCGCCTGTGAGTCAGAAGCTGCTACACTGCTGGAGTTAGGGGTACAGTAAAAGTCCATGCCTGTTCCTGCCGGCAAAATTTACCTGTATGTACACCCTGAGGATAATTATAGGACCTTAGTGTAACTGTGCACCGTTTTAGGTGCAGAGAAAGGTTAACATTTAAAACTGAGCATTAGTAGTATTAGGAGACAGACTAAGCTGGACGAGCACTTAAGAAAATAGATGGGCGATGTCCATGATGACAAGTCACTTTACCCCTGGAAGTGCATTAATTTCTAAGAGCCTATCAATTATGGGGACGCCACATTTGGACATGCACTGGGATAACAATCAGTCTGACCACAACCGTAGTTTTCATTTGCTTTTTAAAAAATGTTTCTGGAAGCATAAATAATGACCAATAAATAGAAATCAATATCTAGGCCCAGATAACGGCCCTGTCTGCTAAACTTCCACATTAGCTTTCTTCTGAATCCAAACACAGTAGGTGGGTGGAGGTGGGCCCAAGATGACAATAGGAGGATATCTCCTCTCTGTGATGTCATACAGATCCTTAAATAGAAAAAACTGCGGTAAACTGTCTTTAGAGCAGTCTGCAGTCTGTGGGTACATGGACCCTATTATTTTAAATTAAAGACAAACAGGCCAAATGACTGAAATAAATACTTTACAATTTATACCAATCTACAGCTACAGAGCAGTCCATTCTCACTTTATTAAGAAGAAGGTTTTCAGAAAATACAGCATCTGAAAACTACGAATAGAAACATGAAACCAGTGTAACTCTAAGCTGTGAACAACATGTCTCCGTGTGAGAGAGGTTGTGAACCTCCATTTATTTATTGCTCTTAACAAAAGTAAGATTTTCCAAGTTTGTCATTCTCAGACTCAGATGCTGAGCCGAGCTCTCGCTGTCCCCCCTTCACTTTTCATATTTCACTGCCATCTCCCTGAAATCACATCCAGATGTTGTCGTGGGCTCGCCGTCCTGCTTCCTGTGTCCAGTTCCCACCGAGCGCTGGAACGTGACACTTTCCCCTGGAAAATATAATAAAACTGAAAAGCTCAGTGCAGCCGTTTCCCTTCATAAATCCTGCGGCCCTCTTGGTCGTACTGTAGCTCTCAGAGTATTCTCGATATTTTAATGGAAGAAGCACCGAGGTGCGTGGCAGTAAATCCACGTGGACAGCCGCCGGTGGGCTTTCATCATCTACCTGAACCTCGGTGGATTTATGTCCAAACACGCATGCAATAACTCCTCCCATCCTTTCTGCAGGGTGGGTCAGATTTAAGCCCCTGCGCGCGACCCGCCTTGCGTACGCTAATAAACGCCGTCCTCACCTGTCGACACGCAGGGCAGAGAGGGCAGCGAGTATCTGACAGCTTTATGAGTCTTTATTTTTCGAAAGTCTGCTGATTTTTATCATGTTTATGAGCACACGCACACACAAATGTTTGAGTTCCTCGAGGTCTTTAAAGAGAATCAGGATCATAAACTGACACACCTTCTGAAACATGAAGCAGCCTTTCTGATGACCAGCAGGGGGCGACTCCTCTGGTTGTAAAAGCAGCTTGATTGTATAGAAGCTTATGAGAAAATGAGCTGATCACCTGACCTCTGACCTCAGTAAACTGTTACCAGGTGAGTTTGTGATCTCAGTTGCTGGTTTAAAGGCTTATTGAATAAAACACAAAGTTTGTTGTCTTTTATTTGTTGTGTGTGATTTAGGACGATTTAGAGACGATCCCGTGCACGGTGAATATTTGCATTAATGTCGCCTTTTTAACATTTTCATTACAGCTTATTTTTTAGCTAAAGATGGTTAATTCTAACCTTTATCACACAAAATCATTTTGCTAAGTTAAAAGCCACATAAGCAGTCGACTGTTTTTTCAATAAGTACATTTTTCCTTTAAGCCTGTTTTTCACATAAAAACAAAACCAAAACCTTATCTTGCTCAAGTTTGTCATTTACCTCAAATGTTGATTGTTACTCGAAAAGGAAAGTATTCCACATTAGTCATTACTTTAAAAAAAAATTAATTCAGTGCACTACTTAATTATCAGTTGGAGAAACTAACTCATCACATTATTTTCACGTTGCTCCATAAAATGACCTGAAACATTACATGAACATAAACCCGAGGCTACACAAATCACTATGTTAATAAGGACACACATACGATCTTTCTTCTAGTTTTGAACACAAAGCGAACAACACAAAGCCAAGATAACAACCTGCCTAAAAGACAGTTTGTTACCTGATCAGGCTCTGGCTGCTGTGCTTGGGTCTGCATACACTCAGCGTTAGCCATGAATCCGGGATGATGTTAACTCCATGGCCTTTACACACCAAGCACGTTGTGAAGGAAGACACAAAATTCTGAATTTTTCAGATGAGAACTTTCTGTGTAACATATGTGCACATCGACAGCATTGCGGTTTTGCGAAAAAATTAATTCTCAACATGAAAAAACGGAGGGGGCTTATGAAGCCATGATAAGCTGCTCCTGGTGTTTTAAAACAAGAAAAGGAATAAACAGAGATTCTGGGTTCATCCAATTCTCAGGAGACAGCAGCAACAGGAAAATTTCATGGTTTGATCCAGGAGTTGAAGCTGTATCGCAGCCGCTTTCATACATATTTCAGGACGTCAGAGGGGCAGTTCGAGCTCTCGTTGGCAGAGTTGGGACCACATCTGAGGAGGCAGAGAAATCATTTCAGCGAGCCGACTGATCCAGAGAAACGTTTAGCAGCGTGTCTGAGGCAAAGCAAGCCGCTCCACCTTTTTCCTCCACCCTGCACATGAACTGAAGTCAGCTGATTGTAGTGCGTAACACAAACAATAATGAGATTGAATTCACATTACTGAATTTAGTATGGTAACGCGTTCAAGTGGTCATTTTTCAGTAACGTATTGCACCCACCGCTGATCGTAACAGCACTAATGTTGATTAGAATGACTGTCAGGAGTGCTTCCAAATGCACCCATCGACCCATTTTCTTCCACTTATCCAAATAAGGGTCACAGAGAGCTGAAGAGTATCCCAGCTGACATAGGTCGAGAGGTGGGGTACACCTGGACAGGTTGCCAATCGGTCACGGGGCCTTTACGCCGATTTTCATGTCTTTGTACTGTGGGAGGAACCCATGCAGACACAGTAGGAACATGCAACCTTAACACAGAAGGATCCCCTGCCTGGACTCGAACCCAGGACCTTTTCAACCTCTAACCACTGCGCCAGAGTGCTGTCGCGCTTCCACATGTATCTTGTGAGTGTTGATAAAGGTTTAATAAATTAAACTTTTGGACTGGATTCATCTTTGATAAAACATCATCTTTGTTCTGCTCAGTGTTTCTCTTTAAAACTCTAATTTATGCCTTTAGGTTTTATCACTCTTTGTTTTCTTCACTTCAGTCAATCGCTCTCTTTCATTATCTTTATGCCTCTGAGTTACTAAATCGCTCTCTTTCTTTGAAAACACTAAATATTCCGAATGCTTTCTGGCCTAAAAATAATTTTAAAAGAGTCATTAAAAATCCATTTTGATTTAATGGTAATCACACGAACCTGTTCAGTTTCTGCTCTCCACTTTAATTTGCTTTATGAAACATAATTAGTGGGAACCTTTACTGCCCTCCTTTGTCTTCACCCGCCTGGAGATGAGAAGCGGCTCTCGCTGAAGTGGAGTCCCACACATGAATGAAAAGCAGAGGAAATATTGAGCAGCTGACGGAGGTTAACAGGTTTTCGGCGAGCGTGTTGTCGGTTTTCCTGCCTGTGTTTCATCATCGTGTTCACGCTGTCGCTTTAATATCGGCTGTCGCTGGGGAGCGAAACAAATATGTACCATCATCGTCTGAGGCGATGAAGAAATGAAGAACACAATAACATCAAAAGAAAACAAAGTCGCTCTAAAGACAACAGGAGGAGGGAAAAACTGACACTTTACAGCAAAACAAGCCGTGTTCATTTCCATATTCGATGTTGTCGAACCTTCGTTTAGGGCCCCGGGAGGTGTTCGGGTCCCCAGAGGATCGCTCCATCAGAGGAAAAGAAAAGAAAAGCTTCCCCCTCCAGAGCCCATCAGCTCTTTGTTTCATATGTCTGAGATTTTTTTCCCCCTAAAACTAAAGCGTCTGATCGGATAAATCATGTTTCAGCCTGATGTGTTTTCAGAGTCCGAGGCTCCCTGAAGGCCCTGCAGAGTGTTTTCTCTGTCTGATAAGAATAACTGAGTTAATATTTTCAATATCCAGCCTCATACAAGACAAACATGTACAGTAACATTTACATTTTCTGACACGGAGCCCAAAGCTCTCAGACCGAGACAGCTTTCCAGCTTCTATAATAATAAAACATAGCCGAGCGCTGTGAAATGAACACTGCGTACTCGTCTTGG
The DNA here is from genome assembly GCF_001858045.2 of Oreochromis niloticus. Lineage (NCBI taxonomy): Eukaryota > Metazoa > Chordata > Actinopteri > Cichliformes > Cichlidae > Oreochromis > Oreochromis niloticus. The sequence goes on along the minus strand of NC_031966.2, from coordinate 9,247,212 downwards.
CAGAGCTCTTACGGCACTTAATGTTTAAGGGTTTAATGTAATTTACTGTTGAGCAGACTCCAAGGGTCATTCAGAGTGTTTCTGGGGTCTTCAAGGAGGTTTTGGGGGGTCCTTGAAAAGGTACGTTGGTGCTTTACAGGGTGCAACGAGTCACTGAAGAGGTTCCTGAAGTCCTCCGGAGGGCAGCGGGTTATAAAGTTAGAAGGTTTTGGGTGATTCTAGAAAGGGCACAGTTTGTCAGGGCACAAATGCTTTGAGGTTGTGGTCTCATTGAGGATCCTTGAAAGGGTTCGAGGACTCCTGAAGGTTTTTATTTCTGTCTTTTGGAGTTTGCTTGAGGGCTCCTACACAAAGCTGTTGGGAATTTTTCATATAAAATAATTAGAACAGCCAGGTTACACTTTCCTGTTCAGTGTTGTGGGTTAAAATGGAACCATTGCTAGATGCCCAGCTGTGATCGCAAAGGGTTTATATTTCAATGAGTGATCGTCCTCATTGGGTGTTAGATCTCAGTCTTATGGGCTAAAAATGCCCTCTACCATGTACTGTATTTATACTCTGGCACAGTGGAAAAATACAGCACAATCAGACTGGTTGTTTCAATTCAAATTTAGTTTGACGTGACAAAATATTTAAGAGAACCAAACTCACTATACAAGCACGTCCCAACCAGTTCTTTACTCCAGGAAGAGCAGATGCTAGATTTAAAATACAGGTCTCTAAAGGTCTTTAAAAGACTGAGGATAGGTATCATCCACTTTCAAGGAAGGCAGTGAATGTGTTTTCATTCTGTCCAGAGTTGGAAACTAAAATCTCGGCAATCAGCTCGTGCTGTAACTCTCACAGTGAATACAAGCCACTCAGATCACCTGATGATTAGATGCTGACGCGCCTCACCTGACTCCTTTCAATGTGGAGGAGCAGCTGCTCTGAGCTCCTCCTGAACAGCCCGGTCTCACGAATGTGAAATAGTCACAGAAAAGTAATCTATGTATTTGTGTTCATGAGCACAAATTAGCAAGTAATTCATTTCAATAGGACGTCTTTGTGAAGGTAGTCAAGTATTGTTTCACTGTGATTGGCAGAAAGATTGAACCATTTTAGAAAAGTTTTAGAAAAGAGTCACAGCAATAAAATCAGCATCATTCTAATAAAAATTAACCAACATTAATGAGGCTCAGTTTTTATAACAGCTAATAGCATTATTTGGGGAGATAGATACACCAAATATTATACACTGGACACATTTCATCATTCAACATTTGACTGAGGTTTGGGGACATGCTGTGAACTCTAAATCATTCAGACTCAGAAAGGTTGTTTTGTCTTTTGAACTGACCTGATTTTTAAAGCAAGTTTAGAAATTTAGGTTGATGAGTTTTACTGGGAGTTATTTGTTTTCTGGGATTGACATTTATTTAATTAATAAGAGCAGTTTGTTGTTTGCCTTCTGTCATTTTGGTACCTTGTTAGAACTGAAAAACTGTAAATACGCTACGTCTTTAAAATATTTAAAATTCTAAGTTTAGAGTGATTAAGAGGGTCTCAGGTTTATTGGACTTTACAGGGACCAGTGCAGGGTTTCAGAGCTTACACAGCACTGTGGGAATCGCTAACGGGGGTTTCAGGGGTCTTTGGGGATGTTGTAGGGTGTCCTGGGTGAGTACTTGTGGTCCTTCTGGAAGCATTCGGAGTTCTGTCTCCTCAATCCAAAACTAACTGACAAAAAAACAAAAAAAACTTCAGAAGCAGATTTATTTTTTGTCTCCAAGTAAAATCTGGGTGGACTCGGACTGTTGATCCTCTCTGCAGGGTTTCCTGTTCTTCATCTCTGAGCTGCTCTGACGACTGCTGCTGGCTGTACATTAAATCCAGATTGCACCTCTGAGACTCATGAGAACAGCATTTCCAAAACACTGAAAGAAAAGTCGCCTCTTTCTGGGATGTTTTTCTTTTAAGGAAAAAAAAAAAGCTGTCAGGGGTTCCTGAAGATGGAAAACTCTCAGAGAAGTCGAGGAATCCCTGAGGAACAACAGTGAGGAACATGGAAAAGAGGAAGGCGGGGCTCAGACCGACCGCGGAGGGTTTCAAGAACCACCGCTGAGCTGCGGTTTGTGGGGTCACATGTTGACTCAGTCCTGGACATGTGGAGGGTTTTGAGGAGAGGAAATGTAGCAGCATTTTACAACCCCCCAAACTGTGGAGGCGGGGCTCAGATTACAAAGGCGGGGCTCTACGTCAGGAGGCGGGGCTTCAGCTGTGGGCAGAAGCTCCTGCTGCTCTTGTGGAGACACAAGAAGTTTGAAAGCTGGAAACTTAAATTATTATCCTGTCTACAGCTGTGATTAATGCTTCGCTCGTGCATGAATCAAAAACACGATCTTAAAAAATATAGAAAGATGTTCCTGGAGAAGGAAACAATGACGTTTTACTTTGAAAGAGTTGAAAGAGTCCAATCTCCAAAACTGAACTTCTTCTTCTTCTGTCTTTACCTTTACAGGCACAAGAGAGAAAATTTGGAGATTGAGATTTTTGAAACTGTGTCCAATGAACCTGGGGGGGGGCAGGTCAGGGACCACTGGTGGTCAGTCGCCACTTTAAAAGATACTCTAAAAGATGGCGATAAAATGGCAATAAGAAGGCGTTAGTCTGCAATGAGTCTGCGACTGAATGGGGTCAATTTGGAAATTACATCCAATCTGTTTGTGATAATTAAATCAAAGATCTGAAGCATAAATTTATAAATTCTTCACAAGTAGTGACATGCTTGCTGCAATTTAATTGGAATATTATTGTAACTTGTCTGCAATAGGCAACTGGTTGCCAGCTGGTTGTATAGTGGTTATTTTCTGAGCACCTAGCAGTGCAGACTGACTCAGAATGATTGCAGCATGCTGGGAATCTGAGTTTATAAACTAGACTGATGTCATTTGCAAAAGTGATTGCAATTAATATTAGTTGGGCAACAGTTGTTTGGAGATGGGTTGCCTCAATCCAGATGACCTGCGCGAATAATCAAATGTTGCACCCTTAACCTCTGGGAAACCATTTAATCACTTAATTACCTGCAAAAAAAAAAAAAAATGCAGTAACTCAGCAACTCCGTTTTTTGTTCTAGTTGTGCAGAGGTGGTCGTCCTATTTTTACACTGCACCATAAGCAACAAACAGAAAGTCTGAAGTAGTAGCATCACAAACAAAGACCTGATAGTCTGACACCAAACCTGATGATTCCTTTCTACACTCTGATCAAACATCAGCTTGTTAAGATAACGTGACAATAGTTCAGATAGCCGAATTTCCACATTTCTGCTATTGAACGATTTTTGGTCTGAAGCTGTTCCTACACTAAATTTCAAATAAGAACAGAAAAAAAATGATATTACATCATAAAAAAATATTATTGCCTTGGTCAACTTTGTCTTGTTTTTTTGTCCATTTATGATTTTTTATGATTATTGGATTTTATTTCAATAAAAGAAAAGCTGTGTGTTATTTAACTAAACAGCAGATCTAATCTAAAGACTGTGAAATCTTTATTTAATATCCAAATGTTACTGTAGGAACACATCAGCGATGACTGCAGCCGTCAACAAATTAAACAAGAATCAGTTCCAGCACAAACGCCACCAGGTAACAGTAACATATCACAAGTCTATGACAGTGGACTGCACTGTTGCACTTTGGGGCTCAGTGCTTTAAGGCAATCATCTTCTGATTGGCTGCCCCTCTCAAACACAAGGGTGGAGAAAAAACTGTGTCAAACATGAGTGTTTAGAGCAGTCTGAGTCTTACCTCTCAGATTCTGGCTCACAATGATTACTTGTGCATGCGTTTCCCTCGTTATTTGAAACTTCAGGCATGTTTAACACGAACAGCCACTAAAAGAACAGGAGATGTATGAAATATCAGAAATAAGGAAAAGCAGAACAGGTCCACTTTAAAGCCTCTGCCTCAGAGAGATCATCTGGAAATGAGAAGTGAGCCGGCCAGATGTCGAACACAAAGCAACTGTTTTCAGTCGAGTCGCGACCTGCAGGGAGTGAATGTGAGTAGATGAAGTCTGTGTGTCTGTGTGTGTGTGTGTGTGTGTGTGTGTGTGTGTCAGGGGATGTGGCCTTACATTAACCCTGCTGTGAAGGTTCAGAGGAGGATGAAGAGGAAGACGAGAAGGGTCGGACCACCTCCTCACTCCTGCCTCGGAAAAAACCCAAAATGTCGAGGAAAAAAAGAAACAGGGAGTGTGAATAAAGGTCAACCATCCCGCGCTGTCAACACACACACACACACACAGAATAACCCGGGCTGTCCTGAGGGGATCTGAGCATGTGCAGAGATGAATTGTGTTTTTTTTCTCCCTGGAAGATTAAAGAAAGGACTCGTGCATTGGATGCAGCAGCTGCTTCATCATCCAGAGAAATATTCACAGTTCAAGGATTAAAAAAAAAAAAAACACTTCCTGACACTTTTCACATTAAAAGCATGCATATAAACTGACAGCTGGAAGCCTTTACTGTAAAAAGGTAATGTGAATATACACGTTGGCCTAAGAAGTGAAAGATCACCGGTTTGATCCCGGGAGGAGGCATAAACCTTTGGACACATTTTCATCTTGAGCCATGACTTTATCTGGGATTACAATCCAAGATTAATCCATGTTTATAACTATTCATCAGTCTTTTGCTGGGTTTGAAGTCTAACCTTCACTAAAAGCACTAGTGAAGGTTACTAATGATCTTCATATAACCTTGACAGTGGATTCATCCCTGTGCTTGTCCTGCCAGACAGTACACTGTCTACACAGAGACTAGAACACACTGTTGGCATTAAAGGAAACGTGCTGCACTGGTTTAAATCACCTCATAAACTCCAAACGAGAAGTCTTCCTTCCAAAACTTAGTCATGGAGTTCCTCAGGGTTATCAATATAAATAGATAGAGAGATAGAGAGATATCCATAGGTCCCTCATCCTATGTATGTCCTATGTATGTAACCCCTTCCACTCGCGTCCTAGTTTCATCTCTTGCCCACTTGTTCCAGTAGCCCACTTCTCATCAGGATGTCCTAAATCTGCAAAACCTGACATGGACCTTGTTAATCTGGGCAACGTTCATGCATTTATTACTTCCAGGCTGGACTACTGTAATTCTTTATTATCAGGATGTCCTAAAAACTCGCTGAAAAGTCTTCAGCTAATCCAAAATGCTGCAGCAAGAGTCCTGACAGGGACTAGAAAGAGAGAGCATATTTCTCCTGTTTTGGCTTCCCTTCATTGGCTTCCTGTTAAATCCAGAATTGAATTCAAAATCCTGCTCCTCACATACAAGGTCTTAAATAATCAGGCCCCATCTTATCTTAATGACCTTGTAGTACCATATCACCCTATTAGAGCACTTCGCTCTCGCACTGCAGGCCTACATGCTGTTCCTAGAGTATTTAAAAGTAGAATGGGAGGGAGTTTTCAGGCCCCTCTTCTGTGGAACCAGCTTCCAGTTTGGATTCGGGAGACAGACACTATCTCTACTTTCAAGATTAGGCTTAAAACTTTCCTTTTTGCTAAAGCATATAGTTAGGGCTGGACCAGGTGACCCTGAATCCTCCCTTAGTTATGCTGCAATAGACGTAGGCTGCCGGGGATTCCCATGATGCATTGAGTTTTTCCTTTCCAGCCACTCACTATGTGTTAATAGACCTCTCTGCATCGAATCATATCTGTTATTAATCTCTGTCTCTCTTCCACAGCATGTCTTTCATCCTGTTTTCCTTCTTCACCCCAACCGGTCGCAGCAGATGGCCGCCCCTCCCTGAGCCTGGTTCTGCCGGAGGTTTCTTCCTGTTAAAAGGGAGTTTTTCCTTCCCACTGTCGCCAAAGTGCTTGCTCATAGGGGGTCATATGATATGATTGTTGGGGTTTTCTCTGTATTTATTATTGTGCGATCTATTGTACAATATAAAGCGCCTTGAGGCGACTTTTGTTGTGATTTGGCGCTATATAAATAAAATTGAATTGAATTGAATTGAATTGAACGTTCGAGCCGGTATGGCTTCATATTTATCTCTCCCATGTCTGCAGTAGGCTTGGTTAGCATGGGGGTTTGTAACACGGGTTGTATTCAGTGGTTGAGGGGAGGCGGCAGACACACTCAGCAGGACAGTCAAAAACTCACATCCACACTGGTACTGGGAATTCCACAGTGCTTGTCCTTTAATGAACACACTCTTCACCAACGTTACAAGGCCTGGTTGAACGGCTCCTGTCTTATCATACATGAAGCGAGCAGTGTTCATACAACCCGTAAGGTTACTTGGAGTTAGGGAGGTAAAGATATGAGGTCCATGTGCAAGCATGTTTCTCCGACACTCTACAGAGGGCAATGGCGCACACTTGTGATGTCACCAAACATTAACTTAAGTTGTCTTAAAGAGACACCACACAATTGCGACTGTCACAGGGTCTAGCCTAGCCTGTATCAATCGAACCTAGATGTGGCAGCAACATCAGGAAGAAGGAACACGAGAAGCTGGAGAAGTACCAAGGGCTCAGAGAAGAGCTCGAGAGGATGTGGAGGGTGAAGGTAACGGTGGTCCCAGTGGTAACAGCAAAGATACTGCGCAGGACCCTCAAGCTCCCAGGCCTCTGGTAGAGGACCCAAGCTTGAAGGATTGACCCCCCGTAGGGGCGAGAGGGGAATTTTTGGGAATTTTTTTTTTTTATGAATATAATCAGAATGCAACCACTTGGCAAGCGATTAAGTCCCCTGTTGCAAAAAGATGTGTCGCAGAAGATTATGACCTATGTTTAACCTCTGGGCAAGCAGGTGGTCTTTGCAACTACTTCCAAAACTTCAGTACAGTAGAAGCCAACCATCAATTTTTCTTGATCTCAAAGAGACATATGTCCTTCCGCCCCCCCCCCAGTGTGACTGAGCTGTAAACTGCAGGCATGTCCTAAAGGCATAAAGGTCGATGTCCTGTAATTTTCTTCTCTAAATTTAGACAAAACTGAGTTTGTTCTATTTGACCCTGAAAACTTCAGAAACATGGTGTATATCTAACCAGATGCTTACTCTGGATGCCCCTAAAAGGTTGATTCTGTTCATCATTTTCAATGGGAGAAATGTTCCGTCACTCATCCAAGTGACAAAACGTTTCTCCCACGGAAAACACTACGTCCAGATGAACAGAAACAACCTTTTGGCATTTACTTACCTGGATGATTGAGCATGCATCAAGACACTTACTCTAGATGGCTTTACCTTGGCCTCCTGTAACACTGTGAGGAACCTTGGAGTCATTTTTAACCAGGATATCTCCTTCAATGTGCACATTAAACAAATCTGTAGGACTGACAGGGAAAGACAGAACACATTTCCCCTATATTAGCTTCTCTTCATTGTTGAATCCAGAAATAAATGTTCAAATCCTTCTCCTCACATATAAAGTTTCAAACTATCTTAAAGACTTAACAGTGCCACCTTATCCCAACAGAGCACCAGCTTCCAGTTTGGATCCAGGAGACAGACACCAAAATATAAGGAACAAGCATGGATGAGTTGTTAACTCTGAGACAGGACGTCTTTAATGTTGGCAGTACCATGCAGATAATTTGATGTTGAAATGCAGCTAATATTCCACAAGTTGCAGCAGCCGTCACTGTGTGTGTGTTTTCTGTTCGACATCAGTAATCATGTCTTGTCTAAGTGCTTTACACGCCTGCTTCATCCACACAGTGTGATGATCATTATTACATCCTATTATTGGAGCACAGCGAGGCAGCACAGACAATTATCCCGAAAACATGCAGTGGATTCAATATCTCAGCTCTAATAATAGACACATTAACTGAGCTCCAAACAAACTCTGAATCCTATTAAGACTCTGCTGCTTATTACTGCTGCAGTAATTATTTCCCTCCCTGCTCTAACACTTGTCTTACAGGATAATTCAGTCTCCGACAGCAGCTCTCTCACCTCCTCCCCGTGAAAACCAGGTTACCGTCTTTATTTTTTCTTTGTTTCACTCTGACACAACCACCTATGTGCGTTAAAATGAACAAAAGGAAACTGATAAGGAGCATCCGACAGAGCGCTCGCAAGTTTTCTGGCCTTTATATTCATCTGCTAATTGAGATGTTTGGCTGAAAGCAGCACATTAGTCCTCATGTTTTTATTAATTTCCATGTTTTTCAGTCACTGAAGAAACCACAGCATGAAGAGGAATTCAGGTTATTTAATCCCCGCCTCAGGTTTTTCTTTATGTTGAGCAGCTTAGATGTAAGAACAAACACTTGATTTGTTCCAACTATTTTCCCCAACATGTTGTTTTGTGGAAGTGGCCATATTTGTATGAGAAGGTGTTATCAGCTACGATAGCCACATAAAATCCTAAAATTTCACCAAAAATGGAACACAGCCTTCTCGGATGGTCTGTTAGTACAGTAACTTCACAACAGCCAATTTATTGGTGATTAAAAATTCCCCAAAAGGTTCCAACAGCACAAATACGGTCCAGAGGGCCCGTCCAGGGATTTCAATGGGCTGAGGTGAAGCCTTGTAGACAGCTAGCAGCTACACCAACCTGTGTCCCCCTTCACCTGTAAGTCAAAGAGGCCACGCCCCTAATGATGCAAACTTTAAACCTTAATACAATTAAACGGGTGAGTTATAAAAACGTTCTCAGTGGTACAGTTGTTATGATGGATTAAATTATCTTTGGAGACCAAACAGTTTTGTATCAGGCTGTAAACATGTTTATTTCTGCTGTAAAGTTTTAACATGCAAGTCTGTGGGGACTGACACACTGCTGGTGCCTCTGCTGGACATTAGAGGAACTGCACCTTTTGGTGCTTCTTGGTTACTTGGTTTTTCAGCCTTAGAATTTATAAATAAATTACAAAAAAACAAAAAATCCAATCCATGACAACATAATATCATTGTTAAATTTAAAAACCTTTGGTGTGCCACTAGGTTCAGTTCTAGGTCCCCTGTTATTTCCAAAAACCCAGTTGTGACATCACTCCAATGATGGCTGTTTTACACTAAATTTCACTGGCCATGACTATATATATAAAATATGTTGCTGATAATTTGCCTTTTATTTTGTTTAGTTGTAAAAAAAAAAAAAATCAGGAAAGTTTCTGTGTGCCTGAGGTCTTGCTCCAAGTGATAAATATCAGCTAGTATGTAGAGAAACAGAAGGGAAATCATTTTGTGTCCTTATGAATGAAAATGCTTTATTTTAATTTTTGTCGTGTTTCGGCCATAATAAAAACACTGAGATCCGAACACTTCAGAGTCTTTTTCCTGGACGTGGAGGGCTCATTCAGCTCTGAAGCTCCGTCCTTCACATGCTGGCAGCGTCTGCAACCACACAGGGAAACTTGTCAGGAAACATGTCATGGGAAAAACAGTAAACTGGATCAGGGAGCAGGCAGGAGGCTCGCCACATGAAACGATTCCTGGGAAGAAAAAAAAGAAGAAACGTGGCAGACATTCCTCTGAATAGTTCTGATCCAGCAGCCAAATGAGGGGTAGAGTCAGAAAACTGGCAGGAAATCTTCTGCTGGTGAAGAAACAGGGTCAGCGCAGGAAGTTCATGTCGACGGAGCTGGAGTCTGCAGACGGGGAGGTGGAGGAGGGGCCGTCTTTAGAAAAATCTGACCACTGTAACATTTACATGATCTTAACTGGTTTCACAGCCTGCAGAGGTCCATCTGGTTTGGTGGTTTTCGCTCATAAATGCAAACTTTTTTCTTGTGTTTCAGTCAAACGTAACTTTGGAAACAAAAGTTCTGTTTAAATCATAAAATATTCTTCCCATTTTTCCTCTACACATTTCTTAATGTTCTTTTGAAATGGCAGATTTCTGCTCTGTTAATCAATCTCTTCATCACTGAAGGTTAAAACAGAATAACTGTGGCGTTTAATCTGCAGGCTCTTCTTCCATCTAAAAACACATTTTGTGAAAGTAGTGAGTTTTTTGGAGCAATTAATGAAGATGAAGTTTAGATAAAATAAAGTATTTAAATGTTTAAAAAAATGAGGGAGCACGTGTCATGTCATTATGCAAATTATTATTATTTTATTTATTTGAACAGGCTGATCTATTTTTCAAGCAGAGAATTCAAGCAGACATTATGCAGATCTATTATTATATATTATGTAACAATGTACCTGACTGCATCTATGAATCAAGAAATACTGTGAGAGAGTGACTGCAGATACATAAATATGACTTTTTAAAATGTTATTGTGAAATAATAGGAAGTCTCTTCATATCCCTGCAACTGTTGAACCAAGCTGTTCCAACTGAGGGGAATGGCAGGACTATGTATACTGTGAGACTTATTTCTGACAGGAAACAGGAGGGACACGAACAGAGGCGAACACAATCAAAAAGAGAGGTATTTTAATAACTAACAGACAAGAACCAAACACAAGAAACCACAAAAACTGACTCTTTGAAGTAGATAACATAAAGTAAAAGAGACTCAGTGTAACCAGAATTAAGACTGGAATAATAAAGAAACACAACACAAATCCAAAAAGGTACGATAAACACAAAGTGTATTGAAGGCATCCATCCAGGGTACACCCTGGACCAATCGCCAGTCTGTCTCAGGTCTGTATTGAGGGCAATGTTTATAAAACCCACTGTAAAATCTAATGAAATCAGCGACCACCAGGTGGCAGCACTTTAACTGCATTTCTCCTGTGTATTGCTACCTTTAAAGTAGACTAATCTGTTTTTGTGTTATTCAAGAACAAGCTGGTGTCTTCCAGCCGTTAGGTAAGTTAGCTGCTTGAGACGTTAACACAGATTCTGTGCAAATGTTTAGACAACACTAGCTTGAATAACTTCCTCACTTCACCATCTCGAAGTGGTATTACTTGAGATTACAGCCTAGCTTGTTTTCACTTTTATGTGATATTGCTACAGCACAATAAATACATGTGCTGGGCATGAAATCATAGCTGTTGTTCCTTCACATTCTTCTGATAGTTGAGGTAATTTTAGAAGATTTGAACCATTTTTAAAGCACCATTAGGTAGGTCAATGAGAACCTTAATTCAGTGACTTACGTGTGTGTTTATGGTGAAAGAAAAAAAGCCATATAACTTTAGTTCTCATCAGAATCCACTCAGATGTAAATAAGGTGACTCATAGCCTTCATAAATGCCACAATGTGGGTCTTAGTCAGTTATCCAATCAGCAGCGTCTTATGGAGGTCAGACATCTGTGTGGCTCTTTCTGATTGGATGATTGGTGAACCCTCCATTTTTGGTTTTTATGTAACGCAAACTGAAAAATCTATTGGTAACTGAGATTTCAGGCATCATCAGACAGTCCAATCACTTATCACTATTGTAGTCTTTACCTTACAAGTGCCTTCAGGTGACTGTTGCTGTGACAGTACTATATAAATAAAGCTGAACTGAATTCAGTTATTTCAAAATATTAAAGATAGTGATTCAGAATGAACGCTGAAAAATAGTGAACTCAAGTTGTGTGTTTTCACTGGTTTCTACAGTCAATGCATGACTGTTATTGATTGTGTGCAGCTCGTTAACATGCAGGACTAATCGTAGTCGGGCGCTCTGATTGGACATCTGTCAATAGAGGAATTAACGTGCTGGTCCCCCCCTCGTCCTCTCTTTGGACAAAGGTTAGACAATCCTGTAGAGGCGACCCCACGACCCCCACCACCACAATGAGATTGACAGCAGGATTAAAGTCAGAGCTTTTCCCCTGAAGACCTCTGAGAAAACTCTGAGATTGACAGCTGGGACTGAAAGAAACGCTCCGTTTCTTCAATGCGACAGCTGAAGAGGGTTTTTTGTTGTTGTGTTTCACTCGTTACACATCATGGAAGCTAGAAAAAAAATATCTACTTCTTGTTCTTTCGACTAGCCAGTTAGGGGTCACCACAGTAGATCCTCCTTCCCTACATCCATTAATTTTCTCTGAGATCTTTCCCTTCTCCTCTTGCCTGGCAGCTCCATCTTCAATATCCTTTGTCCAATCCAAATCCACTATCGCTCTCTGCACATGTGCACAGATCAAAAATGTTAAAATATAAATATAATATAATTAAAAGGGAAGATCAGGTATGATTTTATCATCATTTTATCAAGGTCAAAGGACAGCTCTTATGTGCCATAATCATGCATTATTAAGTCTCATCATTTTCCTACACATCCTCAATGTGCGAGCTAGCATCAGCCAAAATGATGAGACAAATGTAGGCTGTCCTTCACTGCTAGTTGCTCTGTTGTAGTCTATACTAAGTGTCAGGTTTTCATTACAGCTGAGAAACCAGCAAAGTATACCTGAGTATCAATACGATGACAACAAACTGACAAAGCTACCAATATCAGGCACACTAGTTACGGTTGGCTATCCACCCTAGCTTGCTGTTGTTGCTTTGTGACATTATATGATTAACTAAAATCAGTGCTTTTACACATTAGTATCATAACTGGTAAATTAATTTTAACCAATTTTTAACCAAGCTAACCAAGTAAAATTTTTACTCAGATGTAATTTTGCTAGTGATAATTTTAGCAGGCCCTGCGACAGACTGGCGACCTGTCCAGGGTGTACCCCGCCTCTCGCCCTATGACAGCTGGGATAGGCTCCAGCGCCCCCCGCGACCCTGGAAAGGATAAGCGGAAGCGAATGGATGGATGGATGGATAATTTTAGCAACCAAGATACAGATCGTTAGCTAACGGTAAAATATCTATAGGAATCTGGTTATGGTTCATTTGTAACATTAGCTGATAGATTAATATTAAAGTGGCCAGTTATGAGATTAGCCGTAATGACATATTTCACTACAAGTTTTTCAGATGGCTAAATCTGAAGTCTGACAGGTTTAATTAGAAAAACTAAACATTAGCTGCTAACACAGACAAACTTGATACCAAACCTAACAGCTAGCTGGTTAGCCTTAGCTTGCTCTTTAGTGTTGTCTGTGTCTAAATCCTCTGTGAAACCATATCAGTGTAAGTTTCTGTCCTCCTGGAGTTAGTCTATTTCGTGCTGGGAGTCAGTCATTCAGTGATGTCAGTGATTAGTCGAGTCCATTTGTAAGCCAGTGTTAGCTAGTGTAGCTCTCTTTTGACGCTGGAAGCAGAGTAGAGATGGAACTAAAGAGCTCTGGGAAATAAACCTCACATGTTTTGGGTTTTTTCCTCTGAGTCCTTCATATCCAAATTATTATACAGGATGTTAAAGAAGAAGAAGGAGGCCTAATTTTATTTTACATTAGGTCACAGTCAGTTCACAGATCAACGGTAAGTGTTTAAATATGTGATAAAGTGCAACCTTAATAATGGACTGGGATTATTTTATGTTTAGAAACTATGACTTATTGGTTAGAAAATCAAACACTTATCAGATTTGTACCTTATGAAGTTGGACAGCTTTATAATTAAAGACACCTAAAAATGTGTCGTGTGCACAGCTTAAAGAAGGAAACAGATCATTTTCAAACTCCCAGCACAGTAATCAATTTAAATGCATTTAAACCTTGACTATGAAGTGTTTTCCCCTAAAATAAAACATCTTTTTCCTAAACTTCACTGAAACACCATGTTTCTCACTGACTGGATCCAAACTCTCCAGGATGTTTTTTGTAATTTTCCAGTAATTCACATCTGAGCAGCATCTGATGAAGAAACTATAAAATGAAACGTCACGTAACATTCAGGATTTCACAAATTGCCACTAATGCTGTGTTAGCTGCTCAGCTTGAACCAGGTCCTCCTGAAGGAGCTGAGTCAGGAGAGCGAGGAGGGGGCACGGAGGAGAAAGGAGGTCCAGAATCAGGAGCCAGAGAGCTGCAGAGAGACTTCCAACAAAAACTCAAGCAGAACTGTGGACGTGAAGCGTGAAATGGTCGAGAGGCAGCCGTGTGCCTTCCTTAATGTGTTTATGGTTCTGGACTCCGGGACGCTTTCCAGACCCACTTTAACGCTAAAGAGACTCCAAGTGCCCTCCGGCGAAATAACACAGCCGGCTCCGTGACTGCTGACACATGAAAACAAGACCGGGTTTCGATCCAGATTCCTGAGCAGCTACTCTCACAGCCACAGCAGTCCTGAAACCTGAGCCAGCTCACTCCTCCTCCTCATACTGACTCCTGGAGGTTTCGAGCCCCAGGTGAGGGTTGGAAGGCCTGAAGGCCCATCACTGCTGAGCCGACTGTTTAAATACAGCAGACATGAAGCAGGGATGTATAAACGTGGACAATATCAGGGACAGTGGGTCCCTGATCGGATGTGTAAAAGGCCCCCGGGCACTCAACAGTGTGAGCTCATTTTATTTTTCTGTATTTGTAGAAAATGCGTCTCTTTGTCCTCATTTTGTGATCATTTTAAGGTGCAGATGCTTCCCAGAGCAGGTTATCTACTAACCCAGTGTCTGTGGGCAAAACACAACCTCAAATTCCTGTTGATCCACAAACTGTATATAAAGATGGACATACCATCCCATTCTGAAGCCTAAATGCAGGCCATTGCTGCAGATCCTTAACCCTTAGGTCACCGAGTGGGGGCAATTATTACTTTTTAAATGGCTTTCTTTGTGGTTCTCATACACCTGCTGTTTCTTTTGTCTGACAGATATTCTCAAATGTTCCCGTTTAAATTGAATGACTCTGTGATACTTTCATCAATAACAAACCATGGAGAAGTCACCATAATCAGGAAGCTTCTGTTTCAAACTAAATCTGAACATCTGGTTTGCAGATGTGCTGTAGATATTCAGATATTTTGTGCAGAAACTCCCAGAGCAGTTAAACTGGAAAATTATGACTGTCAAAATTAGATGGCTAATTATGAAATAATTACCAAAAAATTACGATAAAGTCGAAGCTTTACTATTAAAAAAACACACATTTCCTTGTCACACCAACAGGCCAGTTCCTGTAAAAACACTACAGGAAATATTTTCTGATTAAAAATATACAGCTCTGGTCTTAAATGAAGGATTAGTGACTTGAAGGTTAAACCTGCATTCTTTCATCATAGACCAGGGGTGGGCACCGAGGGCCGGTGTCCCTGCAGGTTTTACATGTGTCCTTGAACCAACACAGCTGATTTAAATGGCTAAATTAGCTCCTCAACATGTCCTGATGTTCTCCAGAGGCCTGGTAACGAACTAATCATGTGATTCAGGTGTGTTGACCCAAGGTGAGATCTAAAACCTGCAGGGACACCGGCCCTCGGGGCCTGGAATTGCCCACCCCTGTCATAGACAGTATAAAATATGGACGTAGCTTCAGTTTTTAGTGCTTTAAACCTGCATTATTTTAAATGACCAGCAGGGGGCGATAGCTCTGGTTTTGAAAGGACTTCTGTGGGAAAATGGCGCCCAATATCCTGACTCTCTGACCCTCTGCAAACTAGTAAACTACTCACTGGTTTCAGGTCACATTGAAGAAAACTTGGAGTCGTGTTATAAATGAAGATTATTATTGTTACGATTCCTCCACGTGAGTTTCGTGTTGGCCATTTCCTGTTTTAATTTGGTAATTTTCTTTTTGTTTTCCCTCCTTTTGTAGATTGTCTGCGCCTCGCTGGTTAGGTTCACCTCGGGTTCATCTGATCAGTGTATTCATATTCCTCCTCTTCTCCTCGTTGAGTGTCTCAGCGTCTTCTTTAATTCGTCAGACACTTTTTGTTTGTTCATCGAGCTGATTTTCAGATTAAAGTCTTTAAACTGCCTTAAACCGATTACAGAGAACAACATAAGGAACACTCCGGATGATGCAAAGCTGCTGTAGTAGAGTCCAAGAATGAAAACATCGATGGGGGAATAAGCAGAACAGATCTATTTTAAGATTTCCTTTTATTGTGAAACATTTTCGAGAGACTTGAAACATAAGAGAAATCTAATTATGTGGTTAAAAAAAGATGTGTCAGCTGTCCAGATAAGAGGGGAACATAATGTGTAAAACTCAGCTGCAGAGTATCTGATGTTTGCTGATAAAGTGATCGATTTACGGGCCTGAACGTCGCTATCAGTGTTTTAAATGTTAAACTGAGATTGCGTTTGAGGGTGTAAATCAGCCGAAACTGACTGAACTCAGCAGTAAAACGAAAGAAAAGAGGTCAGCGCCTGCTTTCCCCTTAAATATTCACACTGATGATTGAGTACTCACACATTTAAAACACACACACAAACACACTTTAAACGCACACACACTTAAAATTCATCCAAGTCCACGGCCGACCATTTAGATTCAGGTCATTAGACGCCCGAAATGTGCATCTCAATATGTGGGCCAACATTTATTAGGATTTTTTTTGACGGCTGAACGACTGAATAATTCATTTTTTGTTGGGGGCACATTATTTATTTATTAATCAGCCTTAAATTTGGACTCAGATCAGATTATCCGGCTGCTTTCCAACACCTTTCCTGCCTGCTTTTGACTGTTTTTTTCCTTCCTTCCTGTCAGTGAGGATTTCAGGTCTGAGCAGCGGCATTAACATCAGCTGCTCATTATTTGTTCCATTGATTTCTGCAAATGGCGTTTCCCCAAAATATCAGCCGCCCATTAAACATTATGAATTATAGATGACAGACGGGGCTGCTGGGAAACAAAAGGCAGGGCGTCCTCTCTGCTCCCTCTCCAAAATAAATGAGAGTGAGGTTTCTTTTCAGAGTAAAACAGTCGTTGAAAGTTTTTGGGGCGCTCGCAGCCGAGGTAAATCTGCTCCGACTGACCTCAGCGCTGTAAGGAGCTGAAAGTCTTGCATCACAAACTCCAACCAACTCCAGAAAAAAGGCCTTTAGCAAAATCTCTGCATAATTTAGCAGAATATAAAGTTTTTTTCCCACTAATGTGTAAATACTCATCGAGCGTGTATGTTCTGCAGATAATGAGAATGATAAACAGAAAGGAATAAAGTCTTAATGCTCTGCAGAATAAACACGTTTAGCAGAAACATCCGGCAGCGTTTGAAGCTTCGCACGTCTGTCACAGATGCGAAAACACATTTTATTGAACGTGTCACTTTTGAACGCTGTATTTCATGATTGTTACAGCACCCTGAAATTCTGGTGAGTTCTTTACTTCTGAAGACAAGTTCTCCCTTTAAACTCTACAAAACAACTTTGTCTGATTAAACCACATTCACAGGAAACCAAACTGTGTCTCAGAGATGTTTGTGCTTGCAAAGGAGGAGGTCAAGGTGGATGGAGGGCGTACAAAGCACGGGAGTCTCACCGTTTCTGTATCCTGTTAACTTCTACTGAGCTGCTGGTGACCAGACTGGTGTTGGTTTTGGGTTTACATCAACCCCCTTTTTTATTTGCCATGCTTATATGGAAATCTTTAAGGCCAAAATGCATGACAGAAGTTTGCTTTTAACAATAATATGTTCCACTTCAGATTTTTAATGCTAATTTAGTGTGTGGCTAAAATGGAACCTAACCATACCCTGATGTGGTTTGCCAATGGCCTGATGGGTATTAAGAGGTTAAGATTGTTGAAATATGTGTGGTTCAGGTGTCTGTATTAAAACATAGCATAATCTTTCTACTTCAAGAGCCATCGATGAAGAGGTTCCAAGAGACTGTAGAAGGCCTTTGTGAAGTCCTATTAGCTCTGGAGAGGATCTACATCTCATTAGTTAGCCATTATTTCGGTGGCTCTAATGGTCCTTAGTTGGGTTAACAATCCACTGGATGAATTTTGGAAGGTTTGTATCTTCATTTGAAAAGATTCTACAAAGGTTAAACTAAAAAGGTTCCACAAGGACTTCATAAAGCTTTTAGGTGTCTTTTAGGTGTCTTAGATTTCCCTTATGTCATCATTTAAATGCCTCTGTTGCTCCTTAGCTGGGCTTTGCAATCGATTGAATGGGCAGAGGTGTCCTTTAGAAGGTTTGTAACTTATTTTTTAAAGGTTCTACAATGAAGGGTCACTAAAATGGTTCAACAAGAACGTCTTGTACCCATCACTGAGGAGGTTCCACAAGTCTAGACAGCTATTTTGAAGTTCCAGTTCCTCTGGAGAGGTTCTCTATGTCATTAGCTGGCCTTTATGTAATCAGTCAGGTGGCTCTAGTAGTCCTTTGGGCATAGCGATACCTTAGGTGCCTAACACTGCTTTTTAAAAGGTTCTAGAGAAACTGTCCTTTAGGTGTTTCTCTAGTGGGCTTTGTTTGATTGTTAAACATACCCTGAATGTCTTGTACTTAGCTGGTTTCACCTATGCTAACATCAACAATCAAGCTAGGTGATTACATGAAGGTGCTTATTAACTCGGTGTTCACAAGTCTGAAAACAACAGGAAAAACTCTGTAGTTTGTACTGTCAACAGGTTTGAATAGGTAATAATACTGAAAAAGAATTAGATAGTTAATCAGTTAATGGATTTGTCAGTTTCACTGCCCAAAAGTTTTCCAAACTGTGCTTACCATTAAATTAATGCCTAAATGAAAGTATTTCTGCTGGCGTAGTACAGTTTAAGTTTTCTTCTTTCAGTGGCAGCCCCATGAGGGAACTCCAGTCAGTAAGTGGACAAACTGACACATGTATGGTTGCATGTATGGTTAGCAAGGAGAAGGGTTAGATACCCTGTTTCAGAATTATATTTTACTGCTTGCAGATTAACACAGTTTATTTCAAACTAGGGGGGACAGCAAGAGGTTGCTCCTGAGAATTCCTAGTGAGCATCAATAACAACCCTTTAGACACTCATTAATAACTATCCTCTCATTGTGTCTGCCAGCAGCTTCCACAGTTTGCAGATCATTAGGTGGCAGCTTTGTACCTGTTTATCTCTAATACTGCACACCTAGCTTGCAGCACCACCATCATAATCATCAAGAAACCTGAAGAAACCAACCATCTGCTGCTACAGATCGTTCTGTGCTGCTTGGTGTTTCTTGGCGTCATGCCTTCAGTTCTTTAAGTTAAAGAATTAGAAATAAACATTCTTTGTATTGACCTGATTTTGCTGTCATGATGTTCTTGTTCCTCTTTGTTTATCTGTTTGTTGGCTCCATAGCTGATATTTGTAGGAAAGTTGAGTTTGAGCCAAATACAATTGATTAGTTTTTGATTCACGTCCAGATTTTTTTATAAGTATTTCTTAACATAGAGCTGTTTTTGTGCCTTTTACTATTTTCTCATGAACTGTGCACTGACTGAAAATAAAATCTGGCTCATGTTATATCATCTTGTTGTCTGTCACTGTATTTTATTTGATGCAGATTCAGATACAGATAAAAATATAATTTTCTTGCTAATATTAAAATAATAAATAGACAGTTACTGCACAACCTCAGCTGTATCCTTGGTGCTGTCCAGGATCAGAATTTGATTTAACAGTTTGCAGCTATTTGGCAGGTTTCTTCATTCTAAATTATTTCACTGTCATAATATTTCATGTTGTTTATATTATTGAATTATGATTAATCTTTAAGTTTGGAGAATCGCTGCCAAGAAGAACCAGAGCTGTTCAGGATGCTGGTGGCGAAACAACGGCTTACAAATTGGGTTTATTTTCACTTCTGAATCTGTCACAGAAAGAAAAGGAAAAGATTTAAGCGGTAAAGTAATTTGGATTTGATCTGATCAACACTGACAATATTCTAGTAAATACTGATGAGGTATTACAGTTCTTTTTATATACTTCTTAATTTTCAGAGATCATCGGTAAGTCATGAGGTTAATGTGTTGATTTCTTGGAGGTGGTACAGAAACAGTTGTGATAACTAACACCTCTTTTCCCCCAATGATGTGACAGATATCCCTTCATGCCTTTTATAGTAGTTCTTCCAGTTGTTGCAGTTTCTGTATGGTGTTCCTTTTGGAGACTCTAAGGAAACTGACTGGGTCACTAGGAAGGATATACAGGTAGTTCTGGAGGTTCTCGTCATAGTTGAAGAGGTTCCATTAGTTGAGTGTAGCATTACTTTGGGTTGCTGAAATTTTCATTTAAAAGGTAGGAAGGGAACTCTACAAAGGTTCAACAAGTACTTCGAGAGGTTCTAGTCATCAGTGAAGAAGTTTCAGGACTTGTTAGGTTGTTATAGAAGTTCCTTATGAACTTCTGGTGTCTCTGAGGAGGTTCTGTAAGTAATTAATTAGTCCTCATGGATGGTCTGTCCATAGGTGTAGAAGTACTTCCAGTTTCTGTGTGGTGTTCCTTTTGGAAGTTCTACAGAGGCTGAAGGGTCACTAGAACGGTAGCAAAGTTACACTTTAATTGGGTGTTGCAATACGGTTGGAGAGGTTGTTGTTCGTGATTGCTTTTGGAAATTCTAAGGAACTGATGGGGTCAAAAAGAACCATCTATAAGTAGTTCAAGAGGCTCTGGGACTCCTTTGGTGTTTTTAAACATCTTTTATGAAGTTTCAGGTTTATTTGTTTCTTCTGTAGTCACTGAGGTGGCTTTAATGGTCTTTAGTTAGATGTAGGAATACTTTCGGTACTTGAAGCACCACAATCTCAGAGCAAATAATGAAATACACCAGATTTTGTGGCACACTTTTTACTCTCTAGTATGTACTGCTTCATGTTCCTGTACATGTAGTGAAGTATTTTAAAGGTTTAAAAAACATTTTTAAATTAATTTTACATTTTCTTTTTACATTTTTCTTTTCACTGTTCACTTTTCCTTTCAGGTTTAGTTGGATTTCGCCACTGAAACATCTCGGTAAAGGTTATAATATAATTTCCCGTTGGGGTTTAAATAAAATGGTCGGCACTTTTTAAAGCTCACATGAATTAGTCCCTTGAAAAATTTCAAATATATGGGTGAAGACAAGAAAAATTCTTCATTTTAGATATAAAACTGTGGTGACCAAGGAAAAAAAAAATGAACAAAAGCGTGAGGATTTCCATCCATGTGCATGAGCAAACAGACTTTTTGTGACTCTTTCATGATTTGCCACATGGCTGAGAGGTCTCTTATGAAGCTTCAGGATCTCTGACGAGCTGCTGGAAGTCATGATTTGGCCTTGATGGAGTCAGTGAGGAGGCTCGAGTGGTCTTTATGTGGATGTAGGTTTAAGTGATTGTTTATGGGGTTCCTGTGATCACCGAGGGAGGTTCTGTTGGTCCAAACATACATCTTTCATCTGACAAATATAAGTGTTAGGGTGTTTTTAAAAGTTTTAAAATAAGAGAAGATGAGAGAACACTGTATTCGTGCAGATGTGTCAGTTAACGTATTAAATGTTCCCCACTGAGGCTGCAGATGTGCAGGGTCCAGATTTTTGCGCTGCATCGCCGCTTGCTCAGATCTGCTGTCGCCTTCCTCATTTATTTTTGTCCATCAGCGAGTCCCTCCTGGTTTCTTCATCTCGTGGTGTCCAACTGGACCAGCGTGGCAGAAACTCGCCCATCACCGAGCGAGCGTTAAACCCCAAACACCCAGGGCGGGTGTTTTCGTTGGCCGGGCCTGGGGGAGCATGGGGGCCTCTGTACGGTGGCGTTGGGCAGAGATGGACGCAGGTAGATATTGAGTGCGACAGCCATAATGACTCCCAGCCATCTGGCAGTGTTGTGTGTCAGAAACAGAGCGGACGACCGCTGCAGAGAGGAAACGCTAAGAGCTGCAGTGAAAACTTAATCGCCTGCTCTGCGTTTCAAGGCTGCAGCAAATGGTTTGTACTCTCCATCTTTATACTTCACCATGAGGAAGTGAGGACGCTTTGAGAGGTCAGTTATTCAAGCTGCAGCTGACGACATCCAAAAGGAATCGAGAAGTTTCTGTGGGAGAAACAAGGAGCTGTGTTCAGTTTAAAGGGCAGGTTTGAGCTTTAAAGCACATCCAAATAAGTAAATATGAGCGACTAAAGTCCGATTTTCAGTTTATTCTTTAACCAAACGCACAGCAAAGCAAAAGCATCACCTTAAAAAGATACAAAACCACAATGAAGACAAAAGAGTTTGCCATAAGTATGTGGACAAAGCTGTTCAGGGATGTGGTCAATCTGATTTTCTTTCTAATAAAAATCTGTGTCGCTTTTTAACCTCAGATCAGCCGTTACTTCAGAGACCTCGACCCTCCGCCGCCCAATTAACCAATCTCAGCCGCTTCTTCGTTATTAGTGGCCAATGGCGAGGGAGTGTCCGGATGATCATAACAGACTAATCAGCTAATAAATCATCAAACCTTCAGAGAGAGGGTGAAAACTGGGGCTATGCGACCTTCAGTTTCTTATTTGATCCTCAATTTTTTGATAAACAGAAAGAGAAGTAAACATGGAGTCATCAGCCTGGACTTTATCACCATTTCTGTAAAAAATGTGAATACAAATGTTCACCTTTAATCGTGCAGTTGTGCAGGTGTGTGCATGAGCTAAAGCCAGTAACACTGCTCTGTAATGATCTGTTATTAAGCATTAAGCAAAAAGTGTCTCAAAGGGAATTAAAGGGAAATTAACCCAAAATATTCTGCAATAAAAGCGCGCAAAAACAACATTAAAAAGCCCGCATCAGCCCACACATCAGCGATTCAGTTGTTCTTGATAGACGGTGCTGTGTACTTGGCATAAATGAGTGTTATTTCCCAGAAACTGGAGATGAGCTGGAGAGGGAGTCGTGCTGTAAAGAAGAGGAGCAGAGACAGTGATTGAGTATCCACATGTTAAACTCATCTTCAGTCCTGGCTTCGAGGTTTCCTCCTTCAAGTCACACTGCGCCCGCTTTGAATGTTATCAGCCGTTATCGCTGCCGTAGAAGTGATAGCAGGTGCCCTCCTTTACATCCCAGCTGCTCCCACCCATGAGGGTTTCATGGACTTTCAGCGAGGAGAGCAGACTTTGTGTTTGCTCGACCTCGTCAGACGACACCAGCAGATACAAAGTGGATCACTTTTTGTTCACATACTTTAAACCCGCTGCCTGTTTAGCTTTATGAAGCACAAGTATGGTAGTAACAGTGACTGAGTATTCTTATCCTGTTACATGGCCATTATCAGTCCAGTGTTACTTACTCAATAATACTAACACAGTACTTTTTCTACTTGTGTGGGGTTTTTATCACATTACTTATACAAAAAGTATTGTATCATCTTTTCTTGTGTTATGGTACATTTAAGTAGTAAATTTTACTGCCTTTACTCTCTATAGTACTTCAAAGTTGTAATTCGACAAACTGTTCCAGTTAGTTTTTTGTGTCTTGTAACAGAGTAAATGAATGTTGGAAGTACTGTTGAATTTAACACTACTTTTATCAAAAATAGTATCATAGTACTTTTTATAGTAACTGTAGTTTTTCCCCCCACTGTTACTGTTGGAGCAATAAAGTTACATCTTTAAGTGAAGACATTTTTTTCATGCAGTGTTATTTTTTGTTCTCTTTTTTGGAAAATGTTGCAACTTTCATGTAGTTTTTCTTAACTTAGCAAAGTATAGTACTTTAACAATGTATTTTTTGTATCATTATTATTGCAGTATTTTTTAAGTGTTGTTCCTCGAATTGTATTTTACTTTTACTGCAAAAACTGACGCAGTACTCTTAATTTTTTGCTGCTATTATGGAAACATTTCAATTGAATGTTTGTTTCACAGTTAAACTGTATCTTTGCTTTTAATCTAAGATTATTGTAAAGTAGTTTTCACAGACTTTACTAAAATACCTTTTAAAAATGTATTTATATTTTTCTTTTTCTTTGAATGTATATTATTTGTAGTGAATCTCTTTGTATTTTTCAATCTTTTTACCAAAGTACAGAACTTTAAATTTAGTATTTTATGATTGGATTTTTTCCCCGATATTGTACCAACTTCTCTTTTTTACTGAAATTTGCTCCAGTTGTATTTTAAAGTTGCAGTTTATTGTAACGTGGTGTACCACAGAGGTGCTTTTCAGTAGTTTTTTTGGTCACTTTTAATGCAGTACCGTTGTTGGCTTGGATCGGAGTATCCTCCATTTTTCCCCCTGCTCCTGTTTTTTCTGCTTGACCAGCGGATGCAGAAAGGCCTGGCTGAGCTGCAGATCTGTTTTCCTGGAGGGCCGGGTCTATGTGCTGGGTTCACTAGGTGTTTAGTGGCGATGCAGGTCTGCCAAGTATGATGTTACGGCCTTCCCATGTTAATGTTCATTCAGGAAGGACCTTTACTGCCAGAGCAGCGGGAGGGAGCCAGCCAGCTGTGAAAACACTGTTAAAGAGGCTTTAGAGCTCATTTCACGAATACTTGAAGTTCACTTATTGAAGGGGAAAAAAGAAATTAATGGACTATGCGCTGGGCTTTTCCTTATTGTTCTTCCATGAGACTTCTCCATATGTGCCGGCGAGCGCCAAGTCCAGCCCCCCAGTGAAACCAGATCCTGATGTTCCACGTACGGAGGCGCTGGCCTTTCCCCTCCGCTCCTGCTCTGGGATCAGAGTTTGGCTCGCTGTGCTGGACCAGACTGTAAACTTTCACCTCGGAGACGGAAACAGCGAGAGGGTGAAGGACGGAGAGACGAGGTCGTCCTGCTGCTGGAGGGCCCTCAGGGGCTGCCGTGGGGCAAACGACTAACTTGGAAGCACTGATTGGCTGGTACTGTGAGTTGGGGTAACAGTGATGTTCTTCACTCCCTCAGACTCACCTCCTTAAGACCCTCCAGAAACCTGCCTCAGCACCCTGAAACTTTATCAGTGACCTTCAATACACATTAACGACCCCTAGAACCTTTTTAGAATTGCTATATTCAACAATTTTACCAGCTAAACACGCTTTCATGCAGGTGAAATCCAGACTGTTTATAGAAGCTTGGTGTTATCTACATCTAGCTATAAAAAATCTCCCCCTGTACAGGCGCTATGAAGGGGAAAATATCTACAGAGGCCAAAACAGTTTTTCTGTCAGGCTGTAAACATGTTTATTTCTGCTGTAAAGTTTTAAAGTGGGAGTCTAAGGGGGCAGACTCACTTCTGGAGCCTCTGGTGGATGTTAGAGGAACTGCAGCTTTTGACACTTAAGAGTTGACTTCATTTCTCAGTTGTGGACATTAAAGGTTGGTGATTCTAATTATCTCAGAATAATTAACTTACTATCTATGAATTATTCAGCCCTTGTGTCATCTGTTAGTTTTTAAGGCACATATAAGTACATAAAGCGAGAAGAATTTTGATCTTTAGGGTCAAATTTTATTTCAAAATGAATACAATAAAGAGTAGACACAAACTACTTAAAAAGAACATTCAAAAATGAAAAGACAGATGTGTGAAGTTTGTTTCAGGCTGGAGGTCAAAGTTCACAGACCTTTAAAAGCTGCAGAGAGGAAAACAGGCCGTCAGCGTGAACATCTGAGACCACATGTTGTGATGCCTCACACTCAGCCACGTGGGCGAGATCTGAGTGTTCATACGACCATTAAAACATGCCGTCTACATGCATGTTTCTGCCTGATGTGTCTCTGACAGCTGCTTGTTATTGCACAAATAAAAGTGCAACCAATTAGAGGTGCGGCAGAAACTCCGAGCTGCTAAGCTCCGCTGTATCCACGCTCCACAGAGAGGATCAGGCCAGATGAACTCGGCTCTCGCAGACATTAATACCTCGCCTTTTCTCTTCCTGCGGCGTCCTTCAGCCGAGTCTGCCGGGAGCGGCCCAAACACAGGCCGAATGCGATCCGAAGAGGACGGATGTGTCGACACAAACATCTGGAAATCATTACATGGTTCCTCTTCTTCTTCTTATGTGGCCGAAGACAAGGAGCATCCGCGGGGGTGATTTTAGAGTTTGGAGGGGAAACAAGAAGCGATGCTTTATTTATCCACGATGGCGCCTCACAGGAGCAAAGGAGTTACACACAAACATCATTAATGCCGCGAATGTGATACGAAAACAAACAGACTGACCTGAAAAACAGAAACACAGCAGGAAATCATAGACTGTATATAAACGATGGACACAACCGCTGAAGTCACTGAATGATGTCCCATCTTGAATCCTTGTTGAGTGCTTTAGCCATCACCATCTTGATGTTTTGAAACCAGACATGACACTGCACCCTCATATGTGTGCAACCTGTCAATCACAATGTAGCTCCACCCTAAAGCCACCCCCCTTTTTTACCCCAAACAGACAATAACTGACGAAATAAGCATCATGTTCTTTTAGTGTTGACTTAATAATCCAAAATTAATCCAAAAAGAGACTTTCCTTTACAGGACAACCATCATCTCGTTCAATGCCAGCAGTTGGCAATGCCAGCTAATGTTAGCTACTGATCACCAATGTCATCAAATGACCGGCTCCTCACCGTACTCAGTTTGTATTATCACTATTCATTTTAAAGCTCAGTTTTTAAAACCTTAGGATGTAGCTACAGCCCAGCCCATGCAGCAGTATATTAATAACTAACCTCGTATTGTGGATGGATTATCTCAGTTGTTCTCCCGACTGAAGTTTGGTCCGTTTACAGCATCCTGCCATGCGATTGCATTTGTCCCTAACCATCGAGACCCCCCACGTTAACTTTTATCAAATGGAAAAAAATTAGCGTTCATCCTCCAGCTTCACTGTGCTAATGTGTTTTTTATCATGCTAACCATAGCTGTGTAGCTAGCCACCAAGTAGCACATCATTATATACCAGTTAGTCCAACTTCAGTAACCCTACAAACATTACTGCTGTTTAGTTTTTTGTCTTTATTTATGTCGGAAGTGATAGCAGAGCTGTACTTTGTAATTTTTTCAGAAATCCCTCAGTCATAACATGGTATATCATCTTTAGATGGAAACGAGCGAGCTAACTCCCTGCTAACTTCTAACTCCGTTAAATTTCATAAATTCTGTTTTCATGGATGTCTGGATCTTAAACTTAATTGTTACACCTGGTAGAGCAGAACACTGATCATTTTATTAAGGTAAAGAATTTAGACAGTTTGTAACTCTCACTGATGCCGCAGTGTTCCTTAGACTTTGGGACCTGAAGCAGAGCTTTACCGGGAAACGGCTAATGACATCAGACTTAAAGACCGGTCAGCTTCCTAACAAACAGTCGTACCCAATGAGAGCCAGAAACTTCCAGAAACCACCACTAACCAGTCTGGGAATATATATTTTTCCCTAGCAACCAGTGCTAGTATCATGCCCAATATGGCGGGTGCCTCTTGAGTAAAGACTTTGATTAATTGAAGGTTACAGATCTCTGACTTTAGAGGATGGTTTTATTCCTTCTTTGCTCTGTAGTGTCTTAACATCCTGAACAAGCTGTTTCATTTCTCCCAGGTCAGTTTTTGTGACCGTGCTCGCTCTTCATCTTGTCTCCTCTGCTCGTACAGCTGATGTTTCTGCATCCTGATAAATCACCGCCATCGTATGTCTCCAGCTTGCACGCTGTGTCCCGCCTCTTTCTTTCAGGTCAGCCTGGATTAAAGCCGGTAACGCGAGGATGAATCCCTTCTCCAGCTCCTCGGAGAGGCTGCAGCATCCTCTCATCGCTCCCACAGTCGGCGTTAAAGTGTCAGCGCATGAATTCTGCTTTACAGCTCTGAGCTGGTGTTTGGATTTATTCTGAGAGTTTGGGTGAGGAAGAGGAGCAGGAGGAGGAGGTGAGGTGAGCTCCTCAGTGGCCAATAAAAGTCTTTCAGTCTCAACAGGTTTGACAGGATAATTGATGATTGATGATGTCGGCAAGTTTGGGTGTAAAAAATCTTTTGGAAGCTCTGTGGGAGGCTGCCAATAATCAATCAATACTGTTAACTAATCAATAGCTTTGCTTTAGACTCAGTCTGTCGCTCATGTTTAAGTGTGAAGCTTTTCCTACAGTCGCTGTTTTCCTGCTGTAACCACAGACAGTCTGCTGTGTTTTTATTCTGTAAATTATGTGAAATGTTAATGGAGTTTTGAATAAGGTTTTCTTTCTTTATAATCTGTCATTTCCCACTGTTTGATCATTTAAACTATATTTTATATGAAAGGAAGAGTTAACTCTGAAATAAGTAGTTTGACTGGTGCAAAAAAAAATACTACAAACCTGCAGTTCCTCTAATGTCCACAAGAGGATTCAGGGGTGAGTCAGTCCCCATAGACTCACGTGTTAAAATCTCCATCTTGACAGCAGAATTAAACATGTATACAGCCCTGTTCTCTGTAGCTATTTTGAATATTTTGTTTATAAATAATCTGTTTAAACTGTATTATGGCTTAAAGTTTACATTGTTAGGGGCGTGGCTTCTTTGACTGACAGGTGGACGGAGACACAGGTGTTTCTAGCTTGAATAATACGCAACTTTTAAGTCTAGTCTTTGCCGATAATTTGCTCACTTCACCCTCTCATTCAAACACAGTCACTTGTGGCTCCAAAAAACAAAACAGCAGCGGTCACTGGTGGGTGACGTCCGTCTTTTATATCCAGTCTAATGGCTGAATGGATCAGTCTGAGCTTTGTTAGTTTATCTGTCAGCTGATAGAAGCAGTAAAACACGGGCTGATTAACATGAAAGGAGAGGATGGAAGCTGACGTGAAACAACCCAGAGTACAGTCGCTATCACTCAGTGGGAAAGATAAACAACCTGAGAAAACACAGCTTGTCTGTGTTGGTTCTTTCAGTTCAGTTTGAACCTCAGTCTTTTTGGCTGCGAGCTACAGCTAATAACATTATGGCATTTTCAGGGGAGAAAAACTCTTAAATCCCCACCCCCAAATTTGACTTGGTCTATTTTTTAAGTGACTTTTAGATTTAGAAGGTTTTCCAGTTTGGACCATTCTCATAGTTTAGTCCTGCTTACACGCAGGGAAACAGCTCTACATGTTGGTTTCAGCAGCTGGTTAAGTAATCACAGGGTGAATTTTATCGATCAGATATATGATGTGCAGCGTGTCCTGTGGGGAGTCTTATCATTCATGTTAATGGGGTGTGTTTGTTCCCGCTGCTCGTCTCCATCCAAGAAACTCCTGAAATATCAGGTTAGTGAGATGAAAAGTGGCAGAGCTGCGTCTGACCCAGGACGTGCTGGAACGCTCACAGAATGTAAATATGATGTGACAGCAACGTGAAGCTGTGCAGTTCATACGAACCAACGTTTTTAGGGGCTCCAGACCTGTCACACCACCAACATTACAATGTTGTACTTGTTACAGTGTTGTACTAAACCAAAGGGAGACTTAAAGTCTTTAAATCTAGTTTCAGTTTTACTTCAGTTATAACTTTAGTTCAGACAGACAAACCTTTATTTTGTTTTATTCCCTCTTTTGTTTTTGTTTTTTGCAACAAAGAAGAAGATCATGCCAACAGATGGGCCAGCTGAATGACTGCACAGAGACAAGAAGACTCACAAAACAAATCCAGATTCACATATAACGTCCTAAAAATGTCAGAAAAACTACAGAGACAAAAAAGAAGAAACAACAAGAAATGAAACTCCCAAAGAGAACAAAGATCACCACAAACAGGCAAAACAACCAGAAAGTAACAACACAGAAAACCCTTACAGAGGCAAAAGAGAGTGAAAAAGGAAAGATAAAAATGAATACAGAGACCTAAAAAATGTACAAAGAGATAAAAATCCACTCCAAAGTAACAAAACTAAACCCAAAGACACAAATAATAGACACGATGACATGACAAACAGACACAAAGACACAAATAACAGCCACAAAGACAAATATAAAGAGACAAAAACGACTACAGAGTGCAAAATACAACAAAGAAACAAAAAGACACAACCATAACCCCGTTCTTAAAGCACTCCCACATCCACTCGCCCAGTTCTTTTTTAGTTCCACAGACACATCTCACCGTCTGCATTTAATGTCAGCAGCTATAAAGGGTTCAAAGAAGAACAACAGCATTTAAAGTCTATATGAGAAAAGTGTATGTAAAATTCGACCTTAGGGGTAATTTTAAGTGAAGTTTATTCAAAAGGGAGCAGGAAGGTCACATTAAAGGTGATAAAATATTGAAGTGACCTCCTTTCCCCCTGTTGAAACTGCGAATTTTCCGGGTTATAATTCCATTTGGCAGATCTGATTACAACCTGGACAGTTTCCACTCGAATAATAATAAAAATAAAAAAGAAATCCACCAAAGATGGACCCGGCGAGTCAAAGCCGCCGCCGCCGCCGCCGCAGTCGCTCTGATTGAATTCCAGCATTTTCTTTCCCCTCCAGAGAAGCCAAAGTTTGATCTTTACTAATTGATATATCCCGGCTGTGCACATGAATCTCAGAAAGCTCATACCTTGGGCCAATTTAGCTGTTCCACTGGCTGAGTTTTAATTGAGTCCACATTAAAATTTACTTATAAAATAATAATGGGCTCCCATGCAAATGAGCCCGTCCCGATATTGCCGCGGCTGCATTTGCATATCCACAAGCAGTCTGGGAGTTCAGAAATCAATATAGATGATTAATAATATATGGGCTACAGGAATAATTAAATTCATTTGATGCAAGGACTCACTCAGCCTTGGCAAACCAAAGGTGCAATTTTGCCACAATCCAATTTAATACAAGTTGCCTGGATTGCCGTTTCAATTACAAGGATTGAAATAATAATAATGTGTGTTAAAGAAAAATTACACTTTCAAATATATGTTATTTCATTTCATTTCGCTGGGCTGAATCCCTCTTTCTTCCCACATTAACATACTGCACCAAATTGCTAAATTAAACTGCTCTTTAATTTATTGCGGAGGCATTAAAACGTACAGCTCCAACAGGCCCGTCTCCAACGTGTTGACACAGTTTAAGGATGTGATAAGTCAAAGCTGGACGCGCAAAGCTGCAAAATGTTTCAACGTTTATTAAAGCGCAGTGAAAAAAAACCTGTTAAAATCCAGCTGTTCTTCGATGGAAGCGACATTAATCTCTGAGATAAGACTAAAAAAACAGATGTTAATTACTTGAGCTGGATCCCAAACTAACGTTATTGAGTACAGGCGCTATTATCAGCCAAAACAAATTCCGTCGCTAAGACGTTCGGATGCTCACGGAGGTGAGCTTAAAGTCACACCACCTGACAGGAAGCACTGACAGCTACACTCTGAGGGTTACCGTCCACTGCGGTGCATCAAACAGGAAGTACTTACCTTCAAGGACCTTTCTGACTGAAAACAGCCTTTAAAACAGTTAAATGCTAATGGAGTTACTTTATTGTTACTTTACTGATCATTACTTGCACGAAAGAAAGCGTGACATAAACGGTTTGACAGGCAGATATTCAACCAGCAACCTTCAGGATTAAAAAACAAAGAGCCTCAACCTGCAGTTCCTTCAGTGTCCACCAGAGGCTCCAGCAGTGGTGCGGCCATTCTTTTTGTGGCGAGCAACAGTTGGAAAGCTTTTTTGGTCTGTTTAGCACCTTCATACTTGCTGTACAGGTGGTACATTTATTTTCTACCTGACCTGTTTAATTTTATTCAAGTTTAAAGTTTGACTGACAGGCAGATGGCGACACAGGCAGATGTAGCTGCTAGCCGTCTGCTAGGCTTCACCTGAACTCACCTCTGGACCGTGTTTGTGCCGTTGGAGCACTTTGGAGCATTTTTAATGCTGTCAGGTTAGTCATACTAACAGATCGTCCAAGAAGCTCCAGTTTTGATGAGTGAAATTCTTGGATTTGGATGTTACTTCGCACCAATTAGTAGGTGTGTGTATATGCGACGCATAACCTTTCTAGTTCACGTTAGCTGATAACTTAGCTCTCTTCTTTAAATTTGGTCATTTTTAGCTACAAAGTCAGCACAGAGGCGACCAAAGCTGTGAAGTTGAGGCTTCACAGACATATAAACTGCAATGTGCGGATGATAAAATGTTCCAGGGATCTTTGAACGGATTCTTGAGGAGGTTGTTGGTGTGCTTGATGAAGTTTCAGGGATCCTGAAGCAGGTTCTGGAGGTTCTTACTTTACAGCAGAAATAAACATGTTTATAGCCTGATACAAACAATTTAAAAGGTTTGTAAAGACTTTGGGGTTTCTGTTGATACTTATGCAAGAAAAAATATTTGTGAACTCATCCATTTGGGTACCGACTGTGTGAAGGTGCTGCTGTAGTAACCTATTCAGTCTTGGCAGCAAACTGGGAGCAAGCCGTAAATATGCATTCATACATTTTCCACAGCTTAACTCTGTGGTATGAGTAAGGCACAGATCAACAGGTTGCATACGTAAAATGTTTTCCCTGAACATGAAATGACATTTAGTTTAGAGTTTATTTTCCCTGTGCATAAAACTGACTCTAATTCAGTCGTCAGCCACATCGGAGGCAAAACTACACAAACTGTGTCACTGTCCATAAACCTAGGAACCTGAGAGTACACACCATGTGGAATACTTTCAGAATAAAACAGGAAGTGAAGAATAACCAAAGCCCAGAACAGAGGGTCCAAATATTTGTGCTCTGGTTTCCAGCTGTGCGCCTCAGCTGGCCGTCTGTTCGGACCCAGCAGCTCTGACCTTTACATCAAACCGCCGAGGCGCCGCTCGTGTTTCCCACCTGCTTCCTGTCACACCTCCACACGAGCGAGGCCTCCACACCTCAGACTCCACCTGAGAGTCACGTGACATCTTCCTTCGTTGACATTCAGCCGGTGTTCCTCTGGAGTTCGGGGAGTCTTGGACTGATGCTGAGATGAGATTACGGGCATTACGTTCTTGACATCCTGCGTCGTCGCCGTCTCTGCCAAGGCGATGTCAACAATGCCCAGAATCCACTGCTGCCCGTAATGAATGCACTCCAATATGTAATGACTGAGTAATCACATTATTTGCACCCTCGACTTTATTCTGACGAAGCGGCCGCCTGCATCTGTGCTCCGGTGGTAATTGCCAGGCCGGGGCGGCAAGTGTGAGCAGCATTTGCATCCTGCACTGGGGAGTCGCATTGCAAATGATTATGCTGAATTGTTTTTGCAACAGGAATGTCCAATCCAATAAAGTTAATGATCTTGAAAGACATGGAGGGAGAGGCGGAGGAGGGAGGAAACAGAATCGATTAAAATGCAGATGTTCGCCATCCGACGGAAGCTGCGACGGCGGCGATGTGTCGATGTAATTAAACCCCAATTTTTTGACAATTTCTTTTTTACTTTGCAGGAACTGCTTCAGCTTCTCGTCGGGCTTCACATTCATCACTTTCTGCTCGCTCAAAGCAAATAAAATGCTGCGAGTTTTTCCTCGCCTGATGAGAAGCATCATTATCCAGCACTTTGCAGCCTATTAGCTGTAATTTCCTTATCAATCTCAATTTGAAAACATCCAGTTAATCACAGTCGTAACCTTACGCAGAGATGTTTCCGTCTTTCTGCAAATTTCATGTTGATTTTATTTAAAAACACAGAGTCTGAGATTTACAGTCATGACAAGTGTCTGGGGGGGAAAGTAGATTATTAAAAATCCGCAGATTAAATGATAAAATCCTGAAGATCAAAACAAACCAGCTTATCCACATGAATTGTGGGAAATGTAGTGGTTGTTATATCAGTGCAGCCAGTGTGGAAATCACAGATGAGTAACAGCTGCTGTAAAACTGTTGTTGGATTTGCAGGTAAACCACAGAGCAGGTGGGTGCTTAGCTAAAGAGGCTGTGAGCACACTAACAGCAGCTAAAATTAAATAATTTTAGTCACAGGGAGGCAAAATCTGGCGAGTTTGCACACACAGAAACTCACCTGTTGTCATGATGGAGACCAGCGGTCACAGCTCTGGTCGTGGCGAAGGCCTCGTGGTGGACTGCTCTGTAAAATGATGAGCGAGGTCAGGATCTGACTCGCTGTTTATCTCTTCATCTCTCTCTTTCACCCAGGCCTAACTGTGTCTCCACCTGTGGGTGGAGCCGCCCTTTGCCACTGTTACTTCTGTTTTTCTCACGGAGTCAGGCAGTCTCTGTGGAAACAAGAACTTACCTGTTACTCACGTGCCCGTCCACCGGTTGCCCTTCCCCAGCCTGAAGCCCTGCAGACCCCTCCTGAGCACTCCAGATGTTCCAGCACACTTCCTCACCTGCCGATCAATCATTCCATACATACTGTAAATAAATCTTTGAAAACCTTTTTCTGAATCCGGAAACTGCACAATCACGAGAGGTCTCAGCTGCTCTCCTGACCTGACACATCCTCTTTGGTCTCAGTGTCTTCCACGATGAAGGATGCCGTTTGGTGTTTGTAGCTGTAAGTCCAGCTGTCATCTCCACTTTTTTGGAGACCCTTGCAGGCTCGGACACGGCACCGGGCGCAGAGAGCCTGCCCATGTCACAAGTTGAGATTATCTGTGATGAAGAACCACTGTCTGCTCACTTTTCAAAACATTGTTTTGGTGATTGTCTCCTTGGAGCGGTATTCCTGACTGTATTCCTGTTTTAACACAAGTTTGAAAGGTTTTGTCTCTGCTCAGGTCCAATCTGCTACAGATCAAAGAGGTCTGTGGTGCATCGTCGTCTTTGTTTTCATGTGCCGACGGGCAGATATCACTCTTCAACCGGTCAGGAAATACAGATTTTCCCAGTCAGTGTTGGGGGCTCGCTTACCTAAACAAGCATGAATGAAAACAAACACAGCTACGCATAAAAGTCTACTTTAAAAAATAAAGTACAGAAACACCCGTTTTTCTCTCATTTGAAGATGATGATGGATTGGTGTTATGGATCATTTCAAACGCCGCAAGCCTTCACAGTGAGTCACATGGGTTGGTGTCAGCAGTACCAGTGATATGCAGAGATGCAAACATGAAACCAGAGCAGAACGACTGCATTAATGGGGAAACACTCTAATCTCTTTGAGACCGTCCATCAGCACAATCAGAGGTTAAAGATGGCCATAATGATGAAGGACAGAGTGCCAGCACCTTTAATTTAATGACTTATTAAATCTGATTAATACATTAAATATCAGCAAGTTTGGTTTTCATGTGCTCTCTTGCTTGCAGCTGATGCCACGCAGGTAGCTGCTCAACAAAATCACAAAGTGATCTGCACACTGTGTTTTCCTCTTCATCATCACGTATTCATGCATGCAGATCCACTAAAGACGAGCAAATAGAAACCAAACGTTTCAAACACATGAGCAAAAATCTGAAAAACGTACGTTTGGATCACATCATGTCTTTGAGGTGGAGTTGTGCTGATTTTTCAAAATAAATGCTCCTGTTGTATTAGAGGGGGACTCTTCATATTTTAACCCAAACGTCCATGTTTTCCTGAACATAATTAAATGTTTCTGGTGCAGAAACTAAACCAAACAGCTTAAAGCAAACAGTGGCCTTTATGTTCACGCCACTATCATCGCCTCATCTGCCTCCTTATGAATGCCCTTTAAAACAAACTGAAGCATCACTTCCAAATTTATCATCCAAGTTATTAATCAGTTACTCCGCGTTATCATTTCATTGCTTGTTAGGAGTAAAAACCATTCCCTAAAATTTAATTAAGTTAATTTACGATTACAAAGCGTTATCAAATACCAGACAAAACAAACTCGGGACAAAGACTCAAGGGGGGTTTAAGGGTTTGAAGTGAAACACTACATTTGCAAAATATTTGTATGATTTACATGTTTACTGCACTCCGAGCAGAGAATTCAGGAAGTATTATACGACGTATTTATTGGTTTGAATATGAGGTTTGTAGAAAAAACAGAATAAGAGAGCTCGGGTGTATTCATGGAAAAAATAAGCTGCTCAATCCTTCAAGCAATAAAACCAGCGTAGTGTTATTAAGTGCCGAATATTCCATGAAACTGGGCTCAGTTTGTATAAAACACATTCCGCATAGAGTGTACTTTTTGTCTCACATGTAATTAGCCGGCCTGTGTGATTACCAGGTAAAACAAATTATGTGTTTTGTTGGCAGCAGATAAATCTGCTCTCAACTCGCCGTAATGACCCGTGTAATTTTTAAGCAGCGCCTACATCGTGGCTCTTTTAACACATATCATTAGTGGGGTTGTATATTAGATATACATTCTGTGGCTTAATTTGGTCTCCCAGGAGCACTTGTAATGATGCAGCTGCTGGCTACAGGACACCTTTAATTTATTTATTTTAAATGTTGAGAGTAATTGAGTTCTTGAGAGATGTGAGGAGAGCCTGCTGCTGCTGCTGGTGGGGCTTCTTCTGAAAAATGCATTAATTCCACACCGCAATCTGTTGCGAAAATTAATATGAAGGGAAGCATGTAATGTGGAGGGATGAGGAGGAAAAAATTAAAAAAGCAGGCAGGACTTTCTCCTCTAAACTCTTCAGAGAGGAAGCCATGACTCCGGTGGAGTTATTTATCTCCCTCTGAAGGGTTATTTATTACAGACAATCAAAACGGCTCCTGCGCCCTCGCAGCGTTGCGGCAGCTGCAGGTGATGATAGAAATCATTTGTTCCACACATCTCATAACGCCCTCTGCCAGACGTCTAAACGGGTCCTCGGCAACAAAACGGTCAGTAATGAAGAAGATGCAGGCAGGTGGAAGAAAGTGTTATGATGGTGATGATGTCAGGGGACACATCATCACGTTTTCACCCGTAAAGATTGAATCTTGTCACATGTAAAGAATTCAAAAGGGAATAAATGACTTTATGCACAAAATAAACATAATGGGCCCAACATGGAGCCCTGGGGAACTCCACAGGCCTCTGAACTTTAAATTAAATTAGTCTACAGATGTTAAATCAACCTTTTTCTCATTGTCTAGTGTCCCACTGATGGATGTTCATATTTAACCACGCCCAGTTTCAAATGAATTCATCTCGCCCCATGCCCAGCTTATCCTCAGTGTATGCACAAATAATCTCTGTGAGTCAAAAGCTGCAGATTGCTCTAAGCACTCAGATTCACACAATTTTTTCTACTCTTGGATCTGTATGATGTTATAGAGAGGGGATATCCATAAGCTAATCACAAGAAAGTTGGTGAATAGAATCTAGGTAATGAGATGAGGAAATAAAACTAAATGCAAAGCACAAGAAACAAAGGACTGCCAAAATAAAAGTAGGCAGTAACAAATAGGAAAAAACAAAAGGACACAAGAGTATGTTAAAAAATCAAGGAAATGTGGTATCATTTGCTTGAGAATTTTTTTGAGAAGTTTTTAAGTTTCATTCAGTAATCGTATTAAAACTTGTTTACATTTCTTGAAGAAACTGCTAACTTTCTCGGTTAGCAGTTAAGCTAACATTAGCCTGAAGAAAATTTATTCTAGTCACAGACATCAGAGCAATCAACAGGATTGGAGACATGGATTGTTTGGTTTTGGGAATCAAATCTGAACCACAGATGTCGTCATGGCTAATGTAGCTAATGTTAGCTCGCTCCCAAATCCTAGTCCAGTGGTGCCCCCCCCCCACACACACACACACACCCTCCAAACACACACACCCATATTTTGTTTACAAACTCCATTGCGGTTTATTTCACACCTCAAACATTTCGTAAACAATTAAGCAAATACAAGTAAATGTCAATAAATTACAGGTAGTAATAAAATATACTACTAACTCTTTTACGCTGCGTCCACACCTACACGGGTATTTTTGAAAACTCAGCTGTTTCTATGCGTTTGGGCTTTTCGTCAACACGTAAACGGCGTTGCGATTCACCGAAAACGGAGATTATTTAAAACTCCTTTTTTGCGTTTATGTGTGGACGAGGATTACAGAGTTCGTCACGCAACGTCAAAGGTATGTGCCTCTTTTCACGTCATGCTGTGCGCCACGTTATTGTTTACATGAGATGAATTGCAGAATGGCAGATCGAGACAAAATACTGTTACTGTTAATCTGACTATCTTCAGGTTTTACACGCTTACATACACACACGCAGTTACTGTCCCTCCATTTAGAAAGGCAGAGGCGTCACGGTGTAATTATTTTACGTGTAGTTGTTTTTTTTTTTTCCTGTGTAATAATATTCAACATTGCTATCAATACATTTTTCAAAAAATGTCTCTCTGTGCAAAATGGGTTTAAACACATAAACAGCTGTGGGATACTGTTTGTCCGTGATTTGAACCGGGGAACAAATTACAGGAGGATCAGCCTGATATTATTTGTATCCCGCTGTAACTTTACTGCATAAAGAGCTAACATGTCCAAAATGTCAGGAGTAGTTATTACAAGAAGTGTTTGTGAACTAAAGATCAAGAATGTGGGATACTGTTTGTCCGTGATTTGAACCGGGGGAACAAATTACGGGAGGATCAGCCTGATATTATTTGTATCCCGCTGTAACTTTACTGCATAAAGAGCTAACATGTCCAAAATGTCAGGAGTAGTTATTACAAGAAGTGTTTGTGAACTAAAGATCAAGAATGTGGGATACTGTTTGTCCGTGATTTGGAGAGCCCAGCGCTGCTCCCGACGCAGGGAAACTAATTTTGCAGGGGAGACCTACCTCGGCACTTGTGCAGGTGAAGCCAAAGGGAAGATATGCTTCACCATATTTTCCTGTCTTTGGCTTGGAAGGAAGTTGGTTTGGAAACATATTTGGCGATGCTTCATCTCCTGCTTTGCGTTTGTGTGGGAGCCTCGTCAAAAACCTGTCCACAGTGTCCAAGCGCTTTTTTTTTTTTTTCTTTTCATACCGCGCCCCCCCCCCCCCCTGCAATGGCTCTGCGCCCCCCTAGGGGCGGGCCCCACACTTTGGGAACCTCTGTCCTAGTCTAACTGAAAGCTAACTCTTGCAGTGTGACCCTGTGTTGAGTGGATGAGGTTAGCTAATTCAGCGATTAGCTTCGATCAGGTAACATTTTGAAATTACTTTATCAACAAACATCATAACAGCATCACCAGATTCATGTAGAATAAATAAAAGTTATAGCTAGCTGGCTAACTGTAATGTTTCTCTTTCCTCACATTATTATTCCTTTTTTTATGTGACGTCATGCACACAAATAGCTGTGTGCAGGTCACGACAGTTTTATGAACAGCCATGAGACTGTGTTGATGTAAGTTGCATGTGAGTGTTACATTTAAAGATTCAGCTGCATCATCATGCAGTTGCTTGAATATCCAGTTGGTTAGTTTATTGGATACCTATAAATTTTTGAGTGAAATGTCAGTTTTTGAGTTAAAAGGTTAAAACTCGTTGCCTGAAAGTCAAAATCACTTTCACGGATGTTCAGGCAGCTCTCAGCATCACGTCGGGCCACAGTCGGCGCCGTCCACCATCACATCACGCCCTGACCTGCAGCGCCGCAGGCTGTTCCAGGGCCGACGCCGCTCCACGCCGCCGACCGACCGCAGTGTGAGCAGGAGGAGGAAAAGGAGGGAGGAGTGAACTGTAAGATGCTTCCTGCTTCTCTCTCTGCCTGGTTGTTGGCTGGTCGGGCTCCTCAGGGACCAGCCTTTGGACGGAGGCCCAGATCAATGTGACCTAAATTCAAATGCGAATTAGAGGCTGTCAGTAGGAGAGGACACTCTGTAAATGAGCTCAGACAGTGCGAGGTCCCGGAGGATGTGGGAACCGGGGCCCCATGTCCGTTGGAGATCTTTAATGAGTTCCAAATGGATATCCAGGACCTGAGCCCCAGCTCCACGCCCTTCCTGCAGGCCTGCAGCCAACCTGACGGCTCGGGGAGGAGAGTGCTGCGTGGGGCCTGGCAGCCTGGGAACCTGCCGAGGAAACGGTGCAACCACAGCGGCGTCCAAATGATTAAAATTCTTCTGCAACATTTGTGAGATCAGCAGCTCTAAAAGGGAAAGACTCGTGCTGGAGTTTGAATCCATCTGACTGCAGCGCTCTCAGCTAAACACAGCGTCTTCATGTTGATGCACAAACGTCTCATCTGCACAGGGTGGAAAAGCGCTGAATGTGAGGGCTGGACTTTCATTACTGAAAATTTGAAACTGGCTCCTGTTTTTTTTATTCATCTTAAGAATAACAGTGAGTGAAGACCTGCCCAGCAAGATGAACATTCAAAATAAAAGCTCCAAATAAATAGATTGTGGCTGGAGAGAGAAATTTAAAAAAGAAAAAAACAGTTAAATAAATCAGTTTGAGAGTGGTGTAAAAGTGAAGTAATGACCTGGATGATAAATCCTTCAGCTGCTACGACTCAGATAGCTTCAAACTGTCCACAACAGCACCTGAACTCACCTGTATGTTCCTGCCAGGCTCCTGTAGGTCAGGAGGTTCACCTGCCCAGACTGGTGTAGGCTGTGCTGGGTACATGTGCTGCTTCAGCTCCTTCTAGTAGGTCCCGGTTCTTAGACTGCTGTTGTTTATCTCTGCTTACTCTAGTTTTGATTAGTGTTGGGTCACCTTTGTTTTTGTCTTTCCTGAGTAGTGATAGCTGAAGGTTCTGCCTCCTGTTCTATATAATGTTATATATATTGCGGTATATAATGTGGTTCTATGAGGCCTTTAAGCCTTGTTTGACCTTGAAAAGTTTCAAAATAAAAGTTTTGCCTAAGTTGGATTTAATGTTAAGTTCAATAGAGAAGAATGAAGTGTTATTAACTGAAAGAAGAGTAAGAACATAGTGAAACAAATTCAGCTTTGGGATCATTACTGACTGCAGTGAGTGAGATTTTTTCCTTTTTCTTTAAAATTAAAAATTAAAATTAAATCAGACAAAAAAAAAAACCCTAAAAACTAGAGAAGCTGCCTCCCCCTGAGCCTGGCTCTGCTGGAGGTCTCTTCCTGGTAAAATGGAGTTCTTCCTCCCCACTGTCAACAAGTTTTTGCTCATAGGCAGACCGCTTGATTGTTTGGGGGTTCTCTCTGATATTGTAGGGTATATAAAACACGCTGAGACGGCAGTTGTTGAGAAACAGCCAGTCATCAATAATGGAGCACTGAGTTTTATCACTTCATTGCACTTTGCAGACTCCAGTTGGTCATTTCAAGATTCAACCACTGCTTTATTTTTGTGTTTATGAGTTTATTTTGTGTGTTTCTATGTGCATTAGTAGCTCGTGCACCCACTCCTGAGTGTAGTGCTGTTTGTACAGGACACTGTTGCAAAAAAGCAGATTTTGAATCTCAGGTCAAAAATGTGCCACAGATGAACTACAATGGTTAACAGTGAAGTTTCAGATTAGTCCAACATTTATCAGATATATATATTTGCAAAAAGTATAACAGATGATTGTGAGGGTCTAGTAAGTGAATTATGTTG
This sequence comes from Oreochromis niloticus, assembly GCF_001858045.2. NCBI lineage: Eukaryota > Metazoa > Chordata > Actinopteri > Cichliformes > Cichlidae > Oreochromis > Oreochromis niloticus. Next base: position 9,206,200 of record NC_031966.2, on the reverse strand, counting down.
ATGAGCTTTTATATTTAAAGAACTGTTCTGTCAGATTAAAATTAAATCCAGACATTTGACCAGGATGCCTCCTGGGTGAGGTCTTTCAGACATGTTATGCTGGGAGGAGGCCAGTTCCCAGGACAACACTGGGAATGCCTTGTTGTCCCAGAAGAAGAGCTGGAGGAGGTCTCTGCTTCTCCCACGACTCTTCCAAAGATGGATGCATGCAGATTAGATTCATGCGTAAAACACATGATAACATCTGAGTTTGGATGGTAGAAGTATTGAATCTGTTCAGGTGCTTCACTGGCCTGAAGCCTGAGTGTAGCAGGTAAGTAAAAGTGACAGTGTTAGTAATGAACGTGGTTCATGTCTGCCCTCCAGACTGAAGGGCTCAGATCTGAGTTCCCTCACGCTGAGCGGCTATTGGTGACCTTTCTCCATCAAACCGAGCTGCGTGAAGCCTCCTCCTCTGGTTTGGACCTCCGAGACTCAGCTGGAGGAGGCGCCGAAGTCACCGCCGCCACAAAAACCCAACACGCTGCAGTTCAGCCTCCCCGCCTCGGCCCGTCGCCCCCTCTGTGTTTCCCCTCCCCCTGTGGAGCTGCAGTACAGCGGGGTGAGGCTGCAGTAATTAGCATGCTGATTCTGCATGTAATCAGATCACCCTGGATGCTCGCCGGCCGGCTTCTATACATCAGGCCGAGTCGGGCGAGCGTCGGCGTGGGACTGCAGCCGCGTCTGATTGTCTTCAACGCAGCATATGCTAATTGTTGATTGTCTCCAATATTATATGCTAATTGTCAGGAATTAGCATAATTCATTAACATTTGGGCCCTAATTACACAATGAAAAAAGAGTGAAAAACACTCAGCTGTGCTCAGACTGCCTAATGTGTGATGCGATTAATGCCGCGTTCATTTGCATCCAGAGAAGGAGCCTGAAATATTAAAAGTGTTATTCAGAGAAAAGCGTGATTAGTCCCTAATCAAATGTTGTTTCTGCTGTTTTAAAAGGTGCTGCAGAGTTGGCCCTCAGGTGAGAGGAAGCAGCGTTTCTTCCTCGACATGCAAAATGCGAGCAATTAGCCGGCTTCTTTTCGTCTGCGGTTTAGAGAAACAAATGGACGAGGACGCTCTTCAGCGTTTGATTCTCTTTGATGTCTGCAGTTTATCTAATGAGACGCTCAAACAAAAAGAAACAACCAAACTGCTTTGATTTCATCAGAGTTTTAGTCATTCGACGCCTCACTTCATTTAGCAGCCGGCGGCGGCGGCGGCGGCTGGAGCAGCAATCTGAGCATCCGACAGCAGCGAGCAGAAAGTACAAATACTGCTGTGGAGAAAGTCCTGAGACGTGAACAGCCGAGGAGTTAAAGGAAGGCAGAAGCTGTAAACTATCAGTCAACCTTTATTTATACAGCAGCTTTCACACCAGTGACAGAAATAAACGATTTCAAATAATAAAGATAGAATATAATATGAAATAAACTTTAAAAAGCTTCTAAGAAGAGGTTCAGTGTAATTCAGAAAAAAAGCTAAGTTAAAATATTTAAATAAGGCATACTAAAAAGATAAAACATCATAGCAAAAAGAATTTAACGTATGTACAATAATAATACATTTAATATAAAATATACTCAAAATAAAGTAAATAAAATAAATACAATAAAATACAATAATACTGCATAAAGTACATAAAAAATCCAAATGTTATAGCAAAATATTTTTATTAGTACACCAAGATTATTTGAACAAAAATGAGAAATGAACAAATATCTTGCTAGATTACGTGCATGAAAAAGATAAATGATCACCATAATAAATCACATTTAAATCAGTGTGTTAATAAAATCACGAGTAACAAATTTAAACCTAACATTTAATCAAATAAATATAATAAATACTGACGGATAAAACTGAACAAACTATAAGCCATAATACAATTTAAACAGGTGAGTTATAAAAACAGTCTCACCTGTACAGCTGTCATAAATTATCTATAGAGACCAGTTTGTGTATCAGGCTGTAAACATGTTTATCTCTGCTGGAGCCTCTGGTGGACGTCAGGGGAACTGCAGGTTTTGCATGCGCCCTTATTTTTCATCCATTCATTGTTCTTTTAGTTTATTGTTTTTTTCATGGGTTCATGTTGACATGAATGGCTGATTTCGCCTGTTGCTTGTTTGTTTCTGGGACTCTTGAAGACTCTGAAGAAGAGGAGAGGGAGAAAGGTCGTCCCTGTGAGTGGATTTTTCTGCCTTTTCTTTCATGTTTCGGTCGCTCTACCTTCGACCTCGGTGTGCCAGCTCATGACGATCTCCAGGACTCGGCGACTGACACATGATGGATGCCAGTCTGTCAGCCGGCAGGGCGAAACCTCGAGTTCAGGTTTCTCCTGTTAAACAGCAGCAGGTCCAGGCGGGGGCCGGGACCCCTCCGCCTCCACCCCCACCCCCTGCATGTGAACGTGGAGGGCGGGGTTAACTCGGAGGTAATTGAAGCGGGGCTTTTTGTAAGGATCTGCTTCCAATCCACAGGAGAGAGGGGAAAGAGGGGAAGAATGAGAGTTTTAATGAATGGAGGCCGTCATTAAAATGATAACTATTTCCTCCGAGATCACTTCCAATTTAAATGAGGGGGGAAAAGAGAAAAGACGTAATTGAAAGATCTTTTTTTTCCTCCTCCTTCTGCCATTCAAACTGTAAATTTGGATCTCGGGGAGAAGAGGGGAGGCTGTTTGTAGCTATAGCTCACTAGTTCCAATTACTGCTCTTTGTGCTGCTCTTAAAGCCATCAGGGAGCGTCGAGACTCGTATGTTTTAAGCCCTCGGCCAAAAACAGACGAGCAGCCGTGTTTTCTTTGGATCCGCGGCGGTCAAAGGGAACAGATCAGATAGTTTGGAAATGGATTGAAACCGACGTGAGGAATGACTTAATTGATAAACAATGGGGCTGACAGTTTTTTTTGTTTTTTTTTTAAAGAAGCTGGCCCGTGTTATCCGAACAGCTGCACATACAGTCATATCTCAGGTCCTGACAGCTAGTCATCCTCCACCGCGATGGCTGCAGATGTGGGTGGAGGAATAACGAGGAAACGCTGATTTTTATCAGCCGTGGGTCATGGGATCACTTCTTCTTGGACATATTTTAGTTTTGTTGGAGAGCTGAAGTTTAAACTTTGTCCTCGGATGTAAAACGTACACAGATACACACCGAGATGGATGGATGAATGAGCTTAAAAAGCAACATGGCGTCATCCAACTCACAGGGAAGGGTCAGTCCCACGCTGGACAGCCAAACCCTGGAAGCTCCTCCCATTTGTCAGGCCACCCAACCTCACAGCTAAGAGCCGTGGGGCGTGCACACTTTCCCTCGCATAGATGAGTGCGAGTTTCTGTCCTCATGTGGAGTCTGTGTTGTGCTGGGAGCCGCTCGTTTGGTGATTTTTAAGCTAATGTTGGCTAGTGCTGATGCTAGCACTCTGGAGCACAAACGTTATATAATTTGGCTTTAGATTCATCGCAAGTCCTTCACGTAGAAATCAGTTCACAGGCTACACGGGACAACTGGGACAAAAGTGTTAACTGAATGTGGGGGTGGTGGGTTAATGGGTTTATTCTGTGCCCAGCGTACATCACTTCTAACAGCCTCCAGCCTCCAGGGGGCGACTCAAAAGGCCACAAACTATCTGAATGGTTGTGAAGGAATGAACAAAAAAGTGGAAAATCTTGGGGGACAAATAAACCACAGCAAAGTCCCAGTATTTTATTTATTTATTTATTTTTCTGCATATAAAACACCAGGACACAACCACAAAATAATCAACGCATAATTGCACAAGCAGGACACTTACGTAGGTCACACTGTGGCTCTGCAACGATTCCTGCTGCAGTCTGAATCAGACCTGAGAGTCAGAAAGGTCCAGAAGGCAGGTCATGATTTGGGCACGGCTGCCATATGGGCGTGCAGTGTCGTATGGGCCCCTTTATACCCGCTGCATTGGTCACCTCGCAACTCGACAGTGACGTCATCACACATTCACATCCATTTATACTACATTTATTACGTATATCACAATGGTGCTTTGGTGCATTTGTAGTCTTGCACTGTTGGCATTGTTATGGGCAAACTACGACTCACTACCTCAACAAACAACAACAGGAGCCAAGATGCTGGCCGATGTTTGATCGGATTTGAGAACACTGTCCAAAAAGCCATGAAGGAGAAGAAGTCTCTAACCGAACATGCAGGAAGCCACAGCGCTAAGCGTACAGGAGGGACAGTGACAGCGAGCAACCACCTGCAAACCAGTCTGGGCGTGCACGCTTTCCCTCGCAGCTGGAGGCTGATGGGTGCCGACCAGTCCTGTGGCCTCCCTGGTTCTGAGCAGGAACCTATCCCACATGGTGATGTGACAATTCAAAGTTTACCCTGAATGCACTTTTTAAAGTTTTCTTCAGTGAATTATCAGAAAACAGATCAAACATGTTTCTTGTTTCTGATTAACAACAACACTTTGTCTTCAGATTGTGACGCTTGCAGTGCGTTTAAAAGGGATTTGGTGGCAGTTTTTAACATAGATGACAACTTCATGTGGAAATCTCCTGTAGTTATGACATTGCTTCATAGTGTACTGGTTAACACATCCGCTTGGCAAGTCATAGGTTGCTGGTCCAATTCCAGCTGGAGACATAAATCCCCTTTGGTGTTGTGTCTTGATGTTATGACGGTTCAAAAAGGCTGAAAAACTAACTCCAATAATGCAGGGCTACATTAACCCTTGTATGGTGTTCGTATTTTTGTTACTCAGCCAGTGTTCATGGGTCTGGTGGACCCGCTAGAGTTTTGGCTTTCCAATTAACACTATCAAACAATTTTATGTTAAATTACTCAACAGATGTTTACTTTATCCCAATTACGAGCCATGTGAACAGCAAACATGGTTAATTTTTTCCTTTTACCTTTGTTCGATCACATTTATGAATTAATGTGCTTCTCGTTTTTTGTCAATAAAATGTTATAAAAAAAATAAAATCAGTTCTAATCAAGTGTACATATCCTTATACCATATTTTGCAGGTTTTGATGGTATATACTGCCTAAAGGGGCAACGGCCTCTAAATGGCATGGGTCTCACAGACCCGAACACCATACAAGGGTTAAATCATTAATTCATAAAATTATTGCATAAAATAATTTCGGTGGGTAATCTGAGAGGGTGTGTGAGTTTTTTTAAGATGATTTTAAATGTTTCAAATTGGGGAAGTGTCTTCAATTAGAAAAAATTCCAACATGACATCTACTATTTTAACTGTATGTACTACAAAAATGTGAACTTTTATTTTTCCCTCTAAATCTAAAAAGAGTTTTTCTCTAAATATTGCCTTGAAACCACTGAACCCTAATATTTTGTTTAACCTTGAGAGGCTTCATTATGCTGTACATACACACAAAAACAAAATGTATACACGTATAATCTGTTGAATTTAAGACTTCCATATCAGTTTCCTAATGCTTCTGACTGCAGACATATTTACTGCACACCTATAAAATCATGTTTCATCAGGTTTTAACAATTATATTTACTTCACAGCTCACCCATGTGAGCCCCGCCCTCCGTACGAGGCAAGTCAACCCTATATTCTGTTGTCCACCTCACTGCTAAGGTTTGCACTGATGCCTAACATCCTGAACTGCTGTTGAATCAGTTCAACCTTCAACTGTAGGTCGAGTAGTAAAAAATGGCTTTGTGCATACATATGTGGCTTGAGGTTGTAGAGGGAGGTCTGCTGGCAGAACAATATTTGACAAATATATATTCTAAGAGGTTTTCAGGATCAGGATAAATGCTGGAGGCGGTGTGGTAAATAAAAAAAAAGCCCACTGGTTTTCATATTTTCTGGGCTCGCCCTTTAATTATTTCACATTGGCAAATGATTGCTGAGGAAATAATGAACATTTTTGGCACAGAAGTCAATTGCTCTTTTGTCACATTATACCTGGGCACAGTTCCAGACTAACTCCGGATAAAAATCTGTTTAAAACACTTTTGGCTGAGGAAACCGTCAAGAGTGAAGTGGCTGCAGCCAAACAAAGGATGACTGCACTGAAGCCACAAACCCAGCTTTACCTTCAGAGTGTATGAAAACACTCCTTTCTGTTTAATGAAACCATATGAAGCTCCTCTTTCTTTGTTTTGTTGCTTTCTCCTGTTCCAGTGGTGGATGTTCATATTACAAATTATCAACGTTTGAAATAATGAGGTCACATATGTAGAAATAACAGCTTTGAGCAAACTTTTTTTCTCAACATGGATCTGTGTGATGTCAGAGAGGGCAAGGCTCCACCCACTTTCTGATTGGGAGGGGCAGCTAATCAAAAAGAAAAGTACCTTTGAGTGGGAGGAGCTAACAGAGACTGTGTCAGACAGAGGATGAACTTAAGTGCCACACCGAGGCCGAGTATGAGATAAAGAAGGATTATTTTGACCTGTGAATCATGCAAAGCTGCTGTAGTCGAGCCCAGTAATGATAATTATAATATGAAGGTAAATATTTACATGTTCCAGCACAAGCTCGTTCTGTGGATCTTTTCTCAGTGGCTGGGCTCTCCGTTAGAGATGTGATGAGGAGCTCGGTCATTAGAGGAGCTTGGAGTAGAGCCGTGGTTCAGGAATCTGACTATGATGCCTCCTGGGTGAATCCTAGGCAAGGCGTTTCGGGCGGCCCCGGGGCAGACCCAGGACTCGCTGGAGTCCCTCAGCTGGCTTGGGAACTCCTCAGTGTCCCCTCAGATGAACTTAAAAGGTGGTCAGGGTGAGGGAAGTCTGGGCTTCACTGTTTAGACTGCACCCATGACCCAATCCTGAATATTGATGAAGGTAAATTAAGCTTTAAAGACCCAACCGTTTATATCATATAACATGTCTTTACAGTTTTTTACTCTCCCCAATCCACAAATTATTATTATATATTTTTTAACTGGAGCTAAGTCTGGCTCAACAAACAGTCCCGGTCTCTATTGTCTGGATTTAATCTCCTTGGAAAAAGCCAGCTTACACGCAGACTACCGTGTACGTTATTTAAGTACACGTTCCAGCTTAGTTTTAGTCGAGGTTCAGAATAAATTCTTGGTTTTGTTGGTCGTAAACACACTGAAGCTCGGAGGAGTGTTTTTTTTTTCATGCAGAGTTCATGAGTGTGCTAATTGAAAGCCATTATGGGCCGCATTATCATACCGTCACCCTGCAGGGACGCAGTGCTCACTCTGCAGTCTGAACCAAACTCAGAAACCTGCAGCAAGTCCAGAATCACTGTTTACAGCATGTTCAAACAGCTGTCAGAGAGAAACCAGTTACACTACATTACATCTGACACGCTGAGGCCAACAAACACACAGAAATATTGCATAAGACAATATTTACCGAAAAACACAGGACGTCCAAGACGTGGAATGATGCAAGCGCCTGTGAGAGCGAGCATCTTCATTTTTCTCAATATTCCTCACACAATCGAGGGCTGGGGCGCTGGCATGTTTATCAAAGAAATGACTGATCATAATATCAGCCTTATTGGTCTCAACAGAAATGCCACAACCATCTTGCAGATTACTCCTTGATGAGGAAAATGCAATTAAAACGTCAAGTGCGTTTTATTAGATTCTACCCACCCTGCAGGGTTTTAGCAGCCCCGGGAGTCCCCGGATGCTCGGGCGATGGATGGCATATATAGTGCTGCGAGCAACATTAGCAGAGCCATGCCAAAATAACAGCCGCTTGCTCCCCGATGAGCCGCCTCTCATCACCATACAATGCTGAATGCGTACATGCAGGAGGGCTGCGCTCTGCGCAGGCTCGTAGGGCGCCTCGTATAGACACGTACTCTTCAGCGTCATTTCAAGCAGGATGTTGATGCTGAAAGTCAAAGAACAGCGAGAGTCCGTGGTCTTCTCAAAGTCTGAAAAGTTTCTCAGGACCAATGATGCTGCGGTGGAAGACCTCTGAGTAAAAGAAGGAACATTTCAATGTGAAAGTTAAGGTTTATGTTTTTATTAAGGATGTTCTAAAAATGTGATGAAAGGCTTTAAAACTGGTAAATTATTTTTTTTATAATTAAAGTCTCTTTGTTTGTTCTTGTCTACAGACCAACATTTCCACTGCAGTCACAGAAAGAAAGTGGTCCTCCTTGGTTTGTTATCTAGAAGAACATGTTTCACTTGTGTTGCAAACTCTTTGATGTTGTAGTGGAGCCGTTTGGTGTGGGGGATTACAACAGTATAGATTTTCTGGATTCATTTGAAGGCCGTGCTACAAGAAGTTATTTGCGTGAGGCAACAGGTTTCAGCAAATACGAGCTGGGAGCAAAGTTGGACAACTCCAAGGTGGGCTTCACTACATGTTCCACTCCCACCTTCTTCACAACCAGCTTACCTGCATAACAAGCAAGTTTCTCCTGATTTATCAGGTTGTTGTTGATTAAACCTGATTTACCTGCATACTTTTGCCAGTATTTATTAACACCTGAATTAGTGTTGACTTTTCATGCTCTGCTGCATTAGTTATTTCTTTTTATAATTACAAATGAAGAGAAGGAAAGAAACCCGCTCTGTTTCAGCAGCGCTTTCACCTTTTTTTTCTGTAATATATTGGAACTAAAGTGAAATTCAGATCATAAAAGGGGATCTTATTAACCAGCAGTAATTACCAAGATAGTGCCATAGCTAAAATCTGACAAAATGAAGACGCAGCTTAACGACACCAACACAATGACTTCATGCTCTCTTCCTTGTATCTGCAGGTTTCACTTAAATTATCTCTGTTGCTGTTAATAAGCAAGCAAATCACAAAACAAACCCGTTTTTTTACATATAGGTCCATATAACTGTCCTTTCCACCTGCCGTGGATGGATTTAGAGAAATTTTCTTAGCGTGGCAGGGAAATCAAATCGGTTGGCAACATCAAAGCCATTTCTTTACACATATGCAGGTGATACATTCTGTAATATGTACTATATATGGTTAAAATACATCAAATGCACATTTCATATAAACGTTGCCTGTCACTTAAACATTTACAGTTACATGAAAAAAAAATGTGAATTTTGATTTTATGTACTGTATAGTCTATATGATGAATAAGCATGTAGCCCAATAAATATAAAATCCAGAAAGCTTCACAGCATGAGGTGGAACAGTTGGATTTGTATTTCATTCATTCAGTTTCACACTCTTTTTATTAGAAATAATCACATTGTTACATAAATGTAAACAAAATGGCAGAAAACTGCAATGTCAGTTGCTACTGACAACAAGAAACAAAGCCGGTTTGACGCTATGGGCCGAAACATTTTTTTAATTGTGGGGGGGGGGATGTAATATATTTTGTTTAGAATTTATATTCAGTTTTCATTGTAGCCAGGCTCAAAGAGTTATTGTGGCATTAGGGGTGGCCAGAGATTATTTTATGGAGGCACATGGCACCCCACCCCACCACAGTAGATCCGCCCATGCCACCTGCATATAGAAACCTCTGGAAGAAAGATCAGTGTTTCCAGATGCTTCTGAATAAACAATCATCGAAACGACTGCACATGAAATCCAGACAACATCAAAGAGTTTAAAATGTCTGTGACTCAAAGTGAGTGTTGGTGGCCTACAGAACGACTGTGGTTCACAAATGGACAGCAGTGGTTTTCAGTTTATAGGAGCATGTGACACGGTGGTATTAGCAAAGATAGATGTGGTTAAACGCAGATGGTTTCACATGCAAAACCTCACTGATGAGAACATTGTAGAATATTTAGGGTCTTTATTACATTGTGGTACAGTATACTGGTGTTACAGTGTAAGTCAATTGAACACTTGCATCAGGAAACAAAATAATTTTTTATATGTGATATTTTATCTTAAATATTGGACTAAACCCAAAGAAACTTTGTTATCCAGAAGGAAAAAAAGTTTCAGGTGTAACTGTATGCTGCAACAGCGTCAGGATCAATTTTCACACTATGCTACAGATATACTAAAGTCTGTTTGAGCTAGCAGCTAGCTGTTACGTGAACAGAGTCTCTATAAATGTTTTTTCATAAATGAGAATGTCCCCAAATTTTGCCCTTCATCAGTAAGAACATCATAGTGCAAAGTGGAAACAGATGCACAGACATATATTCTTTCACTTATTTTAAATACCAGGTGTTTGATTATTGCCGTACTCTACCTGGCAACTCAGATACGAACAAAAAACTTTAATAAAAATCCTCACAAGCTTATTTTTATCCTCCTAATTCAGGGGTGTCGAACTCCAGGGCTGCAGGTTGTAGATGTGTCCTTGATCCAACACAGCTGATTTAAAGGGCTAAATTACCTCCTCAAGACGTCTGGAAGTTCTCCAGAGGCCTGGTAATGAACTAATCATTTGATTCAGGTGTGTTGACCCAGGGTGAGATCTAAAACCTTGTCCTAATTGAAAAAATTAAATCTAAGAAAGACAAACTGTCATACATGTGCTGTGTGTCTTACGTGAACTGAAGAGAAACTTGATGAGTGACCTATCTGAGCTTGTTAAAAATACAAACCGACCTTTCAGGAGAGCCAGTCAGTTTTCTCACCTTTATCGGCCTGGGTGATGTTCACTGACACGACTGTTTCTACACCTTTTTGAAGTTTACAGGACAAACTTTATTATTTTCTGTCGAAGATCAGATTAAGACTGTGTTTTTGTTTTCTTTTGCTCATTTCCAGTTGATGAGTTCATTTCTTGGAGAAAAGGAATTTTCCCTGAATCAGTAACGGGCATCTTCATCAGCCACCTAAACAGACACATTAGCCTTTACGTGAACGTTACCTGTGCTGTTAAGGTAGAAACTCTGTCTGTGTTTTAATGAAGGGGATTTTTTCTCCCAAGTTTTTAAAAGCAGACACAGTGAAATATCATTTGTAATGTTTATGCCAGGCTTAATTTTACATTAATTACTGGATTTGGGTGGATGCGGCGTCATGACCTTTAAGCGGGAGTTTGTTTGGTTACACTTGATAAGATAACGCTGACAGTGGAGCGGGGGAAAAACACAAATAAAAAAAAGAAGAGGGAAAGTAGATCTTTTTAATGTATTTAACAATCGGTCTCTGGTGGACTCATTAGGATGACCAGTTTGACTTATTTTACAGCCACTGGTAATTAGTATCTGCAGGAATTATAGCTATAATCAGCCAAGTTTTCCCTTTGACTTTCTCTCCGTTAGCCATTAACTTTGTGTTATTCTTGCTCCAGGAAGGCGGTCAAATGTGTAAAAAGACAGCAGCCGTAAAACTAATAAAACTGTAGGGTTCCTTCTGGGGAACGTTAATACTTCCAGTGATATGATAATTCTTTTTACTTCAAAGCAGCCATTAAAAAAAGGACAATTTTCACTGCCTCGCTCTGTCTTGATGGAGCCGTGAAGGCCTTGTTGGGTTTGACGGGTATTTGGGGCAGCGGAGCCGGCTCGTGTTCGCTCTGCGGGGCTTTAATGTTCCGGATAAATAATCGACGGCACGAGACGGGGAGTCTCTTTGGAGGGAAAAACAAATATTTTAAATTGTTTATCAGAGAAAACAATTTTAGTGATCTTCATCAGGGCGTTATGTGTTCTTAGGCCTGTTTGTACCTGTTATCATTAATCTGCCTCGACCCAAAGAGCTGCTGTTTCTGAAGGGGTTCATAAATACGTGTGACTCGACACAGCTCAGCAGGACGTCTGTTAGTAAAACCTCTCTGCGTCTCTTTTAACACTAAACCATTAAACATCCTGCCGCTCAGGTCCCCGAGCAGTCACCTTAAGCTTATTTAAAGGTGATTTTTTATTTTCTCAGAGACGCACGGTTCTGTCAGCAGGGTGAGATTTGGACAACAATTCAAAATTCACACAAGAAAAGAATCATGGAAAGATATTTAAGATTATTGATGATTTGGCTTGGAGAGCTGGAGATGCTCAGGTCTTCACTGGGAGTGAAGAGGGACAGCTCAGAGTCAGAGATGCTGACATGGTTCGGATATGTGCAGAGGAGGAGGGGTGGATATACTGGAAGAAGGATGCTGGATGCATGGATGTAGTGACGGAGGACAGGAGCTAACGTCAGGCTACGTACTTAAACCTCACCACTGCCAAACTCCAGTGCTCAGCGGTAATGAGGGTGAAAGTCCTCGACAGCTTCTGTTGTGTATTTGTTGACTGGTTAGCAAACTTGCGCCTTTTTCATACACACCGAGCTGTGAAAGAGAAATGGAGTCAACATGATGCGACCTCGGCGGTCCTGATGTTCCTGAATGAGAAACAGAGGAAACGCTGATCCTGGGTTCATCTCATTCTCAGGAGAAAACAGCAGCAGGGAGGATTTCCTGGTTTGATGCTGGAGTTGAAGCTTTCGTAGATATTTCAGGATGTCAGCGGGGCAGTTTGGGCTCGCGTTGGCAGAGTTGGGACCAAATCTGAGGAGGCAGAGAAATGATTTCAGAGAGCAGATTGACGCAGCACTCAGCTGTGTGTCTAGTATTAATCGGCTATTTGCACATCATTGTGTTTTCTGCACTAGTGCAAGCTTTGACCAACAGGGGCACTAATTGTCCTTTTTTTTAAATAATGAATGAATATATAACAATAACAATAATAATAATAATGCAGGTAAAACAAAAATATTCCAGTCAAACTTTCTGGTCATAAATGCACTGCTGCTGCTGCTAATCTCTGGATTAGCTTGCACAGCATTGTACTGAACATCTCAGCAACATTAAAGTTAACGGCAACATTTTCCTCCAGAACCGGTTAAACAAAAACTGTCACGCCACAATGGCCTCATGTACAGGGTGCACGCGGCCTCCTGTGACAGCTGGGATGGGCTCCTCGCCACCATAAGACACGTGGAAGAATATCAGTGGATGGAAAGCACAGACTACTGTTTTCTTCCAATTATGTAATTTTGTTATTGTTATTATTGTTATGTTCTGATAATATATGATTTCAGGATGGCCCCCCCAGCTGTGCCTGGCCCCTGGGCAGTTGCCCACGATGCCCGCTGGGCATAAATAACATAAATTTATGAGCTAATACTGCAGTGAAAGGCGGCTGTGTGTCTCTGGTGTGTTTAAAAATGGTTTATCGAAGAAAACAAGTTGCCACCTAATCAGTCTTTCCCTCTTCCTTTAATCCACCCGAGAAAACGGCGATAAAGAACCATCAGCAGGATTTTCTGATGCGTGCTGCAGGTTTTTAAACTGTCCACATTATAGGTGTCAAAACTCATTTTTAATACAGGTTTGACTCTCAAACACCGTTAAAGGTCGAAAATAGAAACTTCTCAGAGTGCTCATCAAGAGACAACAAGACCTGTCTGAACTCATTTCACTGTTGTTGTCTTTTTTTTATATCCTCCTCTTTTTACTGCCCATCTAATGGCTTATTTATTACATTCATTCTTTATACGCCGGCTCCTGTGTGGCCTCATTACGACTATAGCACTGCTTTGGAATTCCAGGATAATTATGAGCTTCATTGTTTTAATAAGAGTCTCGGTCAGCGCGGATCTCTGCTACATCTTCACAGTTCCCAGTGGGAAATATATGAGGGCAGCACCAGCGCTGGACAGATGGAATCAGACGCACTGCAGGTAAATATTTATACGCTGCTGTGTGAGGGAGGATACTTGAATCTCATCAACTGTCTTGTAAAAGTGGTCTGATGTGGTGTAAATCTATGCAGCTGTACGTCCACGGCTTTAATAAGTCTGTGATGCAACTTCAGCTTGTCTGCTATCTCTTAAATCAAAGCAGCACTTTTCCTCTCATCATGAGGTAATGTTTGGAAACTCTGCTTGGGCTGAGCGGCCGACCACAAAACAACACGTCCATTTTCTCAGAGATAACACGGACGTATGACGTACGTGAAATGGATTATGAAGCCGTGGGAATGGATTGCTCAATGTGTGGGCAGACTGACAAAGCTGCTTCGCTCTGAAGGCCCGTTTAAATACCAGCGTGTGTGCAGCATGTAATAAAATAATAGAAAAATTCATAATAAACATGTAAAGTGATCAGTTATTTTTACAGCCGTTTGCTTTAGCTGCTGTCAGAGTTCGCCTGCAATGTCAGCCAGACTTTAGCCAACTGTAGACCGAGCGTGAGCCAAATTTTGATAAAGTGAGCCAAAGAAAATGTGAATACGACCATAAGTGTAATACGTACAGCGCCGTCTTCCATGTGGAGTAGGTGAGTTTTGGTACTGTACCGCTTTCTCAAGTCAAACAATGCTAGCTGTGCACCTAATGTACATTTAGTTTGCAACGTTTAACAGCCATTAACAGCTAGCGTCACACTGCATATGTTGACCGACACGCAATACAAAATATTAATGCAGCAAAGACGACCACATAACACCACAGCGCCCATAACGTTTACTATTACATGCAGCACTTGGAAAAAATCTGCTGCTGTTAGTTAGCTACCTTGCTAGTTAGCACTGGTATCATCTAAGCTCGTAAAACACATGTAATGTTAGTTCTTCATCAGTAACTATCTCACTACTTCTTATTGACAGTAAGTAGGGCAAATGTACATACATTTTACCCATAAACGACTTTACTTTTTGGATTTAAAAACTGTTATTTATTGTATTTGGCCATTAGCATAACTAAATATAATAAATTCTAATAAATAAATGTTTTGTTATGGTTGTCTGGTAATTTATGTTTGAAATATTAATGTTTTTAACCAAACAGAGACTTAATAGTTGATACCTCTACATGCTAATAGTCAGAGGAAAAACGTCTAAGAAAGCTAATCATTAATAACATCCATACAACTTCAATTAAAACATCTGCACAGGTCACAAATCATCCAAATGTCCCATGCTCAGAATAAACACAAAATTAGAACATTTTGTGAAAAAATACAGTACCTGTTAATGATGATGCCCATCAATGACAAAATTTAATGTCATGTGACCAGAAACTAAAAGTCTAACTTTCTGATATTTCCTTTGACATGTTTAGATACATATGTGATTGTATAAATATTCATCGAACAAAAATATTCTGGGAGGGCTTGAATCATTGCTGAGTTCAACAAATTCTCTGGTGCAGAAAGCAAACATAAGCTGGAAATGACAGCCATCTTGGAAAATTTAAATTAAGTTGGCTAAAGCAGGGGTATTCAATATGAGCATGGTAGGATCGAAGCTTCAGGGTGTTTATTTAGTTCAAATCAAACTCTATTCCTCCTTGGTAGAGTTCGTTTGTGCAGGTGTGAACACAGTAATTGCAATCGGATGCGGACCAAAACAACTGCACTGAAACCCTTTGGAAAACGTGGTCTCAAATGAACTCCAGAGCCTTTCATTTATGTTGTGAACGTGATCTGACCTCGAGCTGAGCCAAATACCAGGTGTACGCTCAATTTGATTCAATCCAGTTTTATTAATATAGCACCAAATTGCAACAACAGTTGCCTCAATGCTTTACAGTAAGGTAAAGACCACACAATAAAACAGAAAGCCCCAACATCAATAGTTCAGACCAATGAGCAGACTGAACATTCTCACGTGTTTGTAGTGATGCATTCTGGTTCTCTTGGAGTTCACTTGGATTTTTCTCTGTGTGAAAACAAATCAAACTGCAGGGAAAAGCCAGACCAGACTAAACAAACTGCAGGTGTGAAAACGACCCTAATCTCTCATGTAAGTTCAGTAAGTTGCTCCTGTTCATCAGAAACGAGGTGTTTGTGCAAACACCACTCCTCTCATGCAGCTACACTTTGCTCCGCCCCCTCCTCCCTGCGCTGCTGTGTTTAGTTGTCCTACAATCACATGACTCAGCAGCAGAGCCATGCAGGGCATTGTTCAGCCTTTACTTAACATTAACTTAAACATTATTGCTAGCACATTTATAAGGTGTAAGTTTCACTTTAAACACTGTTCTTGGCTTGCATCGAGTCGTGCTTGTTTAATTTTCATTGGAAAGAGGACAATCAGACAGACAGCTGTTTCATATGTCCACAGTCTTGTACATTAACAACAGTACTCCTACTCTTACTTTAAGTACTGTTTTCCAATGTTATGGTACATCATTAAGCTGTTTTTGTTTTCGGACTATTTTCACATGTTTCTTTGATGTGTTTAAAACTTTCCTACCCTGTGAACTCTTCTGGTCAGCCTGATGAGGAAGAAAAAGTGCTGTGCTCTAAAATCAGTCAGCCTGCCATGCGATCTCCTATTTATGCGATTTAACCCTTAAAATATTGAGATATTTCACTCCACACCTGAACTGTTTTCCCATTTGTGGAGAAAATGTGTTGATTTATTTACCCATCATGCTCTGGCTGTAGGCTGAGAGGGCCAAGAGGTTAAAAAATGTGCAGCTATCTGCAGTCCAACCCACTGTTGCATTCTCAAACAGCACTGGGACGCCTCCCTGCTGATGTGGAGAGCTGCGTTAAAGGTAATGTACATCCACACAGCCATGCAGAGCTGCCCAGCAGGCTGTAACCCCGCTGCTTCCTGTGGAGGCTCGGTTTACCATCCTCACTGTGGAAATATGTGGAGAAGTTAGTGAATGAAGAGTATTACCACCATATTTTTTTAATCTGCTAGAAGAGTTGTTGTAGAGGAGTGATGAAGGTGAACTGAGGATGCTGCTGGAAGCCTGTACATATAAACATATGCGGTGTAAGAGATGGACGATAGCTTCAGACTCTGACAAGTGAAAAATGAAATTATCTACCAAAACAGTTTCTGTATCAGGCTGTAAACATGTTTATTTCTGCTGTAAAGCTAGACATTTTAACACGGAAGTCTCTGGGGAGTGACTGACTACTGAAGCCTCTAGTGGACATAAGAGGAACTGCAGCATTTGGTGCTTAAGCATTAGCTTCATTTCCGTGCTATTGATGATGCTTGGAGTCGCTGCACCCGAGTTTAAACCAAAAATCTTGTTTGTTGCATGTTCTCACGGGCTGGATCTGAACAGTGACATTCAGAAGTAGTAGTATTATGGAAGTCCCGTTCATATTCTCCTTAGGGATTTTGATTAGGAGTCATAATGTTGTAACCATCCAAAGTAGACTCTGAGAGCTAGAAACCACAAGTTTATACAATGTCAGCCTTGTTTTTAACAAAAATGTGATGTCACAGAAAACTGTGCACACACACAACACAAACCACCAAATATATTCTGAACCATTATTAATTACCAATAACTTTACCGCGATAATGAAAAAAGGATTTGAGTTGAAAGACGTTCCCTGGGAAATCTGGAATTTGAAATGCATTATGGGATGAGTAGTTCATTCACCTTCAGCTCTTATAAAAGTGTGCAGTTGCTGGGGTGCTCTTCAGGAATTATTTTTAACTCATGCAAAGCTACAGTAGTAGATTCAAAGAATACAAATATGGAGCTGGAAATAAGGCGATACACGACAGCCTGAGGAGGCACTGGACCGAACCTCCAGATATTACAAATTAAGCTAAAGTCTAGTTTTTATTACTCTTGATTAACTAGATTTAGATTTAGTTTTAATGACCTTGGACAGCACATTTGTCTTTAGCGAAAGAGTCTGAGCCGTTCAGCAGAGTGATCAGGTTCACACAGTTGCAGGTAATTCAGCGTATCATCCACTCATTTATATTAATGGACCATAAAGCACTGGACTCGCTGTTGTTTTGAACATTTCGGCCTCCTTCCAGTATGCAGGAGCAAGGAGGAGCGCTTCCTGCTCCTGAATCATCTGCCTCCATCATCACTTCAGCCGCCCCAGACGCTGTTTAACATTTGGTACCACTGAGGCTTCACAGAGACGTCAACAGCCCTGTGATGTCAGTGTGTGGCCCGTTTCACCGGCTTCCTAATTCATGGCCTTTTCCATCTCCTGCGCCGGCCGTAAATCTGCCTCGCTACCAGAGCATCTTCATCCACTGCTGCTGTGGTACCGCTGTCCAAAACATCTTCCCCCGCTGCTCGCTCGCTCTGGGCAGGTGCCAGTGTTTCTGGTCTGCAGAGATCATTAAAGGTATTAGTTACCTCCACCTCCCCCATCCTCATTAAACATGCTGAATCCATTTGTTTAGCAAGCAGCTGAGGGAGAGATGGAGCGCTCGCCCAGGCCGGGGATTGATTTATTAACACTGATTTCGGCCTCTGAGACCGCCTTGATGATGATGATCGCTGCGCTTCAGGAATTTCAATGTAGATGAGGAAGATTCGCCTGCCGTGGAAGAACTTAAATGGTTGGTAATGTGAAGGACGATGGATAAATCAATCAAGTCAAAAGGCTGAATACTTCAGCCTCAGAGTGTACGGAAGCTCGAGAATAGGAAACAAGACTGTTTACAACATTATTAGTGCATTAGACTTAAAGTCACATTTGTCAGTATATGAGCTCAATACAACAACTTTAATCATTTAATAAAAACTCATTTTGGCACAGTTGTATGAAATTATACAAACTTAAAACTTTTACATGGAGACATAAATGTTCTCATTTCCAGTGCTTTGAAGTCAAATAATCATTTTTTAGATTTAACATATATAATTTTTACTTAAGTTACAATAATAATGGTAATAACGGTAGTTCATGAAGCTTTCATGATCTTCAATCAACTGATTTGTGATTTTGGACACAAATATAATGTTGTTGGGTCTTTACCTTACAATCTATAGTGCCTTGAAGTTACTATCATAAAAAAATTGAATATTCAGGATTATTTTAATTAAACAGTTTGTATTTTATAACATTTAAAATCTTAAATCTTTCATAATTTTAAAACATTTGCCTCATAATTATAATTAACGTAAGACTTCCCTCTCTGAGCCTGGTTCTGCTGAAGGCTTCTTCCTGTTAAAACTGAGGGTTTTTTTAAACTTTAACTTAACGATTAAACAGTTTTTAAGAACTTGATCACTAACTATTGTTATGGCCCATCCAGGGGTGGCCAGACCACAACATAAGGGCGATCCATCCTCGTCAGACCATAAGCAGCCACATCACACGGGTGGTACAATGTGATAATGATTTATTTACAATATGTTGATTCGTTAGGTTATTTGACACAAAACAAGGAGCTGGTATAACTTTGGGGTGGACCTAATGTCAAAACAACAAACAAAAGGAGCCTATCTCGTGGATTTACCGAACTAACCTAACCAAAAGAATCAAACCAAATGATAACAACTTGGCTCCCTAACTAAGAAAAACAGGAGAAAGCTATAATTGAACAAAAAGGCAGTCCACTCCTACGTACTCCTGTATAAGGGGACAGCACTGGGCATGTTGCAAAAGGTCTGCTGGTTGGGATGAGCCCAGGATGAATGAATGGTCGTCCATGGCGGTGTCATCATATAAGTCATCTCCAGCTAGTTAGGCAATCCGTATGGTCCGTCCTATGGATCCACCACACTGAGATTTGCATATGACACAGCATTACAACGGCAACACTGTAACACTGTGACACTGTACTCACGTCTAATTAAATTCTGAGATTGTGTTTTAAAACTTCTGCTTAGTAGATCAGGACTCATGGCCCCTGTATAGCTTTACTTCTGTTGTTTTCTTATCATTTAAAGTGAACAAAATTGAATTTCATTTAAAAGGCGCTTTATAATTTAAGGTAAAATAAATGTAACCAATAAAAAAGAAATAGATGTTAAATGGAGCATGTTGGCTAAAAGTTTCACTTGCTTTATCAGGACTATTTTTCACTCTTGGCTAACTTTCCACGTTTTACTTTTTTCCCATTCTTGGCGGGAACGAGCTTCCATAAATCCATCCGTCCATCTGGAGAAGGTGTTTACAGTTTGACTGTCAGGAGAGATGGTAGGACATGAGCGATGAAACGCTATCTGCACGCTGCATCCACAGATGTTTGTGCGATATTATCTTGGAGGGCTGGAGGTGCCCAGCTGTCTGTGCTGATTTTCTCTCCTCTGTTTCAGTCCAAGCTCTCAGATATGTTTTATGATGAATCTACATATTTCCTCTCTCCGGGGGGACACACATTATTGGGAAGCACTCGATCTCTGCCTCCATTTCCTGTCGGCTCTAATAGCTTCCAGGTGAGAGGTGTTCCTCAGCCCTCGCCTGGGAATGCTTATTAAAACTGTTTTCCTATTGATACAGTTGGTTTGATACTTACCAGATTTGACAAAGTAAAGATCTCATGTTTGGCGTAATATTACAAGGGAAACATAAGTGAGTTATTTGGCCTCGACATGCTGGAAACGTAACGTTGTTAAAGCGCAGGCCCTGAAACCTGAACCGGGGTCCGACCGCCGCATTTGGTTTTCATTATTTTTTTGCTTCAAATATTTAACAATAGCACCCAGGGATTAAGTCATGGAGCAGGTTGCAGCCAAGCCAAACATCCTGCCTTCTCCAGAAAAATGAAGACAGATGAAGAAGGGAAGCAGGTGTAAAGTGTACTCTAGTGCTTCGCTGTTTTGTCCTCTCAAAGAGGTGTTGTGCACTTTTAAAAGCCTGCCCTCTGAAAACATCTCGCTGAGCTCCGAACGGGAGGAGGAGGAAATGAAAGCAGAAGTTGAGGACTTTTTCCATATTCCTGCACATACCTGGGAACTGTTAAAGGACCTGATGGTTTGGAGGGGAAGCGGTCCACGCTCGCCTCTGCATTTATTAGGCTGGCTTCCTGCAGAATAAATGCAGAGGCTGGGGGCCGGCTGGATGGAGTTAAATGAGGTGGATTTATTCGTCTGCGTGGTTCTGGGTCATAGTGACACGCTTCGTGGTTACAGTGCAGGTGACTGATCAGTACAAATACAGGAAGGGTTCATTTTAGCAGGGAGCGCTGTTCCACAGTGAGTCTCTGTGAGCTGAACAATTATCAACTCCCAGGGATGAAAATGAAGCCAACACTGAAGCACTAAAGCTGCAGTTCCTCTAACGTCCACCAGAGGCGCCAGCAGTGAGTCCGCAAACCAGTCATCCAAATGTAGTCACTGCTGTCTGCTTCTAGATGACAAACACCAACGGGTTCATTTTAAATGTAGACAGAGTAGAGGGAACATTTTGGTGATGGTTTTTGCTTCTTTATTAAAGATACTTGTTATTGGTTGTTTTTTAGCTTTTATTGGGACTGCTGGTAACAAAGAGTAGTAATGGATATAAGTAAAGTGCTGCTTCAGCTAGATCTGATAGAAGTTTGTTGACGGCTCCATGGTGTGATAAGTGCTCATGTAATGATCGTGTTTTGGTCTGAGCATCTCCCGGGGCCGTTCCAACTCTTTATTGTAATTATTCACGTAATTACAATAAATAGTTGTAATTATTGTAATTATTTGGCCCGGTCACTGTCGGGTCCAACGACTAACCTGACTATCCTCGTGCTGTGGATGGATCTTCTCAGACATTCTCTTGGCTGAAGTTTTGGTCCTTTTTCGTCCTCTGTATGATATCGTTTGTCTCTGCCCGTTGGGGATCCTCAACACAGACATTTACTGAGAACACTATAACCTTCATCCCTCTCAACTAACCTTACATCTCTAACTCTAATTTCTAACTTGGCTAAACCTCATAGGTCCTTTTTCATAGGTGCCTGGACTTCATTGTAACAGCTGGGAGAACAGCCACACTGATCGTTTTATTGGAGCAGAAAGAATTCAGACTATTTTAACTCTCACTGGTGCCTCAGAGTTTGTTTGGTTTTGGTAACTGATGGAGTGTTCGGACCCAGAAATGGTTAATGAAGTCGGACTTAACAAGCCGACAGTCTTGTTAATTGCTGCTGTCCCGTGTGCAACGGTGAATTACATATCCACCAACAAAAAAACAGTATGATGAAAATTTTCCACCCTCCACCTTATTAATGCTCACCGTGAAATGTCTCTGAAGCCGGCTACGAAGCATTTTTTGACTGACAGATTCCCTTAAGCTGTGAAAGCAACAGTTTGGACCTGATGTACACTGAGAATGATCCAGTAACACCTGTCACAGAGTGTATGTGTGTGTGTTTGCAGCAGATGTGATGATCAGCCGGTGTAAAAACATTTTTATTATAAACTGTGAAAGAAAACCGCAACATTCGCTGATTAATTCTCCAGAAATAATAAGCTTGCTGCTGCTGAAGCGAGGAGCTGACACACAGTCAGAGATGTTTAAATCACCTGACTCAACCTGATCAGACCGCTGCAGCAGTGACCCAGTGTTCAATGAACAACACATGGTTTCGATGGACCTCTGTCAGATTTTCGGGTCTGATTCCCAGAAACCTAACTGGCGAGCGCAAACCTTTGGACGGGTGATTTACTCACCTCGTCCTCCAGCTTTGAGCCCAGTTGGCGAGGGCTCTGGTGTCATCACCAGGGCCGGGCCTGGGGCTCTTCCTGTGTGAGATGACTTACAGCCGTCTTGTCAGTCCTGACCGCTGCGTTACAATAACATGAGAAAAACCTGGACCTCAACATGACATCACCACGTCGCAGGAAATGGTCTAATTCTTCAGCGTTTAGGAGAGCAGATGTACGGAGAGCAGCAGTGACATAATGTCACTTAACTCCACAGCTCGCCCAAACCAAACACACCTGCACCTCCTCCTCCTGCTCGACTAATTGAAAAGTATTTCAGCTATTTATGAAGTCAAAACATCAGCAGCTCGGAGCTGTGAAGGACTCTGGGTGAACCTCTGTGTCCGGCAGTAGACTCTGATCAGTGCATCAGCCTTTATACCAGCAAGCTGTGGGCGGGTTAAAAATATTTTTTTCCTCTTCAGGGAAAATTAACAAGCCTCAGTAAATGCTATTGCACTGACCTTTAAGTGAAGTTTAACTGAGATGAGTGATAAAAGATTCGGGGGTGTGGGTTTTGGACTTTTTTGGCTTTTAAAGTGATGCATGCCAGAAAAAGTTTAATAAAGCACAAGTAAATCTGAAGCAGCAGTGACTTCCAAAAAACTGTTGTTATTAATGACACCTGTGGCCGTTAATGTGAACTATTGCTCACACTGTGTGTATGTTAGGGTGACCATATTTTGATTTCCCAAAAAGAGGACACTTGGCTCAGTCATGAAGAACTTGCTTAAAGAAACATGTTTAACATATTTGATGCCTTCTCTGTGCGGTTAATGAATTGTGAAATAAAAAATGTCATATAGGCATGTAGGAAATGTAGGAAAACCCGGACATTTTTATCAATCTCGAAAATCCCCCCGGACGGAACGTGAAAAGTGGACATGTCCAGGGAAAAGCGGACGGTTAGTCACCCTAGTGTATGTCTCATCTCCATTTTGGCCAATGCTAGCTAACTGCTGGTGTGTACGTGACGTATTTTATCCAGCTGAGTACTACTGCATACCTGAGTATCAGTGTACATACTGAAGCAATGATACTAACATCAAATAAATGTTTTGTAGCAGGTACAGCTAGCTAAATAAATATTAGTTATCAAGGATCACAATAGGTAAGCTAGCTTGGTAAGCTAGCTAACTAGCATTTATACTGACATTCAATTTAGATAGTTATGTCATTGTAACTTGACTAGACTGCATGAAAACGGTGATGATTAGTTAATGTTAGCTGATGATGTTACTTAAAGCTAGTGAATGAATAATATGACGTTTTTTTTCTTTTTACACAACATAGCTAATAGGTAGCTAGCTAGTCAAAAGAAAAAAAAGATCCCTTAAACCAAATAATCCCACTAAAAGAATCCAGTGCCAGATATTCAGATATTAACTTTGTCTTAATACAGACAAATTTTAGATGTCTGTGGGCCAAAGTTTTGTGAGTTGCTGAATGCTTTTGAGTAACTGGGTCCAAAATTTGTGGACAGAGAAATTGCAAACATGCTGTTGAGTTTTTCAGTGTATTTTCAGTACTCTGAGCACCATAAGATGAGTGCCATTTAGTTACATTATATTTAACAGAAACATCCAAAACTGGGAAACTCGCACCCAAATGATCTAGACGGATAACTGGCCAAGTCAGACAAAAAACATATGAAGGATTTTGGGTTTAATGCCACAGCTTTGTTCTGCCTTCATCTGTTCTTTCTGTGGTAGAAGTAAACTTAATTTTCTCAGTGAATGTGTTCAGAAGTCCTGACTGAGCATTTCTGATCAACATATCCATCAAAATGTGTCCAAAGCTCTTACAGCTTGGCATTCAAATCTGGCAGCTGTTGCTTGGTGTTTGGCCAGCGATGTGCGGACTCAGGGAGGTCGGGGGTTTTCTTGGGGCGCCTCGGGCACCACTTTTCACCAATGAGCTCTGTGTATTAAGCTTTCATCAATGCTGACGCTGGAGATAAAGTTAATAGTCCCTGTAACAGAGCCTCAGCAGGCTTCCACCACCCCCTGCACTGCTCTGATATAGGACTGTTCTGGTCCTCCATGAAGGAAAGCAGACGTCCTGTTCGGGACTGTGGGCCTGATAAACCCACCGCCAGCCTTCAAACTTTAAAATCACCAATCGCTCTGTGAGGAACATTTCTTTTTTGGGTTTCCTTTGACCGCCAAGCGACAGACAGAGAGGCAGAGAGGCTGTCGCTTCTGGTGTGTTATCATCTATCGTTAGTGGGTCCCTGGACTCAGCTGATTTTTTGAATTTGATTTGATTTTCTTAGTAATGTTTATGGTTGGGACGTTTACCCCCTGAGAATGGGTTTACTAATTCATGCCGCAGAAAAAGTAACGGTGACAGAGATTACCATCATACAGAGAAAGAAAGGGTGCAAAGATATGTTGAGGAGGAGCAGTATGATGTGAGGAATACGTAACATTTGATAAAGATCCAGAAACACTACATTTTTATCTGCAGGCACCAGACTGTGATATCTGTGGCTGTAAAAAGACTTCAGCACTATAGACGTGTATGGGAAAACAGCTGTGTTAGCCTCTGTGAACATTTACTGCTCAGTTTACAGTCTCAGTCACTCATTTTGGGTCATATGGATCTTTTGAAAAACTCAACTTTTTCAAATGCCGTTTTAGATCACTTAAAAATGAGCTTTAAAAACTCCTTTTAGATTTTTAGAAACTTGCTGCCTTTACGTTTGGATAAGAAGGAATGAGACCGTGTTACATATTTGTAGGCTTCTGATCGTCCAGCATTGCCACGTGTTGTTTTGGCATGTTCATGGTAGTAGTTGACATGTAATGATTTCTTTGACCTGTATTTTTTTTAAGGTGGAACATATGGGCAGAAATCTGTGCCATCAGAAACTGAATTTGAATAAGTTAAATTTGAATTTGAATTACTCGGATTGAATCTGAATTGTAACTTGAATGAAAGCTTTTGAAAACTGAATTTGAATTAGTCTAATTTGAAATTGAATTTATGGTTTGAAACTGCATTTTATCCTTTAAAAATTCAGCTCTCGAATAATTTCACATTCACTTCTCACCATTCAGTTTCAGTTCTACAATTCAATTTCAGTTCCAAAATTCAGTTTTTTGGGACTTACATCCGGTTCCGGTTCAAGCGCAGATTAATAGAACTACAGACTGATAGCGTTACTGACGGAATCTACAGCGTCTTGAGCTGAATTAAGACTTCAGAAGTCATTCGTCATGTCGAATGACCAGCGGATAAACTCTCAGGTTGGTAATAAATGTATTACATGTATAAGAACAAGCGTCATGTTAACAAATGATAGCCGTACAACCTTTATGCTTATTGTAGCTGCTAGCTAAAAACGCTAATTTAGCCTAGTTTGCCCTGGATTCAGCTTTGACAAACAAATATGATCGACTGTTTCTAGTAGAATTCCAAAGTTGTCATCTTGTACCCTCTCAGAGCCCTGTATGCTTGCAGAGACCCCTACAGTAAGGAAACATGCAAAACGCTGTCCAAACCTTTGTATTTTAGCTTTATTTATGTCTTACACAGCATCCCAACTCTTTAGCTAACTTAATAACTTTAGCTAAAGTGAATAGTTAGTCTTATTCATTAGTGCAGCGTTACTGGATCACCTTTGTTTGAAGTGATATAATATGATATACAACTATCACTGTGTTTAACTATCATAATAATTCTTAGGGTACTGAGTGCATGCTTAATTAGATTTTTTTTTTTTAAAACATACTGCTCCATTGCTATGTTTGACAGGCTGAAGTTGTCGGGTCACCTCCTAAATCGACCATCTTTTACAGGTGTTTTGTGCCAGAAATGAAGTGTCCACTGAAGACTGAAGATACTGAATCTCTACGCCTTGCCATTGATCCCTCCTGTGCCTTCATCTAGACAAGAGACATTAACTTAACCACTCTCACATGCTCTGTACCTACATCACCTTCCCTGACAGTCGTAGCTTGGCTCATCTGAGGGTGAAATTATAAGAATGTGTTATTTTGCAAAGTGCTCTCTAGGGTTCCTAAATAAAATATGGCATTGAGGTCATTTCTTTTGAATTAATCCCTTCTTCTGAAATATAAGAACCTCTCCTGGTTTAAATGGCACTTTCTGTTCCTTACTTCCTGTTCCACTCCCAAACCCAAATAGATGCTGACAAGCTGACACAGTAACATGGAAGAGGGAAAGAAGCTGGAAAGGACTACTACAAATAAACCCAATGCCTAACAATGAAAAATGTAAAATAAGAACAATAATAATAATAAAGATAAAAGATGAAGTAACAAGTTTTTTGTTTTTTTGTTTATTCCAAATGATCATCCAGATGTCTGTGACATGTGATGACAAACACCATAATGGAAGGCCTTAGTCATCACATGCTTAAACTCATCATATATTTTTGCATATGCTGAACAGGCAGTCAGACATGCTGTAACTGTGGGGTAGAAAACTGCATGAACACCATACGGCAGGGGTCTCAAACTCCAGTCCTCGAGGGCGCATGGAAAAGTTGCATGACACCGGCCTTCGAGGACTGGAGTTTGAGACCCCTGTCATATGGAATATGACAGGTTTTGGTTGAACTTCATGAAGACTCTGAAGTTTCTCTTCTCTTCTGGCAGGACAGGAATGTCGCCTTGTCCTGTGAACCACCGTAAGGATGTACTTAGAGTAGAACTGGAGTGTCACCGGCCTCAGGCTCTTCACCTTTTCAAAGACAAAGCAGTCATTTAGATAAAATATTAGATATTGTTTACCTGTAAATGCACAAAGAGAATTTAGAAATGTAATTATTGTCAAGAGTGAACAAGCACTGATAGTGTAATTTACATCTGTGGCCAAACGTTTAGAGAATGAGAAGTGTTGTTTATTTACAAAGTTTGCTGTTTCAGTGATAGTTGTATATCATATTATATCACTTCAAACAGAGGTGATCCAGTAACGCTGCACTAATGAATAAGACTAACTATTCACTTTAGCTAAAGTTATTAAGTTAGCTAAAGAGTTGGGATGCTGTGTAAGACATAAATAAAGCTCAAATACAAAGGTTTGGACAGCGTTTTGCATGTTTCCTTACTGTAGTGGTCTCTGCAAGCATACAGGGCTCTGAGAGGGTACAAGATGACAACTTTGGAATTCTACTAGAAACAGTCGATCATATTTGTTTGTCAAAGCTGAATCCAGGGCAAACTAGGCTAAATTAGCGTTTTTAGCTAGCAGCTACAATAAGCATAAAAGTTACTGTACGGCTATCAATTGTTAACATGACGCTTGTTCTTATACATGTAATACATTTATTACCAACCTGAGAGTTTATCCGCTGGTCATTCGACATGACGAATGACTTCTGAAGTCTTAATTCAGCTCAAGACGCTGTAGATTCCGTCAGTAACGCTATCAGTCTGTAGTTCTAGTAATCTGCGCTTGAACCGGAACCGGATGTAAGTCCCAAAAAACTGAATTTTGGAACTGAAATTGAATTGTAGAACTGAAACTGAATGGTGAGAAGTGAATGTGAAATTATTCGAGAGCTGAATTTTTAAAGGATAAAATGCAGTTTCAAACCATAAATTCAATTTCAAATTAGACTAATTCAAATTCAGTTTTCAAAAGCTTTCATTCAAGTTACAATTCAGATTCAATCCGAGTAATTCAAATTCAAATTTAACTTATTCAAATTCAGTTTCTGATGGCACAGATTTCTGCCCATAGGGAACGACTGTACAGTATACATCTTCACTGTGTTTAAAACAGTTGGGTGCACAAGTTTGGATTTATTTTTGATTTTCTCTAATTCAGAAAGGTTGAAACGTACACATACAGCTTTAAATGTATTTGACCCACTCTTCTTGGCAGAACTAGTTCATTTAAAATGGTTGGTTCAGCCCACACGGTTGGTTTAATAGGGTTGAGGTCGGCACTTTGGGACTTTTGGGAGGTAGAAGCTTCATGGAGTCATTTCTAAATAACTGCAGATTCAGCAGTTCAAACAATTATATGTAAGTACAACTTCTTTGAATATGTCACCACTCTGCTAAGACCTCGAAGAAGTCCTAAACTGTTAACTTCAGATGAAAGGAAATTGGTTATGAAGTCCAGGAACAACCCAGGAACCACTAGAGCTCAAGCCTGCCATGAACACCAGTGTCACTGTCCACAGTGATGCCAGTTTGGCATCACTGTGGACTGAGAGGTGCCAACCAAGAAAGAAGGCACTGCTACAAAATCAACACCTTCAAGCTCAGTTGAAATTTGCAGCTACCTACATGGACAAGCCAAATGCTTTCTGGAGAAAAGGTTGATGGTAGAGAAGACAAAGATTGTTTCTGAAGAGAAAATAACTTTGGGCAACTCACCATCTTGGTTTTTTGAAACCAGATGTAATGGGGTAACAGAAACTGAGGAGGACTGCTCGCTTATTAGCGAGCACAAGTCAGTTAAAAATACTCTGCATGTTCCCTTTCAGTCTAACCGGACCACAATTTACAAAAGTACCCATATGGAAAAGATATATATAAATCTTGTAAAGTTTGTATCTGTCTTGTGTGAAACTTGTATTAAAAGCATACAAGAGTGCAATCAGATATAAGATCACGTGAAAAATCATATAAATGAAACTTGTATGTTTTGGATACTTCCTAAAACAATATGTGAAAGTAATGAGAAAGTGGCCACTTTCATGAATAAATCATATAAGCCTTATATGATTCACTATATGAAGTACGCCACATCTTATGCAAGTCTTTTATAAGTTTTTACTATTTCTATGGGTAATGTCATTTTAAACTAGGGAATTAGGCTATAAATTCATCAACAAAGTTTATTCCTGGGGTCCTGCATCAAGTGAGCAGCAGGAAATTTTCATTCTATAATCAGACTTGTTTTTGCAATCAGAAAAGTCATTGATATTGGCCTAAAACCACACTGAACTTTTAATATTGTTGTTATGACGCTTCATCAGGACCTTTGACGTGTCATAGCATAATTATTCCCAATATCCACTAACTGTTCAAAAAGATGTGTAGAATTTTTCTAGTGTAGAACCTGCCTCTGTAAAAACCTGACTACCAAGCCACAGTGCACCGGGTTTTCTTACATGTAGGAATCATGATTTACTTGTTTTGTCCTGTGGTTTTTATGGTCGGGACAAAACCCAAATGACCTACCTCACATCATTTGGGAACGACTGGCTATGTGGACTTTTATTCTGTGTATGAAATCACTTGGTTAGGTTGGGTTTTATCTTTGACGCTGAAGCATCAAACTCCTGCAGCTCTTCATGGAAACAGATGAAAGCACAATAACAACTGCATAATTAATTTTAGGACTGGACCTGTAGCTTCAGGGCCTGAGTGAATCTCTGAGGGCGCATTTCCAGAAGGACTCCTGACTGTCGACAGAAACCTCCTGAATCATGCCGTCCATACAAACCTTCACTTCATCCTCGGTCGTATTTCTCTTTTTATCCCGGCTGATGTTTTTACCTGCTGCACGGTTCTTTCTCTGACTACTTTGGCTCCGAGCTGCAGTGATTGATTCGCATCAGTTCAACTCAAAACGTCAATCAGAGCTCAGTGTTCATCATTCCCCGCCGACAGTTTCATCATTAACCAAAGTCTTTGGAGGCCGTTTGGAGAGTATTCCTGCTGGAAGAAAACTTTTGGTGATGTGTGTGTGTTTTTCTTTTTTTCCAAGCTGATTTCAGTGGATATAGCTGCTCTGGAGATTTTTTTCCTGTCAATATCTACCTGAGTTACTTACCTGAGTTTTAATCGGAGATAAAATCTGCTTGGGCATGACTTTCTGTCTCTGATCTATCATTCTTTAATGCACTAATGTCATCGTGTATATACAACATATATACTCTCTCTCTCTCTCTCTCTCTCTGTATATATATATATATATACATACAAGAAAATGCGGTGCGGTTACTATTTTTCAACACACTGACGGTTGAAGCTGTCTTGGAGTAACACAAATAATTTGTGTGGCATCTTATTTGATGCAGAACTCCTGATTGGTCTATAAAAAGTTTGAAATGGTTATAAACCCCCCCGCCTTGACTGCATTTTTAGGTAAATAGCTGCATATAACTTTGTTTGCAAAACTTGTGCATAGGTTTTTTAAAATGTACATTTTATATTTGCATTTCAAGCTATGAAAACGATTCGTTAAACATGTTTGTGGTTGTTACTTTTTTTTTAACTCAGATTTCATGTTTTGTGTCAGATTTTAGATCAGTTGTGTTAATACACTATGTCAAAATGAAAAACAACACCTGTAGATTCAGATATCAAAAGACTTAGATCTTATTTTTTTAAAACGTAACTATCTTATATAAGATTTAACTAATACATTAAACTTGGTCCCTTGGTCCCCAATCTTGGGTGAGGTACCAAGCTCCCCCCCGGTTCACCCTGGCTCCCCCTTGCCGTAGCATGTGTGTGGTACTGCATCAATCTCTACTTGGGTTACTTGCCAAGAAGTAGCCCACTTCAAATCAGTGCCTGGTTCCTCAACACCTGACCTTGTTGATCTCTCTCAAGCATGTCTGCCTGGTTTAGCCTAGGACCCTTACTGGATGCAGACACCCCAGTATGTGTATGTGTGTGTGAGATCGATGCAGATTGTAATTTCTCATTATATAACAAACGTGACCATTCCAAATCTTTAGGTTTTTCTTAAATTCGTCTTACCTG
This sequence comes from Oreochromis niloticus, assembly GCF_001858045.2. Classification (NCBI taxonomy): domain Eukaryota; kingdom Metazoa; phylum Chordata; class Actinopteri; order Cichliformes; family Cichlidae; genus Oreochromis; species Oreochromis niloticus. The sequence goes on along the minus strand of NC_031966.2, from coordinate 9,175,200 downwards.
TTTTAAATGATGCTGCTGTAAAAACGTCCAACTTGCAAAGCGGTGCTGCTGGACTCCAGAATATGTGCTGTCTTAAAAGTTTTAATACAAAGAAATGAAGGTTTTTATATTTCTAATATATATTTTTCATAATTATTTATAATAAAAGTATATAAGGCTTTTTTAATCAAAAACAACTCCTTTTGTTTTTAAATCTATCTGATGTGAATGAACACGTCTGCTTTCTCTGTCTTGAACGGTTTCATTTGCAATTTGAAAGCTTTTAATTTTGATGCAATCTTTTTGAGAGCAGATCCAGGTTCTTCGTGAGGTGTGTAAACATTAACGCTTTACTGGTACTTGTGTGTGCTGCCTCCATAATTAGTTTCCCCCCCCCGTTTCTTATTTGAACATCAGCTTAAGTTTGACAGCTTCGAGCCAAATGTAATCTTTATTAGACTGTTTCTGTACAAAAAGCACTGGATCACAGAGAAAAAAAACAAACAAACCAAAAAACAGAAGACATGCATTTATTTACAGCATGGCCAGAGACAGAAAAAGAAAAAACCTGGGGGTGACACCCCTGTTTGTATCCTAAAGACAACTAATTAAACATTGTGCTTTGATATACTTTGATGATATATTTAATATTTCACAAAAATGCAGTGCCTCTGCCCTCTTTCACATTGAAGTAAAACATAAAAAAAGTCTATTTTTCAGTTTAAAACCCAGACGGTGGGAAGCGAACTTGCTGCGACTGACAAAAAGAGAAAGAAAAGCTGCGAGCTGTTGGAGGGGACTGATCAGGGAGGTTGGCTCTGCAGCCTGGGCTTCATTAGTATCACTGATAAATGGTCTTTCCCAAAGACGCTGAACAGATACCACCAAAAAGCCAACATGACAGCATCCGGTGACACTGTGCAGAAACTGCTGGATTTGCATAAAGTCAGAAGTTTAATCATTTGGACTTCACATTCCTGCATCAACTCTGCTTTTAACATTCAAAGAAATACAAATAAAATTTGTGTAAGTCTGAGTCAGTTTGGAAAAAATGTTTCTTTGACCATCCTTAAACTACTCAAATGCACCGAAAAGGAAAAACTGGAGAGGTTTACAGTTTTTATTACTTTATTCCGAGAACTTGTGAAATGTAAAGATAAATCGTCTCTCTGTAAAGTAAGATGCAGTATTTAAACAATGTGAAACTTATTTTAGTTTTTTCAACCTTGTTTTTTGTGTAAATTTGTAATGCTAATTTTATAATCGTAATAGAAGCCGATAGATATAAAATTACTTTATGCTCCTTCTAGTCACATGATCATGGAAGAAGTCACACTGTCAGTGTTTTTGAATTGGAAAAAAAATGTCGTAAATTTTTCGTTTCACATTTATCACAATCCAAAGATTTCAGATCTTTATGCCAAATTATTCATCTCACAGTCTCGTGGATCTCTCTGAAATACTCCCCAGATTGAATCTATGGATTCGTGCTGAGGAACCTTAATGTTCTCCTTTGTTCATTGACATGAAGACAGTTATATCTAAAATGCTGTGTTCACGTACACAAAGTGACATTTTTCCAGATTTAAGTATGTATTTGACATGTATGACATAAGCCTTGATAGAAGTTTACGTTCTTTGGTATTTCCTTTACACTTTAGTTGTATTTTAATACATTTTACTAAACAAATAATAATTTAGAAATGGGGGCTGCATTTTCAAAGCGCCCATCCAAAACTTGCATGTGTATGTGAATGAATTAATTTCAAAGTCATATTTGCTGTAAACACAAACGTGATAGTTCATGTCCATATTCTCCAAAACGTAAGAACTTTTTCAGCAATTTCACTTTTTGCCATGAGACCAAGCTGAATTTTCAGTGTTTTGATCAAATTTGACACAAAGATCTCATAGTTCTACATTTCTATTGGGGTCATTTCTTGTAGTTAACAGACGTTAAATCACAAATTGACTCCAGTCTCCAGTTTTTCTTCTCTTTGGTGAAGGAATAAACTTCTACACTTTGTAATTTGGCAGTTTTAACACTTTCAGCCATCAGTATCTGACGGTTAGCTTGTACAGTTGAGCATCTTTCATATATTTCGGGGGGAAACCTGAGGGACAAAGACATCAAATCAAGAAAGCAAACAAAAGTAACCTTTGATAATTGCTGTGGAACCAAAACTTTGTCGGATAAAAGAAAGACTTTGTTTTTAAGCGTGGTCGGTCGTAAGGCATCAAACTCGAGTCTTGGTTCTTTACATTTTTTTGAACTTTTGCCACAGCAGCGCGGGCGGTGAGCTTGCATTTCAGTACAGGAGAGCAGTTGCATAAGTAAATGATCCAGATTGTGTGCAACGACGAGAACAGCACCATCGGCAACAACACCAACATCGATGGACGTTTCCTTGAGATCGGTGACCCTAAAAAACTTGGTTTGAAACTCTTCGCCGTGTTTTGAAACCGTACAGTCAATATCAGCAAAAAGAAAAAAACACAAAGACGAGGGTCAGGTCGAATATTCAGATGGATAAAATGCTGACTTCTAAACACCAAACCGCCCCCCTCAAAAAATGAGTGCTGGGATATTATGACATTATAAGTCTCTGAGATATAAAAATTTCACATGACGAGGATTTTTGCCATTTCAGGATGGCAGGAGAAAAAAACCCATATTGGTGCATATCGCTCTAGCTTTCATCTTTTTTCTTTTTTTTTTTCCACTTTTAGCTTTTTTCTTTTTTGCTAAGATACATTGCTCTTATTAAGTGCCCCAACAAAAAAATAGTGCATTAAGAAATAACCATGATTATACATTTCACAATAATACACAAAAGACGAGAAGAACCAGGGGAAACAAACGATGCTGTTTACAAAAAGTTAAATATCGGAAAAGCGTTTTTATACAAAAGTGATGAAAGCGTCGTTTTACGTCCTGCTTTCAAAAACAGGGTGACCGTGTCGTGAGTTTTTTTTGTTTTGTTTTACAAAAGGGTTAATTCTTCCCACTTGTTCACTCTTTTTACAATATCTAAAAGGTATTAAGACATCAAATGTGTTTACATATATATTTGAGACTATCATTCAGGCCTAAATCACAAAAGAACTCCCCAAAACATACTTTATAAATACATATAAAATAAGCACAATCAGAAGAATAACAAGAAAATCTGGTACCTAAATGTGATTAAAACTGCTGCAAGCTTTTTCTGGTTAAAATCTACCACTCGACACACCTGCAAAACAGAACTATTGTACTGGATTTCAAAATGAGACATCCAAAAGAAAAGAAAAAGAAAAGCTGAAAATGCTGGGCTGCCTCGACGTGTTACGGACAAACGTTGGTGGAACATTTGCTCGTCTCTCTTCGGCAGGATGCTTCATTCTTTCTTTAGCTTACAAAATTACTGCACTTTCCTCCTTTTTAGATTATGAGACACAAACATTATTAAAAGCTATGGTACAGAAAGTAAAACGCGCTGAGACGTGAGATTCATCGGGGGGGCTTTAAGGACTCTGGTCCTCGGGGAGGGGCTTGTTGGGGGTTTCTGATTGGAAACCGTCTGACGGTTCTTCCAAGTTTGAAAAATGATTACTTCCTGATTTCCGGACTCGGTCCGACTCAGGGTCAGTGTCCACCGAGAGCTTTTGTTCTAGTGAGAACCAATCAGATCTGCAGCTGAAACACAGAGCTCTTTTCTGCTTTTCTTTATATTTTTAAAATATTTTTATATTGTGTTGGCCAACATTTTAGATGAGGGAGTGTTACTGTTTTAGGCAAATTATCCGCTAGTTTGTTTAGGTTAGCTAAAAAGCACTTGGTGCTGCCCCTCTGTAGGCTTCCAAAAGACAGCCAATCAGAAGAAAAGTAAGCTTTCAGGGAGGCGGGCTTCAGACAGCGTCAAACTGAGCTGCCTGGAACATTACAAGGATTTTTTAGCTAAAAATTATCAGAGATTTGGTGATTTTTATTTATTTATTTATTCATTTTTTACAGTAATCCCCAGCATTTTAAATTTGGGTTGAACAAAGCGAGGTATTTGAAGATGTCACCTTCCACTCGGCTGTTTTTGGGGTTTTTTCACGATATGATGATTAGCGTAGAACAGATGCTCCCAGTGGACACGCCTCCTTCCTGTCTCACAGTGGTTCGAACTGATCTGAGACCTGTTCAGCCTCCACAGACTTCTCAAGTCAAAGTAACCTCTTTAATATCTCAGCACAACATGCAGTACTGCAGACACCTTTCATCCACCCACAGTTCACGCTGAGCGAGCGCTGCCTCCACCCGCAGCCACTGCAGAGGTTTCCTGTTCCGGGTTCGTAAATGCTTGCCGGTGGTGTCTGCAACGGCTGCAGGAAGAACCGACGTCCTCGTCTGATGGTGACTGAATTGTTGAAGTTCTTCGGGTTTGGACTCTGGGTCAGACGGGTCGGTCTAAAGGATGATGGGAAGGACGTTGTTGTGGCGTTTCAGGCTGGGGGAAGGTTGTGGGGAGTCTGACGGTACCTGGCTGAGAGTCCTCCTCACATGGGGGGCACGATGAGACCTGCCATGGCTGAAACAACACAGACTGAGTCAGATCTCATGTTTCGTGATGCTCGCCGAGCATTTCAGGCTACGTCCACACATACACTGGATTTTTCAGTTTGATTGGAAACTGAATCGTAAAAATGCAAAGCGCTGCCCAACTGCAGAGGTGGGAAGTATCAAAGTACAAATACTTCGTTAATGTACTTAGAAAATGTAGTAGAATTTTCAGCTATCTGTACTTTACCTGTGTAGTTTTTTCTTTTACTCCCTACATTTATAAACCTGTGCTTTCTTCCTCGCATTTTCAAAACAAGCTCATTACTTTTGAGAGTTTTTATTTCACGTCACTGCGGCCTTCCCAACATCAAACCAATTTGAGCCAAAAGAGAAACACATGAGAGTCACTCCTGTTTGTTTATTAATCACCAGGAGATGTTGCATAAAAACAGATGATAGAAGCAAAACTGTGTCACAGTCAGGGGTTAAAGTGGGCCAGTGGGGTTATTTTCTTTGTTTTGAGAGCTTCACTCAGAGATGGAGATGAAGATAAAAAAGACAGGACAGGAGAGGCGAGAGCTTAGACTTAAAGGAAGGACTGCTCATTTAAAGCTCACATGTAAGTCCTCATATTTTTAAATCACATACTGGGTCTGTACATATTGTGAGACATGCAAAACAAACGGAGGGAGACTGTGTTATTTAAAGGCTGCAGGAAAATCCGCTGCAAGTTAGTGCAGGATAAACAGGTTAGTTTGCTGAACTGTGATGGATTTAAATCAGAAAATCTACTGCAGCTCTGAATAGAAATTATTGTGAGTTATGAATCTTTCCCCCACGCTGAGCCATTACAGACGATTTTAGGGTTGCTCCACCTGCTGAATCCACTTTAACCCCTGACTGTCGCCCTCTACAATGTAGCAACAGGAAACAGAGCTATGTTTGGTTTTCCTTCTTTTTCCCTTCATGTTCTGCTGATGTGATTCAAGCTGAGAATATTCATGAGAATTAAAATTTTGAATGAAATAAAGTCTGTACTCCTATCTACTGACATTATTTTATTATTATGTTAATACAGCACAAGGTTCATTTAACTTTCCACAAATATAGAAACGTCCTCCAAAGAGCTACTTTTTACTTTGAGTACATTTTAGAGCCGGTACTTTTTTACTTGTACTCGAGTACAGAACTTGAATCGGTACTTCAACTTTTACTGGAGTATTTTTTAACACTAGTATCTTTTTTTCTACTTAAGTGCAGACTATCTTTACGTTTGCCACCTCTGCTTAACTGTGAAGAAAAGTTGGCCAATCAAAAGCCCACAAACATGGTGCACAGTTTGATATCAAAACAGGAGATAAAGGTGCACGCTGTTGATGCTGTGAGGCGAATTCAAAAGATTTTTTTAGCTGAGTACGTGCGGATGCAGCTTCAGTTTTTCTAAAATTCTACTTTACTGTACTTTAACATAACAAAGGTTTTATCATGAAATTTCTTACTGTTCAAGCTGCCCATTCAGAAATATTTACAACGTCTTGGTGATTAAAACTGTGGATATTACAAGACCTAAAATATGTTTTTTCATGAAGAGTGAAAAAATCTCCAGTTTTAAATAAAAACGCCTTCCTGAGAGGCACATCGAAAAGATTTAAGATACGTCTCGTGTAAACACCGATCTCTGGAACCAGAATAATTAGGGTTCATTTAACACACTCCCACAAAATATGCATTTGCTGTTAAAGTCTTTCTGTTAAGCGCTGAAAGGTTAAGTAAAATCAGTTAAATGCCTGCGTTGTAAAAATATTTGGATAAAACTGAGAGATGATGTTGAAATAAGACTGCAAAGACAGATCTATGACGGATTCTTGGACTTCACTGAGCCAAATAAAAGCTAAAGAACAGGACTCGGTTATGGAGGAAAAATACTTTGTAGGGTGAAATTTGCAGCGGTATTAACTATAAAAGAAAAATGCTCCAGTTTAAGCTCCAAATTCCCCAAAATGCCAGAAGTTATGGATCAACTTTGACCTCCGAGTGTGTGAAAGCAGGAATCAACACGCAACACAGAAAGAGTCCTTCTCATACAGCGGCGCCGCGTGGACATCCACCTGCTTGTCCTGATGGGACACGAGCAGGAGGACAGCAGGGGGCGGGGGTGCTGACAGGCGGGACGGGGGGTGGGATGCTCACCCTGGAGGTTGCTGCCATTGGTGGTGGTGCAGGTGGGGGGCGGGGAGGTCTGTGGCCGCACGACAGGGGCGAAGGCGCTCTTCTGTTTGACTGCAGAAACCATATGGACAGGAGAGAATGAATAAGGGCCTATGGGAGTAGACGAAGAGGAGGAGGAGGTGAGGGAGACAAGGGAAGGAGGGGTAGGAAGGTGCGGGGAGGGGGTCCTACAGAAGGAGGACGTGACGGTAACGAGCAGGCAGACAGACAGGAGGAGGTGAGCGATCGGACGGAGATGAGGCGAATCATGCAGGGAAAAGGAGGAGGATGATGAAGAGGAGGGTGAGGAGGAGGAAGAATGGGTCCCTGCCTCAGATCGGGCCGAGGTCTGCAGGAACAAACATGCTCCGAGCACAAACAGCTGCACATCTGGCAAAGTTGATCCATAACTTGAAGGACTTGTTTGGAATAAACCAACCTGAGAGCAGCAGCAGCAGCTTCATCCACACACGCTGCACAGGTGTGTGTGTGTGTGTGTGTGTGTGTGTGTGTGTGTGTGTGTGTGTGATGGCAGGTGTCTAACATCATGCAGTAAACTGACTTTTTTCCTTTTTAATAAATCACCCACTCATTTACTCTTCGTGTGTCTTTAGGCGAACAGCTTTGAATTTTCCTGCTGCTTCTACAGCTGACTCCCGATTAAAGGAACAGTTCAACATTTTTAGAGATGCTCTTATTGATCATCATCTATCGGTGATCAGTGCAGAGCCGGAGCTGTCCATCAGTGATGACTTGAGCTTGACATCTGTTCTTTGGAAGTTTTCCGGAGATCAGACCCGGCATTTAAACCAAACAGAGCCAAAGAGCCAACGAGTTAAAGTAAACTCCTGAAGCCTTCAGTCACGTCTTCTTCAGGAGACTTGTCAGATGTATTTGCTGCTAAGGTGCTTTCTCCTTTAAATTTTTATTACATCTTTAATATTTTGCTCATCTCCAGCTCTTTAAGGTCACCTCCTCGTGATTAACTCAATTGAGTATTTCGTTCCTCTGAATCTCTAAAGTAGTCTTTAAACTGAAGATGTGACTTTAGAGTTGAGAAGCTTTCCGGGAAAATCATGAGGACGCGACGTTAATGTGGTCGGACGACTAAAAGTGCACTCTGTCAAACAAGCATGACGTAATGTGACGTCTAACTTCATGCTAAGCTGACCACATCTGGACTCTCCACTGAAGGTTTGAAATCAGCCGCCATCTTTGCAGTTGAGACTCTGAAATGTATCTTAACGGTGGATGTGTTGCTACCCCAAAGGTCACCGTCAAATACTGAAATTTCTAGTAAAATCTCAGACACGACCCTGAAGTTACAAACGGCAGATGGCTCCAGCTCTGTGCTGAATACATAATCATCGGCGGATTAATTTCTGTCTCTGAAACGCAGAGTTTGGAGCGCATCTGTCCAAATGTTGAGCTGTTCCTTTAAGAGCTTCCACAGAGTTTATGGACCACAGTGTGTCTGTAATGATTCAAGGACAGCATTTGAACATGGAACTGTAAAATGAAGCGGGGGAATGTAAATGTGATTTATCACTTCATGCCAACAAGCATCAGTCTGTCCTGGATCGCTGCTTCTTTCTCCTCACATTTCCTCCTCCTTGGCTCCTTCTTGTTGTTTTTCCGTTCCTTTTTCTCCAGCTGATATTAATGGATTCGGCCCAAAGCGTGAATGCATGAATGCATGAAGGATACGGTGAGGATGTTAGTGGGGTTAGTGGAGGAGGTGGAGGGGATGGGTGAGGAGGAGTATGGACAGGGGGACAGTCAGAGGAGGGAAGGAGGAGGTGAACAATGCGTGGCAGTGTTAAGTCCACACACACGCACACACAAACACTCAGACCCTCGGCGGCGGGAAACTGTAGCTCAGCCAGGCGAGATGTGAGCCCACCTTTTGTTTAGTCGCCAGGGACGACAACATCACCTGGCAAGGAGACGCATTTTGAGCTCACTACCTTCTAAACGAGTCTCGCTGAGACTCGCTGAGCTCTTTGATACAGAAGCCAAAACAATGGAGCGCTCCCCGCGGGCGAGTTTAGTCTCCAAAACACACCTGCGCCTTCTACGCTGCTGCTCCGACTCCAGGCATGTTAATCAGAGCCGAGTGTAAAGTTTGACGAATAACACGGCCGACTCAGAAGCATCGACTCGTCTCCTGCAGCGGGAAACGCTTCACTTTTGTTCGCTCGTATTGCTCTGTGCACAACGCCGTCATCAATCTGCCATCAAGTCGTTTTATTTTCAGCCTCACGAATCCACATACAGAGTATATCATCAGTGCTACGAAGCCCAGTACACTGGGTAATGTGGTGTTAAGCTAGGTACCAACACTCAACAACTCTTGGTATCTTAGTCACGTTCATACTTGAGACGGATCCTCTGGCCTTTTACTAACATTTTAAAGCTGTTAGCCAAATCACTGCTCATAATTACTCTGGATTTCATTAAAACATGATGCCTCCACCGAGGCATAAGACAAGATGAAGGAACGTTTTTAGTGCTGTTGTTTTTCTTCTCTCTCTCAGCAAGATAAAAGCAAACCAGACCAGTGGGTGGAGAGGTGGGCTAAAGGTGAGGGAAGAAATTCTGGTTCAGATCCAATTTTATAAAATTAAAATATTGGCCTTGCTGAGAACATTTTCCCAGGCTAGTCCATAATAATCATAGGTGCTTTCAGTAGTTAACGGGCTCCCGAGTCCCTTAAAATGCCTAAATATGCCGACCCTTAACCCCTACTTGGCTGAGAATGACTTTGGTTATTCTAATTCCTGTGCTTACTGTAAAGTTTTCAAACTTTTCCTTCTGGTTCTTCATGTTACTTGGATACTTAAGCCTCCGTTATTGCTTCACCCAACACTTCCAACATCTCCTTAAGCCGCTACCTTCACATGCAACTACATGCACCAATACAGCTTCAACTCCCATCACTTCATTACATGGACTTAACTGTTTTAATGACTCAACTGACCCTCCACCGTCCGGTTCAGTTCAAACATCAGCCAGCAGCAGAGCATCAACATAAACGAGCAGCGTCCATAGCTTTAATGCAGGTTTTGGTAACGTGGCATCAAATGCAGATTTAAGCAGCAAGCACAGATTTCTTTTTTTTTAATCGGTATTTGGAGTATCAGGAACAGCGCTGTGTGTTTTGGAGCATAAATGCGTCTGATTTTAGCCACAGTTGTAAATGATCCCTCCTGCTGACTGCCTCCCGGATGGATGAGGTTTGGTTTCGTTAATGTGATATTTAAGCGTATTACTCACTTGCGTAAGCGGAGTTGGCGGTGGAGCCGTTGAGGAAGCTGGGGGATCCAGGTACGCCCAGGTTGGTCATCCCCGCCCCGTATCCGTTCATGGTGGACGTGATGGTGTTGTAGTTGGACTGTTGAGGCGTGGAGCTCGGCACGTAGCCGCGAGGAGACACGCTGTTTGAGTTACGGGAATAGCCTAAGAGGAGGAAGAAGTACAGCTCTTCATCATGTGTCCGTACGCTGACTTCAGTGTTTGGATAGATAATCAATCATCTCTCATTATTACTTGATAATTAAGAAATGAATCTTTACTTTAAGTGAAATTCAAAAAACATTTAATAGATGTGACGCCTTCCAAGAGTAACTGTCGCTCTAAATTTCACACAGTTTGATTGAACTGGACCCACGCTGTGCATTTCCAGCTCCACATTTGTTATTCTGGGACTCTGCTACAGTAGCTTTGCATGATTCCCAGCTCAAAATAATCCTTCTCTCTTATTCTGGGTTGGTGCGGTGCCTCAATTAATGTTCATTTAGCCCCTTCTCCTTTAAACTGTGTAGGATGAAGTAGATATAATTACTCAAAATGTTTACAACAAATATGTTATCAGGTTTTAACTCCATTAATCATCTCATGACCTTTTTGATTGACCGGGTGACCCTTTGGTTGAGAACAACTAAGCCAGCAGACAAATGACTAAAGTAGTGAGTTCACTGTGAAATCTGTCTTTTAATTCCAAAAACAACGTTTTGTACAGCCTCTCTCCACCCCAACCTCCTCCTTCTGACTCTGGTCTCGTAACAGCTTTAAGCCTAGCCCACCTGAGCGTGAGTAGTTTTTATTTATTTGTTTTTCTCAAATGCAAAAACACAGTCGAAGCCCTGTAAGGGTAAACCAGACTGACAGGTAGAGATATGAAACTGAAAAGCAGTATTCATCACCACCACAAACAGAAGATCTTGATAATGATCTTGTACTTCAGTCATTACTAAAAGTCATTTTTCAAAAACAACAACCAAAAAATGCCCAGAAAACTTTTCAGAAAACTAGATTTCAGTGAAAACAATACAAGAGAAAATTATTCAGAATAAACAAACAGAATACAAAACTAATCTCTTTTTTTAACCCAGGAATGTTAATGTTTGGCGGTCTAAAACTGGTTTGACAAAAGGCCAACTCACATAGTAAGAAAACCTACAAATTACCCTGCATTTTGCTGACCTCCTCGCTGTGACCTCAGCAGTGACATCATCCCGCCTGTCACTGCTGGTCTCCTGTTATGAAGAGCTCGCCTCCCTGCAGGCGAGGTCTGCCCTTCATCTGTCACCTGACCCCTGCTTTTTACTTACCTCTGCTCTCCCTTCTCTCCCCTCTCATCCCCCCATGCTCCCACTGATTGACCCTCATCCAAGATGCATTGAATACCAATGTTCCCGCAGCACTCAGCCTGACCTCTGACCCCCTCCCGAGGCTCCACAGTTCCCACCGACCTCGGGACGAGCTCGCTTAGCAGAGCTAACAGAGTGCCAAGTAGCACATTACGCCCTCTCTCTCGCCTCACCCTCCACCCTCTTTCCCTTTCCCCAAACTTCCCATTCTGGGCCAACGCAATTCCCAGCAGGAGCGGCTGATGGAGCGCTGCCCAGGGACGAGGGCGAGGAGAGGCGGCGATGGGAAACACATGTGGAGTAGCAGAGTGCAGGGAGCGGCCGAGCACTCAGAGTAAATGTAAGGATTGTTCTTTAATAAAAAAAATAATGCCTTAACAAATGGACTGAGTGTTGGGTGGTGTTTGTCTTGGTGCGTTCCCTCTCCCTGTCCATTTCGCCACAGCGGCGTGGGAAGCAGATCGGATGCAGGTCACATCCTGCGCGCTCATTCACACCGAAGCCTGAAACGTGTTTGCTGCAGAGCAGTGCAGATGAGCTGGTTAACGGACAGTTTGGATTTCACTGTGTAAACAGTAAGGGGGACCAGCGGGTGGGCGGTTTATGACGTCTTTAATGACAAAAATTAACGACTAGAAAAGATCCTTCAGAGTTAATAACTTTTTTATCAGTTAAAACTTTATTTATATACGGTTTTTGTCACTTTAACGGATTTCAGAGTGTTTATAACCTAAGCTCTATATTTTTAATTTCTTTGCCTTCTGTATAAACAGATGACGGTTCTCTGTCTAAAATCAGAAAAATCCTGCTGTTACTCTACTGTATGTACTGTAATTATACTAGTTTAAAGAACAGCATATATATCATATATCTGAGTATCAGTGTACTGACAACAAAAATCATCAGGTAGTGCCTCTATGATAGCAATAATGTTAGGAAGCAAGCTAATCCTAGCTAGCTAGCTGTAATTTAGCAATGCAGGAAGAATATTTTGCTGGTAAAATTGTAGCATTCGCTAATTTTTAAAATAAACCGCCCAGTTCAATCAATGTCTGAGAGTTAGCAAACTTCATTTACTAAAGACAGCATTTTGCTATGCTAGATAGCTAGCAGTTTGTCATCTTTTTATGACTCAAATGCCCTGTGACTGCTGAAATTCCTGATTAGACAAAACTCAATTTCTTCTGGCTACTGTTAGCTGATTTTAGTACTAGCCAAAGCAGAAAAACTACTTGCTAGCCTACATATCACTTAACAGTTAGCTAACTTTAACCTGCTTCCTCACTAACACTATGAAGCCACATCAGTGCTAGTTCCTGTCCTTACTCTGTGTTTCTCTGGGAAACAGTTGTTTGATAGCATTAGCACTTAGTGGACTATTTTTAAGCTAACATTAGCTGCTGTTGTTTACGGCTAGTAGTACAAGGGCGACAGGTATTCAGGAAATTTACTTGGAAGTGAGAATATACATCTTCAAAAAAAAATTAAGCCTTATCTATGATTCTGTAAGCTTTACATGCAAAGTTATAAAGAAGGCTGAAAGTGGGCGGTTAAGTAAAAACATGTTTTTGTTTTTTTTAAACTAGATTCTTGGGTATTTTTCCTGGTATCAGACTTCCCTCATGACCCTATAAACTCTGACAAAGACAGACTCCAGAGGAAAAAGCCTTCATCTTGCAGGAGGATGACATGATGCTGAGCAGGCCGAGCTGAATTGGAGCTGTAAATTACCTGCCTCGTCCGCCTGATAAGGTCTGGGCTCGGGAGCTGCTGTTTTTATTAATGTTTTAATCACGGTGGATAATTGCAAGGGGCACACAGAGCCATTTCATACTTCATAACAGCGGGGAGGACGGCATTAGATCCTCGGTGTAATGTTTCCGACTGGACCACAGTTATGAATTTTCAGCATGGCTGCTACCTCGTTTCCCATGACCTCATAGATTCCTGTAAGGTGTTCGCTGCCGGGCCGATGGGAAAACCAGGCCATGGTTTGTGGTGGAAGTGGAGGGGGGGTGTCCGGGGAGTAAAAGCAGCTCGATCTGCTTCCTGTCGACGCGTTCACAAGCTGTTTGCTGCATGTTTTCCTGAGCATTTCTGACAGAAGCAGAACTGACTGCTGAAAGGAAACACTGAGGATAACAAACCCACAGAGCTGCAGTGGAAACACCACCAAACATATCTGCTAACAAGAACTGAGATATATCAGATTTCCACTGATGTCCAAAATCGTGTAGAAACACTTCAGTGAACGTGCTCTTGTTTATTTTGACTGTGTCTGATAGCAGGTATTAAAACAATAAACATGAATGCATGTGCTGCTGAAAATAGTCCACAAAAATAACTTTGTAGAGCCCTTTGATAATCTGTGGAAGCTCAAACTAAAATGTGTAGTTTTATAATTGAAAGAGATGTGTGAACTTGAAGTCATACAATCTTTCATGAACTCTAATGAAGTAGCCTGTAGGACTCTACAGAAATTTAAAGTGGACTGATGTCTACTGGAGTCCAATGATGTCCACTGAACTTTCCTAACGTCCGCTAAACCACTCCAGTCTACTGGACTCTTCTAAAGACTCTTTAACTCTCAGACTCTCAATAAAGTTGGACCCTAAAAACGTTTGCTGGACTCTACTGAACTTGACTCAACTCTGCTAATGTGTTTGTTAGCCTACTGTTCGCATCTGAGACCAGTGTTATAAACTCTACTGAAATCTACTGACATCTGAGTCACTAGAGTACCAAGCCATTTGAATTCTCCCCCAAGTCCACTGGTCTTTTGCGCTCTCGAACTCTTAATAAAAGTGGGCTCTGACATATCTTTAGGTCTTTAATGAACATTACTAAACTGTACATAATTATATTAAAGTCTGTTGGACTTTAATGAAATTGTATCCAATGAAGGCTGCATGGAATCTACTGAACTTTAGCAGTTGTGGACCGGAGACCACTGACCTCCCCTGACTTCTGCAGCATACCGCACATAGAAGTGTAATGCACTAAATCTGACTGGGCTTTTTATTAAAGTCTCTTGCAGTCTGCCAAACTCTGGACTCAAGATATTCTACTGAACTAAAGAATCACTTGATCTTTCTGACTCTTAATGGAAGCAGTGTCTGAAAACTTTGCTGGACTTTACTTAACTATACTGAACTCCCTGTCTCTGCTGGATTCAAGTGGACAGTCAACTCTGCTGGTCTCTAACAAAGTCTACTTGGCCTCCATTTGTCTTTAATGCAGTCTACTGAGCACACTTGTGATGCAGCGTAAACCATGAGGCCTCCACCCCCTCCCTAGAGGATCATGGGTAGCTGCGCGCTCTCACCTTGGTCGGCCTGCGAGGCCTCGGAGATGTTGACAGCGAGCTGACTGCTGAATGAGTTCACGCCCATCATCCCCGAGTGAGCGGCTGAGCCAGTGAGCGACGGCAGCTGGTTGTGACTGCGAGGGACGCTGTAGAGCGCCTCGGTGAGGTCGGCCGCTCGCTTCAGGATGATTTCCTGCGAGCAGAGGGGAGGACAGGACATTATTTTGTAAGAGTCACTGTTGGCATTAAAATGTTGGAAAGCAGTGAATCTCAGTTCTGCGGTTCCCACCAGTGAACTAAATTTAGAGTTCACGGGACGTATGATGATGTTGAAGTTTTCGATTTTTTGAATCTCTCATTTTTATGTCATATTGAAGTGTTAGCAACGTAAATATTCACTGAAAAATTTAGTAAAACCCCACATGGATGTTTGCAGTTGAGTAGAAGGTGATTGTCTGGACATATATATACAAAAACATAAGAACTCACAGATTGGAGAACAAAATGAGTGATGAGGGTTACTCAGAGCATGGCTCAGATTGGTGAGGTGGGTGGGCAGGGGTGAGGTGTGGGGGGATAGCATTAGTTAATTGTCTGAATGGCCCAGGGGAAGCTGTCAGTGTAGTAAATGCAGGGATTCCCTGGCTTAGGTGACATATGAAGTCTAACACAGTTTTTCATTCAGGAGTCTGAGATTTCTGTCCTCCGTTAGAGCCTCACTATTACATTTTTCTTATCATTACTCATCAGTTATTTCTGAGATATATATTGAGATTTGTGATGGGATGTTTCACTGATCCTCATGTGTTTGAGTTTGAAGAGGCCAAAGGTCAAAGTGAAGGTGCTCCCTCACCTGGTTGTTGTGTGGCATCCCGTACAGAGCTTCCACCAGGTCGGCCGCTCGCTTCAGCAGCACCTCCTGAAAAAAGACAAAAAAGGAGATTTAACAGAAAATACAACACAAGGAGAACAGAAGAAGAATCAGCAGGAAGCCATTTTCACACGAACACACACACACACACACACACACACACACACACACACACACACACACGTTTTCCAATCAGCCCACAGGAGAGGAAGCGTCCAATCTGAGAGTCTGGGTTTAATAATCTCACTGATAAACAAGTGAATACAAACACAAGAAGAGGGGATGATGGGTAAAAAAAAGGAAAGGAAGGAAAGGACCAAAGAAGAGAAGGAAAATAAGGAATGAGAAAAGGAGACAGGAGAAAAAAAGGAATAGAGGATGAAAAAAAGGAAGAAAAAAATAAGGAAAGAAGGAAAGAAATAAGGGATAAGGGGAAGGAAATTAAACAAAATGAAGGGAACATTAAGGAAAATTAAAGTCAGAAAAAAATGCAAGTAAAAACATAAAAATGGAGGGAGATAAATAAATGATATCAACAGAAGGAAACAAGAAGGAACAGAAGAGGAAACAAGGGGGTGAGGAAGAAACAGAGAAGGGATGGAAAGAAACAAGGAAAGGTGAGGAAATAAGAAAAACCATTAATGAAAGAATGAATGCAGGAAGGAAGGAAGTGAGGAAGTGAGGAAGGGAAATGTAAAGGTAAAAGGTGAAATAAGGAAACAAGGGAGGAAAATAGGTGATGTAAACAAAGTGCTGAATGGAGACAGAGGAAAGCCTGAGGATGATCAGCTGACAGAGGGAGGAGGAGGAGGTGTGGAGTCCCAGAGGAGCAGCAGTGGGGAGGTGGAGGCCTCTGCTGGATCTCCCTGAGGTATTACAGCAGGAGAGAGAGAGAGGGAGGCTTGTTTTTCACGTGAAGTGATGAAGGAAGAGGAGGAGGAGGTGACGGCTGCCACTCTCTAGGTTCAGCCATCAGAGCTCCCACCGCACTGCAGACGCTGTTCCCGGAGGTTCGAGGTGGCGAGGAAACTGACGGGAACTGACGTCAATTTGAGATTCGGCCCCGTGCGCCTCCCCCTCCTCCCGACCCAGAACCTACACCCCTCTCTGAAAGGTTCGCTGACATCAGCACGTCACAGGTTTCCTTCACTTTTGTTCCCTCGTCTCCTTTTTCCTCTCCCCTTTCTCTGTTTCTTTTTTCCTCCTGTCCTTCCTTCCTTGCTTTTATCCTTTCATCAGTTATTGTTTCCTTTTTTGCCCTTTTTATTTCTTCACTGTTTCTAGTATATTTGATTTTTTTGAGACTTTGACATCAACAGTGAGACTTTTTTCCCACAACAAATATGAATAAATTGCAAAAAAATACACAAATATAATACAAATTAAAACTCATATACGCAAATTAATATTTAATAATTATTTTTTTAATTTGTCATCGAGTCATCATGGTTCAGACTTTAAAAGGTCAAAGAGCAGCTTAATGGCAGCGTCTGGTGCCCTCAGCAGGCTTCCTGAAACAATGAGAACAAAGACAAACATTTCATGCGTTGAACTAAAGTGAATAAAGCTTCCTGACGTTCTTCTGGCGTGTCACCGGATCGGTGTACTTCCCGGACCTCCGGTTATTTTTACTTGAGGCTGAAATTTGTCAATTTGTTGTTCAGCAGCGTTAAACTGTCCCTCCACAGAGCAGCGGTGCAGCTCTAATATGAAGTAAAGGAGTGCGAGAGCTCCTTCCACCTGTGATTATGAATGTGCGGCTGACCCTGAACCGCGTCTTTGAACTCAGCATTAGAGATTCAGCTGCTGTCGAAGGCGCCGAGGAGAAACGTTTCCCTCGTCTCGCGGCTGTCAGCCCGAATCACTCCTGCCGCTCAAATCTGCGTCTTCTTATTTCTGTCGAGTTTCACTGCAGAACGCAGAGATTAAAGGGGATTTCTACTTTGGATTCTACTGTTTTTTTATTGCATTTTAACTTTCTGCTGGAGCCGCAGCTTCTAAACAAAAACGTCTCCAGAGACGCGCTTTGTTTTCCCTCCCTGGCCAATCAGAGCGCTTCCTCGGAGTTGGCAGCGAACCGGCCTTTGACACACGGAGGTCTCCGTTTCCCACGACAGGCGATGACCTCGGGGGCGACGGTCCAGCACGCGGACGCTTTTTTCCTCGACCTGAAGCTCGAACGGCGAACTGAACGCATCACTGTTTGTTTACACCAGAATCAGCTGTTTGTTGAGCTCTGCTCGTTCTTCTCTTTGCTCCCTGTTTCCTTTCTTCCCTCCCTCCCTCCTTTATTTCCTCCCTTTGTCCCATCTTCCTCTTTCCTGACTTCGTGTATTCCTTCCTACTGTCTGTCTTTTTTAACTTTGGTTCATAAATCTTGCTTTTGTTCTTTTCTCCCCCTCTTCCTTCTTTCCTTGCTTCTATTCCTTCCCTTTTCTCATGTCTACTTTTCTTCCTTCCTACTGTCTTTCCTTCTGTGTGTCCTCCTCTGCATTCCTTTTCCATCTCATTTACCTTTTTCCTATCCTCCTTCCTTCCCATCTTCCTACCTTCTTGCCTTTCATCTTTTTCATTCCTTTCTTCCTACTGCTTTTGCTTTTTCTTTCTTGCGTCATCCCCTTTCTCCCTTCCTTCCCTCCTTCCTGTCTTCCACATTCCTTCCTTTCTTTCCTTTTCCCCCTTCTTTTCATTTTTTCTATATTCCTGTCTACATTCATGGTGTCTTTCCTTCCCTCTTTCCTTTTCTTATTCATCTCCTTCATTTCCTAATATTTCCTCATGTTATTTTTCTGCTCCCTTTCCTCCTTTATCCTCCACTCACTGATATTACTTCCTTCCTTCCTTCCCTTGTTCTTTCTTACTTTTCTTTCTGTCCATCTTCCTTCCTTTCTTAACTGTTCCAAATTTCCTTTTTCCGTTTTGACTTGCTTCCTTATCTGGGTTCCTACCTTTACTTCCTTATCTTTTTTCTTACCTTAGCTCCTTCTTTCTTCCTTCCCACCTTTCTGCCTAGATTGCTGTCTAGGAAGAAAGATAGGAAGCACGAATCCTTTGCTACTTATTTCCTGTCTTCCTTTTTTCCTTCTCTCTTTTTTCCTTCTCTCTATCACTCCTTAATTCTCTCCTTTCCTCAGTCCTTCATTGCTTTTCTTGCTTTCCTTCCCTCCTGTCCTACTTCCTTCCAGCTCCCCTGGTTTTTTCTTTTTCAAACTATAACCCCAAATAATCAGCCGGACAGGTGAAACCACATCTCTGCCAGCGTGTGTTTCTGTGTGTGTGTGTGTGTGTGTGTGTGTGTGTGTGTGCATTTCTTTGTGCGTGTTTTTATGTATGTATGTGCGTGCATTTCTCTGCGTGTGTGTGTGTGTGTGTGTGTGTGTGTGTGTGTTGGTCCTCTGGCTTCATTAATCTCCATTAGAAAACAGAAGTTAGTTAATGTCTCCTTCGCTCGGCTGCGGCAGCGAGACGCCACGCAGCAGCAGCTGCCCGTCTCACACACACACACACACACACACACACACACACACACACACACACACACAGTTACTTACAACCGTACATACTCAAACATACACACGTTAAATATACAGTTGGCACACACTAAAACCTCACACACACAGAAAAGACTTCAGCAGCTCTGCATGTCTGTGTGTTTGTGTGTGTGTGTGTGTGTCCTCCTTCTATTTTCATTAGCTTCTGACAGACACAACAGCCTTCTCAAGTTAATGACGCCTCCGAGGCCTCGCTGCTGCTCAGTGTGTGTGTGTGTGTGAGTGTGTGAGTGTGTACTTGCACTTGTTCATTTGTTGGTGGGCTCTCTGTGATTTGTGAATTAGGTGCTGTACTAGTAGTACTACTACTCAGAATGAGAAAAGAACAACATGAAAACGGGAGGAGAAACAGAACATAAAAAGGAAGTAGAGAACAGAAGTAACAAAAGAAGAAACACAAGAAGAAGAACGAGGAAGGAGAAGAGAGGAGGAGGAGAAACAGAAAAACCATAACAGAGAGAAACAGAGTAAAAGAAGGAGTAGAAGAAAAAAGGATGAAGAAGAGGAAAAAAATAAGAGAACAAGACGGCACAAAAGGAAAAAGATGGACGAGAGAAAACAGAAAACAGAGAGAAACAAAGAGAACAATAAAAACAGAAGAAGAGGAAAAGACAGAATGAACAAAAGTAACAACAAAGGAAGCAGAACAAAATAAAAAATAGAAAAAAAGGAGGAGTTTTAGAAAAATTAAGATGAAGGGAAAATATGACAGGAAGAATAAAAAGAGGAAGGAAGAGGAGGAGGAAGCAGAACAAACATGAACAGAAGAAGAAGAGTTGGTGTTTCCTGCTGACTGAATGAAAACGGTTTTTCCTGTTTTTGTTTATTTTCTTTTGTTTTCCTCCTTCGGATCAGATTTCCTCCCTCCTGCTGCTCGATCTGTTTCTTCCTGTCGGAGCAACTAATTGACTCCACGCCACACCGCCATACATCCTCATTCACACCATCTCACACACACACACACACACTAACAGCGGCCAGGCCACACCCTTTACATACACACACACACACACACACACACACACACACACACACACACAGACAGCGCCATCGGATTCCTGTCAGAGCGAGTGCCGGCAATCAGAGCGCCGGGCGCTTTAACGGCGCTGAAAGGCCCCGATCGATGCGGTAATGCACTGGCTCCCAGTTATCATCATCATCATCTCTTATCACTGACCCACACCTCCAGCAGGAGGAGGAGGAGTGTGGGGAATGTGGGAGAAGATGGAGGAGAGAGGAGAGATGGGAGATGAAGACGAGGATGAAGAGGGTCTCTGGGTGTTTCCCTTCAGCTGAAAGGAGATGGATGGTGGGGAGTGGGGGGGGTGGAGGCTAAGTGGACATATGAAACAGCTGAGAGACGAAGGCAGCTGATTGGATCATTGGGCTCGAACATCTGGCTGGTTAATGATTGGCTGCTCAGACGCTCGCTCCAATGTGCTAGTCGCCGTTTCATCAAACTTCACTACATTTGATTTACAATACTTCGATAACTGCGACTCTGATGGGAATTTACGAATAAAAAGGGGAAAAAATACAAAAACATCATAAAAATATTGGAGAAAAAAAACGTGAAAATAAGTCAATGAAAAATATTTTTAAAAATATATTTATAAAAACTGATATAGAGAACAAAAGAATGCGTCTAGAAAGTATAAATACAAAAAAATCTAAAAGAAATAGCTTATAATTGATTTTAGATGCATAAAAATATTAAATAAATAAAAAATAAAGGAAAAAAAAACAGTGGTCGACATCGTAACTACATAAAATTTATTTATTTATGGTGGGGGTAAAATCAGTGGAATGGCTCTTTGCCTTTTAGCAGCGCCTAAAATGAAACGTTTGTTTGCGACAGTTCAAAAACAGGCTGCTCATGTTCATCTGATTAGATAAATGAACTTCAGCTCATGAAGAGACAGCAATTAAAATGTGTAGAGAAGAATGGTGTGAAGACTTCCTGTGAGGAAATGAAAACACATTCCTGCACTTTGGATTGTCCCTCTGTGGAAGATTATCAGCAACTCATAACCAAAGTGTTAGTTGATACAGACACTGTCATGTCAACCACTGTTTTTAAACATTAACTTTTTTGCTGCTATGTTTGGTTTTTGGAGCCGCAAGATTTAGACGAAAGGCGAGTCCTAAGCTATCAGCTAACAGTAACTAGCTTTGTTATTGTCTGCATCTGTGGACTGTATGTAACCATAACTAAGATGACTAGCAGGTATCTACTTGCTAGTCTGTTAGTACAGTAACCTCACAGCAGCCATATGATTGGTCAGATAATCTTATTAGTCATGCTCCACCAGCACAAACATGGTCCACAGGTCCAGTTCAGGGACTTAATTAGCTGAGGTGAAGCCTAGCAGACAGCTAGCAGGTACAGCCGCCTGTGTCACCATGTCAAAGAGGCCACGTCCCTAACTGTATATTCCTAAAATAGCTGCTCACTTTTGCTTCTGACAAAAAGGAAAACAGCAGTGGACCAATAAGACTATTTAGATGCTTCAGCTCTATTATTGAGCGCGAGTCTGTGACCTCTGACATATCTGAAATGTACCAATTTTACTAAAGAAAATTCTAATTCGAGATCAAACATCTTTCAGTCACATTATCACTGAATCTTACTTGTATTTTAATATACAGAACCACCAAACATGATAATGGCAACGACATGCAAACGTCACCACGGGAGGCAGACGGATACAGCTGAACACATACACCTTCGCTTTCCAGTTCACACCAGTTTATCTCAGTCTGGGAGGGTTTCACCATCATCAGTGAGTCCAGAACGAGGTGGGTCCTCCTCCTCCTCCTCCTCCTCAGTGCTGCGTTGATTAAACCCACTGAGACTCGTGCTTCTCTTCACATGAAACCTCCCCGTAGCTCCTGTGTAGGTGTGTGTTTGTGTTCATGTGGACATGTTACAGCGCTGTATCACAGAGCAGCCAACAGGAAGCAACTCCTTTGTTTTTAAGGTTTGAGGCCATTTTTTCTTTCCTCTAAAAGAAGCCAGTATAGACGATCAGCTGGCTAGCGCTGTCTCTCAGTAAATTAAAGTAAGTAAACGCTACAGAACATTTATTTTATCAGACGTGAAATATTAAAACATACATGCTTTTACTTAAAGTGGATCTATTCTGCTGTGGAGAAACACATCATCAGCATACAGGCATATTCTCTATTTAAGTAATGAAGGGCAAATATTTTGCTTTTCTTTGTTTCCTGTCATCCTCTTCAAAAGGTAGATTTTCATGTTGAGCTTGACTAGAATTTCTAATTAAGACGTCAGTGTATACACAGTAATCCCTCTGAACCAAAGGATCAGGCTGCTGGAAACTTTCAGATTTATACTATTTTTCTATGTTTGGTGTCATTTAGTGAGGATATTCCTCATGTTAGGACATGAAGTAGCCAATCTGAAATGAAGCTGGTGTAAAGAGGGAGGAGCTGAAACTGCTTGTTTCAGTTTGAACTGAAGGCTGCTCTGTGGTCGAGCGTAAGGCAAATAAAGATTTATATTTTGAACTGTGAGTGAGGAAGTACTCCAGTAGACTTGTCCTTACCGTCAATAATAAACAGTAAACTGATATTTAATATTTAACTAACAGTCCTTTTCCCTGACAAATAATGAAATTTCTCATCTCTAATGATTGATGGTAATATAATATATAAAGGTAAATTGTTGGTATACAGCTTCAGACTCCGATAATGTGTCTGCTTTTGTTGTTAAACACTTTGCTGGTGTGTTTATCAGCTTGGTCACTCATTTCGGGTCATATAAAAAAACTTTTAGTCGATTTTGTACATTCTAGTTACATTTTGAAAATGACTGTGTTACAACTTCAGTTCAGAATTGAAAACTTCACAAAAAATGTGTAAAATGTCAGCAAAAGTGACTAAATGAGCGCGGCTCAATCCCCCGAAGAGGGCTTCTGGGGATTACAAATTACTGTATATCGCCGTCATGAAGATATAAAATTCACAGTTAAATATTTTAAAGCAGTTTAACTTGTAGTGGTATATGAGCAAAATTTATCTAAGACTAGGAATCACTCTTACTGTACTTCGTTTCCCTCCCAAATAACTGTTAAAAAAAAAACCCTCTTGGAGACTGCACCCTCGTGGCCTTGGTGCCCTTGCCCTTCTTCTGTCCATCTCTTGACATATTCCTCCCCTTTTTTCTTCCTCCTACCTCTTTCTCTCTTTTTTCCATTTGGTTTCTAGGGGCTTAATTACAGGGGGCTGGCTCCGTGGTTGAGGAGGTGCGAGGCGAACAGGGATCAGCGTGACCCTGGAGGAGAAGCCATCAGACAGCGGCCTTAACAATGATAAATCACCCTGAGCAGAGCTACAGATACAGCCGCCGCCCCACTGATCTCTATAAAATATGGATGGACCTGCAGCAGGAGGAGGAGGAGGAGGAGGAGGACGAAGGGAGCAGCATCACGGCGGATCTTCAGATTAGCGATTATCAGGCGTAGAGGTATTCTAATGATGTGGGACATGGTGTGGGGTTAATTCCATTCAGAGGAAACGGATTGAAATTCAGCTCATGAACTGAATTCTTCTCATTATTCTCAATGAACACTGAAAATCTCCTCATTCATGAAGTGGGCCGGAATTAATAATCCCCGAACGGACGGACGCCCCCCCACAAGTCCGGATGAGGGTCAATGATCAGAGCTAAAGGTGCACACTCAACACACTAAACACATTTAATCTCCACCCCATGGCTCACAAATCCTCAGAAAAGAGCTTCATGGACCTCATGTTAACAGTAGTGTTTGTTTTTAACAACAGGGCGTCCCGTATTTTAAAGAAATCACCAACATTTATAACCTGATGCCTTTTATAGTTAAAATTATATTAAACCTGATTAAACGACAAATTAAAATTAACGTGAGCACAGTTTCATGTCTGTCCACACACACACAGAGTTGGTTTGGGTAGTTTGACAAACTGGGAAAGACAACTGGTCACTGATGACCTCTGGGGTTTCTCCTGGATCATTTTCAGCCCTCTAATTTCATTTCCAGTCTGGCTGGGCTGGAAGCGGACACCTCAGCGTCCGTCCGTCCGTTAGACTGACAGCGGGCGCATCGTGTTTAGAAGCTCAGGACAAAAGATATTGTGATGGAGATTTTTCTCCTCCTTGTAACATTTTTAAAGATCAAACAATGATTTACACAATAAAGAAAAAGCAGAATAATCAGTAATGACCTGAAGTAATTAAAAATCTTGCTTCTACATTTCTACATCGAAGCAAGATATCTTATTCTTACATGAAGCTAACTGTTATTTTTCTGACATAGCTTTGGAGCTAACAGACTATTAACTCCCTGACTAACCAGTGTTAACTGTTTGAAATGTGTGGTGAAGTTCAGAGAATGAGAGCTTTTAAAAGAGATAAACTGTCAAGTTAGTTAGTTTAGCTTTTATCACTAATATGACAAAAAAATTATTATAAAATAATTTTAATTTATCTCATTTATTTTATTACAATTACAGCTAATATACAACTGTAAAACGACTTTTAATGCATCAGCAAAAATAAGTAGGCTAGTTTTGGTTAGTAATACACAAGTTGGGACGTTCTCTCTGAGCCATTTCAACAACTGCGGAGTTCAAACAACTGTACGTGAGCACAGTTATACGTATGTGTCAGCACTTTGCTGACGTCTGGAAGAAGACCCAAGCTGTCACCCTCAGATGAGAGGAAATTGTTTAGGATGTTCAGGAACAACCCAGGAACCACCGAGGCTCAAGCCTGCCCTAAAGCCGTCTCTGTGCCAGAAACCCAACCAGTTTAAATGAACTCTACCAGTTCTGCCAAGAACAGTAGTCAGACATGCAGCCAGAATTATGCCAGAAGTTTGCCGATGGCTACCAAAAGCATCTGGTCAAGGTGCAACTTGCTAAGGGACGTTTAACCAAACATTAGTGGGGGTGTTTGTATTTGAGCCTATATATAACCTTTGACCCTGTGTGGATAAGAGAAAACCCAAAATAAATTCAGATTTATGGATCTAATTCTTGTTTTTTAGCAGCAGTTCAAGGAAATCATAAAGGCCCAAAGTTACCACGACATACATGCCCAGCTGTACTCCTCTAAACAGGACTCTTGTTAAAATCTGCTGATTTCTGTATTGTGTGACTAAATTATTGCACTTAAGGGAAATGAGCAGAGCAGGTCCACCTTAAGATGATCATTTTGTTCAGTATTGTGTCTGAACGGTCGTCACCTAATCGCGCTTCCTGCTAAGCTAGGCCGAACGGCATTTTCCCATCTTTCAGCTGAAATCAGCCTGATGTTTCTCCTTCTGGTTTCCATATTCACCCTGCTTGCTGCTCCCATAATGCTCTACCTGACGTCTACAACGAATCAATCTGTTCAGCGGCGCCGTGCCTGTCCAAAAACTTAACCCAGCCGCCCAGACATCTCTGTCCGCGCCTGCTGCTGCTGTCCTCTGCAGAGCGGCAGCTGCAGGTGAAAACAAAAGAGAAGTGACAACTCGAGTTAACCCGTCGCTGCTCGGTCACTGCCAGCACGCCGTCCTGTCACCTCGCAGAGCGCCGCTCTTCCTCTCGCCGTGATTCCTCTCCCTCCAAAACGTCCAGGAGGGAGAAACCTGCAGCTTTATTGAGTTTTCTTTTGAATAAATAAATATTTAAAGGGAGAGGATGAGGGAGGAGGGTGTTTGACGTCCCACTCTGGCTGCAAATCAGGCCATCAAAGGGGCCAGACAATGTGTGCTCGCTATTAGTATCAATTTACAAATAAACTGCTTTTTTGGTGACTGGATCTCCGATGTCAGATTTTGATAAATGGTTTCAATTTGGCAGCTGCTTTCGAGTGTCAGAGCCCATCTGACGCTCGCCGCCGGCCGCCGCTGCTCGCTGCCTCAGAGAATCTGCCTCAGTTAGCTCCTCGCAGCCGCTGCAGCCAGAATAATCTCTTCATACTAACCAGGACGCCTGATGGCTGCACGGCTGCATGCCGCGCCTCTGTGTGAGCATACAAATGTCGTTCTGTGGGTGAAACCAGCTCCCTGATTTCAATATTCTCGACTTTGTCTTAAAGGAGCATTTCTGCACTTTTAATTCCCTCTTCCTTCCTCACCGCCTGTCTCCAAAAAGCCTGCAGAGTTTAACACACTGTTAAATGTGTTTCCACTTCCATGTAGAAACCATGTATAAACTTTAAATAAAGGCGTAAAAATTGGCTTAGTTTTTCCATTCTGCTGCCATTTTCAGGTCCAAACTCTTCTACAGTTCCCAAAAACAAACAAACAAATGGTGAGAGTTAAAAACAGTTTGAATTCTTCCAGCTAAAGTGGAACGATCACTGTGGTCATTCCCACATAAGATGTAGGCTGTAATTGAGTTAGGAGGCTGCTGGAAGTTAGATAGCGAGTATATTTCTAAAAACTGAAACGTACATCTCTAAAAAAACTAAACAGCAGTGATGTTTGGACGGTTGGTGAAGTCGGGCTAGTTAACACTACACAAACATCACACAGTGGTCAGTTCTGCTCATCTCCAGCTTTCTTGGGACTCTACCAGAGCAGCTTTGCATGATTCAGACCTCAAAATAATCCATCTTTATGTGATACAACCCCTCATGTCTTCTGATTGGCTGTCCCACATAAACAGAAGGTTTGTGTACCTGAGATGATCAGACAAATGGGATATTCCCCCCTCAGTGACATCATACAGATCCAACACTTTAAACATGCGACTGCAGCGTTTCCAGCAGAATAAGACTCGTTTATGTCCACGTCAGATAAACTAAACTGAAAATGTTCAAAAGACCTTTTGATCTTCCTGAAACTGGACAAAGCTGCTTTAAAATTTTAATGGAACAAAAGTTTTGTGTTCATTCTCTTTAATAAAGACACAATCTGATTGTATCTGATGCTTGTATTTCCTGTAATAATGAGGCACATTTGGACCAGTTTGTTGCACAAAATAAAACCAGAATTTGCACGCTTAAAGGAAAACTGAAAATTCATGAAGAGTTTTGACGTCTTTGATGACGTCCATCACAAATCACACAGGAAACTAATCAAACCAAATGTTTCTCTTTTAGTTAAAGGCATTGAGCACGGAGCTGTGATTATACGAGACATTTTAGAAAATGAATTTTAGTTAAACTTTGTAATTCATGAAATGTTTTAGACCTCCTCCACTTTTAGGTCCCAGAGTTAATTTACATAATTCTGATACGTTTTTTTTCCTCCCTGGGCTTCTGAGAAGCCAAACATCGCCAAACCGATCACGCTTGACGACCATCCGCGCCCTCCTCCCCGCCAGTTGAGGGGAAACAAAACGCAGCGAGAGCAGCAGCAGCAGGATTTGCTCCCATAAACAGCTGTTTCCTGTTTGAAGGCTCGGGAACAATCTGCCCCGCTGGCAGCGAGGAGCGCCGCGCCGTGCCAAGAGCGTACAGAGCAGAACCAACAAATCCAATCAGGCGACTCGAGTTCGGCCCTGTGCTGCATTAGAAGCCTTCAGCTCACAGCGCAGGTGGTCTATGGTGTCCACGGAGGGACAAAAAGCCACTTCAGTTTGAAATCAGCCCTTAATGTGGCCCTAAACCCGATTAAAGCGCCCAATTAGTAGCAGCCTTGAATGACAGGTGCATTATGGGTCATACCTGCCAGACTTAAGCCAACCTCCTGGCCTTAAATCTGACCTTTGACCCGCAGCAGCAAGTTAATGAGTTGTCTTTACTGACCTTAGGTAACCTCTCAGGGTCTCCGGGGTGGCGAGGGATGACCTTCTGTAGCCTCTGGAAGCCGTAGTCGATGGTGGGCTCGTTCAAGGCTGCGGCACAAACAGAAACAGACGAGAGGGTTTATTTAACCCTGAGACGCGTCTGACAGGAACTCAGCTGATTGTTGCAGTTCTGCATCTTTCATCTTCTTCATCATCTTTCTTTTATGTCTTTGTGTGGTCATTTTACACTTTTTTGGTACTTCCATTTGTCTCTTTTTCAAATGTAGTTTTATCTTTTGCCATAGTTTCTGTAGTCCTTTTTCTTCTTTTTTGGTATTTTTGTCTCTTTGCATGGTAGTTTTACCTCTCATTGTGGTATTTGACACATTTTAACGTATCTGTGTCACTGCATTGTTCTAGGTTTTTTTGCGTGTTGTAGTTTTATCTTTTTTGTGGGACTTTTACATCTTCCAACTGTGTCTTTGTATCATTCAGGAGTTTTTTATGTGTCCCGATGATAGTTTTACCTCTTTTTCTAGCTGTCGCACCTCTTACTGTACTAATACATTTTCCTACAGAGTCTCTTGCTCTGGTCAGGATGGTCTTGTGCCTTTTTGTTTGTGTTTTGAATCTTCCTGCTTTGCATTATTTGTGTGTCTCTTGTTTTAACAACATATTTCAGCAATTCCTTTGAAGATTTCTGCGATTGTGCTGAAATCGAAAATAAAAACACATCCCCAACTCGTAAGATACAATTTTAATGCAACATTGTCGAACTGTGCTCGTTTTTTGCACACACGTGGAAAAGCCAGGTTTTTCGCGACTTCCTGTCATTTCCTGAAGTTTAAACTCGGCAGGGATCGTTTCACCTCCCTCTCCTCTGATCTCCTGTTGGTTCGTGTTAGCAGTGAGCGCTAACGGAGAGGGCGAGCGAGCGCCGTCAGCTGATCTCGCTCTCTCTTATCTCGGCTGCTGTTTATCAAGTGCGAGACCTCACACTCCACCTCTCCTCCACAGCTAATTCAATCCAGCCTCCCCTCCACCGAGCCCTCTCTCTCTTTTCCTTTCTCCTCCACTCATTCACCTCCACAAACAATCTGCCTTCCTCCTCCACCTCCTCCTCCTCTTCCTCCTCTCTCCATATGCACTGAGCAGAGCTGGAGAAACATCCGGAAATGAGTTCGGGGAGATACTTCTCCATAATCAAGCCCATTAATCATAAAAGGCTGTCAAATTTGACTTTGGGGACAATTTGTCAGCCGATCTTGCCCACTCCGCTTTTGTCACCGTTGGCTCTTGTATTCTGTAAGGATGATTGACACTCCAAATGCCGCTGAGTAGAATAGCTAGTTTGCGCTAATATGCATAACCGCGGCTTTCATGAATAAGAATAAGGCAGCTATACGGCGGCACAGAGGGGTCTCCTTCAAAGGGCCCCGCCGCCGTTTGTCGCCAGCGCTCCAAATAGATGTTATTACCATTATAACAATATTTGTTTTCTTTTCCCGGGAATGGGCGACCGCGAGCTGCTAAATCAAATTTGTCGGAGCCCGTTTCAAGCGGCGGCGGAGGAGAAAAAGGGCTTTCAGGCTGCAACTGGGGTGGGGATGATATCTGAAGGGTGACAGAGTGCTGAGGGACATGGCCCTCGCCGCAGGGGCTGCCATGTTGGATTCCTCGCCTCCCCGCCTCCCTGAGAGGAAGCAGAGAGCAGCGCGGCCTGAATCTATTACCTCGGCCCGCCGCGAATGAAAGAGCGATTCATTGCGGGATCCCAAAGAGACTTTTTGGGGGGATGCGGAGCAGCAGAGGATGAATGGAGATAATGCACCGGGACGACACGAGCAGCAATCAGCGGCGAATCCCAAACTGGATTGCCTCCTGACGCTGCGTACATACATCCCAACTTATAAAACAAGTGAGAGGCACTATGGGAACTGCTGCAATAGAATAAAAAACCCATTTACACTCAGCGGGAGGGGGGGTCTGTGATGGTTAACTCTCCATCTCCATCAGAAGAGGAAGTGTTCTCATCTCTGACCTCCGAGCTGATACGAGATGCTGAGAAATGATACTGATGTGTTTCAATCGAAGGCGACATGTCTGCAGATAAACATCAAAAAAACCCGGAAACTTCCTCAGGGCCAAAAGTTCCTCCAGATCTCTGAGATCCGAGTCCCTGATCTGTGCTAAAAGTCTCGGGAAGAATCCAGAACACGAGCCTCATACCTCTATCCTGGCCCTCTCTCTCCTTAGTTTGGACACATTTTCTCTCTGAGTTGCTGGTTTGAAGATTTTCTGGTTACTTCACTTTAGTTTTGCCTTGTTATTCGTCTTGTTATGTGTTGGGATGACTTTAATGTGGCATTTTTCACAAGCACTTGACAAACTTTTATTACTCAATGACAAAAATAAAATACAAAATGTTTGGAAAACAAAATATTGTTTTAGGAACAAGTACATGATTGAGAAGCCTAGTTTTATCTGTCAACCTCCTGCCCATGGGCTCATCGCCAAGCGTGTGGACGTTATCACTGTGATGTCATCCAACATCAGCAGCTTTCCTGCCACCATAATGTTTCTTCAGTGCAACTAGTGACACTAATGCTAACAAGCTGCATCCACAGACACAAATACCTGAGTGCTCAGCGACAGCCAGATGTCTTGGACGGTCTGTTAGTACAGTGACCTCACAGCAGCCCTCAATTGGTCAGATGAGGTCATTAAAAATGATCCAAAAGGCTCCAACAGCACAAACACGGCCCAGAGGTCCAGTTCAGTTAGCTGAGGTGAAGCCTAGCAGCTACAGCCACATGTGTCACCATCCACCTGTCAGTCAAAGAGGCCACACCCCTAACAATACAAACTTTGAGCCTGAATATAATTTAAACAGGTGAAATGTTATAAATGGGGACATTAGAAATTCTGCTGGCTGTAAACGTGTTTACATGGGAGTCTATGAGGACTGACTCCTGGAGCCTCCGGTGGACGTCAGAGCAACTGCAATTTGGTTGAACCTTGGTTCACACTTAAACTCTTGGACGCCAACATTCAGCCACAGACAGATGTGGTTTATTTCCGAAGTTTAAAACAGACGAGAAGTTTTATTCTGAAAGGTCTAAAGGAGCTGCTCTGGTTTGTAGAATCCACACCGCTGTGGACTCATCAGAGCCCACAGTGGTGTGGGCTCTGATGAGTACACTGAGTGTCTCGATAAGTCGAGTGGGTTTGATAAAACATCTGGATTCAGACACCTCTCTCCAGAGATGTGACAGCGCTCTGAGGTCGCGATCGTTGCTGGAGGTGGAGACGACCACAGACGGAGAATGAAACAAAGACAGAAGTTTTAATGAACCTCTGATGGGGATCGACCCCCCTACAGACATTAAGCCCATTACTTTGCCTTATTAAAATCTCGCTGCACTCTGACCCCAGCGCCCCATTGGCTGCCTGCAGGGCCCCATGCTCCTCCCAGCCAATCGATAAAGACCGCCTCCTTCCAAAGGAGCCGGAGTAATTGGAGAATGGCGGCTGGCAGCGCGAACCCTGACCCCTCCCTCCCCCACCCTCCCCCCACCCCACGCATTACACCGCCCATATGAAGACAGATTGCCTGATTTAGTGTAAACATATGCTGCAATTCTAGGCATCAGTGCCACTTTCTCCATCGTAATTTGTATTGATTTTTCTCTGCTCCTCTTTGTTCAGCGCGAGGAGGCCGCGGCCGTCGCTTTCTCCTGCCGTCTGATGCTTTTTATAAATCAGAAAAGGAGCAGAGGAAGATAATTCAGAGGTGAGAGGAGGGCGGGAGAGACAGAGGCAAGCGAGAGGAGGGGATTTTTTATATATTTCATCAAGTATTTATCACTCTCTCCCTCTCTCTCTCTCTCTCTTTGGGTTCTTCTCTCTGCCCTCGCTGTGAAGGTGATCAAACGGTCGGCCGGCGTCCTGCTGAGCGGCACGCTCCGTTATTAGACCGCTAAGTGACTGAGGAGAGGAAGAGCAGAGAAGAAGGGGGAGGCGGATCACATTTGAAACTAATTTCTTCACGGCAGATCTGGAGCGGTGGAGAGGAGGAGGATATTTTACACACTTACAGGAAAGACGTTCACTTCCTGCTCAAACACCCAGCAACTCCTGCTCGATTAACAATGTCTGAACAATCAAGACAGAAGCTTTAAAAAAAAAAAAAGAGTCAAATAAAAGCAGGAGACACATAAAATTTACAGAAGGTGATAAAAAGTAACAGGATGAGAAAGAAGGCTTTAAAACAGAGCGAAATGCTGCAGGATGAAAGTGAGGATGTAAAATGTATCCATGCTGGACCTCCGTGGGTCTGAGGGCTCAGGCTTTTTAAAGTGACCACTAGTGCTTCATGAGACGGCTAAAAACTATACTGAGACACACACAGTCCCAGAAAAACATTACAAAACAAAGAGGAAATGCAAAAAATAGCAAAATAAGCAAAAAGAAAAAGAGCAGAAAGCAGAGGTCAGACTTAAAATTCTGGAAATGAGTCTGAAAACGTTCAATCACTGCATCCCTAATTACCCAGCTTTTATTGTGAAAGGGTGCAGCCACACTGAAGAGTGCATGAATCAAACGCGCTTGTTTTAAAGCTGAAGCCGCAGATCTGGATTCTTGTCTCGATGCTTCTCCTGCTGTCAAACTGACCACCAGGTGCTTCTCACCTGTCCGGCTTCGCCCTGACAGCGAGCTGAGGGGGAATCTTCCTCTTCCTCTCCTCGCTCTGGGATCATTCGCTGCTTCTGGCTGCAGATGGCGGCTGATCACAGATCAGAGGATCAGAGCTCCAGGAGGGAGGACGGCGGATTACTGGAACATCTCAGCAGGCTCATTACCCCGCTCGCTTCGGCTCCCACAATCCAGCAGGGCGCCGTGCTTCAGAGGAGAGCCCGCCTCTGTTTACATCCTCCTCCTCCTCCTCACTACTGTTTACATTTATCTTTCATTTGCTGCTCCTCGCCCTGAATCTGCTTTTCCACGCCGCTGGTTTGTACATATTTACCAGCCGGAGATGAAATCCGCACTTTAGGGTCTCTGCTCACCTTTACCGTTTTTGTTTTGGTGTTCACGGCCTCGTCGCAGGCGCTCTCGTGTCCCCGATGAGCCGGCAGACTTCAGTGCTGCGTGGTTTCCTCCTGTATTACTCTCATCATTTCAAATAGGCGCCGCTCATCCGTCCCGCAGTAACGTGTGCTGCAATTTCCCATCTCCCCCGGCCGCATGATTGATGCAGGTCAGTGCAGCGTTTGGCCTCATGGCCCGCCGATCGCAACTGCTGATGATTCCTCGCCTCCTTCAGTGTGTGTGTGTGTGACAGATGCACGACATGCCGAGCCTTAAGTGGACGCGCTGATTTGTTTTTCTGCTTGTCAAGTGGCCAACCGGCGTCAGCTGGGGCGGGGGGGCATGCTGACAGGCTGCCATAACGCCCCGAATGCATCTTTTCAGCGGATTATTGATCTGCTCTGACTTCCAATTCATCACTCAGTCATCGCAGAGAGCAGGGGCGACGCGGCAGGTCTGCAAATGACAGCGAGCGTAAAGTTTCCTCTGCAGCTTGTTTGTTTTACATGGATGTGTTTTACATGGACGCTGGTGTGACGAGGAGGGCGGTCCTGTGAGGACATGTCTGCACGTGTTTAAGTAAAACAAGCAGAAAATGGAAACGGAGATAAAAAATGAGCAAAAACAGATCAAACGTATGAACTGAGTCTATCTGCACTTCTACGACTACTTTCAGTGGCCGATGATTCCGTGTTGCAGAGGATTTGGGCGTCAGCGTTGGTTTGATGTTGAAATGTTTTTCTTTCATTCTTTACGCAATGAAGACGCGATCTTCTGATGAAGATCAGAGTCGGCCCTCCCGAACCCGCCAGGTGTCTTCAGGTATCTCCAGGTACCGTCGTCTCGTCTCTGTAACCCACATGAGCGCCCACTCCCTTCTGCTTCCTCCTCTGAGAGCCGTCACTGACGCAACAGCCCCTGTGATTAGAGCGAACATCCGCCCCGACGCCGCGTGTTAATCAGCGAATAATTACCTCGCCATGATTAGAGCCGGCCGAGCAGAGTGCCTCAAAGAAATAGGCCCCCCACCTGAGAAGTTATTATTTTCTGGAGTGGCGGCCGAAAATGCCCCCGCAGAAACGGCTAATTACCCGACATTAGTTCCACAAGTCCCCGTTCCCAAAGTGGAGCTCTTTGATATATGAAATGTGGTGCGTCTCTGCTGAGAGTCGAGGAATTCCCGCGGCGGAGAGCACACTTCTGCCGTCTATTAAAAGACGACACGAGAGGCGAGATCAAAGGCGGGGACGCGACAGCGCTCGTGTTGTTTCATTGCTGCCGTGTGATCGCCACTAAGTGACTGAGACGCGCCTCCTGACGCATCACATCCCGACTCTGTAACACAAACTCGCTGATCACTTTATTAGGAACACCCAAACCATAAATTCTGCCTTCATGAAGCGTCTTAAGTTTAAACATCCGGCCGAGGTAAAGCAGGACGACGGGTTTCCTCTGGTGTTTTGTAGTAGTGAAGAATAAAACCATATAAAAAACTCTGTTTATATTTACATCACTAAAAGATGAAAGATCGTTTTAACCCTGTGAGATATTATAAATCACCCAGCAGCCACGATCCTGACCCTAACCCTGCGTTTTAGCTGTTTGTCTTTAAAAGTTGTTTGGTTCCCTGATTGGGAAAACTTTGGAGAACAATTTAAAAAATAAACATTCTGATGGTTCA
The DNA here is from genome assembly GCF_001858045.2 of Oreochromis niloticus. NCBI lineage: Eukaryota > Metazoa > Chordata > Actinopteri > Cichliformes > Cichlidae > Oreochromis > Oreochromis niloticus. The sequence goes on along the minus strand of NC_031966.2, from coordinate 9,140,605 downwards.
GGTTCAGGTTCTCGTCCTTGCAGGTGAAGACTTCGACCGTACGCGGTTATTTTTACAGAAAACAGAATTTATCCGAGATGAAGAAAGTGCTGAACTTCACTGAATGAAGCCTCGACAGTTGGTGCTGTTCAAACGTGCCGAGGATGCACCGCGTGACCACGCAGGCGTCGAGTCCTCAGCACAGAAAACAAGACACGGGGAAAGAACGCGAAGAGAATAAATTTTGTCGACCGGAACCCAAACTGTATCATAAATAATCTGTAGTTTTGGAGTTTAACTACTTAGATATTGATAAAAACTTGCCTGCATGCACCCTGAGTTAAATAGACTTATTTGTTAAATGTGTATTTTTCCTGACTGTGAAGCACCTGTAATGGTGTGTTTTTCTTCTCCTGTGGGGAGCGTAAAGTGCTTTTAATAATCCTGAGAGGACCTGCAGACAAAGGGCTGAAAAACCTTCACAGTGAATAATCTGCTGAACATCTGTCCAACATCAGGCCGCGAGCGGGCGGCGCTCTTCATCTTAAAGATGTGAATCAGATAATCAAGTTTCTATTAATGAGACTGTACATCACACACACACACACGCCGGTCAGTTAATTCGTGTTACAGTAACTTTTGTCACCTCATACACTCTGTGAGGGCGCGGCGTTGGCGGCGGCCGGGGCCGGAGGTGCCTGTCAATCACTGTTTAAAGTTCATGAAATTTCTATGAGCATCGATTGCAGCAGAGGCGGGTGTAGGAGGTGGAGGAGGGTGTTAATGACTCCACTGACTGATGCAAGCGCCTCACTTTTAATCCGCCTCCTCGCCTCGCCCTCTGTGCTGCGAACAAGTCTGACGCTTGTGAAGAAGAAATAACGCCGCCGCAGGTCTGACTGTGCTTAAATCACAGGTAACATCTGAAGCACGTCTTCTTAAACATCTGCTGGAGTTATTCGGGGCGACGCACAGATGTGAGCTTTCAACACAAAATAAAGATGATGTTTAATCAAGATTTAGACGTCACTAAAACAAAAACACACGAACTGTAAGTTTTTAAATAATCAATCTACAGCTGAGTCACAAACCTGAACAGCCAATCACGTCTGGCATTCACTCTGAACGAGCTTCACTGGGGCACTTAGAGCAACACGTTCTTTTACCCAAGAATTTGCTCCTCATGCCGCGCGCTAATGGCTTCGACCAGCCAAAATCTTAATTTTAATTCACTGAAATTTCCTTAATAGATCAACAAACGACCAACAGTCATCTCAAAGTGCCTTATATTATAAGGTAAAGACCCTGGAGAGACAACTGAAGAGAGAGTCCAAGACCCCCTGTGAGCAGCACTTGGCGATGGTGGGAAGGAAGAACTCCCATAAAACAGGAAGAGACTTCTAACAGAACCAGGATCAGGGAGGGGCAGTGATCTGCGCTTTCTGCCAGGTGTTTGTGTCAGAGTTATTCTAAAACTGACTCCAGGATTAAACGCTGGTCTGAGCTGTAGTAAAGCAGCTGCAGGCTCGTTAGCGGTGTTGTTCCTGGAAAGAGCAAATCCTGAACTTACAGCCAAACTGTGGCCTCATGATTAGTACGTCTGGTCCTTAATCTGTTCAACTTAACATGAAACAAACCCACAAACTACAAAATTAAAGCGCACTGAATCCCTCTTCCTGTAAACCAGCATTTTGTCTTTGGGAATTATTGCTGTCGGGGCCAGAGAGGGTTAAATATAATAATAAGACGAGGCTGAAGTGACGTTTCGGTGGTTCAGACGGAGGTTTTTCGGGCTGAATTATGAGTTCTGTCCTCGCTGCGAGTGCTGCCATAAACGGCGTTTGCATCGTCTTCTCTTTGTTTCCGTCAGCCGCTGTAAGCCGATCCCGAGCAGGCTACAGATAATTGCCTCCATGTGTTACTGCGACAGTAATTAAACAATAAAAATTCAGAAGTCAATTAGCGAACGGTGCCTCAGACGTGTCGACAGGAGAAGGGGGAACAGCGAAAACAGAGGGAGCGCCTCCTCCTCCTCTCCTCCAGCTGAGGTCGGAGGTGTAACGCCGGCCTCTCGGTTACACGTTTGCAGACCTTCAGCGAACCCTCTGGAACAATCTGCTAATGTTTTCCATGTGTGCCGAGGAGGAGGAGGAGGAAGAGCAGAACTTACAAAGTGCTTCATTGTACTTTGAGAAAGGAGCTCAGAGTGAGGAAGTTGCGTTTGAGTTCAGACTTACTATTAATGAACCAGGTCTGCATCACACGAGGGCATACGGGCTCACTGATTGGTCCGTTCTAGTGATGTCATCCCAAATGATCAGGTGGTTAAATTAAGCTCAGTTTGGGAAACGCTGCAGCTCCTTCGTTTATTTAATGAACGCAGCAACATAAACAACGTCAAACATCTTCAAGATCATCATGTTTAGACCTGGAATAGTCAGACCTGTAAAACACCGTTTACACTTGGAGTATCACTCAGGCTGCCTGTGTAGGCTTGACCTCTGACCTCTGACTTTTCCATGAAGAGGAGAAGTAATATGGAGAACAAACAGGATAAACTGAGATTCATCATCCATCACTGAGCACTGGAAGATTGTGAGGAGGGCGGCACTAAATCAGCAGAAGTTTGACCTTTGCATCCACAGGAAAACACTGAATCCTTTAATTATTCCAGTAAAACAATTATCCAAGTAAGTGGAGTGGATTTTTTTTGCAGAGCTGCTTAATCTCAGGGCCGGTCCCAGAGGGATCCCAACGCCCACACCGGAAAACCACCAACAAAAACAACACGGAGCGGAGAGGGGACGGATGGAGGGTGCATCCCAGTAACTTAAAAACCACCACCGTGAGGATTACAGCGTAACATCAGTGCAGTAGGTTTGCCTGCAGGAGACAAGGGACCGACTACCTCTGAGGTATTTTGTTCTGAAGCAGCATTTAAAACCAGAGCTGAGAGCTACATTTACTGCAGCGCTCCAGCTCGGAGGTGGAAACAAGAAACTTCACCTCAGAAACGGATCTGAAATCATTAAAAGTCCCAAAGTGCAGAGACACAAAACCACCCGTTCTCTAAGGGAGAGAAAAACTACAAAACGCCATTTTAAAAAAACCCAAAACTATGTGCTTGCAGTCGCCGCTGCAAGTCCGGCTGTGCTTAAATCTCAGGTAACATCTGAATGAGGAAGACAAAAAGTTTGAAACTGCAGGAAACATCATAAAAATCCAGAAAGATTAATTTTCTATGAATCAGAAAGTGCAGAACAAACCCAGGGGACTCCAGAAAAAACAACCTCATTAAACATGGAAAAAAACCAGAATATCAGATCAGGAATATCATCCAGACCAGACCTGGAATATCAAAGATGATCTGAAGCTGGAATAACAGGTTTGGAATATCTGTTCTGGAACTGGCGGCTGAAAAATTCAGACCTGGATTTGAGTTTTTCTCAACTAAGTTTGTCGTTACGTCGAATAACACACAGTGAGTTTTAAGCAGAAAGTTCTACCAGTCTGTGTGGAAGTAAGTCTGACCTCTGACCTTCAGTTTTCCACAGAGGGGGCTGAAGAGAACAGGGATGAGCTGCTGCAGAAGCATAAACACTACAAACCTGTAGAACTAGAATATTAAAAAATAAAACCCAGAAAAATGGAGAAGACTAAAAATGCAGTATAAATAACAATTACTGTTTAAATCATGGAAATATTCACGCGTATATATAAACATCCAGAGCCCAGCACATTACCCATGAAACCCACAGACACGGATTTCTGCACCACAGCAGCAGAAATAACAAGAAAAAAGAACCAGTATGAAATAATTTGGCTCATTAGAGTTAAATCTCTACAAGAAAGAACAAAACCAGAAATCTGAGTAAGTAAAATGTTCCACAGGGTGAAGCAGAGAAAACAGCCAATAAAGAATAAACACAAGCTCAGTAAAACACAAACAGCTCCATAAAAGTAGAACAGAACAGCTGAGAGAGGATGTGCTCAGTTTGGAGAAGCTGCCGTAATAATGCGGACACTGAGTGCTTCGATGCAATGCTGACATGTCCACATACTTTTGGAGTGTACACAGCTGAGCAGCTGCAGCTCCCAGCAGGCCTCAGTGAGGCGTACAGAAGGGGGGGGGGGTCAGGCATGTTGAGGCCTGCCTGATGATGATGTTGATGATGATGATACTGGTGCTGGGTGTCCTCCAGTTAACGCCTCCAGTTTGGCTCCAGTTTGTGGCCTCCCTGCTCACACTGGGCACAGACTTTTGTTCCTGGAGGAGGAACTACATCAATAATCTGCTGCAAACATGATCTCCATATCAGGAATCAATATTTTTCCTTCTGTCTGGTTTTTTAAACCCGGGATCACATCTTTCTCCTCTTACTCCTCTTCCTCCTCCACCCGTCCTCCTCTCCCTCCTTGTCCTCCCTCCTGGATCTGACTTCATCAACTTAGTTTGCAACACCTCCCTCCTCTTTTCTCTCTTCTCCCCCTTCATCTGACTTCATCATCTCAGTTTCTCTCTCCCTGTCTTCCTCCTCCTCCTCCACCCTTCTCTCTCTCCAGGGCTGCAGATCCCCAGGTGCAGCTGCAGGAGGAGGGGGAGGAGGGAGGCGCAGTTGGGATGGAGGGGTTGAAATTAATGAGGGGAGCCTGGAGGTATTGACTTTCCTGGGAAAACACAGCTCTCTAAAAATCAGTGGCCGAGTGCCGCAATAACTCAGCACCCATCGATCCCACAGCTCCGCTCCCCTCCCGCGCCTCCCCCGCGCCTCCCCCCGCAGGCTGCATTGATCCGTGCATTACAAGCACCGAGGAGGTGTGGACCCGGCAGCACCAGCGACTCAACACCCACAGCCGAGTGGAGGGAGATACCAGGAACACCAGAAACCACAGGCCTGCAGAAAAATTACACAGTACTGCAGGAGTACTACAGGAGTAATTCAGCTACACTGTAGGACTACTACAGTAGTACTACAGTAGTACTACAGCTACACTGCAGGATACAGAACCAGCAGGTATACTACACAGTACTAGAGAAGTGCTCATTAGAATCACAGAATACTACAAAAATACAGTGTACACAGTAAATACTACACAAAATACTACAGATACTGTGAACCTGGAAAAGCTGCAGATCCAATAAAACTACAAAAACACTAAACTGCAAAAGTAAAAGAAGTGAAAAAAACCCTACTAAGAACCAGTTCTTAAAGAAAATACTACAAAAACAAAACTACAAAAACCCCAGAAGTATCAGAAAACCAGTTTACATTAAAAGAGTTTAAAGTAAAAATGGATTTATCATCTAAACTAAATGCAAATAAAATAAATAAATAAACATTAAATGTGGCACAATGAGCCAGGTGATCTGTGTATCTCAGTGGTAATCTGCTTGGAGTGCAGATGATTAGCAAGGAAGACGAGGAGGAGGAGGAACCTCTTCAGCTCTCAGGCTTTTTGTCATTCCGCTCAGCTTTCTTGCCTTTGGCCAGTTTTTCCGAGCGAAGCCGCGGGATCAAATCCTGAAGCCGCTCAAAGCTGCAGAGAGGAAGGGAGACGGGAAATCTGGGAAACACTCGGATCCCACTGCTCGTCACTCTACCTTCGGCTGAGAGGCAGCAGGAGAGGCAGAGCAGCCGGGGGAGGAAACAAGGGAATACTAACGGGAATGTTCACAGAAGAGCTGCTCTCTGATTGGCTGGCTGAGACCCATCTCCCCGTTTAGGGTGTATAAATGTGCAGGTACGCACACTGAACTTCAACCTAACCACTGGAGAGAATCCTGAAAACCCCAACAACTTCCTCAAGGACACCTCCAACCTATTTAAAAACCCTGGAACTTGCTCAAGGGACCTTTACAACTTCCTCAAGGACCACCAACTAAATAATTAAGAAGTTCTTTAATAACCCCTGGAATCTCATTAAATAGTCTTGGCCTGCTTGAGGAACACTGGAAACTCCTCAAGGTCCCTTCAACCACCTTAATAAGAATTAGGAGCACTGGAACTTCTCCAAGGGCCGCTGAAATCAGCTTAAGACTGCTTACTGATACCTACGACCTCCTTCTAAAATCCAGATCCTTCAAGTCCCTTTAACCTCCTTAAAGACCACCACCTGACCACTGAAACCTGACCATGGTGTCCTGGAGCATCTCCAACCGCTGGAACAGTCTTCAGACTCTGTACAGGATGCCTAAAATCTTTTTAAACCCCATTTGTACGCTCTCGAGGAAAATCCTCAAGAATACAGAAGACTGATCAAGAACTCCAACTTCCTTAAGGATACCAACTTCCTAAAGAATCAATAAAAACCTGTGTTAAAGCCTTTAACACAACCAGACGAAATCCTGGAACCTATCTAAGATGCCTACAACTTCCTTAAGAAGGCTAGATCTGCTCAGAAACCACTGGAAACTCATCTAAGTTCACTTCACCCGTTTGAACCCGAGAAAACTGACTCAAAGACACCTGAGACTTCGCTGCAACCTCCTGCAGACCCCAAAGGTCCTTGAAAAGGCTCCAGGTATTCTTATGAAAACAGTAGGAGCCTTGAAGGGTTTCCAGGGGGTTTTGAAGGGCTTTTGTTGTGTGGGCTCATAAAGGAAATGACATCAGCAGGCTGTTTTCTCTTCATTTACCTGGCGCTCGCCTGCTCGGTATCTAAAACTCGGCTCAATTTACATTCATGAACACAACACGCTGTTGGCACACTGAGCGCGCTCTGAAGCGCACAGCGACGCCTGCTCCTGCGTCTCTGAACGTGTCATGTGTAAATCAGATGAAGCGGCGACGTGCGTGCACAATGCGGCCGTCTCCCTGGCACGAGTAGCGGCGGATAGGAGAAACTGAGCGGCGTTATGATGCGGCCACCTGTCGGGTTCAGCCTCGTGATGCCTTTGGGGACGCTCAGTTTTGTTGTGCGCCCATCAATCAAGCTGGAGTCAGATGTTCCCGTTTCTTGGTTGGGATTGTGGAGCAGACCAGAGTTTTTACAGACCGCTGTGCGTTTTTTCACTGGCAGCAGAACGACTCGTTCAGCTCATTAAACCACATCCTCACCAGCCAATGCATGCGAACGCTGCATGACAGTGAAGCAGTATCTGATTCTCAGGCCGATGAACGTCATTCCCAGTGATCAATCATTTTTTCCATAAAATACATGCTATATACATCCCAATACCTAATTTAATGTCTTCACATTTCAATTACAGCTCAACCAAACTCCAAAAACCCAGAAAAAATCTAATTATGACATGGAAGAAGAGAAAAGCAGGAAATATGCACATAATGCATAAATGCCTTCAGCCTTTTTATATACTTTGCTGTTGTTTTTCAGGTCACTCTGGGGACTTTTTTAAACTCTTCAGCTCATCTGATTATGTAAAACACTTGAAGCTGATGTAAGAAAAGCTGGTGTGGCTGTTCTGTGAGCTCCTTCAGGCCTCCTCCAGCGTGTTTCTGAGGTGGAGAACATCCTCTAATGGACTCTGAGATAACAACAGGCTCTATTCACAGCACACCTCCACATAAAAGCAACGTGCCGCTCTTGTCAGTCGTATCTGTAAATGGGATCGCAGATTAGCATTGCAAAAGGAGGCGGCGGCCAGAGCGTCCATTGTGAGCGTGGCCCTGCCGTCGGAGGAGGCGGCGCCCCCAACAAAGACGAGGGCGAGAGGAAGGAGGCGGCGATAAACTGGTGTTAAACAGAAAACTCCAACACGCTCGCCTCTTTCACAACCCGACGCAATGACATTTACTTATCGGGCTAAACAGCCTTCGAGCTGACCTTTCTGCTGCTTTGAATGACATCTGGATATTCTGACGGAATAATCGGCGACAGTGGAAGCACTGATCTGAGAGTCAGATATCGAGTCTTCAGACGTTTGACTGCTGACGGCTGACAAAGAGGCTGAAGGGCGCGCTGAGGAGGAGCAGAGCAGGGAGTCGTTCGGGGAAAATGTTTACCTCGCTGTCAGGACGTGGAAAAGTGTTTACAGTGACTCCTCCACGGTGAGGATCACCCCTCGAGTCTCAAGATCTGAAACCTTAAATCGCAGGTATTAACCAGTATAAACCAGCATAAACCAGTAGAACTGAGAAGGAAAGTTCGTTCACACTGAAATATGAGCGACGAGCCCAAACTCTGTAGATGTTATATAGACGTTTTATTTTGGGTGAAAGCCCCACTTGGTTTCAGCTTCATCACATGACGATCTAGACCTCAGTAATGGATGGATTTATTCTCCTTTTACGGATTTAATGGCGGTGAATTTGAACTGACGGTACTTTACTATCAGTATCAAACCTTTGGATAACGATTTAAAACCTCTCTGAGAACTTTCGTGTTTAGAAAACTTCCCTTGATGACGGGGTTTGGTTTGAAGGCTTACCGGTGTACACAAAGCGTCCCGGAGCTCCTTTGCAGAACTGTTTGGACTTGTAGGACAGCGTGACCTCCACGACCCCTGGGATGTGGCGAGGGGGGGTCTGGACCCGGATGGCGTGAGGGGTGATCAGCTGGGTTACGAGAGACACAAAAACAGGACAAAATGTTCAAGCTGCGGTCTTTAAACCAGCCTGGCATCATGAGAAAAACTTTAAAATAATCAGGACGACTTTGAAACTCACGAAACAAAAAAACTGTCATCTTCTTCTAAACCTGAGCAGTTTCCAAATATAAAACAATAACACAAGTTTAAAAACCCAAAGAAGGCGGTAACAAGTCGTTAAAAGATCGATAAACATGTTTATTTGTCCCTGTTGGGAAAGTCAGCGGACATTCGTATACGCACATGAAAACAATCACGACATAAATCACACCATAAACAGAGACCTTCACCCTCCTCACATCTTAGGGACGATTAAGTGAGCCACCTGAACCTGCTCGAGTTCAAACGTTTGATGGCTCGAGGCGTAAAAGACAGTCTGGACCCGTTTTTTGTGAGTAAGGGGGACGGTAACCCTGTGCACATGGTTTAGTTTAGTGACTCCACACGTGGTCTCCGTCGGTGCTCTGTAAGCTTGACGGTGCAAGCTCGGAAAGTAAGACACGACAGTAAATGTCATCACAGCAAACACAGGAAGTTAGTGGGTGGTTAGTGCGTTTATAGAGTAACGTTTTATTTTTAGCAAACTTTAAAGAAATCTTAAAAGCGCTGCAAATTTGTGATTATCTCGCTGAGCTAAACAAGTCCAAGCTTTTATTTCCCACAGAGAATATTTTCTACAATAAACAGAAACTCTGGAAAAATCCCACCAGCTTTTTTTTCAGAGGGAAGGGGGTGATGTTAAGCTTCAGGCAAAAAGAAAAGGACTCTAATGAAGGCCTTTAACTTTTGAGGGATACTCAGATGTTTTCTCACTGACCTGCAAAGTAAATTTTCCCGTTTTTTAACCAAATCTCAGTCAAAGATGTGTCTTCAGCAGGTTTTTGCTGGGTTGGAATTTTGCAACACATGACGTGAAAATCTCCAAACAAGCTAATTTTCTGAGCCTCACATGTTGGAGAGTTTTTACTCAAACTACAGTAAAAATGATGGTTTTACATGTTTTTAATTTGCCCTCAGTCTGCGTCTGTAAATCCATCTCTGCATCTCAAACTTCTGCTTTTCTTCTTTGGAGCTTCGGCATCACGAACTTTGATCACACCCATCAGTTCTATCATCCGTATCGCCCTCAGATTTCTCCGCCTCTTCTACACGATAAATATTGAGTTTTACAAACAGCAGCTGATGTCTGGAACGATAACCGAGGAGCGGAACGAGAGCAGCCGATTCTTCTTCCTGTTAAAACTTTCTGAGTAAGAACGCGCCGACCGCCTGACTGGGATCTGGGTCAGCATGCAGTCTGTGTTCAGAGGGATGCTGGGCTTTGGAGTCCGTCTGCTTGCTGCCACACGACGCTGATCAAAGTCAGGAGCTCCGTCGGCGTGTGGAGGTGCATCTTCCCTCCTTCCCCGCCAGGTGTTCTGCTCTTCTGGACTCGCTTCAATATTTCATGGTGCACCGTATGCGCAGCTCCTCCTGCAGCTCAGCTCGCACTGAATCTGCATATTTTTGGGGACACGCAGACCTGCTGCAGACACAGACGCAGGTGTTTCTACGATACGAGCGTGTGTGTGTGTCTGTGCGTGTGTGAAAGATGAAGATGGAGAACATGATGTACGGTTTGTGCAGCTGTTCTCGGAGCGCAGGTTCTGTGCCAGAGTTATTTCTTCACTGCGATCAGCCTAAAAAAATGTCAGCGTGCCAAACACGGGGCCTTGAACAACCCGTTAAACCATTTAACGTGTGATATCTGAATAAGAGTCGTCTCACCTCGCTCCAGACCAGCATCGTGCCAAAGACGACCTGCAGGCCGTCGAAGAAGTTGTCCCCGATGAGGATGACGGTGGCGCCGCCGGTCGTCCAGCCTTCGCTCGGACTGATGGCTTTGATGCAGGGAGTGGCTGCTTCGGAAACATACAAACACATGACAGCAGCATGAGTGACAGTTGGGGTCGCACAGAGGTCAAGTAACAGACGACAGATCGTTTTAGAGAGCTCATTCAGCTAATGGGCCCATCAGCACCAGCTCCACACTTCTAGTCGGCGTTCGTCCCAGACGCCACGTTCAACCAAAGCAATCACAGCCTCACCTGACAACCTCAAGCCAACCGGTCACCAACCGGTCTGGGAATGTACTCGTGACCGGAGGTTTCCAGGGCTGGAGGTCTGCAGGCCTTTGTGACATAATTCATCTAAAACCTGTTACATTTTATCTGCCAGCTTAAACACTTTGGTTCAGACGTCCATCAAACTGTGTGAGTGTGTGTTCTTCCTGGAGAAATGCCCTTTGAAACGCGCTGCTTCCTGAAAATCAGGTCAGAATTCATCCTGCATCACATGCAGACCGACGTGAGATTCATACTTTCCGCGAGCAGGAAGAGAACGACGAGTCTGATGTAATATTTTCATCGTTGTTTAGATGTTTCATCTGGGGAAGGTAATGAAAAAGGCAACAAATCTTTAACAACCTTAAAGCTGTGACACTTCTTACACCCACAGAGAGCTTTCAGTCAGATTCAGTCTGTCACTCCCCCTCTAATACAAAATGCAAAATGATTGGTTTTTCCAACGCCACAGAGATCAATAAGGTTCTCCACATAAACAGTGTCTCCGTAATGACTAGACTGGTGTCCGGACTCGAGTCGAGTCGAGTCAGACAGGCGGACGGACGCAAAGCAAGCCGAGGCTCCGCAGCTTTACAACCTTTTCCCGGACCGAGAGCTGTTTTATTGGGAGGACGATCTGATATTCCAGTCAGAGCATGAACGAGTCTCTCATTGTTTATTATGTGATCTCATCTATAAAGCTGCATTCAAAGACTCGATTAAACATCCCAGTTACAATTTTCTCCATTATTATCAGCGCGGTAATGACTTTCTGCCAGCAGTTACTGGCAGTGTGAGCTCACTGAGAAAGCTCTGAGTGATTTAGATAAATCTCTTATTTTACATTTTATTTATACATCTGCATGAAGGCCCGACGCGAGCAGAGACATCCAGATTCTGCCGTCTTTACTGAAAAGTGATAAATAAATCAACCTGTGGACAAATTCGACATAAAACCAGCTTAAGGTGCCTCCAGATCTGACAGAGAAGCACAGAAACCACCTTAAAGGACGAACACGTCAGGCATCTGTAATGGCTAAAATGCTAAAAACCCTGTTGGCAGGTTTAACACCACGTAACACCACGTGTGGCGTATCTGACGTGTATGTCATCACTGTGAGGTTTTTTTTAACCCTACATCTTGCTAAATGCTTTACTATGTTTACAACAATCAAATTGTGACAAATAAACTGCACAAGAATGTCGAATGTAGCAAAAATTAAACAAATTTAAAATCATGTAAGTAAACGCATATTTTTTGTTTTTTTTTGTCAGAAGGCTGAATAAACATTCAGTTTACACTCAGGCTTTAAAGGGTAATAACATCATTATTTACAAATTCACCCAATGCTAAAAGATTTGATTTGATTTTAAGATGTTTTTAAAGAACCTACAGTGGAGGGACTCCAGAGACAAAGCCTTCGGTTTCCATCCGTTAAATACTGATTATCAGTCTGGATTATTGGCTTTGAGTAATCCAGGTTGGAAACAAACGTGTCTTTCTTAAAACAGACCAGCGCCTCCCTAAATCAGGAGGAAATGTTTCGGCTTCATCTCCAGTTTCCAGGCAAATCTCTGGATGTGTCAAGTTTCTAAGCAGGAAGCTGAAAGACTGAACTGATATTTAAGGACGCTGCTGTGGGGACCACACTTCAGGATGCTTGTTGCCCTTCTAAGGCTGCAGCACTAACTTCTTCCAGATGAAAAGACTCGGCTCGGCCTCCCCAGCCCCTGAAGCCGCTGCAGAGGGCCGCGGCTGTTTGCCGCTCCGAGGACTCGATTGTCACCTCCTTATTAATTTCCCCCTTTTGTCACAGCAGTAAACAAACAGTCCAGCGGGTGTGAAGGGGGGGTTGTGCTGGAAGGGGAACGACGGGGGGTTCAAATCAAATGAACAGAACACAAAGACGAGGAGCAGGCGGTGGAAAGTTTTATCGAGGAGATGGGAGGCTGAGAGCTGGTGACAAAGGCGGGAGCAGATGTTGGGGCTTTTATCGTCTCTGAAAACATCCCAGGCTGGATGAGATGAAAGGCCTCGAGCTTCCCTCCGTGGGCTGAGATACAGGACCGGCTGGTAAACAACGATCCCCTTTTGGCCCCTGCAGGACGCCGTACAGTACACGCAGCATCCTCAGTGCAAAACACTTGTGCTCATGAATGTTTGACTGCTGATTTGATAAACTTTCCTAAATATCCCGAGGCACTTTCACAGGTGAGAAACACGAGGATCCCAGCCTGCTGAAGGCGCTGACAGATTAGTGTCAAGAAGCGTTTGTTTTAGAGCTCTGGACGTGCCACACGGTTGGAGACGGGCCTGCAGGACAGCACGCTCAGAAAAAGGGCAGCTGCTTCTTCTTTGATCGAGTAGCCTTATCTCGACTGAAATGCCCCGAGTGTGATAAACACCACCCACCTGGTGCTGCAAGTAGGTTAAACCAAACGTGACAATTACATAACCGGCTTTTGGAAAAGTCTCAGACTTTTTCAAAGTCAGAGGAAACGGCAAAGGGAGGCATCTGGGGGAGGGCACGGTGGATGTCTGGTGCCGAATTGTTTCAGGACTCTGCTGTGTGTGTCTCAGAGGGGCGGTGTTTGGCTAAAAGCACTAAATTATAAGTGCTGGCAGTCCATGCAGAAGTGTATTTATTCAAACTGCTTTCTTGATGCCCTGTAAGACCCGCCTGCTTCCAAGTGGGTTAAAACAAGTGAAGGAACGCCATCGCTCCTGGAAACACCTCAAACTTTAACGCAAGTCGAGGGAAACTTCAGAGCGATGTGGTTTGGGAGGTGTCAGAGGACTTTTTACTGTTTAAGGAGGAAGAGCGGCGTAAGAAAGCCGGTTTGTTGACTTTTCTGTCACCGACAGTCACCTGACACTTCCAGCGCCCCGTACGGTGAGCCCCACGAGTTTGGCGTTCAAAGTGAGTTTTAACAAGTGAAGGAGTTACACCATCTCTCCTGGCAAAGCCTCACATCTTTAACAGAGTCGAGGGAAACAGCAAAGTGAGGTAGTTTGATGTATGAGAGAGGAAACGCACTGGCTGCCTGCTCTGAAAAAACCTCAGGCTTTCTGTTACCCAGACGAGTGGGCTTTGCCAAATGGGACAAGACAAAGTGCCTAAAGAGCTTTAGACAGTAACAGGAAGTTAATGTGAACCCGTTCAGGTTGACTTGTAGGACTTGCAGGTAACCCCACCCACCTGCTGCTCCAAGGCCTAAAACTTAAACCAGGACAAGGAAGTAAAAGGAAAACAGGTTTTTGATTTGTTCCAACTGACTCGTGTCAAAATGCTCTGACAGAATATAACAGAATGTGATTGGTGGGCTTCCTCGGTGAGCACATATGAAATATGTTTTACTGATTCTGCCCAGAAAACCTGCTACAGCTTTGGTTAAGCCCCTCCCTCCTGGCACTCCAAGTAGGTCAAATCAAGCGAGAGCCTTATGTCATCGGGTTTTATTAGAGTGGGGACAGGGCAAAGTGGCGTTAAAGTTTACAACTTCAGAGGAAATGTTGCCGCTGAGCTCCAGCTCTCAGAGTCGAGTTTCACTGTGTGAAGTTTATACGCGGATGATGCATTTTATTTGGTCGCTGTGGAAGGTGGAAGGTGGAAGAACGGAGCGTTTGTTCGCCGTCCCCCGGAGGAACACAACGTCCAGCAGGACACTGAGCCGGCAGAGTGCTTCATACAGGCCTGACGTTTCACTTAATAAACAGCAGGTTTCTCTCTGTAACAACAACCAAACGTGAAGCAGGAAGACCAGATTAACCTGTGAGCTGCTTATCCTCTCACCTTGTTCCAAAGAGCCAGAAACCTGCAGTCTGCTGGGGAAACCGATCCCAACCTCAGAGTTTTTTGTACTTCTTTTAACAGCTGCGGTCCATTACTGACTGAACACAACTGCAGCTGAACCTTCTACACATCTTCTGATCGACATGACCTACAGAATGAGTCCTACAAGTCCTACAAACTTCTGACAAAAGCTTATGACTCTGTCTTTACTCTACCTCAACAAAAAAATCCAAACCAGAACTTTGTACCCTGCTCAATAATTTGATCTGTTTGAGTCACATCTTACCTTCAGAGGGGTCCAGTCGTCGGGCACGGCGGCCATGTTTGGAGTTGTTGTGGACGAACATGTTGTCTGACACAGCCAGCACGTGACCATCCACGTTGACTGTAGTGGACACCACCACCTGTTGTGGACACACCTCTCAGGGTTATTTCGGATTTTTAGTTTTTCATGAAAGATAACTGCTTCCTTGCTGGACTTTTACCTGGAACCTCCTCATGTCTCTCGGGTTTCCTGCATTTTTCAAACAGTTCTGATTGCACTTGAGGAAGAACTTCAGGAAGAATCTGAAAGATGTGTAGACAAAACAGGAAAAAAAGAGAGAAATACGATTAGTTTCATCTGAACTGCTGCTCAAAATGGAAGTGAACCAGAGCACAGGCACAGTTTGAGAATCAGAGGAAGCCGGGCTCAGTTAGACTCTGCAGGACGCTCATTTGCATCAGGAGTTTTACCAGCGTTAGTCCAAATAAACTTATATGGTTACGTAAAATGTTAAACCGCATGCAGAAGCTAAAATCACACACATTTATTTAACAACCGCACAGATTTGCTACGTCTTCCTGTGAAAGGCTGAGAGGACGGAGCCTGTCTCAGGGCTGAATGTGTTGCTGTTTCTTCGTGTCAGGTCACATATCGCCTCTTTATCTGAGCAGCAGATAAAATTACAATTCTGCAGCGGCGTCTTGATAAAGGCGGTCGACACTTCCTGCAGACTTATGGCGTCTCATTAGGGCCCGCCTTTTGATTTTCCCTCCTGCGCGCCCGATCTCTCGCTCGCTGCGCGTTGATTTACGGCGATTTTTACGGCAGCAGAGGAGTATTGATTGGGAATGGATATCAATGAGGATGGGCGGTAATAACCAGCAGCTTTGGAGGAGGACGGTGAGGGGAGGGGGAGGGGGGTCAGAATGGATTGCCACCTTAATGCATTTCCCACTGCCTTGTAATCTGTGCACATCCATCTCTCGGACCATAAGCCCCTCCACCCCGTTCTCATGGTGCGCTTCCTTTTTAATTGCCACATTATCACAATAATAATCCGGGCAGTTAACAAGCGGCAAGGTCGCAGACAGACATGTCACATTAACCAGGGGATAACCTCGGCAGAATACCCACACCCCATCTTTTTCACCTCCTCCTCCTTATTCTGCTGCCTTAGCAAAGCATGCTGGGAGTGCATGAGGAGCGGTGGGGGTGCGGGAGCGGATATAAATGGGGGCTCTGCGAGGTCGGCATCGATTTCCACCTTAATAAGACAGTAACAATATCTTTAAAAACACACAGCGGGCGCTCAGCCTGTTTCACTGTTCTGTGCAGTCTGACGGCGTTTTTACACTTCTAATCAAATTTGGACCAAAAACGTTGTTTAGTTGCTCGTTAATGATGGAACTAAGACATATTTGATAAAACTTTATCAGTGGATGGATGCTAGAGGCTGTTTGTACTCGCAGGACTTCCACCTTAACCCCTGACTCTCGATAATTACGTTTTTAAAGCGTAAACACTCTTAAACTCGACCCCTTTTCATTAAAATCTTTCATGTTTTTACATCTTAAAACAGCCGTTTCACCCAGAGGGGACTTCTTCCCCCTCATCCGGTTTATTTCAAAAGCTTTGTCCTTTTTTATTTACTTTATAACGGCCCCCATTAGATACAGCGATACAGCAGCTTTACTACGAATACCACAAAACACTTAATGTGACAATGCACGACAGAAACACGAGACGTAGAAACTGAACAAGATCCAGAATCCGAGCGGAGACGAGCGCCACGGCAGCTGCACCGTAACAGCTCGTAATGACATAAGATTCCAACATAAACTTTGATTACTGAAGCACACACTCTTTAACCACCGCTCCTTTTATTCATTTCTACCTGTGTTCACAAACCCTGCAAAAACATGTCACACATTTTTGCGCAACAAGTCAGATTTGTATAAATAAATGTGCTGTGTGCTCCTTTAAGCATGCTTCAAATACTTTTAAAATTGAGATGTTTCTCAAAGATATTTCAAAGCTTCGAGATTGGATTTAAAATCTGTTCACCATGGAGATATATAACATCTGTATGTTGCTCATATAAATTATTTGTGTCCCTAGATTTAACAGACAAATGATATTTCTGTAAGAAAGCAAAGGTCCGTTTCCTCTTGTTGTAAACTCAGTTATGCGCGTGTTGCAGAAGGATTTCACACGGCTGCTTACTGCCTGCACGCTGTCCTAAAGTAGTGTTTTGGTACTTGATCTTCATCAGGAAGTGCCTGCACTCTTGCAGCCAATCACATTCCTCAGATGAACAGCAAATATCATTTACGTGTAGATAATAAATAAAGTCAGAAATAGAAACACTTTACATGGAAACAATCAAATGTATTCCTCAAAATTTGGGGGTGAACTGAGCCTTTAAAGAGACACAGCGAGGAGGCAGAGGGAGGCGGCGAGATGGGCGGTGTGTGTGTGTGTGTGTGTGTGTGTATCGACTGAAAGCTGATCTGCTGCTCTGGAGGCTCTAATGCCCTTTATGGCAGTGAACAGAATAATATGGAGCTCCATTCAGATGATACTGAGTCCTTCAGAGAGCTGATATGGATCGATACGGATTGAATTAAAACGCAGCTGGAGACAAGACCAGGGGCTCACACACACACACACACACACACACACACACACACACACACCCACACCCACACACACAAACACACACACACACACAAACACACGCACACACACACACACACAAACACACACACACACACAAACACACACACACACACACACACACACCCACACACACACACACACACCCTCAGCCCATATACACAATGGAATACACACAATCATACAGTATATAATGTGTACACACCAACAATATTCCAGTGCAGGCACATCTATTTTCAACCACACTGGCACTTAAAGAACACACACACACACACACACACACACACACATTTTTAAAAAAAAATATCTGCACATGTCGACATACTGCACGCACTATTTTTTGTGTAAAATCAGAACAAAGGAAAGAGTCCAAATGTAAACGTAGAACGGCCACAACATTAAAACCACTAACAGCTCGGGCATCTGGTTACAGGTCAGCGTTCTGCTGATGTTGATACCCCCAACCACCACCCTCGCTGTTCTCCACCAGTGAATCAACGCGCCCCACATCATAAAAACTCCTGAGGAACCTCCCAGACCCTGACCGGATCTGCACAGGTGGACCGGCACGATCCCAGCCAGGTGTTTGAATTCTGGGAGTGGTTCTGCAGACAGGTGTGGCTAATTCAGGTCGTTCTCATTCTCAGGAAGCTGAATGACCCTCACCGGGGTGGAGGCACTGAAAGCTCTGTGGCTCTGACAAGTACAGTGGCCCACCAGTGGTTTAACCCACCAGGTTATATCATCAGTGCAACTGAGCTGTCAGCACTGTCCAACAGTCGGTGGATGTGGCTGTGCATACTATTTAATGTGTAAATCTGACCAGCAGGTTAAAGTAAAACTGAAAGAAACAGGGCATGAATCAGGGCTAATGAACCTCTTATGACACAGCTGCATCGTATCGGCCTCTGAAACAGGGCCATGGCCTCTTGGTGGCCCCGGGTTCTGCAGGTCGTGTCCAAGTTACACTAAAAGCACCTCGCACGTGGACATCACAGGCTTCTAGTTGCAGTCCTCTCCCAGTTTAACCAGCAGCCTCCCAGAGCTGTCGAGAGGGAGCGGCCCTTAAACGGCCCTAAAGAAGCCCCACAGGGCAGGTCCTGCAGTCGGAGCACACAGAGATACTAAAACTGACCTCGAGTTCCTACAGTGGAACTTACCTGCTTCCTGATTGGCAGTTAACCAGGCTGATACTCGCAGTACTCGAGTATTATAACCTGACATGGAGGAAGCAGTTTTCACCTGGATCGCTTCCTTTTACTTTTTTTTTCACTGAAACCAGCTGAAAGTCTGAGGATCAGGTCGACAGCACTGCAGGTGAGAGGACGAGGAGACAGTGAAGGAGCACCGCTCTCCTCCCTGAAAACTTATTAAAACACAATAAATAATGAAGCGAAGCGTGCAGGCGGAGCTCCGTCATTAGCCCGCCCGACTCCTTCTTCTACTCCTTCTCTGGCTCTTAAAAAGGAGGTAAAGATAATGAGAGAGACGGGGTCTGCTGGTGTAAGCTGTCACCTCATTACACCGACCGACAATCAATTACAGCAGGACGGAGAGCGGAGCGTAATGCAGCTCTGAAATCAGCGCTGCCCTTCAGGAGAGCAGTGCCTGGCAGGCGGCGTGGAGGGAATACACAACAGCAGTTGTGTTCAACATGATATTAAAGTCAAAAAAGATTTCCCCTCCTAAGAACTAAAACTAAATCACAAACCTGGTTCTCCCCTGTGGGAACGTTAAACACCATCCACCAGACCGTTCCCATTATCCCCGTCACACAGAGCGGCAGCACCCAGGAAACACACGGCTTTAAAGTGGACGTCAGGTTACATCACTGTGGATTCAGGTGGACGGGTAACAAAAGCATATATAAATGTTTCTGTGTCCTACCCTCCCGTTGCTTGAACCTTCTGTTTGCGAGGGGCAGCGAATCAGAAGAAAGCTGTTAAAAGGGGATTTTTTTTCTCACTTTGTGGTCTTTAAAACCATGTCGTGTCCTTTGGGCTCCTTTTTTGTCTCTTTGAAGCGAATTTATGTCTTTAAAGTCGGCCTGTGTGTGTCATCGTGGTCGTTTTGTTTGTCTTAAGTAATTTTGTGTCCTTTAAATTCTCTTTTTGATCCCGTTTTCTCTCTTTGTGGTTGTTTTGTGTCCTTTGGGATTTTGCCTCATTTTGTTTCTCTCTACGGTTATTTCAAGTCTATTTGAAGGCTTTCTTTGACCTTGTGTCTTTCCGTAAAGTCATTTTTTGTGTCTTTTTTAAGTCGTTTTATCTCTCTCTGCACTATTTCTTGTAGTTTTGTGTTTCTCCATCTCCATTTCTGGTTATTATTCAATTGTGTTTCATTGCTTTGCTTCCAGTTGCTCTTGTTTTCATCTCTTTGGATCCGTTTTACAGTTCAGTGTCGTTGTTTTGTGCGTCATTGTTGTCTTTGTAGTAATTTTTCTCCTTTTAAAGCCATTTTGTGGTTCTCCGCAGTTGTTTGATGATCTCAGTTTATATATATATACATATTCTGTTTTTGGTCACTTATTCATTAGTGTCTGGTTATTTCTAGTCATTTTCAGTCATCCTCGGCTGACCTCTGACCTCTAGGCCCTCCATGTTTATGTGGTAGCTGTAGAAAGTCCTGAAACCTTCCTGTGAGTGGTCGATCGCTGCTGAGGCCTTTAATTCTGAATGGAAGAAGGAAAGTGACCGCGGCTGGTGTAATTGTTCCAGTGGAGCGCCTTTAAAGCTAAATTAGCTCACATCGGGGGGAGCGTCGGTCTGACTTCAGCGTTTTCGCCGGCTACTCTAGATGATGTCAACCCCGACCACACCCAGTGCACTATGGGAAGCAATTATGTCAGGCTCAGATTACAAGGCCCTGATGAACACACACACAGTTCAAATGAACACACACACACTCTGAGGGCTGAGCAAGGATGCTCTCTCTCTCTCTCTCTCTCTCCCTCTCTCTCTCACACACACACACACGCGCACACACACACACACACACACAGCCCTCCCTGGAGTCTCTCACTTATTACGTTAGGCAAGAAAGAAAAAGAAAAAGAAAAAAAAATCAATATTTCAGCAGGAGTATTTTTAAAAGCTGCCGCGCTGCTGATCCTGCAGCCGCCGCCGCCGCTCGCCCTCACAGTTTGATGCTCTCTGTGAGAAGCCACCACGCCGCCTGCCGCTGCAAGTTACCACCTGACCGCCCGGCGAGTCTGGGCCAGCACGCTGCCGCCTTCGCCACCAGCTCCAGCTCATCTTACGGGTGACAAAACTGAAACGAAACACAAAGCCAAGCGTGGCGAGCCGGGCCGCCGGCGAGCTAACAGCAATCCGTCCTGGTTAACCCGCTAACCGCCTCGCCGTCACATCTCATTTGTTTGCAGCTAACGAACAAACCGTGGAGGATCTGCAGCTGAGAAACAAAAGCGAGAAAATAAAAATAAAAGAAGGAGAAGCTGGGAGGCAGCTTGAGCTACAAAAACATCAGAAGGAGAGGAAGAAGAAGGGCCGCCTCATTAGAAGGTCGAGTAAAGTCTAATATTGACTCTGCCGTGTTGTTGAAACACCCTCTTCAAATAATTACTGAGGAATTCAGATGATGCTCCTCTGCAGCTAATTAGGATATGAAACAAGAGCAGCTTCATGCCCATTACCATTACATGATGATTCACTGGCCTCAGCACCAGCCTCAGTGTGTGTGTGTGTGTGTGTGTCTTTGCTTTTGTCTGGCCTTATTACAGCACATGAGCGAGCGGTGTGTGTGTGTGTGTGTGTGTGGATGAGGGCCCTCCTTGGCTCTGCTACACGCCATCAATAATTCACAAGCCAAGATGGCAATTACAGGACCATGTACAATCAAACTAAATATTTGATGAGGCACTAAAACAGTCCCTGGAACAGATCTGCCTCTGTCTCACACACACGCACACACACACACACACGCACACACACACACACACACACACACGCACACACAAACACAGCCTCTCTACTGTCTATTGTCACAACACATTAGGTCCTCGGTCCCTTAGTCCCCAGACTTTGTCTTGACGCGCAAAAGCAGTTTATTCTGCTAAAAGAGCCTCGCGCAATTCATTTGTTCCGTCTGAAATATTGAGTGCCGCCATTATGCATTCTGGGAGGAGGCGGCAGGAGCGGCGGCGGAACGTCATCCGGCCGCCCCCTCTTCTTTTTTTTTTTCCTCCAAATGAAGCAGCAGTAAGAGAGGAGCACGTCACGTTAAATATGTGAACGTAATCAATCTGAATTGATCGAAATAATAAAAAAAGAAAGCGATGCTCCCACCCCCGCCTCTTCCTCCCCCTCTGTGACCGGAGGGAAGTTTTTCTTCATTTAAAAATAATGTGGCACAAAATCCATCGCTCCAAAAGGCTGGAAACATGATGACTCCATTGCAAGGATCAAAAGCCAAAATCTAAAAACACATGAAGGAGTTCATCTGCAGGGAGGAAGATTTTTCAGATGCTAATTGCTCTAAACTTCTCTGACTCTGATTTGGTTGTTACAACAGACCGGTAATGATATCTAAACATGAAACATGTCCACACTTTAGCTAACACTGTCCCAGCAATATCTTACACAACACTATACCATAAACCAGAAAACAGAATTTTACTTTATTTGAAATTTTGTAACTTTTATTTAACCAAAAAACGCTACTCTGAAATGATGCTAACATTTAGCTAAACCAAGCACTGCAAGAACTTTACCCAAAAAACTTTCACCTTATCTTAACTTTGAGGTAACACTAACCTGACATCTTTCAAACATTTTGCTAACAGTAAACTAAAATGTAATAGTAACCTTACTCTAACCTTATCCTCGCTGTGTAGTAGCTTTACCCAAAGCTTACTCTAAAATGATGCTAACATTAGCCTAAATGAAACGCTGTAACACATTTACCCAAGCCCTTTCCTCACGTTATCTTCACAGCAACTTAAAACAAATGTTATACGCTAACATTACAGTAAAAGTATTCTATTCTTACCCCCAACCTTATACTAACTTTATAATAAGCCAAAACCAAGTCTAATATCTTGCTAACTTATATAAAACATTATATTAACCATCCTTTAATATTATCCTAACCTTGTCGATTAATCATACTGCAGCAACATTATCCTAACCTTACCAAAACCTTATCCTAACAGGATACTGACCTTATAGGCTCACCAGACTAACTTTAGTCTAATCTTATCCAAACTTTGAAACAGCTTTTTCTAACATTGTTGACAACAAATATTACAATAACCTTAACATTAACCTTGTCATCCCATTAAGCTTACTAAACTAACCTTATTGTAACATTATATTAACTCCTTCATAACCTTGTTTCATTAGTCTCACTTTACTCATCCTAATTTCATATCAAAACATTTTTCAAGCAATACAGTCACAGTAACGTAAGCCAAACACTGCAATAACCTTATCATAACATTATCCTGCCCTTGTGAGTTTGTTTAACCATCATAATCCCGTAGTTTGAATCTAAAACTACAAAATATATTTAAAATATATTTAAATATATAATATATAAAATATATTTTAATACATTTTAAAATATATTTAAATATATTTAAAATGCACCATTTCTATGTAAAAGCCCATCAGTAAACAAGAACATGTGATTGGATCAAAGCGAGTATCTACAGCGCCCCCTAGTGTTTGGAGGCCTGTGGCGATAATAGAAGACACTATAATTTTTTTTTTTTTTTAACTTTTGTGACAGTAAACAGCTCAGAACGGATATTCGGAGGCCAGGATGTAAGAGGCTGAATAAGGCGTCTTGTTTGTACGGGAGTCATGTTGGAGCCAACGGGAACACAGCAGAGATGTTTTAACATGAAAGTGTTGTAGATTCTTCCTGTTCGTGTTCTGTTGTTTCCTGCTAGCTGGAGGTTAAATATGTGTGTGTGTGTGTGTGTGTGTGTGTGTGTGTGTACAAATGTTTTGGAGAGATGTTGTATATGTGCTGGAAAAAAAAAAACCCTGCTGAGTTCCTGGAGCACAGAGACAAACAGAACATCCCATAATTATTTCATACTGCCTGAGAGAGACAGACAGAGAGTAACCCAGTGTTTCTTTGCAGCATACACTCTGCAAAAACATCTCATATCTTGTCATATAAGAATAAGTCGTTTCACACAGCCATGTTTTCTTCACTTCAGATATGCACCATCTAACCTTATTCTAAGATTACACTAACAATATGTCAAGCCACACTAACTTCTAATTAAACCTAATGTTAAAATTATTATCTGGTGTGTTTGCAGAAACCAGCACTCTCCAGCTGCTCTCAAAGTTTTCTTGCAGCATCCACGAATGCAATGCTGGTCTAACAGCGAATAACTCAAAGTGTGAATCCAAACTAACTCACTGCAACACCAAAACTAAACAGAGTAAAAATACAGAACTAACTAACCAGTCACAGCACCAGTAGACTAAGAACGGCTGTGTTTTTATGAGGATAAATTCCACTTTTTGTGAATGGAGTCTGGTGAAGTGCAAAGGCTATCACCCACTTGAACTCATACTGATTCCTTTAGTTGTATAAAATCTTCTTAGGGGGCGGAGCCTAATGATTCCTGCTGCAGGAAACACAGCAGCTATGGTTCAGGACCTTATATAACCCCACTTCAAAGAAACTGAACTCTCTTTAACACCTTCAGTTTCCTGAAAGCTCCTGACTGGAAAACCAACTGCTTTTAAATATGAATTATGCTATTTTTGCATTTTATATATACATATAGTGTATTACCATTACACTAACCTGAAATTAACCTTACTCACACCTTATATTATAACCTGTAAGATTAAATTAACCTTATGGTAATATTATCCTAGCATCAAACTAACTGTACTCCAATCTTAAACCAGTTCTTCACCCACTGGTTTATTGACCTTGTGGGGATTCGGTCTTTGTCCCCATAAGAAAGCGAGAGTCCTTACATAGTGACCCAATGATCATGTCCCCACAACGACAGGAACACCAGCACATACTCACTTCTCCCACACTGAACTCAGGTTACTCCCCAGCTGTATTTTGGCAGCGTTGTCATGACGATCAGCATATTTGTCTCTGCAATCGAAAAATCATCTGTGTGACGCAACACTGCAGCCAGAGAGTGTGTGTGTGCGTGTGTGTGCGTGTGTGTGCGTGTGTGACATCAGGACATAAATATGAACTGGAAAAGTGAGAAATTCAGAGGAAAAACAACCACGTCCTCATAAGATGCACTATAGAGCGAAACGCAAGCATGAAATCTCACACACACCCATGTAAGCCTTTTTAACTCACACCCAGACACACAAACTTGGCACAAAACACACACTCAACATTTTAAAGCAAAAACTGTAACACTCAGGTTAAATCTAGACTCATCTGATCTGTGAGTTTTCCCTGTGAGACACTAAAATATGAGTGGATCTTACATTTTTCCCTGCATTGCAAACCCTCACCCGCAGCTAAACACGCAAAAATTCAATCAACGTCTAATTTTAATGTGAACGAATCGTCTATTTTTCAAATCGTAAAAACATGCAAATAAACATTCTAGATGTTGTTAAAAACAACAATGAAGTAAGCATTTAAACAAAAGATCTTTTGTTTAAAAACTTGTAATTTTTATTACTGTTATTTGAGTTAAAATGGGTCAAAACTAGATGGAGAGATAATAAGAAACCAAAGAGTAAAATTTTCTAACTACAATTAAATAAAGTTAAAACCGACTGAAATGCAGACGATGTACAAACATCAGTCATCATCTGCATGTTTCCATTAATTTGTCCACCCCAACACACCTACAAATCCAATCTAATCAACCTGCCTCTGCTCCTCCATGTATCCACACTGCGATATGGCCAACCCAGCGTCCCCCATCACCCAGATTCCCTCTGGGAACCCTGGGAGTTGTAGTTTACGGCATGACGAGCAGTACATTGCATGTGTACAGGTTTGTACCATATTGCTAGGCAGAGTGCACGTTGAGAGAACAGCTGCCACCAGATAAACATCCACAGACGACGCAAACAGTGAGAAATATGCAAGAACAGGTCTGGAAACCGTCTGGGAACCACCTGGAAGAAACTGGACACAACCTGGAAGTCTAGAAGCTGTTGGCTTTCTCATGGAGGTTACAATGAGGGGTCTGCTCTGCTAAATTAAAAAAAAAGAAATACTCTGTAGATTTAAACAGAGAGCCGCATTCTGTCTTTTTTGATATGAAAATATAATTGTTGGCTCTCAAACTGAAATCCATCAAACTCCAGGCAACCTTCAAGGGTCTTGCAGGGATTTCCAGTGGCAAAATAGAGTCATACATTATTTTACTTCTGCTAAAATGACCCCCACTAAAGTAACTCAAATTACATTATATTACAGTTTCCAAGCTCAAGAGAAGACTTTCCACTGAAAAACACTTTCAACCAATGGTGTAGCTTACCCTCTTATGCTACGTTAGCAATGCTATTTATCTCAGGTTTCAAGATTTATCGTTTATCAACAAATTTACTCAAATCTTGTCAATTTTGTTTTGTTGTTAAACTCTTTGCTAAGCACTGGAGAATGTGTTGCCAGTTATTTTCTTCTTACTTTTACATTGTTTTTTACGAAACGTCTCTTTGTACTTTTAGCTGAATTAGCCAGAGTTTTAGCCCTTTTAACTTTTTGATTTTTAACTTTTAAATATGCATTTTATTTATAAAGAAATAAAAAAATGTTTCAGGAATTTACATTTTACCATCTTAAAAAGCAATCTGTTGGGCACTTTTTTAGCAAAAGTTAGCATTTATTGAAAAGGTAAACGTTTAGCCAAAACTTAGCTTTAACAACGTCTTGATGCATGCTCAATCATCCAGGTAAGTAAATCCCGAAAAGTTGATTCTGTTCATCTGGAAATTGCTAAAGTAGGTTCGATTATTAGCCGGGGTAGCATTTTTCAAGCTTTTTTTGGGCCAAGGTAGTATTGCATTGTCGTGGGCATATTAACATTTTCTGGTCCTTTAACTTACCTCAACTTTAATTTACCCATGTTGGAGACTTCATATGCCTTGTTAGCATTAGTTAGCAAATTATTAAGAGGTTTTCCTTCCCTCAAATACATAAAAATAACTGCAAACAACAATACCTGAATTACTGTTTAAACACTGAAAAATGAGTAAATAAATAAATAGTAATAATAAATTGTTTTCTAAAATCAATAGGCCGGAGCAGCTTTGTATAGCTGACTTAATACTTGAATTTGCCAAGCTGGACAAAACAAAAGAAAACAGTTATATAAGTCACTTTAAAAGGTCAGACTTTGAGCTCTTTATTCCTTTTGTGTGGCTTTTGAGAAACTTTCAGCAGAATTTGGTCTGAAAACAAATTCCAGGAGGCCACAGTGGTTAAAATGGTTTAATAAAAAGGTCAGTAGCAGAAATCTTCACATTCAACACTCTGGGACTCTAACTAATCAATTCTGGGCCTCAATTCTAGCTTGTATGTTTATTTACTATGAACTACAACGATGAGCTTTAATTTTAAATGAAAAGCATGTATTTGGACTTCATGTGCTGTTATTTATTTTATGTTATATTTTGATTTTAGGTGTTCTAAATTATAATTCCAAGTATCTGTTTAAATCCAGCAGAATCTCTGGTATCACTACCATCATGTGAAATCCTCATAGCAGCAGTGTTGCACGTTTTTCAAGTTGGACTGAAGGATTTTTTTAATTCTCTCAGGGCCGAGAGGATCCTTCAACTTCTCATCTGATGAAATCCTCCTAAAACCCAGCAGATAAACTCCAAACTGCCTCAAGGTAAAAGTAAAAACAGAAAAAAAGGACTAATTTCTTTCCTGAAAAGTTTGACATTTTGCAGAGGTTTGACAAAAATTTCATCACAGCCAAAAAGGTTTGTGGCTAAAAGGTATCTCGGCAGCTGAACTCAGCAGCAGCATTTGAGTTAAAGCCTGCAAAGGTGAAGTCAGACCTCCAAATACCAAAGATCACATTATGAAAACATCAAGAAGACAGGATGTAAATCGCTGAAGTGAGGCTGACCTTCAGGGAAAACAAACTCCGTTTCCAGACATAAAAGCTCAATGAGTTCACGACCTGTGGACTCGTCTCTGACCCGAGAATCCCAAACTGATGCTTTCAGTTTGTTCTCATTACTCAGAGCTGCAAACAAGCAAAGTAATGGCCTCAAGGTTGATCAGCAGCAGTGGAAGGATGGCTGAAGAGGGCAACAGGGCATAGGTCCAGAGGAGGCTTGGCTTGAAATCAAATGAACAAAATGATTATCAAACCAAATAAAAACAGAGATCGAGGCAACAAGATTAGAAACTGCAGAAATGCAAAACTACTGCAAAGACACCGCAAACTTTACAGATGCAGACCATATTTCCTCAACACATTTTAGTATAAAGCATCACCTTGATTGGCTGGTTGAAATGAGTACATTTTGTACTCAACACTTCCTCTAACCTGTTTCACATTAAGAGCTTCCTTAACAGAGCTTTTATTGTGAAACATTTATTAGGCAAAGGCTGCATGAATTTATTCACTGAATTCACACTGCTTGTGGAAACACAGTAAAGAGATGTGAGACACAACTACACTTAGAGAAAGACTACAGGCAGCTGCAAAACCACTGCAAAGCTTCAGAAAAAAGTACTTCTCCTTCACAGACAGCAGTGAAAGTCACAAAGAGAAATCTAACCGATAAAAAGAGGAAAACAACAGTTAAAAAAGATACGTCTAAGAGCTAATGAGACAAACAGCTACCAAACAATAAAACACCACAAAGATACAAAACAACTGTATACAATAGACAGGTCACTCTTAAGAAACTAATGAGAATTTAACCCAGATAAATGAAAAGCAATAACATCAGAGATGCCAAACAGCCAAAAACATAAGACAAATAAAAATACCACAAATAAACAAATCTACAAAGAGATGCTCGAATTAACCTCAACAAAGTATAAAACAACACATTTTTAAATAAGATCTGATCAGCGATTGATTTAATAGGCTCGATGAACCTATTTCTTATTTAGCACACAAACACACTGAGATAATAAGAACTACAACTATGGGACTCGACTGACAGTCAACTTTACTCTCAAAATGAAGTACTTTGGATATAATTATATATAAATATATACATTTTACCTCATAAAACTGATTGTTAGGAACATCACTAAATACAACCAGTTTTCCCGAAAGCCTTTAAGATGCTGGCGTTTAAACTCATCTACTCGGGAGTCTATATTTAGGTTTTTGCTTGAGTTGTGCAGAAAATGTTCTGGCGCTGCTTTTAAAAAGAGTTAAATTTTTAAAACTGTAAAGTTGTTTTTGTCTTAATGGCTATAGTAGTTTTTTTCAAACAAAGACTATCAATCTGTTTTTTAAGAATCACCCTGATGAGCCAGTTGTTGAGCCAAAATGTTAAATTCATTACATTTATGAATTTTGTGCTCTTTCTCATTTAATTCCAATTACATCGGGGTCGCTGTAGCTCAGGTGGCAGAGCAGGTCAGCCACTAATCAGAAGGTCGGTGGTTCGATCCCAGGCTGCCTCCTGGCTGCATGCCAGGAGGGCAAGATACTAACCCCATGTTTGCCTACTGGTGGTGGTCAGACGGCCCGGTGGCGCCAGTGTCCGGCAGCCTCGCCTCTGTCAGTGTGGCCAGGGGCAGCTGTGGCTACAATGTAGCTTGCCAATGTGTGGATGACTGAATGTAGTGTAAAGCGCTTTGGGGTCCTTAGGGACTGAGTAAAGCGCTATACAAATGCAGGCCATTTACATTCAAAATATTGTACACTGTCAGTGCTCTGACTTTTCCACCATAATAATAAAAAATATTCTATAAGAAAAAGAAAGAGGTTTGAACAAACTAAATAACAATTACGTATTCAGTAAAGGTCAAAAATGGATTTGTACTTAAATATAAGTCAGTTTCCTATCCTTTAGCAGGTTGTATCACTGCATATGGTGATGGAGTGAATGCAAAAGAAAACATATTTTACAAACGTAAAACATTAATTAAAATCACTAGAGTGTGTGTGTGTGTGTCTGTATCTTAAATGTGAAGCAATAATTAAATCATGTTGTACATATTAAGAATTTACTGCGCAGGCAGGCATGAGCAACTAGTGTTAAATGAATCATAAAACTGGGGAGGAATATTTTTTTTCTTTTAAATAAATGAGGCTGAAGTGCTCTGAGAAAACATCGCACCGAGGGGAACTAACCTTTAACTACATGTAACAGCAAAACAGAAGTACAGTAGAAGGTCGGCATTTATTTGACTAAAAAAACAACCTTTAACCATCATCTTCACCTCACTGTTACAGTTATATTCCAGTGTTAACGCTCATGTATTTGACCTGGACTGTTCTGCTCATTTCCACCATTATATTTTTATTCTTCGACTCTACTAAAACACTTTTGCATAATTCACAGTTGAAAAATAATTATTCATAATCCTATGCTGGTCTTTTGTGCAGCTCCTGTTTTCATCCTCTGTTGTAAATAAGCTGTTTTAGCTCCAGTTTCTATTGTTTGTTAGTTTGTAGTTAATATTAATATTTTTATTTGGTTTGCGATTAATAGCTTAAAATGGATCAGACCAGAACGTGAACGACATATTTTAAAAGCCCAAATTTAACATTTAGTAGCAGCTTACTTTGTTAGCCCGATAACAGCTAACTACATTGTGAAGTAAGTCACTATAATTAAATTTAATTTACTACCATTAAATTGCATTTTGCAATTGCACAACAATAGGATGTGCAAAACATCTTATTGTTGTGCAACTTGCCCAACAGTGTATATATACTGTTGTGTTTGTTGTTTGTTTTAAATATTGAGAGAGCTAGAACACAGAATTTAACTATGTAAATAAATAATGACAATAAAGAATCTTTAATCTTGAATCATCAACCAAAAAGTGTTCATAATGTACTTTAAGATCAAAGTTAACTCATATTTGGTAATCCAGCTATTTTTAAATTCCATTCAAATATTCAAAGATTACATTATAAACTTTGTTAGCATTGTTAGCACAATGGC
The DNA here is from genome assembly GCF_001858045.2 of Oreochromis niloticus. NCBI lineage: Eukaryota > Metazoa > Chordata > Actinopteri > Cichliformes > Cichlidae > Oreochromis > Oreochromis niloticus. Next base: position 9,110,159 of record NC_031966.2, on the reverse strand, counting down.
ATAGTCGCATTTGTTATTAACCGCATTGCTTTGTAAAAGCAACAACTGGTACATTAGCATTTGCTAATGACCAACGTCATATTATTTTTACAGCCGTAGTAACTCTTAACAACCTTCATTTTAGTTAGCATGATTACTCGAGAATTATTTATTGAATAATTTATTAGCTATTTGGAAAGTAATTTTATGACCAAGACATAATATAATTTTTTGGTTAATTTAATTTATTTGTATTTCGTCGTAATTGTACAGTAAGAGAGAATTTACTTTGTTAGCATATTAGCATCTATTTGAAATGGAATACATTCTACAAATATAAACGCTACTATACTACATTACTATACAGTTTTAACTATAACCTTCTCTTCTTGCAGTAATCACATAAATCAAATTTATAAAAACTGTCTTAAAGTCTTTGAACTCTTCATCACACTTTCTTTGACCACTTAGTCAGTGATAGCAACACATCAGGATCACACACTGATATTGATAAATGTCATTTCGTTAGCCAGCTGATACAGATGTTCAATGTTAGACCTTTCATACAGTTGACCGCCATTCACAAATAGAGGTTCATCACAGTGGGAACAAGAAAATCATAGCAGTTGTCCAGATGCTATGTATCCTAAGTCTACATGCAGCACCAGTTATCCCAGTACACCTCCTGATCCCAGTTGTCCATCAGTCTTATCCAGTGTGTTTAAAGTCAAACGTTTCGGTTTATTTATGTGATCAGGCGGCAGCAGATTTATCTCTCACTTATCAGCTTGACAAATGTTTCTTTTTATATCCATTACTATTCCAAACAGGCTTCGCAGCTCGTACAACTGCTGAGGTATTTAATTAAGTGTCTGACTGCTGATGGCTGAATGTCCAGCTTTATTGAGCCAAAATTAAAGGAAAAGAAAGAAAAAAATGTGGTCATTTGAATAAACGCCTGAGGCTTGCCTTCCAACCATTTCATTTCAATATCTCTTCATGCCACTTTAACCTTTCCAGCTGCTGCCTCGACTCAGAGAGTGAAGGGAAATAAAATGTTGTTATGTGTCACCTGAGCAGGTCCAGGAATCTAAAACACTCTCTAATTACTAACACTGAGTACAAACTGTGTGTGTTTATTAATTTATTTTAAATCTGAGTTCCAGCCATGTCTTCTCAAAGGTTTATATGTCTGAGCCAATTTAGTACAAATAATTTTCACTTCATCCCAGCTGAGCATGTGCCCAGCCATCCATCAGTTTCTCCTCTAATTTCCTCCGTCACAGGCAGCCCGTATGGAGGCCGTTCAGTTCCAATATTTTTTAAATGTATTGTTTTTAAAAGAATTCACATTTGTATTTATCTACATGACCTGAAAATGTAAACAGTATTTCAGCATGTTTATTAAAATCCAATAAAAAAAAATCACTCATCAGAAAGAGTGAAATGAAAATAAAACATCAAAATTTTAAAATTTTGCCACATTTAGTTCAATCAATATTTATGTTTCTCATAAAAACTATGTTTTTAAATATTTTTAGATGAAGCATTTGCAAAAAATGCAACGCATTTTTTTTAATTTATAAAGTGACACAATTTTTTCAGTTTTTTTTAATCTCCTGATCATTTATAAAGATAAAAAAAATCCTTGGATCCCGTATATGCAACATGTGAAAGAAGACCCCAAAAAGAACATAAATAAAATTAAATAATGTGGCAATAGCCATCCATTTTCAAAACGGGTAAGTTCAAAACAAATATTTTTTCCATTTTTTATGTAGTTTTCTAGGATATATTTTCTAATTTCTTTAATCAGATTTGTGCAAACAAATTGAATAAATGTACCTTATATTTAATCTCTTAAACAGAGCTTCACAACCTTCTTAAAGGTAATGTCCATCTAACAGTATAAAGTATTTGCACCTGTACTTGTTACCATAATGAAGTACTTATAACTTTACTCATTTAGTCTGTGAAAGTACTGAAACAAAAGTCTAAAAACACATTTGTTACTTTTCTTCTGATCACTTTAATGATTGTAGTTTTTTTTTTATTTAAGGTTTTTTTTTTTTACCATGTTTTTTAACCTCTTGATTAATATTTAACTTCCTTTTTAATATATTATTAGGGGTGATCATGGTCTGTTTAATTGGACTCCAGTTAACCCCCAACTCTAAAAGTTAGCTTTATTATTTCCACAGGCACCAAAAACCCGCCTGGGCTTTCATGTGTGCTGATATATTTAATCAACCTTAAGAAAATTAGTTGGCAGTGACATGATTAGTTTTTCTCAGTTTTCTATATTATTAATAAACTTTAGATCTTTAGAGCGAAACCAAACATCGGTATATGATAACATAGGCTCATTTTATTCACTGTTATGATGGTAAAAGTCACCAGCTTGGAGTCGTTCGGTTCGTCTATGGCGGATTAAGAGGAACATAAATCACTCAAAACACAAGAAAGTGTGGAAATAATCTCAACTTTGCAAAGAATGAGCTCCATATGAACTGAAAAATTATTTGTTTTTAAACACAGATCCTGATACAGAGCAGATTTCCTGTTAATGAAATTATGTGGGCAGCAAAGACGTGCAGTAAAGCTGGAGCCACGGGGGCTCTTGATGGCTGCAAACTGTAACTGGTGGTAATAATAATATCAGTATAAATATAAGGGAGTCCACACACACACGCATGCGCACACACAGGCTGATTGGTTGCTGATAAAGTGGAGGAATAATGATGCAAGCATTACAAAGTAAATGTAATTTACTCGGCTTTGAAGTCAGCATCGGCACTGAAACCACATCGGACAAATTAAACACACACTCACATCTAAAGTAACGAGTAAAGAAAAATTACACCTAATTGGCACAAACAGCTCGGAGAAAACATGTTTTTTCTTCTTTCCTGCTGAATCTCCTCTGCAGATTTCAGGGTTTTTAAGCTCGCCGCTATTCTCCATCTGTTTGGCGGCGGCTCCACTCTGCTGCGCTGGGACCAGCGGTCAGCAGCAAGGTGAAGCCAGCCACACCATCTGGCCTGACCTTGGGCTGGACTCGGCCGATGGAGGCTGCAATATCTGAGGCGGCGGCGTGGAGGGGACTGAAGTGTTCGTTTCAAAGAAGGTGTTTTTAACCCACAGAGGAAAGCTTTTCCTTCTGCTTATCAGAAACATTTTAATTTCACATCACAGAAGATAAACTGTTGTTGTTTGATAACATGTGTAAATTAGCAGGTGAGGCCTCCTCTGAGCAATATGGCGGCTGCACTGACATCATTCCAAAGAAGAGTAGTGACATCTTTGTCTATAAATATCTGCGGTTCAAAGCGCAGCGTGAAGTCTGTTTCTTCTCCTGACTGAAGCTTGTTGTAATCGCCGGGCGCCTCCGTCCTATCTGTAGCATTTCCTGCCTGAACAAAGCCATAAGCTCTGCTGCTTAAATCTGACCTCATTCAAGCCGCAACAGCACGTCAGGCGAACTGAATTTATATCACACTCAAAATGTCCTGTTTCCACTTTCCCTGAGCAGCAGAGAGAGTGACACCTCGTCCACGTCCATCGCTTCATATTTGCTGCCTGCTGTAAGTGGATTACTGAGGGAAACGTTCCCAGTTAACGGCATTGCGACGGCACAGAGAGCGAGACATTCCTGCACGTTCTCCGCTCTGTTAAAGCAACACAGAAACACATCTCATCACCAGCAACAGGACATCAGATCCCAGGGTTTCACCCTAGAAATCAGCCCCTTTTCCCGGGAAAAATAGAGATACAGGAAGTCTGGATATCAGTGCTAAAGTGTTGGCATGATTGAGCTACTTTGCACAGTAAAAACATCTGGTGTTCATCCATACACCAGGCCAACACACTGCTAATGGAGCAAAAAACATTCCCTTTAATTATGATATATTTCTGAAATTTTGGGAGAAAAAGCAAAATATTGGACTCGTCAGCCACTTTTTATAAAATAAGACCAAATGAAGCTGGACAGAGAATCTGTATCGATCCTCTAGTAACAATTACACTTCTTCTTTCAGCTTCATGCTGTTTACTTATTCTTTATTTAAAAGAGAATCTAAATGGCTAAGCTTATATCCAGCATGTCTGCTTTGAGCCGCCTCAAAGGTTACGCTGTAAAGTTCCCAGTAATGGAAATTTAAGCAGTTTTCAGCTACAGGAGATAAAGTAAACATACAGTCAGAAGAAATCTGATTATTAAAAACAGACTGTTAGAAACACCTCATCCTTCAGTCCTGGAGGTGTAGCGGTCTGCAGTGTTACGACCCTCCACCTTCGTTCCTATGACTTCAGCCCCTGGTCTTTCTAACCACACCGGGCAGGTCACAAAAACCAACACCTGGTCCTCCACCCTGGGTTTGAGCGAGGAGCCAGCAACTCCACCTGTTATGGAAACAATATTCTACGACCACAGAGCCCGTAGGATGAAAACCTTCAACAGGAAGTCAAAGGTATGAAATATCGTACCTCCAAAACATGAAAAACAGCACAGGTCATAGGTCAGACATCCTGAGGTCATGACCCCAGCCTTATGTTCCTCTAGAGACGATGAGGATGAATTAATGTTCCAGCTCTTCAGTCTTTTAACAGCTGAGCATCACCTCTAAACTCCTTTTATAAACTACAACAGCACAAGCAGGCTAAATGTGTGTGTGTGTGCATATTTAGGTTATGGTTTAGAGTGACCTCCCTGAGGTGCATAAAGCTCTTTTCTAAATTCTCTCCCTCTGTTCTCCACCTTTGCTTTTAACCGTCAAACTTCAGGTGTGGAGGAGCAGGTAGACGTTTCCTGCTCTGCTGCAAGAAAGCGAGAGCAGCGCAGAGCTGCATTTCAATTCACCTTGATTTATATATCACCAGCGGCCTCAGGGCGCTTTATACTGCAAGGCAAAGGCTCCACAGCATTACAGAGAAAACCCCAGTAATTAAAGGATGAGTGCATGCATGTGTGGCTGACAGCCGGTCACTGTCAGTCAGTGAAGTGTTTCACAACTCTTCTTAAACAACATTTTCATCTCGTTTCGTCTTTTATTTCATGTTTCACGTCTTCTATTTTCCTTTTTTCTGATAGTATTTCTACCAGGAGCCAGGAAAATAATGGAAAACAGCTGAGCAAACAGGTACCAGTTACCTGTTCACCTTAATGTGGCAATCAGAAACATCATTTGCTCGCATTGGTTTAACTTTATGTCAGATGGTTAAACTGGCGGCTTGTGATTGGCTGAATGTAAAGTCCAGAAGTAAAATTTTCAAAGGTGAAAATGGAAAAAAAAAATGGAAAAACGAATCCAGGAACGAACAGATGTTTCGATGAAGGCTGAGAGGCAGGCAGGACTGAATATCCACACTGATCAGACACAGGTAATCCAACAAACAGGAAGTGAAAACTAAAGAGAGGAATAAGAGAAAACAGGAAACCAGGATCAAAGCGCAGCAGGACACCAAAATAAAACTCAAAATCATCACATAACCCCCGGTTATGACATCATCACTAACAGTGATCTCACGTGATCTTGTCCGATATCAGAGGATCTTCAGGTGAGAGCAGGAGAGTCTGTAACTAATTTTATAGCATCACTGCTTCAGCTGACTGTTCAGACAGGCTTATAGCACGGACCTTTACCCTTCAAAATAAAAGCGAAATCCTTAACCCAAGGGAGCTTGAATAAAAAGGATGAACCTGTGAGCTACAGGTGTGTGAGCACACACACATTACTGTGTAATGCTATTGCTGAAAATGGAGACACGGGCAGCTCCCAGGGTGATACAGACCATAATAATCTGATCTCTGCAATACAAGCAGGCCTCAATCAGCGAGACTCACTTTATCACAAAAATCATTCATGTTCATCAGGCAGATGAGGAGGAGGAGCGTCCCTTCAGCTGCAGGTAGGAACCATGTGATCATGTGACCTGAGACTGACCTGCAGAATAAACCTGAACATCTTCCAGCTTCCTGTAAAATGACCCGACAGACGGTGACCAGGTGAAAAAAATCCCAGGAACACTGTTCGCCATTTGTTCTGCTGACACACACACAGGCACACACACTGCTGACATCACAGTGACCTCACCCATCACCTCTTCCTGGATCCCTGGCCCCAACGCTCCCTGTCCCCTGATCACCTGATCCCAGATCTCTTTTCTCCTGCGATCCAGCGGTGCCTCTAAACGCCTCATCAACATGTTTAATCAAATTAGGCGGCAGCCAAAAATTGACGCTTTTCATTAATTATACAGGATAACTCTAATTGCAAATTCAAATGTATTCTCTCGGAACAGAAGGTGTTCAGTAATATTTCAGGGAATTTGCATATTAAATGGGGGTCGCGCTGCATTATGTATGCTAATGTATGCGCATTGTCTTTATTTTTAACTTGCGGGCCATATGCGCGGCTGCCTGCCTGAGCAGGTGAAAACAGTCCTGAGTGTTTAATTTTGCTGAACAAACGCCACGAGGAGGCTTGTCAAGTGCTGCACGGCCCGTGTCAATCTCTGCCTGCTTCTCTCTTTTTTGTTTCCTGCTCGGCGCCGTCCTCGGCTTTGATTCGGCGCAGGAAGTGAAATGTAGCCGCTGCGGCTTCCTGTTGCGGCTCGATTTTGTTGTTTTTGGGGGTTTTTCAGTTTGTTGTTTTCACGGCTCTTTTGGCTGCCAGCCGTCACCGATGACACTGCACCGTCAGCGCAAACAGAGGGCAGGAGTGTTACACAGCATGAACCAAACGCACCTCGACCACCGCCACCTTCACGCCACAGTCGCACACACACAGAAAATACACACTGACAAACTGGGCACAATTTGAAATTTTGCAGCTATTCGTCTTCTGTTTTAGTTTTCAGGAAACCTGAGTTTCATGTTTCGTTTGCAGGAGAATCACAGTCTGAAAACAGTTTATAAGGAGAACAGATGTTGTCTTGTCACTGAAAAACCAGGTTAACTGGGTTAAAACCACAGACTGTGTATAAAAGGTGGACACAAGTGCTTTTATGACAGTCTGAAGCCTTGGTATTAGCATTTCAGCTGCTGCCATGTTGGTTCATATGAGCTCAATAACACTGAATTTCACCAAAACTGGAGCTCAGACTTTTTTTGACTGCTGAAAGCCCACAGCAGCCACATCATTGGTCAGATAATGTCATTAAAAATACTCCAAATATCCTTAATACAATTAAAACAGGTGAGTTATAAATAAATTCAGTAGATTTAAGTTATTATGAATGTGGAAATTAGCCATAGAGACCCAAACTGTAACACTGTGAAGTAAAACACGTTCCTTCCCCTCTATTTTTGGCACAAATGAGTCTCCGTAGACAGTCAGGCGAGATGAACTGTGAAACAACTCAAAGCTTCTCACCTGAAAAGATTTCAACATGTCTGACAAGGAAGAAGAGGAGGAGGAGAAGGAGGAAGGGGGAGGTGTACTGGAGGGAGAAAACTACAAAGCAGATTTGTAGCCTTTGAGATAATAAGTGTCATTAAATTTGTAGGCAGTTTTTTTGTTTTTTTGACAGTGGAGTTGTTTAACGTCGGAGGAGCTGCCCGGTCCTCCGCCTGGCAGAGTCCCAGCTCAGCTCCATCCTCCTGTTGGACGAGATGAAAGCCCGACTGCAGCCCGGCTTTGGGGAGAAATTGAACATCATTTACACAGAATTACAGTTTCTGTTTGAAGGGCGGCTGAGACATTAGAGGGAATACTAAAACCTGCAGCCCCACAGGTGAAGAAAGCAACACTTCCCTCTTTAACTGCTGTCAGAACACACCTGAGGCTGGGACCCTGAACGCTTCAAAAACAGTGGAAAACCTCAACGGCAGCAGAGAAACTCTCATCAAATCAAATCTTTATCGAGACGCTTTTCACATCTGAAATTCAGCTCCACCACCCCCCGAAGCTTTGGCGGCATTTTGCGAGGTGTTAACACGACTCAGAATCCGAGCAGGGAAAACTAAAGATTAATTAAAAAGCAGCTGAGTGTGAGCGAGCGCCGCGACACGTTCGAGGACCGAGTCGCTTAATGAACTGAGATCACGGCTCCGCCTCCTCCTCAGAGACGCCGTTTATTAGGTTGACACGTGGACACACACACACATGCGTATATATGTTTAAAACACACTCACAGATTTACAGGTCACAGCTGAGCTTTAACTGTAGCTTTCCTTATATTTTTTATGAATGACTCATCGGTCGAAAGATGAGGGAAGAAATGAAGGAAAGCAGCCAGGACTGCAGTCTGACCTCATGAAACGATCCACAGGCAGAAACTGAAGACAAACCGGAGGACTTGTGCAACATGGGAAGTTAAGGTGTGCATGACCAGGAGGATCAAAATTATCTGAACTTTTTTGAAAGTTCATGACAACCAGCAATCAATGCAGAGCTGCAGTTCCTCTAACATCCACTAGAGGCTCCAGCAGTGAGTTAGTCCCCATAGACTCCCATGTTAAAAAGTCCAATTTTACTCCAGAATTAAACATGTTTATATCCTGATATAAAAACAGTTTTGGTCTCTGTAGATAATTTATCCCATTAATAAAACTGTACAGCCTTAAAATTACATTATTGGGGGCGTGGCCTCTTTGATTGACATGTAGCTGAGTCCTTGAACTGGACCTCTACACCGTGTTTGGAGCATTTTTAATGACATCATCTGACCAATAACATGGCTGCTCTGGGCTTAATGGTGCTAAGAGACCGTCCAAGAAGTCTTATTGGAGTTTAATGCTGCACATATAATGTGTTGTTAGGTGCTACAGTGAAAATAAAATAAAAGGGTTTATTGTGTGGTACGGCGTTACTCTTCTCAGGGTCGGTTATATTGCTGCTGCTGCTGCAAACCCGGCCTGATGTGCAGATACGTGAGCGGGAACCTGCAGCGTTTAACTCATCTGATGATGTGTAATTGATCCTCAGAGGGTTGCAGCTTCCACCAACTTTATGATCCATGATGAGCAGCTTCCGGCCGATCGAGCGACACATGTTCTCTATTTAAAGGATGGGGGGGCTGAAGTGGGTGGAGGAGAAAGAGGAAGTGGATGATGGGAGTTTCTCTTGGGAAACCTTGTTCCTTCCAGCTGTGGACAGATGTTGCACCGCCCCTCTGGCTCCTGACCTCTTCACCTTTGTACAAACTGTCAGAAGCAGCAGCAGCAGAGACTCGGAGCTTGTTTTAAATCAGTCCACTGTGAAGGTTTGGAACCAGAGTGCTCACTTTCTGTTTTTATAACACATTTTTTACTTTAAACAGAAACAGGTGTAAAGGAAGCCGATCTTTACCGCTTTCTGGGACTTTTTCTAACAAAAATTTCTTTAGACTGGCAGCAGAACAGACACAAATATTTAGTCTTTTTCATGGGGCACATTATTGAGACTTGATTGCTGCTATTAACTCATCCAAAGGTTCAGTTCAACTCAGTTATATTTATATAGCGTCATATCACAACAACAGTCGCCTCAGGGAACTTTATATTGTAAGGTAAGAACCCTACAATAATACAGAGAAACCACAACGATCAGACGGCCCTCGATGAGCAGCCACTTGGCGACAGTGGGAAGGAAGAGCTCCCTTTTAACAGGAAGAAACCTCCAGCAGAAAAAGGCTCAGGGAGGGCAGCCATCTGAGAGACCAGCTGGGGACAAAAGACACAAAAACGTCCACCTTATATGGGTCAAATAATCAGGTGTGTTGGCCACACACTTCTACAGGGCCAGGTGTCTTTTTGCAACCACAGCTATCGCCTCCTGTTGGTCACCAAAAAGAATGCAGTTTTAAGGCACGTCATCCTTGGCTTCTCTTTTCAGACGTGGAAGCTCTGCCCTTCTTTTATACCGCCGGTAGTCTGGCTCAGTTCATGTCCAACAACATGTAACAGTGCCGTGGCTAACTAACCTATAAACTGGCCCGACTGGGCCCAAACTGAGAGACACCGTTCCCAACAGGAGCTGCAAGTCTGAAACAGGTTTTAAGCACCGCATTTATCACATTAACTGCGTTCAGAGTATTTTAACTCCTTCGGGGTGTCAGACAGCTCTGCATGAACAGCAGCTCTTTTAAAAGCCACCAGACTCCTTCAAAAGGATTTTACGTCACCTTTAACCTCAGCTTTAGGTTTCAAAGGTGAGACGAACAAGTGTTACGTACATAGAGATCATGACCACAATAAAAACACATTCTGTTTGTACTCGAACAGCTTAATGACACTTAGGCGGTGGCGTGTCTACTTTTATTAATCTGACGATCATCAGACGATGGCCTGTGAGTATCCTGCAGTACTTTAAGTGAATATCTGTCTCTGATATCTTCACATTTCCATTCATACCTCTGTGGGACTACCGTGAAATCCTGAGTTTTAGTTATTAAGTAGGAAAACCTTGAAGCTGACAGCTGCCTGTAAAGAGTCCTCCAAATGTAATCACCTTTCCTCAAATTACGTCCTAATTAACCTGCAGAGAGCACCATCAGGATCAGCTGTGAGCCGTCTTTCTCTAATAGTTAGTAAAATCACGACTAACTGGAAACTCAGAAGGAGAGCTTCGCCTCCAGAGTCGAAAAACTGTCGACTGTAAATCCATTTCTGTTTTTCTGGCCCTCATTAAAACCCGCTCGGCCTGTTGGACTTTCCTGCTCTTGTTTTTGCCTCTCGGTTTTGTTTTTGTTTCGGTCTCTGTGACTTTTGGTCCTGGCTCGGCCCAGGTTGGCTCAGGTCTGGTCCAGGAGAGCCGGTTTTGTCCTTGGTGTGCTCTCCTTTGGCCGGCCTCGGTTCTTCTCTGCGGGCCGACCCGACCCGCCTCGCCCGCCGGCTGCCAGGTCGACACTTTCCCACTGAGGGACGATCAGCGGTGCAGCTGGCTGCTCGCCCTCAGCCTCTCCGTTCAGGAGGGTTTAATCAGGCTGGATCAGACGTGAACCCGTGCACGTACTTCAGAGATTTGAAAGCTTTTTAATCTCCGCACAGAATCGCCATGAAAATAACAGAGAGGAGGATACGACCGAGAAAACATTTACCTGTAAGTTTCAGCTCCCTGTAGCCTGATCATTAAACATGGCCTCAGTGTGCAAGAGCTTCATTAATTATTTAAATACATACTATATAAATGTCCAAAAATAATCATTTGTTTTTTTCCCCCTTTACACAGTGGTGAAACATTTAAACTGTTTACTAATGAAAAATAATCCCACTTCCACCTAAAAGTACAGAAGTTTTACCATCAGAACTACTTAATAAGCTGCTTTCAGCTGCTCCCTGTTTCACAGCAGGAAGCTCTGCATGTTCAATTTTACTTTACTGATGCAACTGGGCTCAAACCAGTAAACCTGTAAACCACTGCTGTCAGGAAAAACCCTCATTATGCAGACTGTACATATGTAACTGGATCATAATCACTGATTAACATGCATATCACTTTAATGTTACAACTGGTGGTGAGCTATTGTACGTTTACTTTAAGTACTTTCATGTTCTGCATCTTCTCTGTTGTATTTTGGACGCAAAGCTACTATTATACAATGGATAGAATATTAGTATAGTTACAGATAATGTTACCCAGCAGGATGCATAATTATGCATAATTAAAAGTATCACAGCTTTATTTCTGCAGAAATTTTCCTTTGCTTTCATATTGCTGAACAGACTCTCTCATGTTTGTGTCCATCTACAAGAAAAAAACGAGAAAAAGAGCAAATTTGCATCTAGATCCTCAGCTGAAGATTACTTTTTTGCAATTTTTTATACTGCTACATGTAATAAATCTTCTATTAGTATGTTTGAATTTTAAGTAAATACGAATATAAAAATGAACAAAAAGCAATATTTGCATCCAAAATATAATCGAGAGGAAGCAGAAAGCAGCAGAAATACAGTAGAGTAAAAGTATACTTGAGTAAAGTTACATCCCACCACTTGTCCGTTCATGCTCTCTGTAACAGTAAGATGCTTCTGGCACACCTCTGTCTCTGTACGGTGTTTAAACGTTTCAGTATTCGCTGTCAGATAAACACCGTCCGCACTTCACTAACCACGAACGCTGGGAAAGTCCCTCACAAACAAACGAGTGGACTCACAGGAAGACCGCGTGACGGTTTAATGTGCTTGGCGGGACCTCCCCTCACAGATCGGATCGACATCTGCTTCTGATCAGTTTTATGATGTAATGTGGAGTTGAAGCATCGACGGCAGAAACAGAGTCTGAAACGTTAACATTATTTAACGTAGTACAGAAAACGCGTCATACGAGGCGAGGACATGTCACCGTGGCAACCAGGAAAACAGGAAGTGCCAACTGCTGCATTTAACCCAAACCACAAACCTGAACCTAAAATAACAATAATAATAATAATAATAATGATAATAATAATAATAATACTACATTAATACCAAACACGACTCTGCGAGCAGTGGCATGATTGGCTGCATCCATACAATCCCTGCAGCATCCAAATGTTCATTATTGTGTTTGAGGAAAACCAAAAAACCCCATTCTGTCCAGAATATGGAAACAGGAGAAAAGGCATGAAAAAAAGGGGAAAGTCATGTCTGGAAACATGAATGAGTAAAAAAAAAAAAAAAAAGTAAATTTTATGACTTTTAGGAGTTCAAAAGTGGGAAAAAGTGTGTTCAGATAGACGAATGAATAAATGAATGAATGAATGAATGAACGGGACAATTTACATGTGGGAAACATAAAAAGAGAAACTTTGTGTCCATAAAGATGAAAAAATGTAACAGATTGCATCCAGAAAGATGGATCTTTGAATGGAGGTTAGGTCGGGTCACAGGTTGTTTTGCAGACGGACGCTCTGTCGTATGAACTATGCGTCACGTATGTTGTACAGCAGCTCTGAGCGCAGCATGTTTGAAGCTATCAGAGTGAAACAGATTCACAGGATCTGAGTCGGGGGGGTCGCTGGACGGCGGAGGACAGATGTTGCACTTTACAGTAAATCTCACGCGGCTTCTCCTCCGTCGTCGACGCTCTGCTCTCGGCTCTGCTTCGTGCCACAAATCAGCCCTGGACCCGAACTCCCCCCGAGACGCCCCAGATACCCCCCGTCCGGCCTCAGCAGGCTTCTCGCTCGGGGGGAAACCTGTTTCTGCTTCTCTTGGACACACAAACCATCACGAACATCTTTTCTTAATTCACCCAGATTCACGTGGAGAACAAATGGAGGGAAAAATAACCCGATGAGGCTCAATGAGACTCCATTAGGACACCGCTGTGGGCGCTCAATGTGAGGAACGACCCGCACGTTGTTTCTTGCCTTTGCTGCTCCAGTTACCAGCAGGGGGGAACCAGCCGCCCCCCAGCTGTTTCTCGGGGGACGTTTGCGAGCGCCGCGCCGGTATGCAGATTAGCGCTGACCTCGGGCTGACCCGCTCCGGTTCTTTCCACCCGCCGTGTCACATCCAGGCTGCGACCTGCTGCCGGCACAGCTGGAGGTGCGGCGGTGGCGGGGATGACCGGCTGCAGGTTTTTACACACCTGCAAACACAAACTTCAGCCTCGGCTTTTGCTTTTAATCAATAATATTCCCAGCATGTTGATCAGTTTGCATGTGAGCATTAATTTCTTTTGCTGGTTCTGCTTCTCACTCGTGTTTCTTACAAAGACATTCAGACTTGGTTTAAATTAAACAGACTTCAGGATAGGTGGACAACTTCAACCGCTGCACTTTAGGACTACAGAACAGTGAATTCTGGGTAAATTAAGACTGTTTTTAGAGAAGAAAAATGGCTGCCCAAGAAACAGAGAATGTTTTTAACAGCTATAAAAAAAAACTTTTTACAGTGACTTGACTGAGAAGACACGTCTGTTACATCAAGACTAACATCAGTTTATAAAATCTGATATTAAAACAAATTTTTATAAATAAATAAATAATTTTACTTCTAGGTCGTCAACTTATCGTTTATGTTGCAGTGGAGTTTAATGGTTTGAGACATCAGGAGGAAAACATCGCAGACGTCACTCGAACTGGACTCAAACATGAGGTGCGTTCACTTACAGTCCAGACTGACAGTTAAAAATGAAACATTTGTGTTCGGAAACTAAAAAAGAAGAAAAGAAAGGACTGAATCCAGCTTTCTGTTGAACGTCTGTTAGAGGCAGATATTTGTGGGTTCCAGTTGTGACGTATTCACAAGTAACTCAAGGTGAAAATCCACAGTTAGTGTGGGTGCAAAGGCACCATTTTAATCTGTGACATGTTCAGTTGTGTGTCCTGAAGAGGAAGAGCTCAGGGTCTCTGATAGGTGAAACTCGCATCAGACGTCAGCGTGCGATCAAACTATCATTTTATGATTAAATGTCTTCTAGTTTCACAGATTAGTTATCATATATTCATCATCTACTTTTTTTTTATCCATGTCAGATTCACGTTCGGATGAGTTGACCGAAGCTCCACAGCTCGTCTGACATGTCTGTATCCGCCTGAGGAGCTGCTTTGGTCGTAGCTGAAGAACACTGAGGAAGACTCAGAGAGGCCTTCCTCGTTCCCATCCTTCCCAGTTCTTATATCGAACATCACTTGTTTTTCAGAGGTGCTTACATGACTTCTGGATGAGAGAGACTCAGACAGGACTTACTTTAAATAGATTTATTACATGAAAAATACCCAAAGAGCATCTTTAAACCTGTTTTGCTGCCAAGCTGGAGAGAAAACAGACTTTTGTCTTACATCTCAACAACCAAACTCCATTCAAATTTCTGCTGATTTATCAGGGAAGGTCCAATGTTGTGTTTTCTGATCACAAACCAGAGTAACTAATATGAATCCACACCAGACTCGATTTAAAAAAGGGTTGATTTTACACACACACCTAAAATAACTATGGAAGCCTGCATTAAGCTAAAGTGACTTCTTTCTCTGAACCAGGAGGGGGGAGGCTGATCCGGGTCACTCGTACACAAACACTAAACCCGGATCACAGTCGTTCAGCAGAGCGGTCCTCGGTCCCCATTCAGTCACTTCATTACCGTCAGCAGGCAGAAATCAAACACTCTGAGTGGCTATCACTCACGGCTCAGTGTGTGTGTGTGTGACTGACAGGTGGAGAGAGCTAACAGTGTGAGTGCATTAATTAATGACTGACGGCTAAACAGCCACAGCAGTAATAACAGTTAAGCCTGCCAGCACTCGGGGGCCACACCGACACCGATCGATGGATCAATGCTTGTACTCTCCCCCACACGCACGCACACACACACACACGCACACACACACACACACACACACACACAGTCGAGTCTATTATCCTCACTTCCTACCTGCACAAACACACACACCTGCTATCAGAACTAGGTGCCCTGACGCCCCGGCTCGACTCGATTTTAACGGACATCGAGCCTCCAGAGGGGAGGCGAGGAGGCGAGCTCCAGCACTCACTTCGTCTTTGTCTCCTTTACTCACCCACCATTTTTTCCCAGCATCCTCTAGCAAAGGCTGAGATGGGCTAATTAACGTGCGACCACAGCGGCGGCGGCGGCGCAGATCTCGGGGGTCTTTGATCGGACGGTGAGGTTTGGTTTTGGCAGGTCGGATTAGTGAGGCGCGATTAGAAAGAAGGTCCACGTGAAACACGCTAAGCTTCACTTGATAGCTCAGAGAGGGAACGCTGTGCATGCTGGGAGAGAAAACAATGGGTGGACACCCCCTGGTTTACAAACATGCTCTGCTTAGTGGTCAGTCTGATCTAAATTCACCACTAGGATCTTTTAGCACTATATAAAAAAAAAGTATGAAATGTATTTAAAGCAAATATGTCCCATCCTGCTTCCCGTACGTCCAGCTGTAAAGCAGCCTTTAGTGTCCAGCTGCTGGACGTCTGCGGAGTTTATCGCCTGGAGAGGACGGGGAAATAGTGGGAACGCCGCCACCAAGGTTAACGTACGGCAGAGTTTAAACAATAGAACGAGGGAGGAAAAGAAAGGAGAGGATGAAGGGATGAAGAGGAGGAGGAGGAAGGGAACGGGGGTTTATGGGGGAGAGGGGAGTTTTGGCAGAGCGGAGTCTTGCGCTCGGCTGGCGGCGGCGTGAAGCGGACTCAGGGGCGTTCTTACTGAGCTGCCGTTAGGCGTTAAATGAACACCTGGCCACCGAGTCTCAGACCGGGACGCTGAGTAGTGATGAAGAGGAGGAGGAGGAGGTTTAGGCTGCAGATGGGGAGGGATCAGCTACACAGGAGGCTCCTGATGGTCAATGAAGGAGTCTTAATACAGCAGGTATGACCTCTTAAGTCCAGCGGCGGTGCTTAAATTCTCCCCAATAATACAGCCGTCTAATAATACTCCATTACAAGAGTTCAGACAGTAAAAGTACACAAGTATTACCAGCTAATCTGAAGTATCACAGAATAAGTGACTTTATCCAGCTGGCAGGGTTTTTGTTTCTGCTCCTGCTCGCGCTTTTTGGCAGTTTAGTGTTTGTTAGTTTACTCGTTCCCAGTCGGAGGATCAGGGCCTCTAAAGGGTCACAAGTTAAACCCTTGCTCTTACAAAAGATGTCAGAGAGAGGAAGAAAACATAAACAACTACTTCCCTGCTAGCTTGTTTGCATTTTGGCTGTTGTCATCTTTCTTTTTAGAGCTGGAAGCAAAAACATTCACCAACCACCTTCTAAATTCTGCATTTTAGAGTCACTGTGTTTGTGCAGACAGTGCAGTTCTTAATAGCATTTCAAAATAAAAGCCTTAATACTCCAAAAGGCCCAACAGTGTTCACTCCAGTTAGCCGAGGTGAAGCCTAGCAGACAGCTAGCAGCTACAGCTGCCTGTGTCACCATCCAACTGTCACTCAAAGAGGCCACGCCCTAATAATTCATGGTACATGACGTGAGCACTGGCTGCACTGGAGTTTTAACTGTCGTTTTATTCACTTATTCACAATCTCAGCTCCTCAGCAGTGAGTGTTTAATGGACTCTTCATTCAGCAGAAAAACTAACAAAGAAAACAAGAAAACAGATGTGTAGTTACACTAAATCAAACCGAGGTTTCCCCACATGTGTGAGTGCTGATGCTCACACAGTGCTCAGGCATGTGTGAGGTTTGAAGTAATCTGCATTAAATCTGGAGTAAATATATAAAGTAAAACGTCTCTTTGTCTTCATTAAAAACTGATTCTAAAACACAGAAATGATTAAAAGCCTTCTGATTCGGGACGATCATCTCAACATCCTTTGACTCATCTGAGGAAACCCAAAGAGATGTGAAGTCTTCCTCCTAATTTAATTCACTTTTAAAGCTTGGAATTTTTTTCCCTAATTTAATCTTTTTATGTTTTATTGTGAAAAGTTTCTGTATTTAAACCTAAAATCTGAGACTTTGGAAGCATTTTAAACTTCGTTTGCTGCTGTTTTTGCCTTTTCACATGGCGTGATCCATTTTCTGCTCGGCTGCAGGTTTGTTGCTCCCGCAGCAGGTGAGGGGCTGTGTTGAGGTGCACGTCTGGCTTAGCATTAGCTAAAACTCTCCAGCAGCCTCCCCGAGTGTCATCCAGCATGCTTAAGTTAAGGTGCAGCGACTGGCGGTGATTTGCATAAGTAATTAGCTAATGTGCTGTTCAATTTCTCTCCCATCTGGCTCACTGAGCTACACCTCATTTCTCAAATTGACAGGCCGGTCACTATCGCTACCCACACTGCAACAAGGCGCCCACCAAATTAATTTGTCAACCTTCTCCTGTAATGGGACGTTCACCTTGAAAACTCAATTTACCTGAGGAGGTGAGAGTCCGCGAGCGAGCGAAGGAAGCGGCTGCAGGGAGACGCTGAAGAATTTTTTTTAAAAATAAATTCTTTGAAGTGTAAAAAGCAGAAAGCAGGTGACAGCAGGTGAGATTGGACGGCGAGAATACGAAGGCGTTAGAGAAACAACGGCGAGATGTGTGAGAGCGCCAGGAAGGTCAGCAGAAACAAACTGGCGCAGAAATTAAACCTGTTTATGTTTGTATACTCACTTTATAAAGTCATCTCTACTTTTGAAGGAAGATCAGTAAACCTGCAGGCCGACAATCAGTAAACAGGCGTTTATCCCACCAAACTCAATTTTTCAACTTTTAAGGTTTTTACTTTCTCCCTCGGTCGTCGAGCCGTTATGTTTTCTGCCTGAGAATACCACCTCTAACACAGTCAACATGTTCAGTGTGTCACCTTAATCACTTTCCTCCCGTACAAAGTCCCGGAGTCGGAGTTCTTCCTGGATTCAAATCATTTTTCTTTGTTCGGTTATGTTCAAACTCAAAAATCAAAGAAATCCAGGGCGCGCTGTTTTAAATAACATTTTAAATGCCTTTATTCTCCTGGCATGGTCACGTTCAACCTAAAAAACTATTAAACATGCCCGCGCTGGAGAACAAAGGCCTTTAAAGTGTTATTTAAAACAGCACGCCCTGGATTTCTTTGAGTTTTAATCCTGCATGTTTGAGCTGTTCTACTGCAGTAATTACTCTGCTGTATGGCTGATATATTTACATTCCACTGTTTTAATTGTCTCATTACATAAAGTGTGAGCTTTATTTACTATGCAAAACCTTGATTCACACTAACAAGGTAGAAATGTACAGCCTATATTCTGCAGTTTGAGCTTGAGTACTTCCCACATAGCGCACAAGTTTGGCTCTAATGTTTTGGCACCTTTGCTTCAGTTACAGCACTGACAAATGTTGTGTGACAGATGTGACCCAGTGGTCCCAACATCTGACCCTGTATAAAAAGGACTTCTTCCTGTCCTCGGGTTTCAGAATAAAAGCCCTTTACAGAAACAGATTAAGTAAATGTTTTATTTCCTTTTAAATTAATGTTGTTTTTTATGTGCATAATGTTATATATGTTAAACATAATGTAATATACAGCTGTAACAAGGATGTAAAATCACAGGTCTCTTTATTAAATAATTCAGTTTGGTAAAAAAAAAATCAGATTCAATAAAGCAAAAAGACATTATTTGCTTTCTTTAAATTTTTTCTTCAAAAAATTCTGTAATTTGTTCTTTTAAATATTAATTCACAAATTACAAACAGTGCAGTTACAACTATTACAAACCTGTAATGCATATAGTGTAATATTTATTACTGCTATTTTTATTGGTGGTACTGAAAAACTCACACTAAACATATTTTTTCAGTACGAATGTCTAAAATAATAAAGTGCGACTTTAATTCAAGCTTTCACTTTGTATGAAGAAAATAATGCTTTTGTTTTTAATAACGCTGCTATCGAAGTCAACATGAGGTGATTTTCACACATGCATGTGGGAAATCTGGTTTCTCATGTCAATCAGGCAGTGATAATGCCCCTCTGCAGGCTTCCAGAAGTCAGACAATCAAAAGAAAGTGGGCTTAAAGTGGCTTGTTTCATACAGAGGACAGACTGTTGAATTTATGTTATGGCATGACACACACCTTTTCTCACTTAGGGATAATTTGGGGCTGCGTGTACGAATCGCCCCATCCGGGGACAGCACTTTGTGAGAGTTTAGAAGGATGGCACAACCAACAGATTACAAATGTCACCCACTTAATAAAAACCAACCAACCAGTGAGGGGACATTTATTATTTAACCAGCCTTCAGGGTCACATGGTACATCTCTGGGTTTAAAAAAAAAATCCAGCTCCTTCCTCCTCCTCCTTGTTCCCTTCATCCCAGAGCTGAAATGGACAGAGTGTGTGTGTGTGTGTGCGTGTGTGTATGTGTGTGTGTGTGTGTGCGTGTGTGTGTGCGTCTGTGTGTGTGTGTGTGTGCTCGGGGACCGAACTCGGGGAAATGGGCCAAAAAGTGAATGTAATGAAACCCCCCAAATTAATTTTCAGTCTCATCTTCAGCTGCAGGCAGAGAGAGAGGAGAGGGAGGACGCCAAGAGACGAGAGACTCTGAGAGAAAGAGTGAAAAAGAGAGAGAGAGGTGCAGCACTGGAGACAAAGGGATGAACAGAAAGAAGAAAACGAAGAAAGAAGTTCATATCGTCTGCAGAGCGCCTGACATCACTGTTTGTTCAATCAATCAATCTTTATTTATACAGCGTGTTTGTAACAGCCGTTCAGAGCGACGGCTGACGAGACAGTAACGGGAAAATATCAAAGGTCAAATAATGTTTAGAGCAAAAACAGGAACAATAATAAAAAATTACAATAAAATAGAAATAAAAATCTTAAGAGTGAATAAATGAAATGAAAGGCGGTGAAATGAACAATGATGCGTTAAAGTCCACAAGTATGCGGACGCTTTGTTCAGTTACATTCAGGTTTAATTTGGTGCAGTTACAGCTTATTTAGGCTGTAGCCCGTGAGCTTTAAAGTTCAAAGTTTGTTATTTTTTCACTAAAATACACAAAAAATACCATTATGTAAGAGAAGTGTCTACTTTCTCACTGTAGAAGTAACATTAAATAACAGAAAGTATCATTTTTACTGTAAATCTATCAGAAAATTACTGAAACAGAGATTGCACTCGTTTTACTAATTTTATTTTATTTTATTTTAATTGACCGTGTTTTTCGTTTGACCATAAATATACCATCAAATTACAGAAAATGCCCTTTTGTTGTTTGCTACTACACGTATATATGATGTTAGAGTTTTGCTCTCAGCGTTGATATTTTATGGCTGGAGATGCGTTTCCAAATTATTATTTCTGTGAATTACTGATATGATTTTTCTTAATTATTATTAGTTTGCTTTGTTTTATAGTTTGCGATGCCCACAGTTACGAGCTTTGGTCAAAGTATTTAAGGATTCACTTCTTCTCTTCCTTCTACTTTACCAAACCTTCTGTTCTTCATCTATGCAGGAACGCGCATCTAAAATCCTGGACTTACTTCCTGTTGTTCGTATGAAACATGCTCAAAGTTTCACATAATGAGGTCAACGCATGTACAAGACAGACAGACAGACAGACGGGTCGGTGGTGCAGTGCGTCATATGTGGGGGAAAGACGTCCGTCTGTCTGCCTCTCTGTCTGTCTGTCTGCCTCATTCAGCTGTTCTCTTATTAAATTCCTTTGTACTGGGAGGCTTTTCACTCCACCAGCTGCCACCTCACTGTGAGCCCGTGTGTGTGTGCGTGTGGCAAAACACACACACATAAAGTTTGTTTTGTATCAGCCTGAACTCCTGCATGTGTGTGTGTGTGTGTGTGTGTGTGCATGTGTGCATTAAGCTAACATAGCTATTAGCTTTGATAGCAGTAGCCCTCCCATATGGCGAGCTAGCACTGCTCTTTAATGTAGCATAGCACGGCCCTGATGTTGCTATGGCTCCAGCGGCGCCTCCTCCCCTCCATCCTCCCTCCTCCTTACCCCCCCACCGTCCCCACTGCCATTTAGCTCTCCCTTCCACCGCGCCACATGCCGTCGCGACCTTGGCGTTTTCCAGCGGCACGCCCGCTGCCATCTGCAGGCGGCAAGCTTGGGCAGTAAAGCATCGCGACCCCGAGTTTTTTGGGCCCCGTTACGCCTCCGCCAGGGGCCCCGGCCAGATGGCACTACCCACTAAGAGGGGTTTTACTGCGGGGCTGAAGGAAGACGACTGCGGGCAGGCGGAGGATGAACTCCCCCCTCTCCTCCACGACTCCCTCCTCCCCCTCCTCCTGCATTGCGCTGCCAAATTTCAGTTCGCCTCCAAAACGACGCCGCTTCAATATTTCAGTCATGATTATCCTGCAGCAGATGATCAGCCAAAAGGGCAGAGCAGGAGGAATGGTGCCGGCGTGCACCAGCGGGGTTTTATTCAGGCCTCATCTATTCAAAAACAAACTTTATCGACGTGGCAGGTGAGACAACAAAGACTGCAGTATTAACAAGGTTTTCTCCAACTGCCTGATCCATCAATCAATCAATCAGCCAGCTGCTCATCTTGAGCAAGAAATGAAAGAATGAGAAGAAGTCAGACTAAATTTACTGAACTCTGACCTCCAAGCTCCTAATCAGTTTTACAGAAACCCTCTTCATTACTTGATTAAACAGGAAGTGATGTTGCACCATATTTGGCCCTACGAGTGTAAGCCTAATCACATTAAGCAATAGTTAAACTGAAAGTGAACAGAGGCTGCTAACGTCATGTTTATAAAGTGCTTCTGTTTCAGAAATCGTAATCCTCGTAGGAATTTCATCCATGAACATCGTCGTCCATCTTTAGCTGTTCATGCATGCAGAGACCCCCTTTATTTCACTGCCTGCAGCACAGGAGTGCAAATTCCCCACAAAGTGAGCAGTAAAGGAAAGGAAAGGGGTTGTATTTTGAGATCTCAGCTCTGACGGTACCGACATCAGGAAACCTGCTGAAGGAGGAAAATCCAACAGAGGCTTTCGGCTGTGTAAGCTCACAGCCTGCAGAGGTAAGAAAGACAGAGTCGGACAAACAAGAGGCAACAGAACCAGTATCAACTCACACGCCGACCTGCAGGGCTCCAGCTATTTATAGCACCACAGTTCAGACACCAACAAGAACAACAATAACATCCGATCAAGTTTACACTGAATTATCTGCAACTGGGTCCTTAATTGTAAGTTTGTGTATTAACATAAATTTACCAGGAAGATCAAAATTCTGACCTACGATGCAGCGTACAAAACATGAGAGACAAAACCCAACGATAGCAAACACTCAAATCAAACAACCTTTAAATTCAACTACAGAAAATAACATACTTGTTGCAGACGAAGCAAACCAGTGTTTAATCTGGGCGTGCACAGGCGCTCAGTGAAATGATGCAGGCAAAGGACAACAACCCCTAACACTCTGAAAAGTCATACACGAAGAAATCGAAGACTAAAAAGTACAAAGAAAACATCAGAAACTCCAGAAATGAAGGTTCACGAGGAAACACCTGGAAAAACTGAAAGAGTGTTAAACAAGCTGGACTGACTGGACAATTCAACACAGGTGACACTGAGAATTACAAACGTGGGAACACTAAAAAAGACCGCAAGTAAAAGTGACAACGGAGGTCAGCTGAGAACCCTTTACCATTATAGCTTCCAGTTATGGTGACCATCCCAGTAAAAAATGCTTCAGCTTTGGACAACTGCCTGCCAACCTCTGACAGGAAGGAAAAAGAACGACCAACATAAGAGCGGACGCCAACTCTGAGTGCCAACATGGACTTGGGAGAAGCAGGGAGTGGATGAAAGAGGAAAGCTGAGCATCACCACCGCGCTGGCTCTGAAGCCTCAGTGTAAATGTCCGTGCAGCCATGCTGGCCTTCTGGAGCCAAGAGCAACCACATCTGGATGAGAAGGTGGAGTGATGAGGTATGGGTGCATCACACAGAGACAGATATCGGCTGCTTAGTGCAACCTCACAGCAGCCGTATTATTATTGGTGAGATAAAACTCTTTAAAAGGCTCCAACAGCACCAACGTGGCCCTGAGGTCAAGTTTGAGTGAAGACTAGCAGACAGCTAACAGCTACAGCCGCCTGTTAGTCAGATAACCACGCCCCTGCATTAAAACAGGTGTGTGAAAAAATTCACCCCTGCTGGAGCCTCTAGTGGACATTAGAGGAATTGCAGGTTTTCACTGACTTCACTTTTAACCATTCAGCCACTTTTAAGAAATCATTTATTCTGTTTACATTTAATTACTAAATGCTAAATAAGTAAATACACACTACACACAGATTAAAGGCGTTCTTCAGAGTCTCTGCCTCTCTCTTCTGTATTACCAAAAAGTAGCCTTTGACTCCTTTTAAACCTCTGCTCCTTCATTCAGAGATCAATAATGGTCAGGTGACCCATCAGTTCAACTACATTATTTATTCATGTACATATTTATTTGGATATTTTGTTGTTCGTTTTCAGTGTGTCCATTTTAATTAACATGTTACATAGAAAGAAAAGCCTTTTTTATGGCTTCCGATTGAATGGAGATGTTTTAAATGGATTCTGAGGAAAATCTCTGGTATCATGCTTCAAACAGCTCCGCAAATCAACACACACACACACACACACACACACACACTGTTAGTGTGTGTCGTTAGTGTCTGTCTGCCGGCGGATCAGCTGAGAGAAAAATAAGAAAACTGTGCTGGTGGTCAGGAGGAAAATCAATACGTCCATCTTTACTGTATGGAGGGGGGAGGAGGGAGTGAGGGTAGAGGAGAGGAAGAGGAGGTGGAAGGAGAGGAAGAGAGGATTCTGGGTAAATCCTGTCTTCAAACTACCTTGAAAACAAACAACAGAAAATATCATTATTGCTTTGTTTGTGTGTGTGTGTGTGTGTGTGTGTGTGTGTGTGTGTGTGTGTCAACAAGTGATCATATGATGGAAATCTGTAAATAATCAATCAATTGATCAGTAAAATAGGATTTAACTGGTCTGGACAGATAAAGGGGGAGTGTGTGTGTCCACAGATGTGTGTGTTTCAAACACAGCCACACACACACAGATTTCGATGATTAGTGTTCAACACGATGCCGTCTTTGTTCAGTCAGAGAAGAAATCTTCTCTGATCGAGTGTGTGTGTTCAGGTGTGTGTGTCTGTGTGTTACAGTGATGGTCAGGGGAGTGATGGGGTGTGGGGGGGTGGGGGACTATTAGCCACCATGTTATCTCCTGTTAGCTATCCAACTTGTAGGGAATAAATAAAGAAGACTTTATTCCTCAGAATCGCCCAAAAGGAATAAAATAGGGAGGAGGAGGGAGAGTGAAGGGGAGGCAGGAGTGGGGAGCGGGGGGTTGCAATGAAGAAGAAGAAGAAAAAAACGCAGAAGAAGAAAAATCTCCAATTCATTGAGATCAAGTCAATAACACTGTAATATTTATGAAGGCTGGAAGCCAGGCTGCCCTAAAACCCAAACTCCAGCAATCCTGAATTATAAATTGGTATTGATTTGTGTTGTGGGTGAGTGAGCTGCACTGTGTGTGTGTGTGTGTGTGTGTGTGTGTGTGCGCACGCATAGCAGCAGGATGCAGCTCAGCTCAGCTGCTCGATTGTTTTCACGCTCTCACTGAAAAAAAAGAAAAAAGTGGAGCTGCTTGTTTGGCAACAGTTTGTAACAGCAAGAAAAGAGGAGCTGAAGGTGTGTGTGTGTGTGTGTGTGTGTGTGTGTGTGTGTGTGTGTCACTGTGTGTCACAGTGTGTGTGTGTGTGTTTACCTGAGTGCACGTGTCTGACTTCTGAAGTTTGTGTTTAAATGTTTGAACGTCTTTGGAAACTTCACATTAACTACAAACTGTTACTGGACCCTGAAATGGATCATGTGACCTTCACATGACCTTTATTATTTGGCTTATAGTTCAGTGTAAATCAGTGTTCGCTATCTTCACATCCATCGAGCACAGAAAGAAACTCTGTTTTCACTCCATGCAGAAGTCCCTTCAGATTTCATGCGTTTCTGCAGCTCTTTGTGTGTTTGCTAATCTGCAGTTTTCACGAGTGTTTGATCATATCGATCTGAGGTTTATATTGGAAACAGAAATCTGGTTTATTCCCTGAACAAGTGTTCAGAATGTGATCGTGTCACATTAATTCCACCTTAAACCCAACTTTCCTTCGTTAGCTTCTCGGTTGTTTTTGGATTAATCTCTGTGTGTTTTTGTTTGTTTTTCACTAAGATTATTGTTTACTTTTCCAGTAATTTCCATTTTCTTTTCAAATAATATTTAAAGTTACTGGATTATTTCTGGTACATTTATTGGTTAATTTCTAGATTCTTTTAGTGTTTTAAGTATCTCGGTTAATTCTGGTTTGTTTTTGAATTATTTCTGAGTCTTTATTGTTAATTTTGTTTTATGTTATGCTTCTGATAAATACTGTATTTGGATTGTTTCTGGATTTCTGCAGGTTTTTGTTTATTCACCTGATCATTTCTGCATAATTTATGCATTGTTTGTTTCTGGAATATTAGCAGTTTATTATTTATTTGTTTTCTGGGTTTTGATTTATTATTATTTCTGTTTTTGTTTTTTTTTATTATCATTATTTGTTAGTTTCTGGGGTTTATTACCTGGAATTTTTCCCTATACTGTTTCTGGATTTATTTGTTATATTTAATGTTGAGTTTTGGATTATTTCTGGTTAATATAAAAATAATTAAATATTTTTAATTCTCAGAGAAGATTTCTTATTCAGTTTTTTCCAAATTATTATCAAGATTTTTATTTTAAATAATTGTAAATTTTTTTCAGACACCAAAATTTTAACATTTTTAAAACCATTTAAAATATCATTAAGGGATTTTCATGTTTTTTAATGATATTTTATCTTATTGTTATTATTATTATCATCATTATTACAGGTATTATTATTGTTGTCGTTTCATTGTGTGTTTGAGAGCTCTGGTGGACCTTGAGTTAAAAACAGGCACAGACAGACAGACAGAAAGACAGACGGGTGTTTGGGTCGTTATGTAACCCGAACCTTCGTCTCTCCTCCCCGGCGACCTCCTCTCCTCCTGCGACTCCCCCCTCTGACTCCCCCACCTCCCCCATATCACATCCCTCCATCTTTATATAGAAATCAATACCCTCTTAATCTGCCCTCCTTCTCTTTCTCCTCCTCCGTCTCACCCACAACTGTCTCATTCTCACCCCTCCATCACCCACACCCCTCCCCACCTGTCCATCTACACCTCCTCCCTCCCCCTTGTTCTCCTCACCCTCCCCTCCAGCTCTCTCTTCCTGCTGTCGTCGTGTCTGGACTCGCCCGCCTCACATTTCACTCTTCACACCACACACACACACACACACACACACACCTTTATTTATTTATCTGCACATGGACGAGCTGTGTTTGTGCTTCAGGTTGTGTTTCTATGTTCCTGAGGTTAAATGTGCTCAAACTCTCAAAGATTTTTAGTGTTTTTTTCTTCCTGTTTTCTAAAATTAAAATGAAGTTTCACCTAAAATGATTTCAAAATTAGATTTAAACCCCTTTTTAAGACCTAAACAATATTTTTTTTAATTAATAAATGTTTAATAAATGTCCTTCTAGAGGAGTAACGACGTAACGTAGCGTATCTGTGCATACCTCCGTGAACTACCTTAATATTTAGGAGTTTTGTGACTGAAATGAGAGTTTGGAAACTCTGATTTGAGGCTGACTTTTCCTTCAGCGTGCACATTTGGCTGCAGGTGTCCACTGATCTTAAACTTATTTCACTGATTAATCAAAGCTTTCAGCAAAGTTTCCCCAAGTCTTCTTCATTTTTGAAACCCAGCTGACTCCTGGTGCCACAGGTACAGCATGCTAAAGCTAAAGCAGGAGCAAACAAACAGTCTTCAGCAGACCAAGGCACGCTGAGTCCAAATCAGAGCAACAGCACCTTTTATTGTGTGCATTGTACATGAAATGTCGCATTAAGATGACGTGAGTATAAAAAATGCACATTGTATGTTCTGAACAAATAAAGATGCTCCATAAATGAGCCATCTTCAACGTCAGGTCCATATATGAAGGCAGGAAGTCAGATCAGCTCAGCTCAGCCGACCTAGAGTGGGAACTCCACCCTCCACCACTTCCAAGCACCGTGACCTCAGACTTGGAGGTGGTGGAAGTCATTGCTAGATGAGCCATCAGGACCAAATCATCAGTTTATTCTGACTACTCACTCAAGATCAACCTGAATATAATACCAACTAAGGTTAGCCTGCAGTATCAGGTAAGTGTGGCTTTCACATCTCCCTAAATGAAGTTCTATCAACAGGAAATAACGAATGCTTTACGGAGCCTTTAGTTTCACTTCAAAGCTCGGAAATAAGAGGGAAGTGGAATATTATAGCCGTAACGTCGTGCCTGAAACATCAACAGTAAACTATGATATACTGGGATATAGTGGGATATACTGGGACCCCCTCCACTCCCTCCCCTCAGTTTCTACATTCATGTTACAGAAATTGAACCACCTGAAACGTTCTCAACTGCTAACCAGTGATCAGTGATCATCCACACAAATGTAGGCTAACATGGCTGCCACTGGATAGAGAACACACACACACACACACACACACACCCCTCCCCACATCTGCTGGCGAAGCAGAAGCCCACGGATGGTCGTCCTTAATTAGCCACACCGCGCTCATACTCCTGATTAAACTGGTGTGTGTGCGCATGTGCGTTTGTGTGTGTGTGCGCGCACGCGTGTGCATGTTTGTGTGTGTGTGCGCGCGTGAGTGAGAGTGAGAGAGAGATGGAAGGTTATCAGTGCATTCTTAATTGGGAAAAACACTTGAGTGATTAACAGGAGGAAGAAGGGCGAGTAAGCTTGAGACTGACTGGTACAGGGAGAGAGAGAGGAGCCATTTCTAATCAGAGCGGGTTCTTGTGAATGCTAACAGCAGCCTGACGTGAACGAAGACGAGTCAGCCCTCCTTTAACCCCGCCGAGCTTCACACGCGAAATAAAGTGAAGCTTTCGGGGTGCGGCATCCTGAGCTACGGTTTCCATGTAGTGTGTCACCCATAGATTAGGATTACTGTGTCCTAATGTAATCACATTACACTTTTCTGTGACTCATTATTCTCTATTATATTACAAACTCTGGTGTATCACAGCTATAAAACAAACATTGATGGTTATAGAAGTTCTTTAAAGTCATCAAGCATGATGTTTTTCCCGTGTTTGCACCACAACCAGCTGATTTCACCTAATGTGGGGGCAGCAAAGCGCGAGCTACAAACTTGTAGAGGTGGAGACACGAACTTTACTTTCATTTTTTTGCACAAACCCAGATGTGTCGCGCTTTAAGTAGTACTCGCTCAAGCAGATGTTTCACAGTAAGAGCATTGTTAACAAATAGAGCGTTTCTGTCCGCTCACACAATAAGGGGCTTTTAATTTGAAATTTCTGATTTAAAGCCTCCTGCAGGAAGTTCTAAAACTGTAAATACTGTTTCCTCACTCAGAGGGGAAACAGCCACAGAGTGTCGTTCTGATGGGAGACAAGACGTCCAAACCAGACCAAAAACTTTATCCAAAACTGTGCAGCTCAAGTCTTTGCACGCATGCTAACGCAAAGCCTGCAGTGAAGAAGAGCAACGGTGGGTGTACGCCAACTCACAGCACATCCAAATCTTCGATCCGAAGAACAGGTGATGGTCAAACGCAGCGAACTGGGCAGTGAGAAGAACAAAACACGAGGACAGCGCCAGAAAACGAGAGATAAGAGCCAGAGCACATGGGACAATCAGGCCAGTGAGAGGACAATAACTGCAGATACACGGGAACAGGTGAGCCCAATCAGGGCGGGGCCTATAGATATCTCAGAGGGTAAAACTCTGTCAGTCTAACTGACAGGAAACACTGAGACAAATGTTAACAAAATAAAACAAGAAATGAACTGACAAACTTGATAAAACTTCACATCTGGCAGCGTGAGGCTGAGCTCGGTGTCACATCTGCTCTGAGAGTTCAACCCAAACAGCAGAAGAAGAAGAAGAAGTGGGATTGGGCATTAATAGCACAGGCGAGGGAGGGGGATGGGGGGGTGAACTCATGTTTACACCAGCACAGCGCCGACCCCCCCGCTGCGAGAGCAGCAGCAGCTGGTGCTGATGCTGGATGTCAACACGAGGATCAGTGAACGGAGATCGATAACTTTTCTCTCACACTGAAACCTGAAGTGGGTGGGGGGGTGGGGAGGTTCTGACATCACTCAGCGAGGACTGCGCTTATGTGTGTGTGTGTGTGTGTGTGTGTGTGTGTGTGCGCGCGTGCGTGTGTGTGTGTGTTTACACATATCCATCCCCGCATGCGGCCGTTAGCACGAACATCGTTTGTGTGTGCTGAGATTAACAAGGTGATTTGCCTTGAGGGGGTGAGGTGCATGCTGGGAGGGGGATTTGGCGTGGGGGAAGCAAGGTGGGGTGTTGGTGGGTGGGGATGTCTCCCAAAGTTCCCATGGTCTCCCGGTGTGTGCCCCGCCCTGGGTAGTTGGAGGCATTTCCAACTGAGCACCGCTGGATGTTGACACCGAGGCGGCTAACAAACCCGCAGGTGGTGATGTAATCACATTTGGCCTTAACTCCTCAATCCAATTAGGAGTCAACAGGAAGTGGGAACCAGCTGATGGCGTGCTGAAGGTCTGAATCGACTGGTGGGATGTGGAGATGGAGTCGGTGCTGCTTTCCTTTCACAGTGATGCGAATTTTCCTGTAAATTTTACCCACAGGCTGGTCATTCCCCCTCACTTACTCACATTTACAAAAACATTCAGGTGAGAATTCCCACCTCAAAAAACTTCCAGGGGAATGATTTGCTTCTTAATGCCAAATTTTAGGACCCTGCTGTCGTGTTTGGGGGTTTTAGACATTTTTCGGGGGGCATCTTCAGCTAAGGAGTTAATCAAGCCTGCGTCCAGTGGTGCTCCCGTCTTCTTGGCCAGACAAAAATACAAATATTAAACTAAAACATCCTGCTTTGTGTCTGAAACAATCTTTGCCTTCTCTAAAATTAAAAAAAAAAAAATCATGCTGGGGAAACTGAAAGAGAATAGTGTCACAAAGTTTGTATATACCACCAACAGAACTTTGCTTCTAAGATTCGGTCCATGGTGTCGTACCTGGGTTTGGACAAAGTTTTTTTACCTATCAAAACTTTAATGTTTGTGAAATCTCTCAGCTGATTTGTTTTAAAGAATATTCTGTAGTTTTTATACAAGAAGCTGGAAATCAAATATCGGTCCTCTACCTCCACCTCTGGCTCCAGGCCTCCAAACCTGCTGTCAGTGACCAGACATCCAACTGTTTCAGGTACTTCAAACATTCATCATTTACCCGGAAACACATGACGGACTGAGCGCGAAGAGTTTTTTCGATGATGCTAGAAAAACAACCCTAACTTCATCTCTTAAAGTTTTTTAAACTAATGACAGCAAAACCTGAAATTTTCAATAATTCCCATAACGTGGATCTTTCCCTCTGGAATTTATTCAAACAGGTCTGAGACGGTCGGGTGAAGGATCCAGATCGATGACCTGGAACAACACCAGGTCCTCCGGTGTTCTGATCTGTGTTTCCGCCACCTCAGCTGCTTCTGGATCAGTTTCAGCAAATAAAGAAGCTTCATTTGCCTTTGATCAGCACTGTAGAGGGTGAACGACAGCAGCTGTGCAGCGACATGGACGATAAAGCGATACCGCTCAAACTCAAACGGACAAAATGAAAGTGAAATACTGAGTTTGAAGGCAGAATCTAGAAAAAAACACTTTACGAGCTACGTCATGAAAGCTGCTCCACATGTTTTACTGCTTAACTTCGGTGGAAACTCCACCATTCACCAGGAGACCTGACCTTCACACACCTCCACCCGCCCTCACCGCTCCCCTGTGGTAGATGGATGCGGTCGTCCCGGGCCACTGAACATTTCTGCCTGGATCATGTCAAACCTGCCTGAGCCCCGAGGGCCCCCCAGGCCCCACCAGGGCCCGGGGTTAATGGAGACACCCCGTCAGGTGGAGGTGGGTGGGCTGGTGGGGCTTCTGAGGGACATGGAGGGGGGGGCATAAGGAAAACTTCCCATCCCCTGGCCTCCTCCTCCCTGCTCCCCTGAGGTTCAGACTGGGTCTCAGCTCCTCGACTGTAAACAAGCGAGCGATGCCGTGGTGTTTGTGGAAACAGAGGCAGAGGTCACTCGTGAGATCCAATCACAGCACTCAGAGTCATTCCAAATAAAGTAAACACAACGCTAAAAACAGGACTCATACTTGACCTCCGACCTCTCCCTCCATTTCTGTCCAAATTCAAAAAGTGGAAGTCTGAAGATTCTGTGCACAAGTTTAAGCTCCAAGACAGCGATAAAATACTACGACAGACATTAAAATCGCAGTAAAAGTACAGAAGATAAAAGTACTTCAAGTACTGAAGTAAAACTACTTAGTGCTGCCCCCTATCTGTCAGCTGCTCAGTGTTAGTTGGTTGGTGCCATAAGGTTTGGTCCAATAGTTTCCAATCTATGGGTCAATCTGTGTTATCATGAGGGGCAATTAGCAACCAAAACATGGGAGTCAATGGGGCTGACTCACTGCTGGAGCCTCTGCTGGACGTTAGAGGAATTGCAGGTTGTGGGACTTGAAGGTAGCTGCCGGGTGTTTCTTCTAGTTCTTCTATTGAAAACGCGAGCTGAGGACAATGTAAGCAAACATAAACCGGTGTGTTGGGAATGTGAGGGATTTTATCATTCTACGATTTTGTGTTTTAAACCTCGGGGAAAGATTTCCTCCTTGATGAAGAGTAAATGGCAGCTATGAAGCTTAAAGTCACGTCTCAGTGTTTGTGGTGAACCCAATGGAGGGTTAACTCCATGGGGGGGAGGGGGGTTGGGTCAGTTATCTGCCCCTGTGGACCCTTCCCAGCAATTGTAGCGCATTGATCGGGCGAGCGAGGCCCATCGGAGCCGGCCAGATTAGGAGTATAGATTTACAATAAAAGCAGGACATTACTGAGCAGGCGAGGCCAGAATTGAAAGCAGAGCGAGAGATGGAGGGAGGTATAGGGTGAGGCAGGGGATGAGGAAGAGTCCATGAAAGGGGGAGGAAGGCCCGGGGGCTGCCGCAGGGATTTCTGGGAAATGTGAGGTGAGGGTCAGAGTGAGGGTGGATGCATACGGGTTTAAGGTGGTCACTGAGGGAGACTGATGGATGTTGTGTTAGACGACGTGTAGAGTTGAAATTATGGCATTTTATTTTGAAGGCTAACTCCTTCCTGTAGCTCTGAAATGACGGCTAATTACATTTCCTGAACTTCTAGGGTGTAAAAGGAGAAAACTGCACATCTTATCGTCTTCATGTTTGTTCGGCAGGCTACTCGATGTAAAAGGATGTGAGGTGGACTTTGCAGCATGTCAGAAACTGATAATGCCAAAGGTGCCTTATGGGAAATGTAGGTTTTGGCTCAAACCTCCCATCTGCATTTTGGAATCGAGGAAAAACATTATATATTAAATACCCCCAGTGAGGCTCAGTTCAGTTGGTTTAGGACTTGCTGGATCCAGGGCGGCACCTCAGTGGGGCTCGGCTTGGATTTGAGGGAAGTCTGTGTGTTTGTGGTTGACAAACCACAAAAATATAGGGTTGTAAAATATAGATGGTGGTCAGACACTGCAGCAGGTGGCGAGATGTTCAGACTGAATTATTCACCAACATGCACTCTTTGGTGTTTCCATCACTTCAGCGGACAGCACACCGACTCTCATCCTGAAGTTTGATGGTTTAGGTTATGAGACTTTGGTCTTTTTGGTCCCCATAAACTGACTGTGTGTCCCCGCAACATAAACCCAACACATGTTCCATCTGATGTATTTTACTTTGATTTCTTCAGAAGTCAAAGTTCTTCTGTGGTCATTTAAGTGGGTACAGAAAAGTTTAAGGTTGTTTCATCAAATTCTAACTCACTACGTTTTAAATGTTGTATGATGAGTCCACAGAAATCAACACCACGAATCAGAAGAAGTAGAAGACAAAAGTACAGCTGTTGCTTTACTATTTGTCTTCTATCGCACTTCATTTATCTGCCAGATCAACTTGAGATCAAGCATCAACCTCCAGGGTCGAAAAAATGAAGCCAACCCTGAAGCACTGAAAAGCTGCAGTTCCTGTAACGTCCACCAGAGGCTCCAGCAGTGAGTCAGTGCCCACAGACTCCCATGTTCAAACTTTACAGCAGAAATAAACATGTTTACAGCCTGACACACAAACCTTTCTGGTCTCTGTAGATAACCTAAATCTAAATAATACTTGGTACAGGTGTGAATGTTTTTATAACGCTCCTGTTAAAATTGTATTAAAGCTATAAATTTGCATTATAAGGGGCGTGGCCTCTTTGCCTGACAGCTGGATGGTGGCATGGACAGCTGTAGCTGCTAGTTGGAGTCTGAACTGGACCTCTGGACTGTCCGACTTGAAAGTTTTGGGTTGGAGGAACTGAAACTTTGAGAACGGTCAGTGGTTTCATAGGAGCAAACCAATAGGAGCAAAGATATTTTAACCAGGCTAAAGAACAGAAAACTGTCTTTATGTGTTCAGAAATTCAGTTCATGGCTCTTCCTCCTTCATCAATGACATCACAACACTGAGAAGATGTGACTGCAAAACCATCTGATCTGACTCCGTGACCATGCAGCGTGATGTCACGTGAATAAAGAAAAAAGTAAAAGCAGCACGAGCGGCGTCTCAGGTGAACTACGTCTAACAAATTCCTTCAGTTTCCTTCTGAAGCGCCTCCTTAAATCAAGTCTTCCTCTCCTCACCGAAGCCTTGCTGGGATTTCAGCTCCCGTGAGACGATAAAGCATCTTAACTGCGAGACAAAGATGCTGCGCAGGAGTTTCTTTGTGCAAATGATGATTAATTCTCAAAGCAGTCGGCAGGCAGATGAAATAAAACACTTTCCACAAAAAACTCCAAGCTTATTCTGAACCTTTTCACTCATTACTCTGGGTATTTCGGCAGATAGACGAGGAGGAGGAGACGGAGGAGGAAGGGGAGGAGGAGGAGTTTGTGCTCCTCAGAGTGCATGTGAACATCAGCTGAAGAAGACATAAAGTCATGGAGCTGTAAAGAACACCTCTTCCTCTGTGGAGGTCAAAGGTCGCTCTCCATCACCCTAAACTCACCTCTCTACAGATGACATCAAAGCTGCAAATGGCTGTAGAGGAACAAGTGCAGATGAGGGGGGGGTCGCGACCTCCATGTAAGGCCCGACCATTAACAGAGGAGGGCGATGGTCAAACGGTTGAGGAGGAGGGGGAGGACAGAGGCGCGGGCGGGTGAAGAGGTGCGCTCGGGGTAATTAGAGCCCGGCCTCCTCGTACATTTTGACACTCTACGGCAATTTATTGCCCCGCTCGGGCAACTTGGCCACCCATCTAATTGCAATATTAGCGTGTAATAGCAGCGGTGTTACAGCGATCCGTCAGCGCCGCTTTCTGCTGCCTCGGCAGGATTTCACCCATTAACCGTAAACGAAGGAAACAAAGCGACCTCTGAGAGGCGCATCACCGCACATTTATATTCACTCAAACACACACACACACACACACACACACACACACACACAGCTGACACTGAGCTTCAGGTTCAGACCAGATTTAAGGAGCAGCTCACCGACTTTATTAGAATATATTTTTGTGCATTTTTCACAAACTTGTCTTTTTAACATGAGCAAATACGAACACAAAAACCTGCAGGCAGTGAAACGTTACAGTGACCCAGCAGCAAGGAGGTCCAGGCAGGAGGCGTTCGCCTGGTTTATTCACAGGTGATGGAGGCATGAAGAGAGACAAAAGGTCGAGAGAAAGGCGTGAAGACAAAGCAAACGAAGAAAAAAACATGAAAAGATGCGTTTCCTCATAAAAGAAGAAGAATGGGAGCGTTTGATTTACTTCAGCGAGACGTGGATTCTGAGCATTAAACCGCTTTACTGTAGCTACAGAGCCACATCATTTGCATGATGGGTCACTAAAAACACACTAAAGCACCATCACCACCACCCCAGCAAAAGGTGTGTGTGTGTGTGTGTGTGTGTGTGAGTGTGAGTGTGAGTGTGAGTGTGTGTGTGTGTGTGTGTGTGTGTGTGTGTGTGTGTGTTAGGGGGTCACAGTAATAAATCCCTGCATTTCTTAACAGGCGCTGAAATGCAGAGACAAACGGAGCTCCAGTAAATCACAGCAGAGGACTGACAGTGTGTCTGCACACGTGTGTGTGTGTGTGTGTGTGTGTGTGTGTGTGTGTGTGTGTGTGTGTATTCCCTGGGTTAGTGGACTAGTATCAGTGTCCTGTCCTAATTAAAGCGGTCAGGCTGCAGAGAAACATCCAGGAAATAGAAAATAATTTTCCAGAGTTTGTCAGGATGTCACAGAACCAGGGGACGTCATGTGATTTAGAAATTATACATCCATGTCTGTGTTTCGCACAAGATGGCTTGTGTTTTACTTGAATCTACCAGTATCTGTGATCACCATGTCACCGTCCTTCGAGTTTTGGCTCTTCTAATGGAGTCGCTCTTTCTATGAATAGATTTCCACGAACCTCAGGGATTTGCACCCAAAATGTTAAAACTATTACAGCCTCGGGAAAAAGGCAGAAGAAAGAACAACATAAGAAATGAACAGACCAAAATCAGAGATGGCGATTCACACGGGACTGATATTTTCACAGGACTTCTGATTTGGGTGAAACAGTCTCCTTTCACTGGATTTTGTAACTTTAAAAATAACAGATGTGGCAGATTTGGGATCCAGAGGTAATATCCGGTGATTACAGTATAAGTTTAGGATTTTGACATCAGAGGAATTTGTGAGTGTCCAGTCACTTTTTCCACCTTTTTAATCTCCAAGTGACCTGAACTGGAAGACAATCAGTAATTCAAGGAATGGGAAGCTAATTTTCCAGCACATGCTGATAGATACTAACATTGACTGGGAGAAATAAAGCTCAGGTTTCACTGGTTAAATTCCTATTTGGTTCAAATAGGCTTCATTAGAAGAAACTGGAATTCTAGCTAATTTTAGCCAAAAAGTTTATCAGCTAGCTGGCTAACATTAGCTTGATTCATCATAGTACAGCAACAGTCCACTGAAGCTGTTTTCTATTGTAAAGATCCTACAATAATAGAAGTGGTTTTTTACCCCGATTTCTTTGTGACCTCTGACCTTGACGTTTAGGGTCTCTCCCCGTCCAAAGTAAGGCCCTTTCTCAATTCTAAGTACGCGAGTACGTACTCGCGTTCTCGGCGAGACCGGACTTGCCGAGACCGCACGGGAGTACGGACTTGCCGAGAACGCGAGCACGGACTCGCGATTTGTACAATTGGAACACCAGCGTACTTGATAATGTCACAGGTAGTTTTTACTGCCGTCCCCTCTTAATTTAACTGTGAGTAATAGGTTATGAAGCTTAACTTTAATCACAGCCAAACCGATTTACTCAGGAACAAATAAAACACTGAAATAAACCAAACATTAACATTTAGAAGTGATCTAAGTTACTTATATATCATGTTTAACCTCAGTAGCGAAATCTCTATTAATAAAAATAGTGTACATGTATGTCTTACTAAAAACAAGCAGGTGAGATGTTAGAACGCTTTTATTTTTATTTTAGTGGACACTCAATACAATAGACAGCTGCTGGGGTTTGGGGTGTGTTTAACCTGAGTAGCGAAAAGACCGCAGGGGGTTGAAAACGATGTGCCGGGAGTCCGCTGTTCTCGCCGGCTTTAGTGATCCTCGACCTCGCTGTCTGCTATGGAGCTGGCGGGTCACAGATGTCTCCGAAAACGTCGGAGCACGTTTGGAAATATATGATATCTTGATAAATCGAGCAGATATTTGAAGCTTACACAGCTACATTCTCGTTTGAAAATAACTTAAAAGTTTATTTTGTGACCCAGAAAGAGTAATATTTAAAAGTTTTTAGCCCCGCTCGTCCGCCATTGCCGCATTTGAGTTTTGGACGAAATGCATTCTGGGATATTTAGCTGTACCAAGTCCACACAAGTCACCACCGATGCATGCTCGATAAAACGGGCGGAGCGAGAACACATCCGGGACTTTTTCGCGTTCTCGGCTCGATGCGTACTTTGAATTGGAACAGTACTTGGCCTCCGACTGATGACGTATCACGAGTACACGAGAACGCAAGTACGCACAAGTACGCATATTGAGACAGGCCCTAAGTGCCCAGAGGCGTTAGCCAAGATGGCTGCTGAGTGTCAAAACTTGCTTCTAGAAGGGCTGCACTTAATGCTTCAGTGCGTAACCGCAGACCACTCTGAAACCCTACACTGTAATCTGACGTGCACTTCTCTGGAAATTCGCTGCAGTTGTTGAATTTATTAGTGACAGAATAAAAATCACCGCCTTAATATGAGCAATGATAATCATAGCATCAATATAAGGATTGTGCACAGGTACAATGCACAGTCTGTACTTTTTCTACAAATTCTAAATATTCTAAATTATTTGAACATCTTCCAGCACCCTGCTCTGTCTGCACACTACAACCTGGGTTTGTTATTTTTATCTGTACTTTAATCTTAATAACTGTACAAACTCTGTTTTTGTAACTATTGTCCATGATGTAATTTTTTTTTTCTGTAAAAATTGTGTGTGTTTCTGTTCTGTTTGTACATGTGCTTTTTTTCTGCTGTCACAACCAAATTTCCCCTTGTGGGACAATTAAAGGATTATTCTATTCTATTCTTCTAGGACTCACAGGCGGCAGCAAATTCCTGGAAGGAGCCTGATGAAGGTATCAGAATTTACAAAGTGGAAAAACATGGAGGAAAAATATCTTCTAAAGACCAGACCACAACAAAGAGCGAAGATTTTATTTTGTTTGTGTCTTGGTTGGATCCAGATATAAAACACCAGGACACGACCACAAGATGAGTAACGCCACGCACGAGCAAGAACGCTGCCAACGGCGCCAGACATTTACGTATGTTACATCGTCGGCTCTGCAAAGAGTCAATGCAGAAGTCTGAACCAGGATCTAGATTTCACCCTGAGGTTTGGGTGGACACATTAGAGTCCTTCACATGTGTGACAAAACACACGGAGAGGTGACAAAGCCTTTAAACACACACACATACACACACACAGAGCCTGAGGTGAGAGGACACAGCAGTGTGTGTGTGTGTCAGTGTCACTGTGGGTGTACTTGAGTGTTTTCTCTTATAAATGTGTGTGTCAGAGCTCACACACTATGGAAGTGTGTATCACCTGTGTGTGTGTGTGTGTGTGTGGCTGAGGTCCAAGGCCTCTCTAACGAGCCAACATGGACTTGGTCCTGGCCCCCCTCCCCCCCTCCGTCCTCCCCCCTGACCTCCTCTGAGGTCACTGGCTCCCACCACTGCGACCCGACCAATCACAGCCAGGCGTTGTGACGGACAGCCGCCGGCTCCAAGGACACCGAGGGCGGAGGGATTAGACGGTGAGGACGAGCGCCGCGTTAATAAAGGATTGTGATGCTGGTGGTTGTGAGCGCCTGATTGGATGTGGAGGGTTTGGTTTTTTTTAATGTGGCATTGGATGAAAAATAAATGAAGGAATCACGGCTGCTGTTTTAAAATCAGAAAAAAAACCATATTTTTCCGAGGGCATGAATTTATTGACATGCACCGAATCACCTTTTTGGGTCAGTGTTTCCCAGCTGTACGTTTTCATGGATGAGAATAAAAGAAAAGGAGCGTTACGGGACTTCTTTAGGTCTTAAAGAGCTGCAGACGCCGCGAACCGAAGCCTGTGATCAGCCGCCAGTTCGCGCTCGTACTGCAGCATGTAAATGTTATTTTGCTGTTGCTGGTGTTGATTAAACGATTCACACGGCGGCGTCTCGTGCCGGAAGCGAGAGGTGAGAAAGAAGTGAGACGCCAAAAAAACAGAAGAAGCAGGAAAGAAACAAAAGAAATCTGACTGATGCCAGCAGCAGCTGCACGGAGAGCACAGCTGGATTGCATCAACATGTGCGAGAGGTTCATACATGCAAACATTTTATCATGTTCACATGTGATCTTAACCTTACCTCCCTGCAGGCGACACCTTCAGCCAATTTGCATAAAAATCGCCTCACAAAAAGTTTCACCTTATTCTTTTTAAAGCTTCTTTTTCTGCTGAACATTCAGCTATCAGTTCTTAAACGTCGGTGTCCTTAAACGCACCACTACATGGGGTTTTCATTTGCCACTTTCACAATTTATTTTCTGAATAAAAATGTAAGATATTCTTTACTTAAGCAGAACCTATAAAAACAGCAGAGAACTGACCATCTCATTAAAACAAACAGCTCAGTGTTTTCAGTCTTTCTGCCATAAATTCTTTTTAATATGTGGTTAATGTTGTATTTTAAGGGACCTAACAGACATCTAACAAACCAAATTCCACCAAAAACAATTTTTTTTCATATCTGAAAACATAACAAGCTCCAAGTCTGGAAATACATACATCTATTTCTGATTTCTTGAGGGACACAAACCCCAGTCTCCAGGGTGAAAGTCACATCTTTGATCCTTTATCCACAGCAACATTTACGTCTTTAAGACTTTTTTGCTGAAAAATTCTTCCACTGCAGGACAAGTTGCAAAGCATCACAATAATACGATGGGTCAGTTGCAAGGATTCTTGGTTGTGGAGCGAGATTAATATGAAATTTAAAACAATATCAGATAAAATGTTAAGAAAGTTATGCTAGTTTTGTTTATTTAGAGGTAATTAGTCCATCGTTGTTAGCCACGGCTTTCTGACACAGCGTCGTCCATGTTGGCTAGCTCACCTTTATCAAACAGTCGCCATGTTTCACAGCTCACTGAGCTCAGTGCAGCATTTTAGCTGTAACTACTGTCCTCTGGCAGCATGTCTGTGCAGTGCACAATAATACAAGCACTAAATGTAGCATCCATCTATAACTTTAACCCTGTGAGGACTAATCCATCAGTGTCAGGTCTAACCCATTTTAGAAAAATGTGTCCCGTAGAAGTTTTTTTCCTCCCTTTACAAAAACAGAAAGATTGGTATTTTAACACCATAATCCCACCCAAGCCTCATTCGTACATTACCACATGATTTCCACACGAAAGGACCAAGACAAGTGGGCCGGGTTTAAGATCCTGCATACACGAACAATTACAACAACTCAAACTTTTGCTGAAGGCGGAGAGATGCAGATCTCTGGGGAAAAAACGGGACTGAAGTTAGATTGAATCTCTAAAAATCAGCCTAACTGATGGCTGCTATTGATGAATGAGAAGTAAGACATTCACAGTGAGAAGCAAATAAACCAAAAGTGTATTTAATCCTGTTTGCTGGATAGAAGTAACCCTGACCTGCAGTTTGCACTGCACTGCATTCTTTTGCAGCAACTCGAGAGAATCAAACAACTGATTCCCTCCATTTATACTCAGCGACAGCCAGCTTTACGCCGACCGTGCAATTAGACGTCAAAGAAACGATTCGCGATCGCAAGCAGGAGGCTAAACCAACCAATCATAAACGCCAGACTCCTCGCTGTGCGATCACTCCTGATGTTCATGAGCATCACAAACTGAGCCAAAAACCTGAACCAGACACAGCAGCAGAAAGAAAATGAGAACAGTTCCTACCTGTCGATGAT
The DNA here is from genome assembly GCF_001858045.2 of Oreochromis niloticus. Classification (NCBI taxonomy): domain Eukaryota; kingdom Metazoa; phylum Chordata; class Actinopteri; order Cichliformes; family Cichlidae; genus Oreochromis; species Oreochromis niloticus. The sequence continues at coordinate 9,069,139 of NC_031966.2, read as the reverse complement.
GACGGGGTCAGAGGGCGTCTCATTGCGATTTCCGCAGCTCTTCTTGTCACAACACCGGCTGTGAAAGGAAAGGACACACTGAGTTAACACAACTTGAAAAAGCAGCTGATTTAAACGTTACCCAAAACAGGTGCAGGTCAATGAGCCTCTCTAACCTTTAAAAATTAGTAAAAATCATCAGTGATCTTCACATTCACAGCTCGCTGAGCTCAGCGGACTGTTCCAACAAGTCACCATTAGTCTTAAAAAAATAAAAATGCAAATTCAGTTTCAGGTTTTTCACAAATTGCTGAACATGAGTCATAAAAGAGAGAACAGGGAAATAAAATAATTCAAACCAAGAAAGAAAATAAGTTGTCTTTAAATTAACTAAAGTGACTTCTAACTTTATCTGTAGTTTCAACCAAATTTGTGGAAAAATATAGATTTAAAAAAATATAATATTAGTTAATAATCAGCTTCTAAAATAAATCCACCCAGCAATCTGGTAAAACTTTTATTTTGAAAAGCAGGTTGGTGTCACATACACACACACACACACACACACACACACACACACACACAGACAGACACACAGCTGAGTCCAGCTGGGTGGGGTCCAAGCCAAGGTCACTAACAGTTGGATGATACCCAGCGATGGAAGCACCCCCACCCTCCCCGGTGCCATCGCCCTGACAACCAGCCAGGCAACCGAAGGGCGCCTCGCCAAACAGCCGTCCAGGTAGCCAGAGGGCGAAGCGGCCGGCGTTTCATCCAAGCAGCCACAGACTCCAAACTTAAACGAGCCAGGAGCCCGTCCAGAGTCTGTGCAGGCATCCGGAGGGAGCGCTGGATTTCTACTTCAGCTCTGCAGGGTGGGGGACGGGTGGAGCCAAATGAAGCTTTTGGTGTGGTGGGTCAGTGTGGCATGTAGAACAGCAGTCGGCTGAGCCGGTCACATTAATATCCGTCAGACGGGCTGGACGGATGAGACGCCGCTGCAGACGTTTACACACTGAAACTGCAGGAAACTGTCTGAATGACGGAGCGTCCAAATGTCCTGACGGCTGGAGGCCATCAGTGAATGCATCGTGAGGTGTGCAGTCAGGTAGGGAATGTAACAAAGTACATCAGTACTGACTGATCTGAATATTGATATCCAATCAAATTTATTCATAATGTGCTGCAGATGTTATGGACGGACGAGATCAAAGAATCAGGCCAAAAAAACACCGTCAGGTTTAAATATTAAAACAATTCTATAAGAAAAAAAGACAAAACAGGGTAAAAACACAATACAGTGACTACGCTTCGGAAAGATTGTGGTTAAATCTGTTCACCCACACGTGTCACTCCGTTTATATGGCCGCAGAGACGACGGCCAGGTTTGCACATGTGCAAAGTCCTCATAAGGAGGCTGGAGGGATGGTTGTGGTACACTTCCTGTTTGGACCTTTAGCATTCTGCAGTTCTTTCACTTCCACTCGTTGGTTATGGCATTAAAAACCAGTCGGTTAACGAGAACTCGCTGAGAAACGAGCGCAGATTCAGGCCCTAATTCAAAGGACGCCCTGACGTAAGTTAACCAAACCAAAGCCACGCCCCTGGGACGAGGACAGGCTGAATGACATCTTTACATGGTGAAAGGTTGTGATTGGATATCCCAGCATCCTGATGCGTCACACCGTGTTCGTAACCATGGCACTAAGGGTCGCACTATGGGACGGCCTGGGGATGAGGACAGGGTGGCGTCGCCATCCTGTCTCTTTAATATTTAAACATTTCACAAAAGCCAAGAGTGTAGCTCTCAAATCACTGTGTGCTGCCCTTCTCGAGGCTTCCAGAACTTGGCCAATCAGAGCAAGGTGGGGTTTATTAGAGAGTATTAAAGTCTTAAAGTGAGAGGCAAAGCTGCCCTATTAGGGTTAGGGTTAGGAGCGAGAAATGAGAAGAAGGACGCTTCAGTGACCTCTCACGCAGCCTTCATCGGTTTGAAGCTGCTTGGGCTGGAAGCTGATCAGCTGCAAATACAAGCTGCAGGAGAGGTGCTGCAGAGCTGATTGGTTTTACAGCACTGTACATTTATAGTATGGTTTGTTTTGTTTGTTTTTTAGAGGGAAGTGTTGTTGTGTTCGTTTGTAGTTGGTATTAATTACTACAAAAGGTGGACAAAGTCGATTTAGGGCGTCAGAGTTCAAACTAAACCAGCAAAATAAGTTTTTAATAAACAGTAAATCAGCAGAAATAATGAATAACATTTGTGGCGTTCACTCATGTGCCGTTTTTTTGAGGATATTGACTGTGAATATTTTTATTTTTCATGAAAACATGCAGAGGATGTTAAAGTGTTTTTACTGCCCTGAGCAGTGCCTGCAGGCGTTCCTCTCAGGCTGCATGTTCAACCTCTACCAATCAGAGGGGAGGCCGAGCAAGGCCAGTTTATTTGTAGAGCGCCTTTCAACAACAAGGCAACACAAAGTGTTTTACATGCAACAACGACGACACAGTATGAATAAATACTTTCATATTTCATATGATCAAACTGAAGTATTTCTGAGATCTGAAGAAAACAACAAATGTGGAAACGTACGATCTTTGAATTTCACAATGGGGACGAATTTACGTGTTCTTGCTAAGGTAACATGCTCGCACATGTTCATCTGAGTTGTAGGAACGGTTAGCGGTTCCTTACCCTAGCATCATCAGTGTGTGGATGTGAAATGCTCCACCAGCAGCATGGGTGGAGGTCTGAGCTCTGTTCGGGTGCACAGTAAGAAGGAGGGGTGTGGATCCTCTCCCAGATGATGTTTTTACTTCAGTTTATTCATTTCGCTCCATGAATCCATCACTCTGATGAGAACTTGGCTGCGAGTGTTGATGTTTAACTTTGATAAACATGTAAAAGCTTTTTGCTTCCAGTTGGGTTTGTTGGCCCATCCTCCTCATACTGCCTTGGAAAGAGTCATTCATGCTTTTGATTTGGGAAGACAAAACCCCTCTGCTCGACGTTTACCTCAGACGAGGTGATGCATCTGAGATGAGAAGAACGTGTTACTCCAGTTTTAGCTTCACCTTGTTGGCTTATTGATTATTTTTAAAAGAGTAAATGGGTTACCACCACCGTATTAGTCTTATTTTATTCACAGCATTGAGGTGTGCTGATCAGATGATCATCAATACTTCAGAACAAAGTTGACCGATCTTTTGCGCCAAGTCTGGAATACTGGAATTATATATTAGAACCGCCCCAAATGTTTCTGCATGTAAATGTTTATTGAAGACTCATTTCTGCTGTCTTTAATTCAAGCCAAACCTTAACATCTTGTAATTGTTTCATTTTTTAGTTTTTTTTCCTCTTTTTTCCTGCCTGTGAAGCACTTTGGTTTTGGTTCTTTTAAATGTACTACAGAAATAAACCTGAGCTTGACCATTTTATGTAAAAATAAACACAAATCATCTGCTAGAACAGCAAACCCCAACCCCCGGGCCATGGACCAGTACCGGTCTGTAAGTCGTTTGGTACCGGGCTGCGATATTTATGAAATTTATGATTTCACGGTTTTTAATCAGATTTTAGCGTTATTTTTTAATCATTTTTAGCGTTAACTCAGTTTCCCTGGGTCTTTTCCTGTGTGTTCTGAATAAATATTCCTTTTTTTGGTACTGTTACTGGTTTTATTTTGTTGTATTTATCCGCGACACCTTAAAGGCCGGTCCGCGAAAATATTGTTGGGCATAAACCGGTCCATGGCGCAAAAAAGGTTGGGGACCGCAGTGTTAGAACATAATGATATGAGGCATGTGAATAATGATGTTTATCAGACAACAGACCATCAAATAGACCATTCCTGTCCTTATCAGCAGGAGAAGCTATAAAACTTGTGAAAATACAGTTAAACGTCTAAATTAATTCTCCTCCTTCAGATCTTCACATTTTTCAAAGCCGTCCAGTGGACCAAATTGGAGTGTTGTGCAGGCCAATTCTGGCCCCCGGGCCTTATTTTTTAGATCCCTGTTGTAATCACTCAGTTCATGTTTGCATAACTTATATTCCAATGGATTGAAACTTTAACATAAGCTTCACATTCAGTACAAAAACATTTAAATGCTGCACTCTTTCTTACATTTAAGTTCAGCGTGCTTTTAAGCTGCAGCTCGGTATCACTCCCACTTTCTCCGCCTCAGAGGACATTTTTCAGCCAACAATGAGACAGAAACGTTCAGATATTTGTCAAAATTAATTTACAACGGCGAGATTGAGCTTTCTGAAATGCAAATATTAAAAAATCTGACACAAGCGATCCAGCTATCATTAAAATAACAACACGATCCCGACACAAGATCTAATTTTCCTCCTTCTGACAAGCTGCTCTGCACAATGTTTTTCTCTTATCGCTGTGAGGGTCATTAACATATCTTCCGGTAATTCTTAAAAATTAATCATATCGCATATGACCCGTGACGTCCTGCGTTCGCCCCATGCTGTCCTGAATCAAATTGCCATTTGACAAACAAGCGTCAAATCGAGGCTGCGAATGCCAAATGAGTCGCTTTATGAATCATTTATCACACCGTTTGATCTCTAAGTACAGAAAAATCATAAACCGGGTGCCGTGTTTGTGTCTCTGTATGGACGTGTGACTGTTGCCATAGAATGCGCCACAATAATTTATTCCCCCAGCTACTTGGAGCCATTAGTGAAAGTTCCAGGAGACCAATTAGCATTGGAAACCCACTGGTGCTGCTGTGGTGACAACCTCCTCCAAACTGCCAAAGAAGTGTTATAAACAAACTGGACCCCAGGAGCACTGCCGGGGCCCCTCCAGGGACCCGGGGCCCCTTTCCAAAGACAAAAACAAACCTTGGCTGAGCGTCCACAATATCGCCTTAATGACGTTTCCCCCCGGGCCGCAAACAGGCTAACACCACGGCCGGCTAATGACTGCGAGGAACAACACACACAGACCTGAGAGGGGCTGAGTGTGTGTGTGTGTGTGTGTGTGTGTGTGTGTGTGCGCATGTGTGTGTGGCTAAAATAAAACAAACAGTGTGTGTGGTGTTGCTGCTGTCACTCATTTGGCGGCGAGAGCTCGTCCCTGCTCCAGAGAGAGGCTGGTCGTACACACACACACACACACACACACACACACACTCTCAGGCCACCAAAAACATTGGAGCCACAGGAGCCAGTTTGGCCGGCGAGCCTCAGCCAGGCCACACAAGCATCATTACCGCTGGCTGCTCCTCCTCGCCACTTCAGACGTCACCACAAGTGGAATCTACTTAAGCCACAAAGAGAAGGTTTGTCCAGGCATGTCGGTGCTGCTATCTCTCTCTCACACACACACACAGAAGGAAAAAAAAACAGCGATTCCCACTGCGTCACTAGGATCACAGCATCCAGATAACACAGAGTGGGACGGGCCGGGGATGCAGGGCTCGCTTTCAAAGGGCAAGTGTTGTAATTACCCAAAGGCTTGGAAAACCTCAGCAGCCGCCAGGCCCGCTGATTCGCTCCAGCCCGGCCTGGACGCCACCTTCCTCTGTGAGCGCGGCAGCAGGTTTTCCTCAGCATTGCCCGAAGCCTGGCAGCCAACGAGGCGAGGCGAGCCGAGGCGAGGCGAGCGGCCCGGAGCTGGCGAGCCTCCGGGAGCCTGCTGGCAACGCCGCAGTGCCAACCTGGCTGCCGCCGCCGCTGCAGCGCCTGCTTTTCGCTGCTTTGTGATTGCAGAGATCAGTTTAAGAAGGGCTAATGTGAATCGGTAATATGACGGCGAGGTCAGAGCTCAAACACACAGTGAAGGAACCTGTCCCAGAGTGGCTTCCAGAAAAAGAGATACCACCAAACCCAGTTCCATCTCTGAATAAATCTGAATTAATCTGAGATAATCCAGGAACAAACCAAATCAGACCAGAGATAATCCAGAAATGTGTTTCACAAACATCTTCAAACTACAAGTACTCAAATGGAAATCTGCACCACTGCAAACCCAAAAGCTCAAAACTTTTCAGAGTTTGTGATGTTTTCTCTGTAACTAGTAACTTAAACTCTTGTTCAGACTGAGGTTTCCTCATTTTAACATTTACGTGTACTTTCTTCAAATCAGTGCATCCGCTGCACATGTGCTGTATTGTACTGTAGCATCCTGACTGGATGTTCTCCAGGTTTACAGGATGAAGGGACTAAAACATTCTGCAGCTCTAACAGAATGAGGCGTTCTTCTTTTTCTTTCATTGTGTTTACAGTTCAGTTACTTAGGCTGGGACTTTTTTTCACGCTTGAATAACAAAGCTGTGACACCATTAGTGCAGTGGGTAACCGGACAGAGTGATGCTCTGTCACTGTCACTATCTCAGTGACAATTTCTGAGTACAGGTGGTTCTTGTATGATTAAAGTGCATGAAAAAGGCTCTTTTCTGCATGACTGTTAATTGTATATAAAATATAAATCTGTTAGTAACCAACAACTCGAGCAGTGAGAGCACAATGTTTCTTTTTCAGAGTTTTTGCAGGTTTAAAACCTAAACATAGGCTCAAATCAGATCTAATACCAGTTTCATCAACATACTGACCAACATGAGAAGGATATCAGCAAAAGTAAGGAGGATGAGGCCTAGAATTCATTTTTTTTCATTCATTTCTTTCATTTTTGCTGCATTCTTCAAGATTTATGAGAAAAAAAAAAGAATGACTACATATCAGATTTTTAAGGTCGAAAACAATAGCTCAGTTTAATGTAAATACTGACTGTTTCATGTCTTTTCAGGTTTTCTTAGAAAACCTAACTACTTTAAGACCCGAAGAAACCCAGAGAAGGTCTCTATAAAAAAAACATTAGAGGGTAACATCCTGCAGCATCCAGGTAGGTGCAGCATCCAGGTAGACAAACCAGTGGGGACGCCCATAAAGACGACCTCACCTGGGGCCGTGGAGGCAGAGAAACACGGAGCGCGTGTTGGAAACAGCGAGGCAGTCTCTGATGCCTCACTCATTAGTGAATGGAAACACAACATCCATCAGGGGGAAAGCTGGTTAATAATCGCACTCAATCACATAATGACTGAAGCTCAGAGACGCCGACAGCCAGCCGTCGTTATGGAAATGAAGCTCGTATCGACGGAATCTCGCAGGGGGAAGTGAGCTCGATAAAAAGTGATAGCAGAAGGGAAGCTCACAGATACTCAAGTCTGGCTGAAAAGTGGGAGAGATAAACGGCAGAGCAGAAGGCGGATGCGAGGTCGAACATGTCAGACCTGTTCTTGTTTTAACCGCTTCAAGTTCAACTGAAAGGTACAAACTGAGTTTTCTGCTCACGGTGTAAACCAGTCCAACAAACATTTAAACCCCTTTACTCCATTTTTAACTAATTTAGTAACATCTTAACAGTTTGAAAACCAGTCTACTAAACATTTAAACAAGTTCCACTCTGAGCTGTTGCTGTTTTTGCTCAGTTTACTGTGAAGATTACCCAGTTTACTCTATAGATGACCCAGATTACTATACACACTGCACACTAAAGCCAGTTAACTTTGTCAATTTTTTTTTCAGATTTGCACCAACTCAGCACACATGTATACACTTTAAATTAAGGTTTACACCATTTTTACCTATTTATTAAACATTTCAACAGTGTGCACCCAATTTAACCCAATTTACCGCATATTTAAACTGATTTAATTTAAACTGATTTTAAAGTTATCAGTTTCCCGAACCACTCAGTCGCTAAGAGGGTCCTGCACCAAAAACTTCGCTTTGGTTGCTTTGGTTGCCAGCAGAAAGCTGCAGTCATCCATAGTTTGCATGGAAGACACCAACTTCTCTGCAGACATTTACAAAATACTCACCAAGCTGGTGAAGCTGTGAAAACTGGAAACAGAAAGAGTTCCCCTTCAAGGTTTTTGCCCTAAAGATGTAACAATCATTAATGGCCTGCATTTGTATAGTGCTTTACTCAGTCCCTAAGGACCCCAAAGCGCTTTACACTACATTCAGTCATTCACCCATTCACACACTGGCAATGGCAAGCTACATTGTAGCCACAGCTGCCCTGGGGCGCACTGACAGAGGCGAGGCTGCCGGACACTGGCGCCACTGGGCCCTCTGACCACCACCAGTAGGCAAACATGGGGTTAGTATCTTGCCCAAGGATATTTGGCATGCAGCCAGGAGGCAGTCTGGGATCGAACCACCGACCTTCTGATTAGTGGCTGACCTGCTCTGCCACCTGAGCTACAGCCACCCCAGCAACCGCTCTCCAGCCTTTTAGGAAAGTTTTACTTATCAGTGACTGGTCTACAGGTCCTTGGCACTAGGGCCTAAGTCAGTTAATACAGCCAGATTTATACAAAATTATACACTGACAATCCAGTTAACTCCAAATATACTGCATGTACTAATTCATTAAAACAATTAATCCAATCTATTCCCTTTATTGTTTTAATGTAAACCAGCTTGTGGACCACATTTGGCTCAGTTTTTTCCAGATGAGCCAGTTTATTGTAGTACACCTAAACCAGTTAACTCTACAAACAGACTAGTTAACATGTAAACTAATTTATTCATTCACCAATGTTATAAAAGGATATTATGTCCACATTAACCAGTTTATTCACACTGGGAAACAAACAGATGAGCGATAAATAAATATAAACCATCAAAAATGATGATTTTTTCCTACATGTGGAGAAACGGACTGCTGCAGCTCCAACTGACACTCCAGATTCAGTTGTATTTATATATTTGTGTGTTTGTGTGTCCTATTTTCACACACACACACACACACACACACACACACACACACACTATGGTTGTTCTTCACTCCTCGGTCTGAACCAGTAAAACCATTAACTCACAGACGACAGCAGAGACACGCAGGGCAGGAAACGTGTTGATTGGTGTGATGAACAACAACCCAACAGCTGCTCTTTTTTCCTCTCACAAAAACACACAGAGCGTTCAGGCCAACAAATGTACACACACACTTTATCAATACAACCTCGAATAATGAAAAGCCGTACAGGAGTACATTTAAAGTTACAAAATACCTCAAAAAGGGAAGAAATGAAAAGTATATTCAGACACAAAGCTGCCACTAGAATGAAAGCAGAAACTAGAAAACACAACGGAAACCAAATCCATACACAATATTTAAGATTTACAATTCAGGTACAGATTAAAATATGAAGATAATTTAGAATTCAAATAAAAATGTAAAAGTGAAACTAAATTCTGATGTAAAACCATCATCAAATCTACATCCTGTAAAACATTTTTAAATGCCCTCACTGTGTAAAAGTAAAATGAATTTCACAACGTCCAAGAAAACGACACCCAAACAAATACAAATTTTATTATAAACCTGTATTATATACAGGGTTTGCACAGGTGCTTGAAATCATTGAAAATGGTTACATTTTAATGCTGTTTTTTAAGGTTAGAGAGGTGATTGGATTTTGGGCATAGTGCATTTTTATCTAACAGAGGTTCATTTATTAGATGGAGAAACAAATTAAGTCAGAAAGCTTCTGTGCCACCTCCGCCAGTCTGTTTCAGTGGGTGACCTGCCCCCCCAGGGACAGTGGGACTCGGAGGTGAGTGCACAGACATGTACAAATACATATTAACAATAACACAAGGACCAAATCCATGAGTATCCTCCTCACGCTGGAAGAGTCTGTGCGCTTGTGTCACATGAAAGTGGAAGCAAGTATTACAAGACAGTGCTAATTTGTTAATGTTCTTGAAAGTGACGTCATTGGCTAAATTACTGAGATCCAGTGATGCAATATTACATTGCCAGTATTGCATGTCAATTACGGCATGGTCGATTATGGAATCTGCTGTGAACATAGCCAGCGTTACTCAACAGTAACAGTAACGTTATTTTCTCCTGCAACTCGAACGTTAGCCTAGCACAACTAGCTAACTTACAGCTAACAGAGTAACGGTCACACAATAAGAAAGTTGTCACCAACCAAAGACAAACATCTGATCATTAGGTCATGTTTTCATGCGCTTTACAATCTGCAGCATTTCTCAAGAGTTGACTTGGGTTGTTTTGTGTGTTTTTTGTTTTTGGGTTGTTATTTTTTGGGGGGCGGGGGCACCTGTGGATCTGACTAATACCTGGAAGAATCATCACCCTCCCTGCCTTTGAAGTTGTAATGTACACGAGCAGCTCTCTTCTCCATCACACAAATGTAAATGTGGTGCCACATGACTTCAGAGCCAGATTTACTAACATCTTGCATGAGCACAACCTGCAGTGTTTACAAAGACAGCTCAGTGACAAGACTCCATGTAAGAGGTGGAAACTCAGAGGCTGTGTCTGACCCTCACATATGCATTTCTAAGAGATCCTTTCTCAAGGTGCAAAATATATGGAGGAGAATATTTAAATCAAGCATGCAATTCACTAATGTTTGTGTTACATAACTTGCTGCTAATTCCGCTGTTATTTAACACCTAACATATCAGTAAGCAAAAATTTGTGCTTGTCAATTTCTTTCCAGCAATTTCCAGTAAACCATCATATCTTCATAAATACAGGAGATATCCAAAATCAAAGCATGTCTAATTTTTGTGCCTGATGTGGAACCGACTACGCCCATTTTGAAAAACAGCTCAGCTTTTATGAATCACCTGTGAAATTAACGACACTATTTCAGGATTGTGCTCAAATCTTGCCACATTTTTTTTAAGACCAGGCCCTAAGGCTGCATGTTTAAATAAAGGCAGATAAATAATGTGTTCTAAATGTAAATAACAATATCATTATTAATGACAGATTCACATTTACGCACTTACACACGTATACAGAGCGACCGTTTATCCAACCAGTGCTGCCAACTTTGAGTTGTTAATGCACAGCTCAAGTTGTCATGTTTTGATTTGCACAGCACTGTGACTCACTTTCTGCCTCAGAGACTAATTTTCTAATATTTTTAGTAAAGAATTTATTTACAGAATTTTAAGGAAAGATGAAATTGCCAGAAAACTGCTTGAACTTGACCCTGGAAAAGGTGTCTGGACATTTTTATAGCAAAATTAGTCTTTTTCTGATCAACTTAATGAACTGACTAATGTGTTCACAAAATCCTAGAAGAAGCACATACACTGCTCAAACTCTGGGCTTGGAGAGGCCTCCAAAAGATTAACGCTTAACATTCCCAAAGTTGAGTGTTTTCATTTCCTCTGAAGAATTTAATCTAACGTATAACAAAAAAAATGAATACATCATTCCATAGAAATTATGCCCTAAACTACTCGACAATAATAATGACTTCCAGCTTTTTATTTTCCTTCTTGGACTCTTTTAGAGCAGCTTTGCATGATTCACATTTCAAAAATAATCCTTATTTATACTCTACTGCACTCTCTTTACACCCCCACCCTCTCTGAAACAAGACTTTTTAGCTCCCGTCTCATTAAGCCTGCTTATTTGTGATTGGCCGGCTTCTAGAACCCTACCAAGGGGCATTAGCGTGTGCGTATACCTCGTTATTTGGTTGCAGTTCAGTTATTTAGCAGTTTCTTTGTTTTTGGACACACCTACACACCTACAAAATTCTGTTATTCAGTTGTTTAAATTTGATCAGTTATTTACATTTTAAACACCTTCTTCTCTCAGAGACAAAAACTCTTCTTCACATCTAAACTTCTCCATTATCCAATCATCTTTTGGTTTAAATCACAATCTAACAAGCACACACTTCCTCTGCAAGCATAATTAACACTCCACACACACACACACACAGCAGGGAGATAATTACACTGCACTGTTATTAAACCATGCTTCAGCCTGAACAAAAACACAAATTAAAAAGTCACAGGTTTGACAGAAACTGCCGCCTGCTCTCCTGCCAAAGTGCCGCTGAGCCAAGCGCTGAATCTGTGAACAGACAGCACATCTGTTTTCTTATCTTACCTGCACATGATCTCGTGGGTGAGGAGGACGCGACACATCTCCGGGTTCTTGTCCTGACCTTCATACAGGATGGGCTGATGGGACAGAAGCAAACAGATGATTACGACAGAGAACTCATTTTCTTAAAACTCATCACATGAAATCATACGGCCTACAATCTGATTTATTTTTCCTCCCACAGAGTAAAAACCTGCAAAGGGGAAAAGAACTGTTAAACAAAACAAGACAAATCAGCTCATTGTCAATGATGCATTTTAGCTGAATATGTTAAACAAGTTAAACTAGTTAAAAGAACCAAACTCTGTCACAATATAGCTGCTTTTGAGGTAACCAGTTTTAACATTCAAAAGTTAAACTGGGCTTGAGAAGTTTTAACCGCAGCATCATCCAGACTCTGAACTGAATAAAACCAGCTGGGAACCAGTTTTAGCAACTGGGGATCAGACCTCGAAGGACCCCACTGTGTGGTGGTCAGAGGTGAACTGGGCACCCTACCCTGGAGCCTACTGTGGGAGAGTTCAAGTACCTCAGAGTCTTGTTCACGAGCGAGGGAAGGCGGGAGATTGTCACAGCATCTGCAGTGATGGGAACGAATTAGCGGACCTTTGTGGTAAATGATAAATGAACTAGTTCTAATAAAGCGCTCTCGACTCTACTGGAGAACTCAAAGTACTTTATACAACACGCCGCATTCACACACGCACTTTCTACTTAAAATTCACACACAGTCACACTCCAATGGACGCATCAGAGAGCAACGTCGGGTAGTATCTTGCCCAAAAGGTATTTGGCATGCAGACTGGAGCAGCCAGGGATCGAATCACCAGCTCTGCCTCCTGAGATCTGTGGTGAAGAGAGAGCTGGTCAAACTACCAGTCGAACCACCTCTAAGGCTAGAAGCAGTGGGCAAGAACCTAAAAGTTAAACTGCAGGTACCAGCGGCTGAAATTAGCTTCCTCCGAAGCCTCAGACACCGAGTGAGGAGCTCAGTCATTTGTCAGGGACAGCTGAGGTGCTACCCAAGACTCTTCTTCGAGACCTCGTCAGTGAGGTGTTTCAGGCATGTCCTACAGGGAGAAGACATCAGGACATGAAGGAGAGATCACATCTCTCGGCTGGTCTGGGAATGCCTCCGTGTTTCTCCAGAAGAGCTGGAGAAGGCGGCCAGGTATCTCTGCTGCCCCCGTGAGCCGAACCGATATAGGTGGCAGCAAATGCAAAAGCAAAAGAACCCCCAACCATTTAAACTAGTTTAGTCTGTATGCTAGCATTCATCGCTTTCCTGCCATACATCCGGTTTAGCTTCAATCTGATCAGCTGATATTTAGATGTGTGCAGGTGTTCCTTTTATTTTGTCATTCCCCTCTGCCTATCCACAGTCTGCACCAGTAATAAAGTCAAACATGGCCTCCAACCATTCACACATCCCACCACCTCCCCTTTTGGTGGTCTCAGCCTCCTCTGGCCTTCCCACAATTCCCTGCCAGATGGCGGGCGGCGCCCCAGGATGAAGCCCCCCTCCTCATCCTCCGCTCTCCCTCCTCCTCACCCCCGCAGAGCTGTCGTGTCAGAGTCTGGATGACGGATGACCGCTGTGAGTAGGGCTAGGTGTGCGATTGTACTCGTATATGGGTGTTTGTGGGGACCCGCGTGCTTATGGGGACGTTTTTGGAAGGAGAGGGCATCAGTGCAGGTTTGAGGGCTCGGGTTTGACTGGCTGATTTTCACCGTGATGGGACTGCTTTATTTCAGAGAGGGCCCTCACAGAGACAGAAGCAGAAATGTGTGTGTGGTTTTTGTAATACCCTGGTGGTTGTAAATGAACTCCACTAAAAGCACACGTGTGTGTGTGTCCTCACCCCTCCTCCTCCTCTTTTCTTTTTTCCTGCGATGACCTACTCGTACCTCATCCACCTTTATAGTCAAAACAGACCTCCACCCTGCACACACACACACACACACACACACACACACACCCTGGGGGACCATACTTTTAGGATAACGACCACTTCTGCATTATTGATCCCGATCCTGGCTCTGTTCCTCTGGATTAAAATGCTCCAGTTTGACCAGGAGGGATGTGGATTGCATCAGGGACACACACACACACACAGAACTGGTGGTCGATATTTATACATCATCATTCCTGATGCATGAGTCCTGTGAGTGCGTGACTGCATGTCCACTTTCATGCTTATTTGCAGGTTAATGTCCCCTGTCTGAGGCGAGCAGAGGACGCACCTCAGAAATTTTCAGACGTTCACGTGTTTAAAAAGTGAGGACGAGGCCATTTTGGAAAAAATAATGTCGTTTATTAGAAAGTGAATATTTGGGAAAGGTGAGATGTTTTGGGCAGGACTGAGTACCTGTATTAAAATTTTGTTCTGTGTAAATATTTCACAAAAAAAGTTTGAAAACAAAAACGACTGTTTTTCAGATTAAAGTTCAGCAGGCTTCAGAGTGTGTGTGTGTGTGTGTGTGTGTGTGTGTGTGTGTGTGTGTGTGTGTGTGTGTTTTTACATGTCGCTTTAAAGTGTTTCTCATTCTCTGCATAGTTTTTGTCATTCAAGCACTGATGCATGTTTTATAAAGGGAGCATGTGGGAAAGTTACAAATTTGTTTGTCAGTGAAGGTTTAAAACGTGGGGTTTCCAAAGATATAAAGATCTTAAGGGAAAATCATGAACCTGGGGTGTGAACGATTTGGAGCACATTAAGACTTGTTTTAGAAGAGGAGGCTGTTTTTTACAAAAGGTTAAAAACAGGAAGACGAGGCCTACATTGAGGAAGTCTTCACAACAGTTTGCTTAAGACGACGTGAGAAACGTGTGCTGAACATTTCTTAAATATGAGGTATTTGAGCTCAGAAATATTTTCCAAAGGAAGCACAAACACCTCCCACGGGGGTCTCCCGGTGTGTGAGCCCCTCGGCCTCGCTGCATTATGTGACTCGCTGTGCAGAAGTTACTGCGCCGGCTGCATCGCTGCACGGTCCAATCTGCATTAATGCAGCTGCTCCTCGCTCTGACAAACCCGTGGACATGGGGCTCCTAACAGCTCCTCAATGGGGATTTATCGATCCACGGGGACTCCAGCCGACCTGTCTGTCAGGCCTGCCTCTCCACCAATGGGGTGTCGTGTACTGGGAGGTGAAGGTGTGTGTGTGTCATGGAGGAGGAGGTGTCAGGATTATTGTCTCCAGTGTGCCGCCGCTGCGCCACATTAGGGCCTATTGATCGGTTTGGCTGACGCTTTGTCGGGGAGCCGCTTGGTACATCGATCGGTGACATGCCAACAGGACCGCGGCAGCCGGGGGGGGGGGGTTGTGATATGAGGGGGATAAATAAGCTGAAGCTGGGAGGAGAAGCCGAGCGCATTTGGATGTTTTTTAATATTTACAGTGACAAACATCTGAGGTAGAGCGCTCGACGAGAGGAACAGGAGAATCTGCAGGAACGAGGAGGGAGGTCAGCCGGCAGCGCTGACAGGAATGTGGAAACATTCGGAGGTTTTTGTTGGCAGCGAGGTCGTTCACAGGTTCAAATCCCACACGGGGGTTTCTGAGTGAGTGAAAACCGGAAAGAAGGGAGGACGTGGAGTCAGCTGAAGCCCGAGCTACATCGAGTGGAAAGGAAAACACATCAGTGCTGCTCAAGTTTAAGAAAGTAAGGAGGAGGCGGAGGAGGACAGGAAAGTTTAGTTTTAACTTTAGGGGAACGCTTTAAGATTACAGTAGGTTTGAACTATGTGCCTGAAACCAGCAGAGAAGTCTTGTTTCTTACGCGTTCTGGGACATTATCGGACAGACACAACACATGAATAATCCTTAGCACAAATCTATAGGAAATGCCTGCATAGGCAAAGATGGCGTCCCGCCCCCGTGCACAAAAGAACCAAAGAGCAACCTGACCCGGAAACATAAGAGCCAATCATGTTGCTGTGCTGTTACTCCAATGGGTCTGGGTGATTTCCATTAACAGTAACTCAGCGACATATCAGAACAATCGTGTTCCACACTGAAAGAACATAGGCAGACAAATATTTGATGTTCTCAGGAAAACACAACACACTGATCCAGGTTCAGTCTACCGAACCTTAAACAGAATCTGGGATTTTTGGTGGTAAAACTTGTTTTCCCAACTCTTGACAGTCGGCATTTGACTGATCCAGGGAACATTCAACGATCCAACGCATTCGTCTGACCTACTCCAGTATTCTTAATCTGACAACTCAACTTTGTCCTTTGCCCAGTAATTCTTTTTTCATTTGATGTATGTTTTCACCCCTTTTTTTACCACCTCTGACAAGATTATCTGATTTATTTAGTTTGTCTATTTTTGACCGAGATTAGTCGTAAAGTTTGGAAAGGACTTACAAGAAAATGGCACAGTTTAAGGTATTCAGTATTGGAGTCGATCCAGGAATCCCTCAAAGGGTTTTACCTCTATAAGATCTGCATCATACCTTCAAAAATACAACTCAAACTGTATTTGGGAAGTATTTCAAAGCCAGAAATTAGACACCAGTACAAAAATCTACAGATATTAACAACCTTCTACAGGTAATATTTAGAAACAGCCAGAAGACAGGCTCTGATGGGTTAAGATGGTTTCCCGAAAAATATCAAACGACCCTGAAAAATTGTATTTTGAGTCGTGTTCACGAGACGTTTCTTCAAAGTCCTGCTCACCGTAAACTACCAGGAGATAGAGCGACTCTAAAACTCCAATGTTTGCCTGATGTTTGTAAGATTATTCAAGCCCACTAAAATATTTCCCAGTTGTGATTTATTTCAGTCAAACCAATCTGGGCTTCAGGGCTCGATCCTGGCCGTTTTGAGGCTGCACGTCGTTGTGCAGAAACGCGTCGTGTGACATTTAAAACACGTTGCTGTGACATGTGAAGGTGTGTAAAACAAACTCACTCTGCTGTAAACACTATGAGTGAATCAGAGCTCAGGTGTGTGTGCGCTACCTCACCTGTTTGGTCATGGAGTCTATGAGCCGGACGTAGAGATCCTGTTCTGTCCTGATGCCTGAAAAACACACAGAGAGAAGCATGAGCACACACACACACACACACACACACACACACTTCAGATATAAATTACTGTCATCAACACGCCCGCGTTAGCCTCTTATGCTAATCCGCCCCCCAACAAAGGATCTGATTCCTGATAACGTGCTGTAAATGAATTCTGTTCCGATTCATGTCCCGGTTGTGTATTTGTGTTTTCTGGTGCTCTTGTCGTCTCGCCCCGGCGTCGCTCACACCCCTCAGCAAAAACAAACAGCGGCGCTGCTCCAGAGCTGTTTATTATTTATGGGCCAGGACGCCTTCTCCGGCCCCCCCACCGCCTTCTTCCTCAAGGATAACAAGGAATCCTCATTCTCCGACAAATTAAATATCAATCAGAGCTGCTTGTCTTTTATTAGCCATGCATCCGGGCGTAAATGTGACACAAACACGACATGGGGTGGAGGAAGTAAATTGCAGGGAACACCTGTTAGCGGCGGAGCAGCTCTAATTGTATTGTGCGTTTGAGCTTTTTTTCCCTCTTCTTCTTGCTTTGCGGCCCGTTTGCTCGCAGCTTCCTCTGCTTTCTAATTGACATGATTCACTCCTCGCTCTGCGGCTGAGCGCTGAGCAGTCTGCAGCCTAAATGGCGGCTATCCGTCCCGCTTGCAGATGAGGTCAATTACCTCCGTAAGATGCTAATCCGACGACGCCGACTCATATTAGAGTGATTTATCCCCCTTTGGAAGAAAACGCTCTTTTATGTCCCACTTTATCTGGTGTTTCTGCAGGGGTCTGAGAGCATTACGGCCGCCCTCCTCCTGCAGCTCTGGACTCGTGCCAGCACAAAGGCGAGCTGTGTGTTTTGAATCAGCAAAAGATCCCTCCACTTCCCCACACCACCACCACCACCACCACCAACCGATGGACAAAACAGAGCTCAGATATTCCAGATGTCCGCAGCTCCGCGTGCTGATAATGAAAAGGTTTTTCCAGCCTCGCAGTCTTAAAAGTGCACAGCTGAGTTAAACTCTAACTCCGGTGAGGTGACCTTTAATATAAATTCCATCGCCGCTAATTCTAAACTCTAAATCATCCAGGAAAAGTTCAACCGCAAACCAACACAGACAGTTTCACCTGTGGGAAAGAGCGATCATTAACTCGACTTCATCAATCAATACTGCAAATCTAAAATGCAGCCTGAACAAAGACTCGGCTGACCTGCAGCAGCAGCAGCATTTAAAAACGGCTCACTTCGGCTTTAATTTCATGCTGTCAGTCATTCTTTAAGAGCACAGCACATGCAAATGCGTCTCCAGTGTAAGGAACATATTATTGATGGGTTTTTGGACTTGGACCTAAACAACCTGCAGCACGCTGGCAGAGCGGGCTGCTTCACATCTGCCTTCATTACTCATCACGAACATTGAGAATTAGCAGAAATATTGGCATTATTTCCATTATGCTTTGACCTCAGATTGCATCATCAGTGCTTTTGTTGTAGCTTTTTTTACATGGTGCAAAAGGCAGACGCTTCTTTCTGCAACATGATTATGTCTTACTCGCACTAGATCTACTGAATTTCGTCTCCGTCATGCTTTCCGTAAGTACGCGACGGCCTTCTGCCGACGTAAATGTTACAAAGAACGACGAATCGGAAGAGAGATTTATTAAACCCGTTTTTCCCTGCTGTTTTTTTTACTTCCTGTCTTTTCTACCGCCTCTGTAACCATCCTCTCTGCCTCTGAAGTCTGATTTCATTAACTCTTTCCTGCTTCAAACACTCCTTCGGTTCCTAAAATCAAACTCAGAAGCTCCAAATTCTTTCAGCTCCAATAAACTGATCAATATGTGGCTTTTTGACAAACAGGATGTACAAGGTTTAGCAAAGTTAGACGTTAACAGGAAGTTAGCTAGCTAGTTCCTTCTACAGATGGTACAACCTGATCTGACTGAAGGATTTCTATAAACTAAACTGTACTGCTCTGATATAACTTTGGACTTTTGTTTTAAAACTAAACAGCACTGACATAAAATGCCAAAATGGACCAAACTTCAGCCAAAGAACCTCTGATCCATCGACAACACGAGGTTAGTCATTGGTTAGTCTGCTGTGTGGTTTGGGTTACTGTGAAGTCCTGATGCTAAACTTAGTGTTCACACTGAAATCTGAGTCGGCCTGAGAGCGATTCTATTCTGAAGAGATATCTGGGATACCAGGAGCCTGTGAGCTGCAGTTACACCAAGAGGGTTTAAAAACTTTGTTCAGAAAAATAAAGGACAAAAAACCAGAGCCTCATCCAACACAAGAGACACTTGGACCTGAAACAAACAAAGAGACGCTGCAGTTTTCTGCAAACTGGTTTAGTGTAACTGGAAACCAGTCCTAATGAAGATGCCTGGTTCAGAGTCAGGAGCTACAAACGGACTAAACAAAAACAGGAAAATCTTCTTCAGGGTTCAGTTAGCAGGAGGAGGCAACGGAAAAACTCTGACAGCAAATGTTTGAGGAAAAAGTTACAATTTTTTTCTTTTTCTACCTTCAAAAATGACTCGCTAGCAGGATGTTTACAGCTTACAGAAAGCATTTTCAGCCTTTTTTCTTTTTACAGACTTCCACCTCTGATTCCAGATCAGTGGCATATTCACACATCTGGGACTCTCGGCCATTTGACCTTAGAACTGAAGAAGCTTCTCGGATGAGAGGTGAAACGTCTTCAAGCAACTTAAAGAAGTCCAGACACTTTTCTTTGCAAACTCCTTTGATTCACACACTCAGCTCACCGTTGCTGTAGAGGAGCTGTAGCCTGTAGTGGATTCCATTGTTGGTCTTCTCGCCGTTGTACTCCTGTCACAAAAACACAAAGTACACGTAAACAACGCCATCCTGACTGTGCATTTGACATGTAAGAAAGTATTACAGAAAGGTCATTTAGAAATCCTAAGAAAAGCAGATGATGAAGATGATATGTTGAAGTAAAAGGCACTAAAAAGACCCCTCTGCTGAGCTCAGCGAGCTGTGAAACATGACAAGTTGTCAACAAAAGCTGGTCCAGAGGACCCACGGTCCTTTTCCCAAATATTAGAGCTGTTAGGTGTCATATTAGCCTCTTATTCATGTTTTCTGCTCCTTTCTAAGGGTAAGGAAGAGCAACGTAAAAGTTAAAAAAAAGAGTCTGCACCGCCATCAAACCACAGTCTAACCAGAATCTCTCAGTTAAAGGCGTTTACACGCTTGTTCAAGTGCAACACACCAAATACTAAAAGCAAAAGACTCCAAGCAAATCAAAACTAAACAATAACACAAAAGCAATAAACTAAAATTAATTTAGTTAGCAGCTGAATGACACTCCCTGTAACCTTTGACCTCTCTGAACCCTGATCCCTATTAATGAACACAAAGCTCCAATAAAGTCACATTAGAAGACATTCATGCTCTGTGTTATCAGGACACGTCCCAGAATGCATTTCACACCCATCAATGGCATCCAAGCATCACTGCTTTATGAGAAAATAACAGATTTGAGTTTAAGCTTTTATTTTGAAATTTACTCGGAAATGTTTTGGAGGTCTCGTCGGCAGGACAGGTGATGTCATGTCTGACCTCCGCAGCTCTCTGATCACTTTCTTACCTGTGTGAAGGTAAAGTTCAGGGTTTTATTTCTAATTACGCCTAAACATGTATTTAACTGTCAGGTAATCTGTGCCTCAGACTCTGTAGTTAAAAACATCCTTTATTCTCCATCCATCCGCCTCTTTTCTCCTTTCCTTTCTGTCTTGACCTTTCCTCCCATCTTTTTCTTCTCCTCTCTATTTCAACCTTTACTCCCCTTTTTTATCCTCCCTCCCCTCCTTGCTCTCCCTCCTTTCAGCCTGTGTTGGTCGGCCACTCGGTGCCAACTGTGCCCGGGAGTGTTGGCTCAGTCCCAGTGTGTTTGTGTTGGGGGGGGTGTATCGGGGCGAGAGACTCGAGGTCAAAGCAGAGGTGAGGTGAGTGAGTGGGTAGAGAGGAGAATACGGTGCCAGCTGGCAGCCGATCATAGAACAAACACCCACAAACCTGTCGGGATGTTATTATGGTTATCACCAGTGTTATTAGCAGCGGAAACGATTCTCATGTACTTTCTGTATATTGTCAACAACAGATCCAAACTTTGTACTTTTGGACATTTACACTTCATTTTAATTGCCAAAAATTCTCTTTCAACATGGGACCCGTCTTACAGATGAAGTTCCACATAACCAGGATTTCGTTGTTGTTACTGGGGCTCATTAAACCCAATAGTCACGTTAAAACTGAGGTTTTCTGCATCCAGATCCAGATGTAATTTAAAGGTTCAAAATCAGAAAATAAAGCTAAACACAAATGTCAAAAGATGCAGTTCCCCTAGTGTCCTCTAGAGACTCCAACAGTCTCTAGAGGACACTCCACAGACTTGCATGTTAAAATGTCGAACTTTAAATGCTGCTGTGCGCTTAATTGTACTAACAGACTGTCCAAGAAGTCTGAGTTCCAGTTTTAGAGAAATTGTAGGATTTTATCTGGATGATACTGATTAGCAGGTATCTGTTTCTGAGTGTGAAGCTATGAATGGAGCTTGCTAAGTAAGCTAGCTAGCCTTAGCTGCTAACTTAGCTCCATCCTCTCGTCCAAACATCACTTCTGACTACAAAAAAGCACCATGGCAGTTTTCTGAATTACACCTTCAAAATAAAACATAAAACAATAACTTTTTCAAAATTGGAGTTTCCTCCAAATAATAAACCTCTGGACCGCTTTCTGTGTTACTTCTACTTTAAAATCGTTCCCTGGAAGTCTTGCTCTGACCACATGTACTGGGCTGTTCTTATTTAATGTTAATCATTAACATGTTTCCTGCTTTATTTTGTAGTCCTGTTAGATTTCTTTTCATCCTTTGTTCTCTTCCTTCGTTTTTTTCCCATAAGAGCTTTGTTCAGGAATTAAGGGGACATTACCTGACATGGGTCTTTGATGTAAGAAAGGTAAGAACACTTCCTACAAATTAGATCTTTTCCTGGTATTTTAGAATATTAAGCCTAAAAACCTGACCTCTTCTTTTCCTGTTAAAGATGTAAATTTTTTAAAAACACCTAAAATCTGAAGAAGATTCTTGAAGAAATAAAAAAATCTTTTCACCTTGTCTTTCTCCACAAAGTCCACGTAGGAAGTCCTCTCGATCTCCACCGGCTGACCCTGACGGTCGTACAGCGCCAGCACGAAGTGGAAGAAGTTGGACTTCCTCAAGTTGGATGGCGGCTGCTTCTCAAAGTGAGCTCGGGCTAAACCAACCCCGCTGAAACAGAGAAAGAAAACGTTACCTTTCAACTCAACAGGATCACACACACTTATCTGGAACTCGCACACGGAGCACAGTGAATTGATTTATGTTGATTTATAGGCCCGTGTTGTTGTGGTGGGCACCTTAAAAGTGAGACGATCATTTTCGACTTGAAGTTAATAAAAGCTCAACAACAGAAGAATGAAATGAAATGAATTCCTACTCTTCAGAGTGGACATAATCATGTGTGAACATTGGGCAAGTGGCTTCAGTTACTGAAAACAACATTAACGGTTTACCGCTGGTTCTTTCTTCTGTAATCAGAATGACTAAGGCGCTTCCCTTTGAAGGTGGCGGTTTGTCACTAGTGGACAATCCAAGATCCGGGTGTCAAGGTAACCAGCCTCATGTATTTACTACCATGTCCTATGTCAAGTCAACTTAGCAGTTGGAGGTTAGTAAGAAGTTAGCTAGCTAGCTTCCATGTATGACGTTATACCGTAATCTGTCCGAAGTATTTCTAAAGAACTAAAACGTACAGCAGTGATGGCTAATATATAGAAACCTGGTGGCTAGCTACAGAGCTATAGCTAGTCTAATATGAACACATTAGCACAGTGAAGATGGAGGATGACGGTTAAACTATTGGGCAGGGACAAACGTCATCATACGACAGGAAGAAGACGCCAAAAATGGACCAAACTAAAGCCAAGAAAACACGAGACACAATCAACATGACGATAGTCGTTAATGTGCTGCTGCGTGGTTAAGATTAGTCGCTGTGAAAGACAGCGAGAACGATCACGGAGGAGTTTTTTGGGGGAAACAAAAAACATTAATCCAACGCAGGAGACGCTTTGACTGGGAACGACACGCCTGATACGACATCAGCGACAACGTCTTTGTGCTGATCATCACACAGTGTCATACACGCAATGTTACCACAAAGCGGACCAATCACAGACGCTGTGGTATTCGTTGCCGTTTTATTATTTAGATTTAGAATGTTTTACAAATAAACCTGGACACATAAATAAATAAAAAATAAGGTGAGTTTTCTGGCCTTCACAAGGTTCTAATTAATCTTTGCTTTTACAGATATTGGGATGTGCCGTCTCCTCTGCTTCCATTAACATTAAATAAAGAGATGCAAAGTCACATGATAAACTGCTGCTGCAGGAAGAGGTTAAATAAATGAGTTTAAACCTTTTAAGATTAACAGCAGCAACAGGCGGATGTTTTATACTGAAAGAAAAACCACAAAGGCAGCAAATTAAACTTTAAAGAACAAAAGAACAAACAGATTTTTATGTTAAATTATTTTTTTGTTACGTTTCAATAAAAAGGGAGGCAGAAATGAAATCATTACGGAGAGCATTGCTTCTAATGCTGATTATCATTATGTAAACAACCACCGGCTGGGGGTCAGAGGTCACCCTGCTTTTGATTTCCAACCTCCAGAATCTGAGGAAGCCTTTAACTGAGTGTGAAAGCTGCAAAAACATCAACAGTGTCAGCGGCTGATTTTATTTTGGTATGGAAAAAAAAATCCTCGTTGATCCTGAAATAAAATCGATGCTCCTGCAGGAAGAGACCTCTGCTCTCAGCCCACAGAAGCACGATGTGTCCGAGGGGGAGACGCTCCAAACAGCAGCCGAATATTTTTACATCAATCTCATTTTCCTGCTCGTTTTGTTTCCTAAAACGCTTTATGATCAATATGATCGCCGGGGCACAGATAAATATTTATTCATGCTCAGGGTTTGTTTTTGGAAGCTCGCCCGTGCTCTCTCTCGGTCTCCGAGCTTCCCGGCTCACGGGTGTATTCCCCAGACGGCAGATTAATACAGCCGTGACCTTTCTGCACCCCCATTACCAATGCTTAATGCCTCATTTGTAGGCCAGTTTGTTGAAAGCTAATTCCTCCAACTCGCAGCGTTTGGCCGAGTGAAGAGTCTGCAGAGAAACTCCAGGAGGAGGAGGAGGAGGAGCAGCTCAGGTGTGTGTCGGTCAGGTTTTAAGGGGGGCTCGGTGGGAATAAGAGCAGCTGAGTGTCAGAAAACACAACGGTGTTAAAGTAAAAATAACACCGAGAGGAATCACAGCGAGCAAGGCTTCAACACGTTCACCGACAGATATTTTCAATGAGATCCCGAGAGAAGGAAAAAACTCCACAAGCATCTGTTTTTATCCATGTTTCTATTTTCATACACCTGACAGGAGCTACGCTGGAAACACAGCGAAAAAAATAAATCCTTCAACAATAAAACAGCATCGAAAGCACACAAACAGGCTCTGTGTTTGATACAAGTCAGTAAACAAAACCGATTATCTGTCATTTTTCACATGAAGATGGAGAAAACCAAGTCTGATTTAATTCCCTGGACCCTAAGTTGCAGAAAATAGTACCAATTGCTTGTATTTCAGTGGACATTCATTTGTGAAGTCTGGTCTCCAGGTCATGGAGGCAGAAGCCAAAGATCAGATACCCAAACCCTCTTTCCCCAGCAGGCTTTCCCAGCCAGGAGAGAATAAATTAAATTCACTTCAATTTTATTTATAAGGCACCGAATCACCATAACAGTCACCTCAAGGCACTTTGTATTATAAGGTAAAGACCCCAACAATCAAACGGCCCGCTTTGAGCAGCACTTGGCGACAGTGGGAAGTAAAAACTTCCTATTAACAGGAAGAAAACTCTAACAAAACCAGGCACAGGAGGGGCTCAGCTCCCCACCCTGTCCTCTACGGGGGTGCTCGGCACCATTTCAGAGGAAGCTTATTTTTAGGAAGCTAAAAATCCTTCATATCATCTGCAAAAACACCATTCGACCAGTGACCGTCCACCTTTTCTATGCCTAGAGATTCTGTCCGTAGATGTTATGAATAGAATAGGTGACAAAGGGCGACTCTGGCAAAATCCAACTCCAACCCTTCGAAAAATTCCTGGAGACAGATCCAGATCAGCTCAGAGTTATTCCTTTCCAAGTCATTCCCATGCAAACCTGTCCAAAGCTTTTAGAGTAATCGTGCTCACAGTCAAACTGCAACAATCACTGAGGAACAGAGTCTCCAACAGACCAGCAGCCAACAAGGCAAAGGGCCGAATTCAAAGGTTTGCTAAACTCTCAGCAAAAGCGCCTTTGAAGCCTTTGAGGTTAATGGGTTTAATGTCAATAGTTAATTTTTCTGTCTCTTGGTTGCTGCGATCTCTGAAAACCTGAGAGCATAAGGCTAGAGATTTCCTCCACTCCTGGATCTGGATCAGTTTGTGATATTTTATGGAGTTGCGTCTGAAACGTTTGCTCTCACAGCAACACGTTCCTGGACCTGGATGAACTCCAGACGTTCATCACTCGGGCCGAGGAAAGTGATGGTGGTCTACGGACACGTTACCTCTGACTTCAAATGACAGAGTAAATTAAACATACACTGATGCGCCTCAACATTAAAACAGAGCCTGGTATCAAGTCCGTTTCTGAACACAGGCGTCCTGTGCGATCACGCACCAAGATGAGGCCCGAATCAGCCATGCTGATGGGGCGTTTGCACACTTTTCTCAGATATAACTTAAATAAAAGCACATTTTTGGAGTCATAAAACCCAAAGCCTGCAGACCTGCTGGTGTTTAATATCGCAGTGAAGCTGACATAAATGTGGATTTTAAAGCAAACAAACACTGAGACAAGCGGCTCAGTGAATTTGGCACCTGTTTCATCCTGAACGCCATCAAAAGCATCACTTCCACCACTAAACCAGCCCATTATCCCAATTACACACAATGATCTGCAGCGGCCCGTCCACGCAGCCGATCGCCACCCTCTCTGCTCTGCCTCCACTCAGAAGGCTCGTTAGCATTATTATTATTTCAATTATGCTAATTGCGGCTGCATCCACTCGTCAGCGCCGCCCGTATCCGGCTGTTAGCACTTGGCACAAGGTGTAATAAAAACAGTATCGATGGCACACGGCTCGCTCGAACATGCCCGGGGTGTAAATCACACGCCAACAGGCAGAGAGGAGAAAAATAAATAAATAAACACACACACAGAACAAACACGACGAGGCAAATGAGGGCCGCCGATCTGCACGTTTCCACTGCAAAGTCTGAAATTAAAGGTCAGCAGGAGTCGTGTTGAGCGCTCTGCAAACAATTACTGAGCAAGACAGCCGGTGCAGGGAGCAGTCAGTTCATATCCACGCTCACGGTGGCTGAGTTAAACCTCCGTCTCTCCTTCTCTGGGATTCAAGCGCCGCCGAAACTCGCCTCTCATCCAAACTTCTGCAAATCTGCACAACTTCCTTTCAAATTCAGTCGCCTCCTCTCATTTACAGGTAATTATGTTAAATATCGAACTGTCCTTATTAATCTTGTATTGGACTCTAATGCAGAATTTATACAAAAGCTCGACCTGTGACCCAACTGACTGGTTTCATTTTGAAGCCACAGAGCTAAAGTTTGAGCTGCCACCATGAAGTTATAACTTTAGCTAACTAGCTTGATTAATAGGCTGCATCCACAGATGATATGGGAGATTCATAGACTCAGATACCTGCTAGTCGACCTGTTAGTACCGTAGCCTTACAGCAGCCATAGTATCGGTCAGATGCAGTAAGGGCTCGGTCCAGAGGTCCAGTTCAGGTGAAGCTAGCAGACAGCTAGCAGCTACAGCTACCTGTGTCACTATCCACCTGTCAGTCAAAGAGGCCGTGCTTCTAATAACGCACATTTTAAGCCATCATACCATTTAAACAGGTGAGTTTAAATTCTCACTATAGAGAGCAGACAGTCTGTGTACCAGGCTGTAAACATCTTCTGTGCCTGAGATGAGCATATTAGAGATGGAGTGTTTAGTCTGACCGCTCTATGACTTCTGAATCTGTCACCATGCGTAATCTGAACATCCACCCTGGAACTGGAGATATATGACATGTATAAAGAAGGAAAAGCAGAATAAATCCACCTTAAAGTGAGCAGGAGACACAAACTGTGCTGCCACCATGAGGCACATTTACACCTGACATGCAGCCGCCTGGCTGTAGGTGTGCGTGTCCTTCAGTAATTTTATATCTGCTTCGTTTTATTTTGCACATTTTGTACAGGTTTTCTTTCTCTTTACACACACTTTGTGTCCTTCTGTTTGTTTTGTCTTCCTGAGTCTTTTGTGTATTTGTTTAAACATAGCTCTGGATGCAGGACCACCGGGGCCCTCAGAGCCACGCTTTCATGATCAGACTGGGTACTGCGAAACCTCCACAAGCTGGAAAATAAATCTCACACACACACACACCATGACATTAATCAAACAGGAGATGGAGTGTGACCGCTGTTTGAGTCTTTAACCAGTGTGGCCTGCTGCCTCACACACTTACATATAAATACACACACACATCACACGGGCCTAATGAGCCATACAGCGCGCGCGCACACATGCACACAGTCTGTCTGGCTGCCAGCATGTTAATCAAATAAACGGTGGATGTTTAAATCTGATTCAGTTGGAAACAAACTCAGAGCAAACACACCCTGACAGGACACACACACACACACACACACACACACACACACACACACACACACACACACACTGAACGGTAATCTCATCACAGCAGGAGCAGCAGTAACTTCTGTCAGCTCTGAATCCAAACTGCGACCCAGCTCCTACTTCCTGTTTAGCACGTTAGCTGATCACAGGTAAAAACAGAGAGCAGCCGAGGCTGATGGGAACCCGAGGACGCGCTCATCAGTAACGTGTAGAGGGGCGCTGTTACAGGTAGCATCGACAGCAGCCAGCTGAATCATCATTCAGGTAATCTCACTACACAAATATGTCTGTAATGACGAGGTGCGCTTGATTTATTCCATAATAATATAAATCTGTCTGTGATGAGAGCTTCGTATCGCAGACACATCATTTTATCCTGATGAGCTCGTTTTCAATTCAAGGGTTCTGCTTTCACCAGGAGCACGGTCTGCTGTCAAACAGCAGGAAGGGACGCAAACACACACACCCACACACACGTGAGGTTTTAACCACGACGCGGCGCCGGCCTCCTCAGACGGGCAGGTGAGGTGCATCTTCAAAGGTGTGAGGTCAGAAAACAGATTGTTTGGTTACCTTCTTCTTTCAGCACGTTACTGTTGAACATACAGAAATCTCATCCTGTGCAGCCGCCCAGAATGAATGTAATTAGCAGAAACGCGCACACACACACACACACACACACACACACACACAGCAGCTCCTCTCTAATTGCTGTGGATATTGAGTTCGGCCTGTTAAAATATGCACATATTGTTCCTGTGCACAGCTCTGTATGTGTGCGCGTGTGTGTGTGTGCTGATTTATGCAGGTTGCACAATTACCCATGAATACATTTACCCAATCAGACGTGTGTGTTGTTTTTCTCTCACACACAGACACACACACCTGTTTGGTTAGCTCTTATTAGCCATGTAATATGAACTAATGAGTCGAGGCTGAAAAGCGGCGAGGAGACGGCCAGCAGGTCGTCTGAGCGCGATCGCACGTGTCCGTCTTCGTGTGGACAAAAATTCTGTTTGAAAGCATCAGAGCGAAGCGAGCTCTGCGCTGAGAGCACATCTTCAAACGCCGCCTCCCCTCCCGATCCTCGGGTTTAATTAATCTGAGTAAACACAGGTACGTATGGAAAGCAAACAGTGTCAAAACACTCAGATCAGTACGACACTTCAAATGATATATTGTGGACATACAGTGACCACACAGTCCTGTGCATGTGGATATTAAATATTTTAACTTTATATTTTACAACTAAGTTTACATTTCTTGTTTATCGGAGCAGCTATGTTACGTCTCAGCACCAAGAGGAAATTAATCATTTCACACATCTGAAGCTCCGATTCATAAAACAGAAATCTGAAGACCTGCCAGCACTCCCATACTTCCTGTGTTTCTCCTGTATTTTAAAACCATCTCCGGGACGCCTCCTGTTTTGCCGTTTATCCCAGAAAATTCCCATAATCTGCACGACTGAATAATTGGAATACATGCATGTGCAAGTTTTGTGTTGCTCTAATGTTACCTAAGTTGTTAGACTGCCTATAAAATGCAGTCTGCACACACTAAATACAGTTTCAGCCCATCTGCTGGAGCAAAGCTCTGAAGGAGCACACGGAGTCAATGAGCTGCTGTCCTAGCTGTGGAGCGTCGCTGTGAAGCGTACGGTGAGTGTCCAGCAAGAAGCGAGAATTTAAAAACACACTAAAATAAATCACTGAGTTGAGCCACCTGTGCAACTCTGTGAGTTTGTGTAACTTTGACAAAGCTGGACAGAATTCATCGATCTCAGCTCCAACACCAAACTCCACGGTAAAAACCACCTATTTTACATCAGTTGTGCAGCTTGTTTTTTTTAAACTTTGCACAGAGTAATGATAATTTAAAAGTAATCAGATTACATGAACGTGTGCTCTATGCTGTGTTGCTGGAGGAACTCCACCTACTCTTCCTCACAGTTTAAGAATGATGACGCCATGAGAAATGCACTGTGGGTGGTTTCTGGTGCAGCGACGGTCTGCTGTGGGTTCGACGGCGGTGGCGGGCGCCGTCAGGGAGGAAACGCCCGCTGACTGATTTCCATTTATGCACCTTAATAGTGTGTGTCATTCCTAATTAGGGCGACTGGCTCGGGGAAACAGTGGCTCGATGCTGGAATGGCTGCTCCTGTCATGCTGCAATTACCAACAAATTAGTCTTTAAGCTGAGGGGCTTTTGCACACACACACACACACTTCTGACCAAGTGTGTGTGTGTGTGTGTGAGAGAGGAGTACGCGTGCTAATTAGTGCATTCTGTGAGGTGTTCAATGTGTGAAAATGCATCTAAGTGTAAAAGCAGACGAGGTTTCACGGACGTCAAAATCTGACCTGCAGCTGTTTGTTCTGCAGTTTCACCTTCAATTAGCACGAGTGAAAAAAAACAAAACACAAACAGGATTAAAATCACTAACCGGTCTACAACCAAATCATTAACATTTACCGTACAACGTCAAACCAACACACACACACGCACTGAGAGTGTTACACGAAAAGTTAAACAGCTCTTTTTTTAAATGGAGTTTGGTGGATAAAAGCATCATCTGTTAATCCAGCTGGTGCTACGCATTCAAGGTTAAGAATTTCTAAGTATTCCTGGTTGACTAAGGTAATCTGATTACCAGGAGCTCCTCTATTTATCATTTAAGGCAATTCACAAATGACAACAAAAGGATATTTGTGTGCATACAGTATGAAATACTGTTTTATACTACTTTAGAAGAGATTTGTTAAACAAACTGCTTGAAAACTTTGTCTGATTTTTGGTGTAATTATTCCAGTTTAATACACGTATGTATGGAAAACTAACAGGGTCAAAAAAACGGAAAGAAAAACCAGATAAACTTGAAATTTTTAACCCCGAAGGTAATCGATTTAAACAAAACTTTTCATGTTCGTCCTCAGATTGTGTTCACTGGTGCGTTCAGGGTTCCTGTTTTTAAATAAGAAAAATGCAAAACTGTTGATTTCTGAGTTATCAGACAATTTACATTTTGGCCGTTTTGATCTTTCAGACAGTAAAACTTAATCTTATAACCTGGAAGTGCGCGGGTTCGTACAAAGCCGAGCACCAGTCGGGTTACGAGACCCGCTCATAAATCGGCTCCAAATACAGTGAAGTATGAGATGTGCAGATATTTCATCATTTCAGGTTCTCTTTGGTCTGAAAATCAGAACTTTTAGGTCCACATGTAGATTTAACTGCCCTCTGGACCACGTCATGCGTGCTGCGTTCAGGTGCATTCCTCCAGTTCCTCTGGGGGAGAGAAACGATTAAAGCTTCGGCCTCATCATGAAATATTTGCTTTAGTATCCTGTCAAACCTTTTTTTTACATTTTCATTTATTCATCGACTCTGGTCTGCGCAGTGCCTTCAGGGCTCTGTAAATCTGAGCTTTTGTGGTCAAGAAGCCGCTTCCAAGAGTTCAGTTTGGCTTTGGGTTTATGAAGAGAAACGTCTTCTTGTGATGCTTTAATATTTTACCTCCTCTGCTGAGGATGGATGAGAGCTGAGCTAACACAGCTGCACGTTTCCTGAAGTCAGCTGTTTCCTCCCAAACACATCCTTTACCCTGTCACACACACACACACACACACACACACACACACACACACACAGGCCGAGCCCATTAGCGTGGTCACCTGCTCCTCTCGGGTTAATTGTTTGCAGCTTTTTTTTCCTGTCTTTCTTGCCGCCCGTGATTAGCCGAGCTGCCCGTGGCGGCGTTTGTTTACATCGCTGCACTTCCAGGAGGACGGCGTGCTGGGCAGGATTTACAGACAGCGGCGGCTGTTTTTTAAGGTGCTCAGAGTTTAACTTAAGTGAGGAGGAGGAGGAGGAAATGCATTTTTCCTCGCCAGACTCAGAGAGTAAAGCGTTACAGAGAAAAAGGTGAGCGAGCGCAGGCCTTGGCTGACCTCTTCATCATCCGTGGCCGCCGCTGAGAGTTACGACTCTCTGATAAAAGAGTCTCTCAACGCGAGAATCCATCACTGCCAGACGCCACAGCCCGTCTCCGAGTACCAATCCGCCCACCACGGGGGACTGCCGAGCAGAACAGCAACCGCTCCATGATTGAACTGATGACGGATGACGCCAAAGAGGGAAATCCCCATGTCGACGTTTATTCACCCGCCACCCACCTCCCCTCCACTCGCCCCGATCGCCCCAGAGGAGGAAGACGGGGCGTGGAGGACGGGATCCCTCACTCTGCTCGCTCTTTTTTCTTCCCATTTCCTCCTCTCAGGGAGGGTCGAGGGAAATCTGTTCACCTGAAGCTTCAACACACACACATTATAAACACACACCTGCCAACAGCGTGAGAAAAATCTCCACCTCATCGTTACAGCTTCTACAGAGCTTCTAGAAATGACGGTTTAAAAGTCGTCGCTCATTAGAAACATCCTAAAGTTTGTTTAACAAACAGCAGATCTGACAAATAACTGAGGTTAAGGCTTGGACGAGACTCAAAGATTTGGGTCGAGTTTTTCAGTCTTTCCTGTGACAGCTGACCCGCCAAACTGTGAAATCTTTCACATCTGATGGATCGAGTAGCATAACGATGATTTTTTTTACATATTCTTCCTTGTTATTTATTGGCAGGAACGCTCAAACCTAAACTGATGAGTCGTCCTGGATGGAAACCTCTTTAAAAAATGGTTTTCCTCCCATGTTGTCTCATTTCTGTCAGACTTAAAGTTTAAAGCTCAGATGTGTTGAACTGTGACGGTGACCCTGCATGAGACAGCAGACGGAATAAGACTGAAACACTCGGTGAAACAACACGGGGTTCAGTCTGTGGGACGTTTACTACAGACTGTACAGATCCCGAAAACACTTTTGTGTCTGGTGCTAAAACAAGCCTGAAATATGCAGATTTTTTTGCTTTAAAAGCAGAAAATATGAATTTCCTGGTGTACCTGAACGTTAATCAGCCCTGTGATAAATCAGACCTGTCCGGAGCGTTCCCCATCTTTGGGACTATCTCCTGAGCTGGATGATGGAGCACGAAAGTGGATGGTTAGAAATGACGGAGTGCTGTGTGGCTGTGGTCAGGAGTTCATCTGTGAACACTGCTGTCATATAGACACACACACACATACACACACTGTTTCATCACCTGCTCACCAGGCGTGTTTCTAAGATGATGGCAAAGGAGGTCTGATTAGAAGTAAATATAGTGTGAAAATAGGAAGGCGTCTATCGTAAAACACGATAAAATCTCTCCAGATGAGCCCGTACAACAGTCGGGCTCTTCTTCGCTGTTTGTTCCTCCTCCTCCTCCTCAGCAGGAGGCCAGCTCCCTCCCTGCTCCCTGCTCCCGCTCGTACAGCAGGAGCCAAACATCATGTGAACGTGTGCTTCCTTCCTCTAAACATCAGAATTAAAAAGGTGTAAAAGCTGGAAACAGAACTTCAAAATAAAAGCATGAACTCCTGTCTCCTGCATGAAAAGCTCGTGACCTTCCTGTGTTGTGGCTGCTGCAGATCAGCAGGTATTGATTACACATCTAAATACACAAATGCACTGCAGGATGAAACGTGTGATTGCTTTCTGCCTTTTAATCAATAGAAAGCACCACAAACCTCTTTTTTTTTTCTAATCCACAGCATCAAACACTCCTTACAGCTGTTCAGTGATCAGATCAGGAGCTGATCGACTCACTGATTCAGATTTGCAGCTCCACACTTTCAAAACGCTTCTAAATGTCTTCTTACAAAAACAACAAAAACACTGCAGACTACCTCGAACGAAGAGCTTTTTTAGTTTCCAGTCATGTTAAAGGTTTTCTCACTGATCTGAGAACAATAACATCTCAGGATTTATGCTGAAAGCAAAAGAAGAAAAAGATTAACCATCAGAACGCATCCCCTAAACCTTTCAAACTGAAGCTGAGATCGTGTCACTGGAAGGTTAAATCAATCAGCCCAGTAAGCAGGACGTTTGAAAAGTTAGAGATCAGCTGTTGAATCAGAGAGAGACCTGATTTCAGCCCGATCAGGTCCCAATAAGCGATCAACAATAACAGGACTGCCTGTGGACCCAGTGACATCATGTGTCTGTGCTTCACGCGTCCAATCACATCCCTACACGTTAAGCCTGACCACATCAGCTCACAGGACGCGTCCTCACATAAAGAAAACTTTGGGCTGACTTCAAAATAAAACATGAATTTGTAGCTTTATTCTGAAGCTCTGGCATGATGGTTGATATTATCATTATTATTATTATTATCATTATTATTATTATATTATTTTCCATCGTTAAAAATCTCCAAACACTTTGGACGTTCAGTGGCGATAAAATAAAATCTGTCCGCCGCGTTTCAGCTTTTTAAAAATCAAACCAGAGGAAGGCGGACGCTCGCCGGTCGCACTTGTGCGTTTGCGATGGAAAAAACACTTTTTATGAGTTTACAGCATTAAAGTTGCCTCATTTTAAAGAACTAATGAAAGCAAATGTAATCTAATTACACTGTCTGTAACCCTCACTGCATGCGATCCACACACTTTGTGTTTTTCGTGCTTTGTTTTCAGTAAATTTAAACTAAAACGGTGTTCACTGAACTTCTAATGGAACAGCTCAACGATAAAGTTTTTGTGTTTTCTTGTGTGAAACAAAGTTTATTCTCTTTGTCTCGTCGGTGCTGCCGTCATGATGACATGCGCCTCTAACTCACTGCATTCTTGGGTTTTTGGGAAACAGCGCTGGTGTATTTTTATCAACAAAACGATGCTGGGTAAACTTCCAGCTGACCTCTGACCCCTCTCAGATCACTTCCAGCTAAGCTGCATCACTTCAGTTGAATATTTCAGAGAAAGCTCCAAAGGCGAGTTTATCGTGCTGTTTGTAAGTTTGCATTATAAGGCGGTGGGACTGCACCGTGTCCCGCTCGTTTTAAGGTTTTATTGTGTATTTAATCACCTCTTTTGCAGATTTTGCACCCCGCCTTCTACACATAAGCTTATTTTCATGCCTGCGTTTCTTCTTCTGTCTTTAAACCTAACTTTTTATTTTATTTCTGCAGAACTTTGATTATTTTTTTACAATCTGCTTGAACAAAGGTGAGATTAGAACAGCAGTTTGATAAATGCCTCACAAAGAAACCACATTTTAACTCTCATTGTTACATAAACAACGACTGGCTGCTGTGTAAAGGGTTAACTGCTTTACATTTAATAACGCCGTGTTGTCCTTATGGATGAAAATAAGTCTGTTTAATGCACACATGTCCAGGTTTCAGTCTGGGAAAATGAAAACATCTCATTCATGAATCGAACCGCTCATTTCTGCGTGTCACACTTTTTCCACAGGAGGTTTAAACCCACAGAAACCTCAGTGAGATTTCAGTGTGTGTGGATGCACAGCAGAGGAAACGAGGAGTTAAAGAAATAAATAAATAGACTCGTCTGAGATTTACAGCTAAGCTGAACCACTTCTCTTTTCTATCCAGTAAAAGACGACATTCTTTCTTCCAGTCGAACGTAAGCTGCTTTAACCTTCATTAATAACGTTCACATCAACGTAAATACAACATAAACACGAGTTACTGAAAGTCCACAGAGTGAAACTGATGTAAACTTAAAGCAGTCCATTTAAGTCCCGTTTTTAACTTTAAACCAGCTCCAGATACATTCACATTTAAATGCAGTGAGCCGTCTTTGATTTACTTTAAAAATAATCACGTTAAACGGCTCCTCGCCGGGTTCGTTCCCTCCGAGGTGCTGCTGTTGAACCTTAACACGAGGTACTTATTTGTCCCCTTGAGGTTTGTACTTAACAGAGATCAGCTTTGAACCTGTGCTGATGATTTAGGTTCCTAATGTAAAAGCAGAAAGAAGGCTTCACCCCCCCTCACATCTGCACGTCTTTGCACTAAAAAAGAAAAACCTCAACGTCTGCAGCGCCGTCGAGCGACTTTGTTTTTATTAAAACAACACACACGAAAACACAAGTCGACCCGAAGCTCTTTCCAGCCCTGACAAATGTTTCGAATACACAAAAATATAAATGTGCCGAGAAACCGTTAAAATGCGAGAGTAAAATTAAAGTTTGACCTCATTTGTTTTCAGCTGAACTCGCACTGCATCAGTCTGCTGTTACTGCTGGATCACAGACGTCTCCTTTAGCCTCAAATGAAAGTTCACGTGCAGCCACTCTGATAACGAGCCTGGAGGCCACGTCCGTGCAGGTGAAACCTTCACTGATGCTTTTTCATGGCTTCATGTTTTTCTTCACATTAGAACTTCATCTGCTGCGCGTTATTATTTCACCAACACTCATCGTCCTTCTAAGGTTTCTTCGTCATCTGTGTTTTTTATTTTTTTTGTCTGATAACCCTCCGTTCAGTGATTTATGATTATCATAAATGTCTAAATATAATTTATAGCTTTTTATCGGCGCTGGAAGTTTCACTAGGAACGCTCAGAAAACAATTTCAGACCCAAAATTGAACAAACTCCGTGTGAGATTTACAGAAATCTGAGGGTTTTGAGACGGACGAGTGTTTTTGACGTATTTACACCCCAAACCTGCCATTTATTTCCTCAGGTTTGACATGTGACACGCGATGATCAAATAAAGAATCAGATTTTAAGGATGTAATCGTTACGATAAAGGTCTAAATCTAAATGCATAAAATGTTTGCTAAGGAGAATATTTGTCGTTGAGGGTTAGACGATGCTGAGAGGACATTTACGAATGTTTCAGTCAGGTTTGGACTGTTTTAATGATTTTAATGCAGACGTGCAGTTTAGCTCATCTGCGTTTGTGTTTTTTTATCCATGTCTTATACAGAAACCCCTCTCGATGTGATCAGATTGTCACGTGTGGATAAAAATCCTCCCGTCAAGCGTCTAAAACTGATTTCTGTCGGGAGTAAAGATGCAGCTGTTTGAGCTTTGACCGGCTCCTCGTGTTTGAGGCGTCTCGGTGTGGTCGTGTGTCTCTGAGCTTCAGCGGCGCTGTTTCCTGTCACGTTACAAAACATCTCAGACCCGCTGAAGCTCAGCCACATTTCTTTCCCGTATCCTTTGAGCACGTGCAGCTTTAGCTACGCGTGCACGGGTGATGGACAATTAGTGAGTTTTTTATTGGGGAAAATTACCCTCAGATCATCATTTTTTATTGTTTTTATTGCTGACTCCTTTCCACTGTGAGAGGCTGAAGGAGCTGGAGTGCCTGCAATCACTCCTCCTGTTCCTCACATGTAAAAATCCCTCAAACTGCAGTGAATTTAACCTCCCTCGTCAGAATTAAACAAACCCTCGTTCATGTTAGATTATCTGAATCATCTCAGGTGTGACGTGCTTTATTCCGCTCTGCCTCTCCTTTCTGAAACTCGACTCTTTGTCCATCTGTCTGCGCTGCACACACAGCATCTCCTGCACATCTGTCCGTCCTGGAAGAGGATCCCTCTGAGGTTTCTCCCTCTTTTCTTTCCTCCTCATCGTTCTGGCTTTTATCACTTTCAAGCTTTTGCTGAATGACGTTTAAATATTATCCACAGAAAGAAAGCAGTGATTAACGTGTGCACAATAAGTGTGGGAACTTTCCCACACTGTACACATCTGAGTCCATTTGCTTCCACTTTTAAATGCTGCTTTAAGATTACAAATGTGCAGCTTCAGTCATTCCAGATTTGCTTTAAAGCAGCAGAAACAGTCTGCGACCTCTCCTCTGTGTAATCGAGAGTTTCTACATTTAAAGCTGAGACGGTGGCAGTAAAAGGATAAACTGATCAGCTGGCGGGATGTTTAGAAAGTTAAAGAACGCGAGCAGAGAGAAGCAACTCGGTGTAATGAGCTCAGATCCACCTGCTCGGGAAACGGCGAGGCTACAAAAACACTGAATCCAGTTATTAAAGCAACGTGTGGATGATGGACGGACACTCGGGATCAGCGTTAATGTGCAGCAGAGTTTAAGCATCCGTGAGGAGTGTTCACCTCAAAGTCCTCAGAGTGTAAAATTCAAAACACAAAGAGTTGCTCTTTGTTTAAATTCAGCCAGAAACAGGAATAAATTCAGCTTTTCTCCAGCAACAGTGATTTTGTTTTAAAAATCTGCAGTTTGGAGTTTTGTGTGCAGCAATATTTCTTTTTTAAAAAAAAAAATCTGGATGCATTAATTGCAGAGGTCTCCCTCCTCTGCAGCTTAGGGTTACACTGAGTGCAATTATTTAATTTTATAGATATTTTTTTATCTGTATTTTGGCCTGAAAAAAATCTGTCATAAATATCTGCTTAGCTCTTCACTTTGTGCAAAATTTGTTATGCAAAATGTATTTATTGTGCAAACACACGTGCCTAAGGTTTCACACACTTTAGTCTTCAGATCTCATTGTTCCTTATTTTAAAGCTAAATTTGGTATTTTATTAATAAATCTAAAATTAAACTGAAGATTTTGGATTTTTAAACTACAAATATGCTTTAGCCCATGTGTTTATGTTTTTACTGACGCGTTTTGATGAGCTGAGAAAATAATGTTAGTGATGATGTGTGCAGGTGAGGAGCTCAGACGGATTTAAACCACAGAACAAATTCAGGAGGAGATGTTTTAAAGTTTACAGGGAGTCAGAGGCCATCCCACGCCGTGGACGGATGCGGTTTCTGTGGAGCTTCTTCAGACTGCTGATGGATTTTTTTCCTCTTCATGTTCAGGTGATTTAAACCTGAAGCAGAAAAGCGCGCATTGATTTATCTGAGTGAGGCGGTCAGATTTCAGCCGGAGATGCTTTAAGCAGTTTAAACTCTCAGATTCTGCGTCGCGTTTTAATCAGTAGAAAAAAATAAAAATGTGGAGTTTCTACTGAAAAAACCTAAATGTAAAAACTGTCAGTATAAAAAATGTAAGCGCGAGATTCTAATTAAAAGCTGAATGAGTGTTTTTGTTGTTAAATTTAAGCTGCAGTTTGAAATTAATTTAACCTAAAAATAAAAAATAACAAAAACACAAAAATCGCTTCAAAGTGATTTTAAATGAAGACTTTCTGCTTTCGGCTTCCTTTAACCTGTGACCCACTTTCACGCAGGGTTATTTTCCTTCACGCGGGGTTAATTTTCTGTAATTCGGATTATTAATAAATTAATTCTGGGTTTTACAGGTTTGCTGTGATCGTGAAAATTATTTTCTGAGCTGTTCTCGGGGCAGCGGCTTCGAGCCTCCTCGCGCTCTGTGCGCGCACCGTGTATTCCGGTCCGCGGCGTGGGTGCCGTGGACGGTATTTCACGCTGAGGTTTGTGGAGCGGAGGCGGCGGGCGGCCGCTGGAGCCGACCCCGGCGGAGAGGAGCTGCGCCCAGGCGCTGAGCGCCTCGCGCTCCCACAGGTTTGAGTATTTTGCAGGCTTCCGCCTCTGATCATTTTTATTCTCCGAGCCTCTCGGACTCACTCTGAACCTCACACTGAACCTCAAAGTCAAACTTTACAAACCGGATTTTTGCCGTTCTGAAGTTTTTGAGGAGCGGAGCGCGTGGGGCTCGACCTCGCGCCTCAGCTGGTTTAACTTTGCCTTTTTCTTTTTGCCCCCTGCGCGCGACACTTTTCAGATCCCGCAAGATGCAAACTGCCACCTTCACCTGGACTTCCAGACTGTCACGCTCACTCACTCACTGGCACACTCACGAAAAGTCACCCGCGTGCTTTTGTGGGATTTTTACCTCTGTGCCGCTGTGTTGGCGTCCAAAATCCCCGCGCCCTGCATCCACGAGCGGACCGGGGTCATGCCGGTGGGGAGCGGCTCCTCCTTCATGGTTAGGGCCCCCCGGGGGAGGCTGTCCTGGATGGAGAACATCAAAGTGTCCTTCTGGGAGCTTTGTCTTCACCAGAAACACGAAAGAAGAAGAAGAAGAATAATCCTCCCTGTACCAGCCACTCAAAAAAGCCAAAGGACCACCTGGATTAAGGTGGAGAAAAGAGGAGGAAGGAGGGGAGGAGGAGGGGTGGGGGGGACACACGAGCGAGCTTCCCCAAAGTACCGGGTCCTGATCCAGAGAAGAGCCCCGGATCCCTGTGGGTGTCTCCGGGGTTGTTTTAGATCCCAGTCCCGGCTTGCAGCGGTCCGGGCTTTAAAGCTGCGCCCGTGTGAAGTTAAAGGCGGTCGGAGAGAGGAGCGGAGAGCAGGGAGAGCATCTCAGAGGAGGCGGCGGAGAATCAGCCTGACGCCGCGAGAACGGAGCGGCAGAGCCGGGATCAGAGGGAGGCGAGCAGCCGCGGATTGTGGAAAAATGAAAAGTGGGATAAAAAAACAGGCGAGCGCTTCAAAAAGGAGTAAAATGAAATGATTAGCAAACAAGAGGGAGGGCCGGGCCGAGGAAGGCTGCTGCTCCCGGGGGAGCAGGGGGATTGGGCAGCGAGGAATCTCATCCCCTCCCTCCCCGGCTCTTTATGGCTCCTCCGTCCCGGCGGAGAGCTCCTTCTCCCGGGGTCCGGGGCTCCGGAGCTCCCGGGGGACCGGCGCGAAGCTGGGGGGCGGGGCCGACACCAAATATGGGCCGCTCGTTTGAATACTGGTCGCGCCTCTGGCTGCCCATTGGCTGAAAGCTCGCGTTGCGTCATTGTTTTGCAAAGCGCGCGCCAAATAAGGGTTTCCGCGTGTTGGGCCGCGCGCGCTGCAAAAAATGAAGTTTGAAGAAGGTAAAAAATCAAAGCAACACCAGCGCGAGACCACAGCGGGCCACGCAGGTACACCGGCACGTGACACTCGTCTCACACCTGCTGCCGTCACTTCCGGCCCTGGCACCGAGGCCGCGGCTTCATCCGAACTTTCCGGCCTGGCGCGCGCTCCGCGTTTCACCCCGAACCTGACCACAAGCCGCCAACCCGCGGGATTAACGGGCCCCACACGGAGTAATTTCCTCTGTCGTCCCGCGTGCAGCCCCACAGACACGGCAGCAAGCAAATACCACAACAAAGTGCGCTTTTTACGCACGGACATATGGCGCTCAAAAACACACACGCACTCTTTCTCTCTCTCTCTCTCTCACACACACACACACACACACACACTATCTCTCTGTAACACACACACTCTCTGTCACACAATAACACACACACACACTCTCTTTCTCTCTCACACACACGCACTCTGCTCTCACACACACATACACACACACCAGGAGGGAAACCGCTAATAAGCTGTTTTATTTCACACCACTTTAAAATGTGTGTTTGATTTCAAAGTCAAAGAGAGAAGCACCTCTAAGACCTGTCACGCCTCCTCCGACGACAGTGATAATAATAATGATAAAAATAACAGTGATAATAATGATAATAACAGTGATAATAATGATAACGGTAACCGTAATAACCGTTTTCAGCTCGTCTCTCACTGTTTTGCCTGATCTGACGTCTGCAGCAGTCATCTCTGCTGGTTTTCGTGGCAGGAGCAGAATTCCTCTAATTAAGCAAAAACTCCAGAGCAGCGCTGATTAAATATTTATCCTCCTTTAGCCCGCTGCCTCCCTCCAGGGAAACAGAAACGTCTGGAAAGCCTGGAAAAATACTTCTGTGCAGGGAGAGAAAAAGTCAATGAGACGCTGCAAACATGTTGGCGATGAAGAGGAGGGTGATGAAGACGGGCCGGATTAGAAACCAGACGGCAACAGGCTCGCGAAAATATTCATTACAAATATTATTTTACTGCTTTAATATGTAGCCTGTAATTATGTGCCTTACGTGGTAACCTTATGATAAATAAAATTTCAGGTTTATTAATGAAATTGGCGCTATAATAAATGTAATTAATTTTTTTCCACCCTGAGAATCATTTTTACAGGTTGTGAGGGATGAAAGCTGTTCTTTAATTTTCAGTATTAATTTTATTTAATGTAAATTTGTTTTATTTTGATGGTGCTTTTGATTCTTTAATATTACTTGAAGGTAATGAAGCCTGCTGCCAAATAAAACAGACCCTCAAATCTGAAGTCTTTTCAAGGAATCCTTGAAAATCCTTAAATATGATGCTGAAATCCCCACGGCCCTTAGGAAACCTTTAAAAGTCACCTTAAAATCCAAACAAGGATCTAAAACTGCATCAGGAGCTGCTTCAGGTGCACCTCGCCCACCTGTAGTTGCAGCATATGCTGAAGAAACCTTCCTGGAAAACCTGAAACGCTTCAAGGACTCATGAAGGCCGATTAACTACAGATCAAGAGCCGCCAGCCTCTTAGAAAAGCGCCAGACGACAAGGACCTCCCTTAAATACTCCTGTGGTTAAACTCCTCTCTCCCACACAGAAATCCCCAAATCTTTAAAAATCACCAAAATGTCCCTTGCAGAACTGCCTGAAAAAAATCCATTGAGCTGACCCTGAATCCTAGCATATCCTGAAATATGAAAACAACATTTCTCAGTATCTTCTATAATTATTTTTTAAACACAATCACAACTGTTCAAAGCCCTCACATCTGATAAAATGTCATCTACACCCCCTGAGAAACTTTAATAACCACCCAAACATCCTCAAACCATCAGAATAATCAAAACACTCCAATAAACTGCTTCACGTGAACCTGGACCTGCCTGGAATTTCAGAACATCTTCAAGAAAACATCCTGGAAAACACACGTGCTAAAATTTCTTCTAACTTCATCTAACAACTCCAGGAACGTGCACCAATGACTTCCTTCCATTGGTGTCTTCTCAGAAGCAGGACTGGTTGCTGGATCTTCCAGAACCTTTGAAAATGACCTGAACTTTAATTATAACAATCTTCATTAGAAAAACCTGGAATCCAGCCTGCACGTCAGGCAGCTCATTGAACCTCCCTTTAGATGCACCTTGCTTATTCCCACACCCTCCCAGGAGCTTCTCCAAATGCCCTGGAACCCACTTAAAAACACCCGAGGCCTCCACCACGGACCCCCTGGAACCACTTCCAAGTAACCGTGGAACCCCAGAGTCCCTCATCGAGTACCTTTCATCTGTCTTCAAACCATCCTGGAGCTGGCTTAAGAGCCGCTGCCAGGCTGGTTCTCCGAGGCAGACCTACGAGAACAATGATTGGACGAGCGGGATGCGTCCACATGAGCACTAAACGCACATTTAGACAAACGCCACACAGACACATACGCATTTAAATCTCCTTTTAACCTTTAAGACGGATCTCCAACATTCAAAGATAAACACACCTTTACCTGCGTTTTATTTTTTCACTTTAATGACTTTATTAATTCTTCATAATAAACAGGATAATCTGTCGTGCATGAAACACAGATGGTGCTTTGTTCTGTAACACTGCTGCTAAAAACATAAATTCACCAGTGACTTCAAGCAGCAGCTGCAGTCAGGAGGGCTCAGTCTGCAGACACAGGGCGCCACACAGTGGGCAAAGACCAGTACTGCGAGCCTGATCAGCACGCTGCGGCTCATCAGAAATAATCGCC
This sequence comes from Oreochromis niloticus, assembly GCF_001858045.2. Classification (NCBI taxonomy): domain Eukaryota; kingdom Metazoa; phylum Chordata; class Actinopteri; order Cichliformes; family Cichlidae; genus Oreochromis; species Oreochromis niloticus. The sequence goes on along the minus strand of NC_031966.2, from coordinate 9,025,957 downwards.
GGTACCAGAGATGTGTCCCGCCGTGTTGAAAAATCAAACTATTCCGAGCAGTGAGATTAAAGTGTGAAACTGAAGCCACCGTAACCTGAGTGTAATTTATCTATCAGAGTGAAAGAAACAGACATTTAGAATTATAAATCTTTGATATGAACGGCAGGTTTAGTCACCCACTGATTGCAGAGATCTTCTCTCTGACCGGACTGAAAACAGAATAACAACATGAGCATAAATCCTGGCTCAGGCCCCGTTTCCCTGACTCTTTTAGGCCACTGAAACATATTTTGGGAAATCCTGGAACTGGAGAAATTTGGCAAAAACACAACATTGTCCTTCTTTTAGTCATGATGAGTCAAAGCACATGTTAGGAGGTCATTGCTGTTGTTCTGTTCTCCTATTTAACCGATATCAAATCATAAATGTTCAGTTTAAAATGTTAAAAAAAAGGCTCAAACATACTAAAACATGCGATTATCACATTTATTTATATCCAATTGTTTCATTTTTTTCTCTGCTGATTTGATTTCATTGTCTCAGCCACAGAAAATTCATGTTTAAATTCCTTCACAGTTCTGCGCCCACAGTTCTGCGCCCACCCCAGACAAATTAAGTAGAATGAATGAGATTTCCATACCGGATCAGTCGGGGCGCGAGTTAACAACGGCCACCACCGGTGCTGCTGACCAGCAGGGCACCGGTGGAAACTGTACTACTGCTGGCGGAAGACAGAAGAGGAGGAGGAGGAGGAAGCAGAGAGAGATAAGGAAAGGCTGGAGTGTGGAGGTAAGAGCAGGGACTCTACATGTAGGAACTACGGCTGGCAAAGCCGATAGGAAAGGATGATGACGATGGAGCTGCGAGCAGGAGGAAGAAAGGAAGAGCTCAGAGGAGGTTCATGGATGTAGTGAAGGAGGACGTGCAGAGGGTTGGTGTGACCGAAGAGGATGCTGGGATAGGAGGAGATGGAGGCAGATGATCCACTGTGGTGACCCCTGAAGGGGGCCGAACCCAGGAAGAAGTGTTTACTCAAGTTCTCTCATTACAACAAGAGAATGTTTCTATACAACTTTCCACCTTAAATCCACTTTACATACCAATCAGTTATTTTATCTTGAATTTTGTTCAGCTCACTGTTTGGTGCTGTGGTGAGGCTTCGGCTGTGAGTGCGTCAGAATAAACTGTGTCTTTGGACAGAATAAAATAAATCAAACTTTAATGCTGAAAATATGACACACACTGAAGAATTTTATCCAAACCCGCTGTCTGCCTGCTGATGTTTAACATCAGGATGTTACAGTAAGTTTAGCTGGTTAGTCTGAGTGGGCCGCTGGGTTTTCGTTACTGCAGCACTTACTTTTCTCAAACTTCTGATTATTCATTAATTTTCTCTCTGACCAAGTTATAAACTGACCCACAGTCAGTGTGTGTGTGAAATTCAGGGTTCAAAATTCACAATCATGTTGAGTGGGTAAATAATCCAACCAGTGTTACACATCAAGGTGGATTTACATTGAAGACCCATTGGATCATTTCCATCTCCATAATTTTTCTCTTTAACTCCACCAGGAGAGCTTTGCATGATTCTCCATTCAAGCTAATCCTTCTTTATCTTATCCTGGGTCCCTCAGCTCATCATCTGTCTGAAACAAGCTGTCTTAGCCCCTCCCCCTTTTAAAGGTAAACTTTCTTCTGATTGGGTATGCTTTGCAAACAGATGATCAATGTGGTTACTGTGCCTGAGGTGCCCGACCTCCTCATGACATCATGCAGATCCAAAAATGGCAAAAAAAAAGATTTTATGATTGGCAGTCTGAGCTTTTAGCTCACAGGGTTTACTGTATGTTTATTGACGTTGTTATTTATTCATGGTTAATATCAGCATGCACCACCGGAACAGGATATAAGAACCAGGAAGTAAAGAAGAGCAAAAGAAGTCTCCTTCAAACACACGACTGTAGTGGTTCCAAAGAATCGGACGGCGTCAATGTCTTTGTCAGCCGCCACGCAGAAACAGCCCTCATGGAGTTTTTCCAGAAGTGTAAAATTATTTCTTTAATAGGGTAAATGTGCCGAATCTGAACAAAGCAAAAGCTTAAAAAGAGAAAGAGACTGTCACAGAAAACAACTAGTTTAATTCAAAAACTTAAAACTAAGACTGGGTTAAAACACACCTGTTTAATCTAACTGTAAACCAGCACTGAGGGATTCCTTCTGTTCATGTTTAAAGACACAAGGAGGGCTGGAAGGAGTGGCATCATGCAAGAGCGCACGCACACACACGCACGGACACACACGCACGGACACACACGCACGGACACACGTGCACACACAAAATGGGAAAATCCAAACAAATCCTTCTTTTCATCCTCTGAAGTGGGATCGAGGCTCGGTGGATCAGAGGATCCTGGAGCCTGCAGACCTCCTGCAGGGAGGGGTCACGACACCACTTCAACCATCTGAGGGGCATTTAACCTCCGAGGTGCCCCCAAACCCTCCTAAATATCCTGCAACACACTCGGCGCTAACCCGCCGCCTGCTGCTGAAACCAGAACTCGACCGGCAGTCAGACCGCACGCTTACGGCAAACTTCAGGATTTCACCTCAGAGCGTGTTTGATCCACTTTACATGAGAACTTCCCCACACTGCAAAAAGAAAAGTGCACTTTCTCTGCACGTTTATTTGATATTTTCAAATTAAATTTCAAATGTCTGAGTGGCGTCATTTATAAACCTCACTGCATATTTCCATGTGCTGTGAGGTTTTTAATCCTAAAAATTGGAATTTGTCAAAAAGGAGTGTGAGGAATGGAAAACTGTGTGTTTTTTAACATTACTGAACTTGAATTTATTGTAATTTATCTGTAATTATTTCATAATCTCATCTGATTTCGATGGGTCATTTTCAAAGATTTCAATAATGTAAATATTTTGAGTGTTTCTGAACAAAATATTCAAATTATTCCAGGTCTGCAATTTTGGGGGTTTCTTGTTTGTTTTTTCAGATTTAGGCTGAAACAGAAGCATGGAAATAAAAAAAGATGAAAAAACATCCCGACTATGATGACGTCACAGTAATGTTGTAGCAGTGTAACGAGTTTGTGAGATCGCAACAGATGAGGATTTGCATATAATTTATATTTTTTTGCTCATTTTTACATAAAAATGACTGAAAACCAAAACTAATCCCTACAGAACCGTATCATGTCTTTCAGACATAAAGAAACACAAACAGAGACATGAAATAGTCACTTGGTTTCATGAAGTTTGACGAAGGTTTATGTGTCGTTCATCCGTCACAGCTGTTCACAATACCTTCATTTAAGTGGTCTGAAAGGTGACTTTACTGCAGCACCTGGTCTGGGCTCAGTCTGTAGGCTCTCTGGCCAATCACAGGCCTCCTCAGAGTCGCAGTGTTTGGCTGGTTTGTGCAGACTGAGCTGACAGCAGCCTCTCGGTGGCTTTAATAGTTCGTGCTAACCTAAACCAAAACTCAAAGGCAGACCTGTAATTATATCTGCCAGCAGCTTATCATTTATTCCTTTGATTGTATTTTTGATCCAAGAGTGTGACCACTGCAACAATAACATGAAAGAAAACCGAGTGATGCATTTGAGAACTGTGCATGAACTGTAAAACTCACTGTATCAGTACTTTGTACGCAGTAAAAGTACAATCTAAACTGCATTTTTTCACCTTCGATTGTTGCAGCGATACTTTATACTTCCTCATCTCGTAGACTTCAGCTGGAAAATCAGCAGCAGATTTGAAACTTCCTGCAAAGTTTGTCTGCAGCTTACTGAATTCTGAGGCTCGAATAAACGAGGTAAACACGAGCAGCCTGAGACTGCATGCCTCGCTCCACGTCCGAGCATGAACCGAGTCCCTGGAGCCAGAAAGGAGATACGTCTTTGGGAACATCATAACGTTAACTTCCAGTTTTCCTTATTCCAGTTTGATGTTTTTGTGAGGATATCACATCAAATATCCACTTCCCCCCCCCCAAAACTCCTGCATCCTGATCATTTCAGGAGCAGGGTTTGCAGGGTTTTCCAGCAGGACTACGCATGTAAGCACAATGCATCAGCCTACACTGAAGCCAGTGAGTGTGTTACCTTATTTGACAGAAATCTGTGGATGTTCCTGTTACTTCTCACCTCTTCCATCCTTCATCCGGGGCTCAGGAAGCAAAGGAGAAGCTCTGCGGTTCCATCCTCTGATTTCTGGGAAAGACGGTGAACCACAAATCGCTCCTGTTGCATACCTATGAGGGTATGTTAGATACACAGTGTAGAATAAAGAGCTGCATGAATGTGTGACTGATTGGGTGAATCAATATAAAAGCACTCTATGTAAAAACCAGTGTACTCACATCCACACCCACAGAAAATCCAGCTAACCACCAATTAACCAATTAAGAGTTACACATAATGGCCATTTATAGGTGTATTGTGTGCGAACTGGATCAGTTTTATCTACAAATAACACAGAGACACACTCATGTCTGCTAATTTTTCTTGACACCAAACGTCAAAAGTAAAGAATCCTGCCAAAAACTCCTGGACTGCAAAATGAAACACTGAGGGACATTTTAGTGCAAAGCTACAATCACCATTATTATTATTCATATTCTGTTTACTCTCTTTGTTTTTACTCTCATGTTTCATAATGTTGGTTTCAATCTTATAGGTTCTATTGTCCAGTTTTAGTAGATTTTCTTCCTTGTATCTGTGATAGTTTCACAGCTTGTACAGTATGTGAGTCGTCCTCTCAGCTTTCTGAACTGCACTGATCTGGATCACAGCTGCTTATGAGTAAAACTTTAATATTTGGATGCTGTATGTTTGTTCAGGTTCCCTAATAAAAGATGTTTTCACCGTAAGCTTGTTTATTTCTGAGGCTTTTGGCCTCCATCAAGCGACCTTCCTCACCAACTGAAGGCAGGGAGCGCCATCTGTTGGACAGAAGGGTGGATTACACTGCTGCTCAAACACCAACCACCTGCTTCATTAATAACATCAGTACTAAATCATCACGGTGCATTTAGATAAAGCAGAGTTCAAAGACACGTGTGTGTGATTATTCTGTGTGCCTGTAAATGACTCAGATGATGAATTTATCAGACACCAAAACAGTGCTTTTAGGCTCTGCATACCCATGACAGGGGTCTGCTTATTTTACTGGACTCAAATATTTATTTCAAATAAAAATTCATTTCAAATATTTCAAATAAAAACTCACTGATACGCTGACAGAGAAGCTTTGTCTTAAAGCGAATGAAGCTTTTAATGAACGTCCTCACATCGACATGTACATGTTTCAGTGTAAACTCTCAACAGCAAACTTTCTGGCACTTTTTAGATCAGTTATACTCAGTTACACATTTATGCAGTGGCTCCACAGTTTAGTGCTTTCCACGAACAGGCAAACGATCTCGCGTTCAGTCCTGAGAGAAGACTGAGGGGTTCCTTCTGCTTTGATTCTGCCAGATCAGACACGCAGAGCTACTGCGGTGTCTCCCAGCACCAGAGTACAGACATTCTGTACTTAAGTAGAAGTACAAATACTACTGTAAAAATAAACTGCAGTAAATGTTGAAGTACTGATTCACCTTCTTTACTCTAGTAAAAAAGTACAGGCTCTTAAATGTAAATGTAAAGTAAAAGTTGCTCTTAGGAGGACGTTTCTATCTTTGTGCAAAGCTAACTCAACCTTGCGCTATATTAACATAATGATAAATTAATATCGGTAAATGGGAATACAAACTTTAGTCTAACTTTTTTTATTATAATTATACTCAGCTTCAATCTGAAGAAAAAGAGGGAAAATAAAAGTAACTCTATTTCCTGTTGCCTCCACTGTAGAGGGCCATTTTACCTCTAAACAGGACAATGTGTATAGTCTGGGGTTAAAGTGGATTCGGCAGGTGGGAGAACACTAAACTGGTTGTAATGGTTCAGTGTGGGGAAAATAATCATAGCTCACAATAACTTCTACTGAGAGCTCCAGTACATTTTCTTAGTGGCAGGCTGTGATCAGCTGACCTGCTGCTCTCTGTGGATGTACACAACTGAATTCAACCAGATGTGAGCAGATGAGTCGTCCTGGCTGATTTCATCCTCTACAGACAGTACACTGTTTATGCTGTCTTTATATTAAACACTATAAAGTTGGTGTGAAGGTGGAATTCAGTGAAAGAATCTCTGCCACATTTGATGTAATCTAACTCTGACCATGAAACCACAGCCACTGTGCACCAGTCACACACTGTTCTTTACTTTAAATCCATCACAGTGCAGCAAACTAACCTGTTTATCCTGCACTAGCCTGCAGAGGATTTTCATGCAGCCTTTAAATAACAGAGCTAGTCTCCATCAGTTTGATTTCTAGTACATTTCACAATATGAAACAACATAATCTCACATGTATAGACCCAATATGTGATTTAACAACATGTGAGGCTTACATGTGAGCTTTAAATGAGCTTTAAATGAGCTTTAAATGAGCAGTCCTTCCCTTTAAATCTAACCTCTTTTCTTCCTCTCCTGTCCTGTCTTTCTTATCTTTCTCCATCTCTGACTGAAGTTAGCTCTCTTTCCTTTCTCTACCTGTGAAATACAGCAGCAGTGGAAAAGAAATAGTAAAAACTTATAAAAGACTTGCATAAGATGTGGCCTACTTCATATAGTGAATCATATAAGGCTTATATGATTTACTCATGAAAGTGGCCACTTTCTCAATACTTTCATATATTGTTTTAGGAAGTATCCAAAACATACAAGTTTCATTTATATAATTTTTCAAAGGGTCTTATATCTGTTTTCACTCTTGTATGCTTTTCATAAGTTTCACACAAGACAGATACAAACTTTATAAGATTTATATATATCTTTTCCATATGGGTAGCTAGCAACTCACTATGAGACAAAGTGCACACAGTTTGTGTGTTTCCTGATGTTTGTTGAGGTGATAGAAACGCTGCATTTCAAATTACCAGATTACCAGACACAATGTTACTCCCTACTATTTGCATTTTGTTACTTCTGAACTCTGCCCAGCAGGTGTCAGGAGTATGGAGGAGATTTCCATGATTAGTTTTAATTAGTTTTAGTCTTTTTAATTATTATTGTATTTATTTCAAATGAAAGAGGCAAGATTTAGGAAACTCAGAATAGATGTTACAGTATGAGCAGCGCTTAGAGAAAGCAGCTGATTCAGTCTTGTAGACATGCTAAGCCTTAGCAAACAGCCTCATCAGACCATTTGTGTTAAACAGATTAACACCAAAACTAAGCTTATCATTTTATTTTATAATTTTAATTTTACTCAGTTTTCCAAGTTTAGGAACTCACTTCATTTAGTTTTAATTTTTTTAATTAACTATAATAACATAAGTGCACGTGGCACCAGGACGCTCTAGGCCGCAGGTCGATGATCGATTTTGTAATCGTATCACCAGACCTGCGACCATATGTTCTGGACACTCGGGTAAAGCGAGGGGCTGAGCTGTCAACTGATCACCACCTGGTGGTGAGTTGGATCAGGTGGCGGGGGAGGACGCTGGACAGACCCGGTGCACCTAAACGCGTAGTGAGGGTGTGCTGGGAACGTCTAGCAGAGGCCCCAGTCCGCGAGATCTTCAACGCACACCTCCGGCAGAGCTTCAACAGCATTCCGAGGGAGACTGGGGACATTGAGTCCGAATGGACCATGTTCAGCGTCTCCATCGCCGAAGCTGCTGCATTGAGCTGCGGCCGCAAGGTGGTTGGTGCCTGCCGTGGTGGTAATCCCCGAACCAAATGGTGGACACCAGAGGTGAAGGGAGCCACCAGGCTGAAGAAGGAGTCCTATCGGGCTTGGTTAGCCTGTGGGACTCCGGAGGCAGCCGACAGGTATCGACAGGCCAAGCGGAATGCGGCTCGGGCAGTGGCTGAAGCAAAAACTCGGGTGTGGGAGGAGTTCGGAGAGGCCATGGAAAAAGACTTTCGGACTGCCTCGAAGAGATTCTGGCAAACCGTCAGGCGTCTCAGGAGGGGAAAGCGGTGCTCTACCTGCACTGTGTATAGTGCTGGCAGAGCACTGCTGACGTCGACTGAGAAAATTGTCAGGCGGTGGAAGGAATACTTCGAGGACCTCCTTAATCCCACTGACACGTCTTCCGAGGAGGAGGAAGCAGAATCTGGGGATGAGGGGAATGACCCGCCAATTTCCGGGGGCGAGGTCACTGAGGCAGTTAAACAACTCCTTGGTGGCAGAGCCCCTGGTGTTGATGAGGTCCGCCCCGAGTTCCTGAAGGCTCTGGACGTTGTAGGGCTGTCCTGGTTGACACGCCTCTACAATGTTGCGTGGAGATCAGGGGCAGTACCCCTGGATTGGCAGACCGGGGTGGTGGTCCCTATCTTTAAGAAGGGAGACCGGAGGGTGTGTTCCAACTACAGGGGGATCACACTCCTCAGCCTCCCTGGGAAAGTCTATGCCAGGGTGCTGGAAAGGAGAGTTCGTCCGCTAGTCGAACCTCGGATACAGGAGGAACAATGCGGTTTTCGTCCTGGTCGCGGAACACTGGACCAGCTCTTTATCCTCTCAAGGATACTTGAGGGTGCATGGGAGTTTGCCCAACCAGTCTACATGTGTTTTGTGGACTTGGAGAAGGCATTCGACCGTGTCCCTTGGGGTGTCCTGTGGGAGGTGTTGCGGGAGTATGGGGTGTCTGGCCCATTGCTACGGGCCATTCGATCCCTATACAACCGTTGCAAGAGTTTGGTTCGCATTGCCGGTAATAAGTCGGACTCGTTCCCGGTGGGTGATGGGCTCCGCCAGGGCTGCCCTTTGTCACCGGTTCTGTTCATAATTTTTATGGACAGGATTTCTAGGCGCAGCCAAGTGGCGGAGGGCTTTCACTTCGGTGGCCTCAGAATCTCATCTCTGCTTTTTGCGGATGATGTGGTTCTGTTGGCTTCATCAGGTGGAGGCCTTCAGCTCGCACTGGAACGGTTCGCAGCCGAGTGTGAAGCAGCGGGAATGAGGATCAGCACCTCCAAATCTGAGGCCATGGTTCTCAGCCGGAAAAGGGTGGAGTGCCCACTCCGGGTCGGGGATGAGTTCCTGCCCCAAGTGGAGGAGTTCAAGTATCTCGGGGTCTTGTTCGCGAGTGATGGGAGAAGGGAGCCGGAGATCAACAGACGGATTGGTGCTGCGGCTGCAGTGATGCGGATGCTGCACCGGTCCGTCGTGGTGAAGAGGGAGCTGAGTGTAAAAGCGAAGCTCTCAATTTACCGGTCGATCTATGTCCCTACCCTCACCTATGGCCACGAGCTGTGGGTAGTGACCGAAAGAACGAGATCGCGGATACAAGCGGCAGAAATGAGCTTCCTCCGAAGGGTGGCTGGCCTCTCCCTTAGAGATAGGGTGAGAAGTTCGGCCATCCAGGAGGGGCTCAGAGTAGAGCCGCTGCTCCTCCACATCGAAAGGAGCCAGTTGAGGTGGTTCGGGCATCTGACAAGGATGCCTCCTGGGCGCCTCCTGGGTGAGGTGTTCCGGGCATGTCCCACTGGGAGGAGGCCCCGGGGCAGACCCAGGACACGCTGGAGAGATTATATCTCTCGGCTGGCCTGGGAACGCCTTGGTGTTCCCCGGATAAGCTGGAGGAGGTGGCTGGGGAGAGGGAGGTCTGGGCTTCTCTGCTTAGGCTGCTGCCCCCGCGACCCGGCCTCGGATAAAGCGGATGAAGATGGATGGATGGATGGAACTATAATAACATTTGTAATGACCTTTGATAAGCTAACGTTAGCTGGTGGCTAATCTCGTAAGCTAATGCTAAGCTAAACTAGGTTGGCTAAGATGAGGTTGTCTTGAGAAAGTGTGAATATTTATGTGTGTGTCAGTCTGCAGGTGACCCGTTTAAAGCAGCCTACCTGTCTTACCTCACAGGTGTACATCTCTGCTGCTGCTGGGTTGGAGGACTCAGTGATTAATGAGCAGCTGTTAGATAGTTATCAATAGATATAACAGAATACTCTACTCCCCAAAAGATTAAAGCCAAGTGGAGATAGAAGCAAGGTATTTTTCTATACTTCCACTTCCTTTTATAACTTATATTATAACTTATTTTATTTGTTCTATTAATTTGGATGGATGGGCTTTTCTTTCTCAGACTGCAATGAAATTGATGTTTTAAAAAAAGCTGAAAATATGATTGTTAACTGCAGTGAAAATGTTTGAAATGTTGTTTATTTTCCATATAAAACCATTTTCTCTGTGTGAATGTGCAGATCATACTTAAATAAATACATTTATTTTAACAAAAATACAGTAATAATTAACCATTTCTGTAGTGTCAGGTTGCAACCAGCAGTTATCCTTATTACCAATAAAATAAATCAACTAATAAATATATGTTTCCTTTTAAACAAAGTAAATAAAATAATCCCCATTTTCAAACAATCTTTTCTTGAATATTAGTAAACACAAATGAAACTGCCTTTGTTGGCATGTGTGGAGGACCAAATCTGCCAAAACTAAATAATTACTACATAACTGAATATAAACATTTATAACGGCATCTTTGTCAGGGTCTTAATATAGCAGTCGGAATAAGCCTTTCAGATGCTCTATCTTATATCCTGAAAGCATTTCAGTTTAACTCATTCTAGGGAAATATGAGAAATAATCAAGATTTCGGGTTAACAGAGTTTTTTTTTTCAGACATGACATTCATTTTTTTTTTTTAAAGAAAGAAAAGAAATGTGGAAGGCTGCATAGGCAGACAATCTATTGTGGTAACCCCTAAAGGGAGTGGCCGAAAAAGAAAAGAATGTACACACCAACATTTTTTTTCTTTTAAATGTATATAGGTAAACAGATATTAAAGTATTAACCAAGTAATTGAGCCTTTTTATTTTTTTTATTTTGGTAGTGGGAGTCCTCCATATTGGGGTTTGTTTTGTTTGTTTATTTGTTTGCCTTATATGTTTTATCAAATATATAACCAGTTAATTTTCTGATAGATCAAAGGATCATTTTAATTTCTGAAAATCTGACTAAAGAAAAACAGTTTGGTTGGGGGCCAGAGAAGTCTGACACTCAGACCTCTGTAGCAGGTGGCTCCGGCCCTGCTGATGCCAGTAGGTCTTCTGGATAAAAAAAAAAACAGGGTCGGAGTGAGACCTCCACCCTATCGGTGGGTCTTATTTGGTGTCCGGAAACAAGGTCGGAGTGAGACCTCCTGTTCCCGGTTGTCTGACAGCTGCTCGGTGTGTAACGGAAGACATTTTGAGCTTTCGGTGGTCCCGGGGCCGTTATCGGAGTGTCAGCCTGAAGTCGGGGCTGATGTACTGGACTCTGCGACGTGAAAAAGTCGAGCTTTAACGGAACATCGCTGCAGTTTGTGTAGCCAAGCTAGCTTAGCTCACAGCCGCACAGCTAGCACACTCCTAGATGCTAGTTAGCTAGCGACACCTAGCTGGCCTCCTCCTCCTCCTGCATCTCCTCCTCGACAACCGGTCCCTTCTCGCAGACATAATGGCTTTAAAACGAATTTCTAAGGTAACACACCACCCTCTGTTTCACGTTTATTTAACATCGTGTGTGATGCTTGTGAGCTGGCAGCTAGCGGTTAGCCTGCCCTCTGCACTGCAGCTGCAGCATTTCGCATTAAACCCGGTGAAATGCAGCTTCGTGCAGCCGCACAGTGAGTCGTGTTTTATGTGCAGGAATCAACCGCACTCGGGGGCAGGTTTGAGCCGAGAATCAGCCTCAGTGCGGGTCTTTCGGGGTCCAGACCTAACGATGGTCCAGGCCTATAGCTGCTCTGCTCTTTGGTTCCTTTTAAAATAAACTTGGTTTCTTCTCCGTGATTCCTGCTCGGTTCCGCTGAGCTCATTAGCTTAGAGTTTATTACAGTATTACAATTACTAACCCTTCTTTTTTAGTCTCTCCGACACATTTACATATACACATTTTTATTCCTTTCCATTTCTCTGGCAGCTGTGATTACAGTTGATGGTTTTCACCCACAGACACGAAGAGTTTGTAAAATGTGTGTTTGTGTTCACATTAAAGTGCATCTCTGCAGGTCTGTCCGTCAGGGCCGAGGGACCCTGCTGTGTTTGGACAGGTGAGAGCAGCTGACGCGAACCTGCAGGTTGCTGCTTTCAGTCCAGATGCTGACAGATGTCTTTGTACCCCTCATTCTGAATACCTTCATCTCCACAAAGTGCTCACAGTGTGACGGTGTTGTGCCAAAAAGTGATTTCCAATGTTGGTAAATAGACGTTAGTAAGCAGGATTTACAAAGGGGTTATAGATAAAATAAAGAAATTATCTGCAAGCATCTTAACAACTGTTATTTTACCTACATTATAACCAGTCCATGATTTTTGGTCAATTATAACATCTTTATAGTTCTATTGTTATACTTGTTGCCAGATCTCTGTTTTAAAAAGATATTTTTAATGTCAATGAGACGTTTGAAGTGGATAAATGATATATAAAAGTCACTTATTGTGGCTTCTACCTTGTGACAGGAATGTTGTTTGTAGCTCAAGAAATATTGACGTCATACATTTTACATGTTTCACATTTTGTAGGTTAACAAGTCATTTACTGCAGTTTAAATACAGACAATCACGTTTTGGCACAAGCTGAGCTGTAGATGGACAGATGTTGGTGTTTCCATACAGCAGAGTGATTCAGTGAGACTGCAAAACGAGGAATGTTCACATTTTTGTGACGACTTTTATGCACGGACCTAACGTCAGAAATCTGTTCTCTCTGCCCGAGAGTCAGTCGTTGGAGTTCGGGGCTCTTCATGTTTTAATTTTTTTGCAGTTTTCCTTCCTCCTCTTCCTCCTTAGAGAATATTTTGTTTCATTTTGTTCTATAAAACAATAACATAAACAGATTTTCGTTTGCTAGGAAATCTGAAATGTTAGCGGGTGAAAACAGGAAGCAAAGAAATCGCAGGATTTTTCCCAGAAAGTCGTCATTCCAGCTGTCGCAGTGGCTCTCTCTGTCTAATCTGGTTATTGTACAGAGGAATAACTGAGCTCCACTGAAATGGTGGTAAAGGCCAACATGATTGTGCACTCATGTCTTCAACATGGCAGCTGAAACGACACCAAAGCCTGGCGCCCTCGATGGCGAGCGTAAACTACAAACACAGAGGTGGACGCTCACCAACCAAAATGTCACACCTTCACCCTTCAGCTTATCAGAAAATGCATAAAAACATCTTTACAGGGGGGAAAAAGTGCTCATTAGACGTAATGGCTGTTTTTACTGAGCGTGCTCAGTGAGGGTCTGCTGTTAGGTTAAATGTGTTTATCATACCCAGGCTTAGATCAGTGATAACGGGAATCCCAGCGGCGGTTATTACTGTACTCCGTTAAATCAGGCTCTCTGCTTCATACTCTTGTTGTGCTTATGGGCAATTTTAAAGACAGTTTTATCTCTGCACCTTTTTTTAAATGCACCTTATCCAGCAATATTTATTTAATTTTTATTTACTCTTTATTTTCACTGATGTAAACTTAGTGTATCTGTAGGCTATTTAAAATTTAGAAAAATACAATTTTAAATAAATAATAATTTTTTAAAACTTATTTAGACAGTGTTTGGGTTTTTTTAACGTTGACAGCATTCCAGATAGATTTATTTATTTTAATTTTGCCATTTTTAAATTTAAATCCAGCATAACATTTTTTTTAAATCAGTATTTTCAGTGTTACTGGTGCACTGTTATATTTATTTATTTCATTCAAAATAATTGTTCCTAACTTTAGTTAAGTATAAGTAGAATAACTGGAAATATTAATAAATAAAAATGGAGGCAGTGAGGAGTCTTTAAGGAAGCGTTTTTGTGCTCGCATTCTAAACTCAGCCGAACCTGAAAGACGAGCCATGTGCACCTCGCCTGTATGTCACATACCAACACACACACACACACACACGGCAGTTTGGCTTCAGGCTGGAAACACAAACCGCCCGTCCTATGACAGCCGTGTGTTTTCTCGGCTCTTCTGTCACACTAAAAATAGACTCTGCTGCTTACACATCAATAAAAGCCTGAGTGTGTCCGAGTGTTTTAATGCAGCCTTCGCACAGGAGACCAACCTTCAGGCTTTTCAAAGTAAATGCCTCTTATTTATGTCCTTCAGAATAAAGCTGTGGTCACACTCAGTTACTTATTTGATAGAAGAATAAAAAATAGTTTTAAAGCAGCTCAACAGCCACTTGCATTAGAAACATCAGAAATGAGCGCAGGTCTCAGCGAGGAAACACCCGGCGGGTTTCTGAACGCTCACACAGACGCAGTAATATTTAGAGTTTGATTCACCGCCGGCCAAGTTTAGCCCGTAACCTGACAACTTCGCCCAGCGCGGCTATTTTCAAGTCCTGACTGCTGGATTCAGACATCTTTAAAGGCCTGGTCTCCACACAGGACACAAGAAGAGGCCGCTTAACTGTAAAAACGCCATCGGAGGGAAACTTCGCACCAAAACTCAAGGAACTCAAAGAAAACGAGACCTTACACTTCTTGCTCATTAAAATTAAAATCCAATTAATCACTCAGCTGAGCGTGCTTGGTGAACAGTCGGCGACGGCTCTGATCAGGACGTCAATGAGTCTTTGCGAGCAAAAAAAAATTAGTTAATTTTTTTCTTGCACTGAGTGGCAGCAGCAGCCTCCTCCCAACCACATTGGCTGCAGGGAGGTTTTTGGTGTACAGACTGATTTCGCCTAAAAACGGCGGTAACCACTGGAAGCCGCTCGCCATCTGGTCATTAGAAACCCATCGGTCTGCTGATGGGTCATCATATTATCTTTTTTCATCACATTTCCAGTACAGCTGTAAACTCGATGTGATCAGCATCAGTAAATGTCCTTGTTGCCGATGTCAGTCAGCAGGGCTTTAATGTCTGTCGTTCCTCTGCAGGAGCTAACCGACCTGTCCAGAGATCCTCCGGCTCAGTGCTCCGCCGGTCCTGTCGGCGAAGACAGTAAGACCACTTTTCAGTTTTCTTTACGCAAAAGTTCCCAGAGAGGAACGAGTGTGCTGCACTAACCCTCGTCCCCTTCTCTTTTTTACAGTGTTTCATTGGCAAGCTACTATTATGGGACCTGTAAGTATCAAACAGCTGCTCCGCCTCAGAGTTTGGAGCTAAAAACTGCAGTTAGTTTGTCAAAACAAGCACAAACTGAAAACCTGAGTTAAACCAGTGAACACACCTGAGTGTGCGTGGCAGCTGACATGGACATAACTGAGCGTGATTCTGTGGGAAACCTTCAGTCGTGTTTTTTGTAAAACCTGAATCCACAGAACTGCTGCAGGTGTCAGCTCTGGAGTTTCAGGGGCCCTTTTGGTCGTTTCACTGATATTTATACAAACTGTTGGCAGTGACTTGGTGTGAACATGTGAGTGTTTAACCTCTCTCTGTTTTTAACTGCAGCCTGACAGTCCCTATCAGGGTGGCGTATTTTTCCTGACTATTCATTTCCCTACAGATTATCCCTTCAAACCACCCAAGGTCAGTTTTTTATTAAACCTTTGAAGCCTTTTAACTTCCTTAAAATTACAATAAATTAAAAAAATTGAATACATGTCTGAGATTTTGGAGTGATGCACGCTTTTAAAGTCGTTTCGGTTCCTCTCCCCGCTCAGGTCGCCTTTACGACGAGAATTTATCACCCAAATATTAACAGTAATGGCAGCATCTGTTTGGATATATTGAGATCACAGTGGTCTCCAGCATTAACTATCTCTAAAGGTAAGAATCATTCATGTAAACAGCCGTATGTTTCTGTGTCGGTAACCGTAAAAATGAATTTTTAAATCTGCGTCTACAGATTTAAATTTCTCCCCTTTGGTGAGAATAATGAAAAGATGTGTGAAATATGTTTTTCAGCTTTAATTTTCTTGTAGTTTATTAATAAAGATTCTATAATTAGGCATCTCATTTATAGATAGCGATTATTTCTGTTGCTACAGTGACTCTAACGCTCCCGTCAGAGGGAGACAAATGGTTAAAAACTTTCATCCTGCAGTGATTCTTCACTGTTAGTACAGGTTTTGACCAGTAGGTGGAGCTGTTGGGTTGTAGTTTCACCTTGTTACAGGTAATAATGATATTTACATCAAACAGGTTTGTTCACACAGCAGAAAATAAAGTTTGAAACTGAAGCTGAAATTTGATTTTTAAAGCATTTTCATCCTTATTTATTTACTTATTTTGGTTTAATTATTATCATTATAGTATCATTATTATTATTATTTTAATTATTAACTTATCTATTTATTTTTTTTATCTTATGCGCAATATTACTTTTAATTATTATGCTGTTTCCATTTACTCATCATATTTATGTATGTTAAATTTTCCTGTTACTTTAATTTATTTTTCTGTTAATATTATAATTTTTCCATTTATTTTTTTAAGAGTTACATTTTTTTATTTTCAACTAATTTAAATAATTTTCCTGTTTATTTTTTAAATGTACTATCTTACTTTTGCTCAGCTCCTGTATATACATTTCCCTGAACAGATGCATTTTTTTCTTTCTTTCCTTTTTTTTTCTTGCAGTCATTGCAGGTGTGTCAATATGGAGGTCCACAGCTGCCAAAACTAAAACAATGAAAATTAATTTTTTTTTTTTAAAAAGTTAAAACAAAAAAGAAGTAAATAATAAAATTAATGAAGAAAATGAAATCAGTATAATGAATACATCACAATTTCATAATAATTGTTGCCTATAATGTGATGTGTTTGCTTGATTGTTGGCAGTTTTGGTCCCCCATACAACACTTATAAACACTCAGTTTCATGTTTTTGCTCAGCTCTGATAAAAAACACTGACTGTTGGATTTTTTGTGGTCATGTCAGAAAAGCCGGAGCACACTGCAGACCTCTGCTCTGACTCTCTCTTTTCCCTCTCTGCAGTCCTTTTGTCCATTTGTTCTCTGTTATGTGACCCGAATCCCGACGACCCGCTAGTGCCAGAGATCGCCCGCATCTACAAAACAGACCCTGTGAGGTGAGTCCACACCGGTTAACCTGCAGGTAATCGGCCGCTGAAAGGACGAGGAGAGCGGCTTTGAGCAGCGGGTGGAGGTTTATAACCGATTGTCCTGCTGCTTGGTCTCAGGTATAACAGACTAGCCAGGGAGTGGACAGAGAAGTATGCCATGCTGTGAGGGTAAGAGCGAAGCTCACCTGTGACTCACCTGAGCTGCCTGCTGATTCTGTGTCTCAGACGCACGTTGAAACAAATAAAGCATGACTGCAGAGTTTTCTCACTGCATGGAGCGCAGGTAGGGACGACCTGGCGGACGTCACAGGGAGAGAAAATAACGCCAACTTTAAATCTTAATACAACCTAAAGACGTGAGATATAATAAAACTCACACCTGTACAGGTGTTATGAAGGGGGAAATTATCTGTGGAGACCAAACAGTCTGTGTATCGGGCTGAAAACATGTTTATTTCTGTGGGGACTGACTCACTGCTGGAGCCTCTGGTGGGCGTTAGAGGAACTGCAGGTTTTGCTGCTTGAAGAGCGTCCTGTGTTTAACAGTCGGGGTAAACTGCACGTGTGGCGAGCGGGACTAAAGTGGTGACGATGATGTTTTGTTTCCTGTGAACGGCTGCAGGTGAATTTTGGTCTGCGTTTCTCATGGCATGGCATCGTCCTGCAGCCTCTCTTGCCTCCCGCCTCCTCACCTTTTCTCTCCTTTCCTGCAGGTACAACAAGACGGCTCAGGACTGGACTCAGAAATACGCCATGTGATCTGCCTCCTGCTGTTTTCTCATGTGGCCACGCCCCCGTCTCATCCACCTGTAACAGCAATTTGTTCACCTTTCCTTCCCGTCCCATCCTTTGATTTTTATCGCTTGTCTGTTTGGGTTTTTTCTGCTTTCCGGGTGAAGGGCTGAGACTCTGAGCCGTCAACGTGCCAACTGAGAAACCAGGAAGCAGAGCGGACTCACTGCTCCCGCAGATGAGACCGCTTTTAAAAAAAAAAAAAAGAAGAAGAAGGCTTTTTGGTTTCTTTTGTTTTTAGACCGTTAGAGCCGTTAGTTCATCCATCATCCAACACTGTCGTCCTCTTTTTGCACTGGAACACAAACCGAGCTCCCCGCGGCTGATCGATCAACTAATAGCTCCGTGATGGTTTTTCTCAATAAAGCTGAACAAATTGCAGCTCCTGATGTCCTGTTTTCATTCCGGGGAATCAAATCCTGCTCTCAGACGACTCCTGGGTTCCTCCTGATGAATGAAAAAGTCTGTTTCTGCTTTGTTCACAGGTAGAAGAATGGAAACAGACTTTTTTATTCGTCACAAACGCAGGCGGACTCTGAGAGCAGGAGCCGTTACCCTGACATCATCAGCCAGGCTCCTCCTGCTCGGGGAGGTTAAAATCATTTTACACTGAGAGCCACAGACAGATCACAAGTGGTTTGGACTTTCTGTCAGTATAACTCACACATTTAATCCCATTTATTAAGAAATAAAGAGCAATTTCAACATAATGTCACAGTTTTTCTACACAATGAAGAAATGCTGCTTAAATTAAATAAGTGTAAAATGACAAAAAAGGTTCTGGAGGCTCATTAGCCAGACTGCCCAGGAATTACAAAACAACTAAAGAATAAAAAAACAGGGACTTTTATGTAATTACTTCACAAAATACAGTGAAAACATCTCACATGTTAAAAACTCCAATGTAACGTCATCCTTACAGAGCACAGCTGCTCAATTCTAGACAAAAAAAACCCCTTAAACTGATCATTTTGGTGACGATCAATCATGGTGATCATGATCACTGTGGATTTATGAAGCTTCAGAGTTACTCGGGATTTCTTTGGATTTTGTGAATAAACAGAGCGATGTAGAGTCATAACGAACAAAAACAGCACAGTGATTTTATCTTTTTCTTGTTTTCAGAGTAGCTGAAACACCAAATTGTAAAGGAAACACAAAAATATAATTGCACATCTGAAAAGTTTCACCCCAGAAAAGAAAGTTTCAAGAATTTAACTTGAGCTGAAGGACATTCACTTTTTTTCAGCAGCTCAGCTTTCAGCTTTTATTTTCAACATGTCATTTTTTTTAACCACCAGGGGGCGGTGTTTAAATGTTTACCCCAGGTCTACCCCATCGCCCTGGACTCACTGCGCCGTCTTGTGGTGCAAAGTGTTTTAACTCTAGTTTGTATCTCTTCATCACAGATCAAAGAAGTTTGGGGCATAAAGCCTTTGTGGTTATTTCTTCATGTTTCGCTGATATCTTCAGTGACTTTAGGAGGTTTTAACAGTTTTGTAAACACCTCCATAAGTTCAATACAAGTTGTTTTTGTTCTGGTGCTTTATCTCTCCGGATGGATGCTGAGACTCATCGTCCTGCTGCAGGATGAATCTGGGATATATTTAGTATAACTGGAGGTACTGGACCTAACCATCGTCTGATCACAATCAACTTTGCATGATTATAGTTCAAAATAATCCTTTATCTCAAACTGAGCCCATGATATACTGAGTGGTTAACAGTCTCCAACACACACAGACGTCATTATCAGAAACTCTTACCATGTTTTCTTTTCAACACAACAGCTTCTCTGGATAACTCCATAGCTGAGCAGGTGAGTGGAAATAATTCACAATTTGAGTATTTATTTAAAAAAAACAATCAGATTTTATTTAAAAAAAGGTTAAAAGCTCATCTTGGACTGTACAGTGCAGGGCAGGAACATAAATATCATCTGCTGGATTACAGAAACAGGAAGAGCAGCTACCCACAGCTCTGGACTACCTTTCCCACAATGCCTTACATTTTGTTTCTCTGAGTTTCCCCTCAGCACGCGTGCCACAGAATAAAAACACGAAATAAAAACAAAAACCAGGTTCAGTTCATGATGACGTCACGAGAGGAAAACATATCGTCATTTAAATTTTAGAAAGTAAATAATACTTTAAAAAAAAGCGCTTGGAGGAGAGTTTCAGATGTCGGGGGTGTGTCTGAATAAAACGCGTGTGAATCTGTCCGTGAAGAGTCTGCTCATGCTGCCCAAA
The DNA here is from genome assembly GCF_001858045.2 of Oreochromis niloticus. NCBI lineage: Eukaryota > Metazoa > Chordata > Actinopteri > Cichliformes > Cichlidae > Oreochromis > Oreochromis niloticus. The sequence continues at coordinate 9,005,897 of NC_031966.2, read as the reverse complement.
GTGACCACTTTATTAGGAACACCTGTGCGAGTAAACTGTAGCTGTAAACCAACAGAAAAAATAAGATTAAGATCCTCACATCGTACAATGGCTGTCGCAGGTGGATTAAAGTTATCAGCCCGTGAGAGGACAGTTTCATCGCCATTTTCAGAGCTGTGATTTCATCCTGACTGCATGCTAAACCTCTCTTTAATCTGAGGTGTCATCACAGCACGTTTCTGCCCTCAGATTAACACCAGATGAGTAACAGATTACAGAACAGCTGATCCTTTACAATCGTTTCAGTTTCGTAGCACCTTTTCTCTGCAGGCGGCTGCAGAAAGAACAAACTGTGCGAAGCGTCCAGCGGTTGAAGTGAACAGAAAACCCCCCAAATCCACAACTTTACCCTCGAATCCACAGAAAACAGAGCGCGCCTCAGGAGGAGACGTCAGGTTACCAAGGGGGGGGAATTTTGGTATGTTTTTCCTTTATTGGCTCCGCGGAAACAGAAGCTGCTCCCCGTCTTTGCTGGAGTGTCGTGGCCAAAAAACAAAACAAAACAAAATAGTAAAAGTTGAGTTCGACTGTTTTCATGCGCTAAGATCAAATTTTCTTTTGACCCTTTTTTAACAAACTGGTTTAAAAAGCTCAGAGAAACTTTCAGCCCTGAACTCATCATGAGGACGAGCGTCGCACTCGGTCCAGAGCGAGTCGAGGGACGACGGGTGGATGGATGGACTCAGCTGGAGGTGGACCGATCAGATCATTATGCCGTGGAAAGCTCCACCCCGCTGTCGCAGACCCCGCTGTCGATTCGAGTGTCCACTTTCAGTTCCTGAACCCGCATGCACAGAAGCTCACCTGCGAACACAAACGCAGCTCAGTGACTCGTGGTCATGTGACCTGGCAGTCGGTGTAACGTGCACGTTATGTGTGCATGCTCACCACTCATCTCGTTGGTGGCAGGCGCTTCCTCGCTCTCGTGCAGCGCCTCCTCCAGGATGCTCAGCGCTCTGCACTCGCCGACTGACCTCAGAGCAGCCAGCAGCTCCCTGATCGTTCCACCGGAAACCTGCAGGAGAGATGGGAAGCAGTTTATCCACACAGTCCTCGAGGGGGCGTTTCCCAGGTTTCTGAGAACATGAAATCCTCTGTGTGCGCGTTACCTCGTAGCTGTCCAGCAGGGTTTTAGCGGGGGAGGGGCTCAACCTGAATGCTGTGTTGAGGATCCCAAGACCCAGACTGTGAGCCAGATTCTCCCAGCATCCTTCACTCTCCAGAGTGCCACACAGCGCCTGCTTCACCTCTGTGTCCAGGTTTGCCAGGTCACCTAGAGACGCAAACATTTCATCAGCAAACCGATGCGCCGATGTCATGATTTTGTATTTCGTGGTTATGAAACAATGAACCACGTCAATCACGGGGTAATAAAGCGTCCACTTGTGGGGAGGAGCTCACCTTGAGGAGGGATGAAGGCCGTTTGAGGTGTTTTTGGTTCGTATTCTTTGCCGTTCAGAAGATCGAAAACCTGCAAACACACACCTGCGGGTTCATAAATCTGCTTCGTGTCGTGAGGTTCACCAGAGGCTCAGAAGCTACGTGTACCTGAAGGGTGGCAGCCATGCTGAAGGGAGTTGTCCCTGGGATGTACCCTTCATCTTCTTCCTCATCCTCACTCTCCTTTTCACAGCTCTCCTCCTCATCCTCCTCCCTGAAGAACAGTGGCTCAAAGTTCTCCTTCCGTGGGTCTGCACCTGAAAAGACCCAAATACGAACTTATTACACACGAGATCAGGACGTCTCACAGGTTTCCTCCTCTTCACGTGTTAGAAGTGATGGAGCCTCAGGTGGATGCTAGTAAATGAGCTCCTGGTGAACAAAAGAACTCTGAGCTTTAATAAAAATCTACCTGCAGCCATGAGGAGAGCCGTGAGCTTGACAGAGCCTCGACCCGCAGCAATGTGGAGGGGGGTGGAGCCATCAAAGGTGCAGCAGTCCACCTTGGCATTTCCCTGATGCCAAAAACACACAAACAGCACTTCATGCAAAGGCGACTCAAAGGTGAAGTTACATCACACAAAGATTCCTCAGCACTGAGACGCCCACCACTGGTCCTCATACACTCCATCGTGTCATCTGATCCTTCATCAGTCAAAGTCAAATCAAGAAGAGAGAGAACATCAGCATCTTCTTCTTAATCACCTTAAAAAACTTATTTAGGACTGTTTGACCACCTGATCAGTTCAGGTGTTAAAGGCATGTCCAACTGAGACACTCTGGAGAGACAGGAGAGACTCCCGGCTGACTTAGGAAGGCCTCGTTGTCCACCCTGAGGAGTTGGAGACGAGGCTACAACGGGTTTGCTCAGACTCCCCAGTGAGCTGGACCCACATAAGCCTGTGAAGCTAAATGGACGGCTTTAGATATCAGAAAATAACTAAAATATGTAATAATTTTAGTTTTAGTGGACTGTCCAATTAACAGTTACCACTCCTAATCATTGCTGTTAGGGGAGGTTGTGGTTCCTGGCTGAAGAACTCCAGATTTCTTCATCAGTATCTTCTATTAAGTCACTTTTAAAGACACATTTGGATCTCGTTTGTATTTTATCATTTTTTTATTGTGTGTTTATTGTGTAGGTTAAGTTATACTTGTGTATGCTGACGATGAACATTTCATCTAATTTATTGATTTGTAATTGATCTGAATTTATGGGTTTCTTTCTACTGCCTGTGTGACTGTTTTATTGTGTTATTCTGAAGCACTGTCACACTGCTGAACTAATAAAGTTCATAATTATAATAGAATTTTGAATCTTTACAGATAAAAGTTTTGATGCTTTTGTATGCTGACGACATTAAACTTTTAGTTTCACCTGTGCATCACCTGTATGAAAATTCTTTCTCACAGGCGAGCATCTATATGAATGTGTAACCACCTTATTAACGAGATAATGATTTGCTGCAGCTCTGATGCTCAGCCAGCAAAGCCTCAGCAAAGGTCTCTGCTCTGATTGGTTGTTAACTCCCAGTCTGCCCAATAACCCAGGCGTACCTCCAGCAGCAGGCAGCCCGCCAGCGATACGTTGTCAGTCTCGGTGGCGAGATGGAGGGCCGTTCGTCCACAGCTGCGTTCCTGGATTTCTACATTAGCCCCGCCCTCCAGCAGCTCCCTGAGAGAAGACAGCTGGTTGGCCAGAACCGCCAGGTGGATCGCACACAGACCTGCAAACATGTTTACAGGTAAGTTTTCAAATGAGATGGCAGTAACGATAACGTCTGACACAGCATTACATAAAACCACACCCCCGCACTGGCTCTTTGACAAAAACAGGAATCTTATCTTACAAAAACAGTCGCTGTTACCTCGACTTTCTGATTTTACAGATCCAAGTTCACGTGCTAAAACACCAAAGTTATTTAGGGATAACTCGCAGATCGATGACACCGACCTTTATCAAACAACACAAACTCCACAAAGACAAAACCCTGCTGGAGCCGCACATTTGGTGGCGTTAATGATTAATGGACTCGACTGTGAAGCTATTCAGGATATTTTCATTCAGTAACTCTGGGAAGTTTTCAAAGATAATAGGAAGTGTAGAGTTGTTCCGGCTCTCTGTGCAGGTCCAGCCCGACGTGCCCGTGCCTTTGTCTGTCTGTTAAACCTGAAAACTCGCCGAGACTCATTTCCCCTTTAATACAAGACAAAATGTGTGTGTTTTTCTGTGTGTGTGTGTGTGTGTGTGTGTGTGTGTGTGTGTGTACCTGCTGTGTTGGTTTGGTCCAGCAGCTCTCTCAGCTCTCTGTGTTGCAGTAAAAACTGGATCATCCCTCCTCCCTCGTGCTGAGCTGCCAGGTGCAGCACTGTGTTGCCGTGACGATCCGTCAGAGTCGGGTCGGCGCCAGCCAGCAGCAGCGCTTCCACTGCCTCCTTCTGCTGCGTGATCACGGCCAGGTGCAAAGGAGTCTGGGAAACAGAGGGAGGGTGCTTTAGCTCTGTGACCTGAAGCTTTCAGCTCTGTAAGGCTGGAGACGACGAGCTCCATACCTGGTACAGGTGGTTCCTCATGTTGAGCACCTCCTCTCCGGGCAGGGCAGACACCACCTGCGTCAGACTCTTCAGCGCCTCCTGCTGGTTGTGGAGAACAGCCAAATGGAGCCCGCTGAGAAGAGAAAAAGGAGGCGTCACTACACGGCCGAATAAAAACTTTTAATGTGCGCACATCTGATCATCACGATGTGTTTACTGACGTGTCTCCGTTTACATCCTGCGCGGCCATCAGGGAGCGCTGTGGAGCCAGCAGGTACGCCGAGTCAGCTGTAACAGAGTAATGAAAGATGGCGTCCAGCAGTCTGCTGGTCACCTGATCCAGCTGCTCCTTGGCATCAAACTCTGAAGGAGAAAGAAAGACTTGATTGGATGTGTGGAACGCCTAAACACTTCGTAAAAACTGAATTTATCCTGAGCTTTCTGATGCCGTCAGTGTGATCTGAGCATCTTTGAGTGGACCCGGGAGCGCCACGCAGAAAATAATCCCCGGTGTCACCAGAAAGCAGCAGCGTCAGAGGTCTAACACCGAGGCGGGAAAAACAAACTCTTCCGCCACATTTAGAATAACGTTTACCTCTCTCTGCTTCAGGCTCCACACTGACCCCTCCCTCCTCGCCCCTCTCCACGGCTTCGGGCCGGGCTGGAGCTCGCAGCACGGCCCTGATGGCGAGTCGTCGTCCGGGTCGTTGTCATCACCGTCGTTGTCTGCGGCGCCGTTCTGAGAGGCTTTAAACAAACAGCGTTTGTTGTGTTTTCTCAGATGATTTTCAAGTTTTTCCACATAAATTTACAGATTTATAATCTCAGAGATGGAATTTTCTCATAAATGGAGATTTTATAATCTGGTTTTTAACTAGATCGTCTGAGATCTACTCTAAATTTCACACAATATCAAAAATAATATTAATGACTTCCAAACCTTTTCTTAGCTTTTATCCGAGATTACTGATTCATGATTTGTTTCTTCCTCTTAACTAGGTTAAAGGTTAAAAGGTCACTCTCCTAAATCTGTTACTTTATTTGTATTATAGATTATCATAGATTATTTCAACCTCTCCTGGCTCCTAAGTTACTTTGAAAGGCTCTACTATTTCATCGTAGCCCCTCACCATGTTTGATCCCGCCTCCACCTCCTCCCAGACCTGCTGAGTACCCTGTGGTGAAACCTCCTCCTCCTCCACCTCCTCCTCCATAGTTGTAGGTAGTGAAGCCCTGGTAGTATCCTGAGGGAAATCCATCCAAACACAGAAGAGATTAATGATGACATCACATAACGTCACCCTCAGGTATGTGTTAAACCACGGATTAGACCAGAACACAGACTCTACCTGTGGATCCAGGTCCTCCTCCAGCAGCCGGACCTCCTCCTCCTCCTCCTCCTCTGTATAGACTTCCTCCTCCATGACCACTGAAGTCCTGGAAGTTGGGTAAAGTCTTCTGCCTCTTCCTCTGCACCTCCTCTTTGTCTAAAAACACACACATGTTCACGCCATGCTAACCTCTGTGGCATCCCACATTTAAAATCGATAATAAATCAATCAGGCGATGGATGATCAAACAGCAGGGGGCAGTGTTGGGACACAGATAGTAAAAACATTCATATAAATATTGAAATTTTCCCTTCATCACATCCACTGCTATTTATTCATGTTTCCAGCTGATTTGCTTGTAATTTGGAGTTTTATTAATTTTCTTTTTGTTGAAAGTGAAAGTAAAATCAGGCTGTGGGTGAAGAAGAAGAGCCTCGCTGGGGAGATAAAGGCCTGAGAGGAGTATTAGGGACCTGCAGGTAAAGCACTACCTGAGTTCAGGGCTCATTTCTGGCCAAACCCCAGAAGAAGAGCGGGGTCATGTGACCTACCTAAGATCTGGGGGTGGTAGGTGAAGGGTTTAGGCTCGCTGGTCTCGTTGTCGGACTTCCTCTTCAGCTGGACGAACACAGACGTCGGTTTCTGCAGGTTCTGGTCTCGATACTTTGGCGTCTTAAATACGATGGCGAACTGTTGGCGCGGTAATGGGCACAGTTAATGACACTCCCAACACCTGCAGGTCAAAGTAGCAGCTCCGAATTCAGGAATGCTCACCTGTCTGTGGACGTCTGTGGGGGAGAAGTCTCCCAGAGCCTCCCAGGTGAGACCCGAGTCATCCTCCTCATAGAACCGAACCTGGATGTCATCTGCAAACACAAACATCAGGTCACCATGGTTTTATAGTTCGCTTTCAGGGCTTGAGAACATCTCTGGCTCAGATGCACTGCATAAAGATCGACCTTTGTTCACGTGGCTTAAAATCGGCTCTCAGATCTTGATTGTGCTTATCCAGAGGCCTGTGATAACCTCAGGGGTAATCCTGGTTTTCACCTTTTCTGCAGTGTACGTCATGGAGAATCGTCTCCAACATAACGAGATCCGGACCAGGCTACTGATAATTAATAACATTGCTCCGCTGCTGGAGGCCAGACCACCGTGATCTCAGAGCACATCGTTCTCTCAGAGAAACCCTGGAAGCGGAGCGGGCGGCAGCCCGAATCCAACTCTTCCTCCTGTGGGATTTGCACGTTGGAGGGGAATTCCCTGAAGCAGGACTTCCTCCAACAGCACTGACACAGCTCCAACCAGGAAAAACCGCTCAGATTCACCTCACTTACACACAACTGCACGGAAACGTCTTCAAATAAAGTTCAGTGAAAAAAGAAAAAAAATCACTACTTGAGAGACTTTTCAGCAGCCCTTAAAATAACCTGCATGCATGTCCCGCAGGTTTATGCATGCTTTAAAAACCAGAACCAGCCTTTCAAACAGCCCTGCTCATTTCCAGCTGTTTACTGGAGTAGCTCTGCATGATTCTCAAAACAATCTTCCTTATCTTATCCTGTCTCAGGTGAGCCGTGTTTTAGCTCCTCCCCCTTTGTGCTTATTCTGACCTCATTATTTTAAATTGCGTCCATGTTTAATATGAGCATCCTGCACCCCAACCTTATATGTGTCAAACAGAAAACAGGAAAAACTCACCTTTCTGGACTTTGTCGCAGAGCAGGTAGACCTCCTCTCCTCCGGTCACGCAGCCGGCGGTCCGATCCATCCTCACGATCTTCAGGTTGGAGGCATTCGGAGCCTCTGAGGGCGAAAAGAGAAACAGCTGCTGTCAGAGATCTACCTACCCGAGGGCTTCCTCAAGAGCTACGCATCTTCAAAGGGGAGTTTTTTTGTTTTCATTTGCACCATCACTCTAAGGTAAAGTAACCACACTTTTACATCACTTAAGGGTTTGTGTTGGAGATCAGGGCCAAAAAAGACCCCATGAAGGGGTTTTGAGTGTAATCGTAACACAAAGTTACAGGGGCTGTGAACAGGTTCCTGTCTGTGCTGGACAGGCTGAGGTCTTCAAACCACAGCACACTGTAAGATCAAACAGAGGCACTGAGCACGTGTCCACAGATGCTAAAATAGATCACAGACACGTCGCTTCCCTTAGACAAAGTCAACAGGAAGTTGTGAAGTTTGCAGTCACCGCCAGGACGGGGCCTGGTAGTTTAGGTACGTCCATGAGCGTGGACAGGTTAGCGAGAGGAGAGGACAAGACAGCAGGACTCATACAGAAACACAGGAGGTGGAAACTGGATAAAAAGGAGTTGAGGTTTCAAAGCAGCTTGCAGATGCACAGCATACAGTGGCACGCTGTAGCAGATTAAACAGGTGTTCCACTCCTGCTCACTACTATTACACTGAAGCTGGCCTGAACCCTGAACACCACGGGTCTACTGCAACTGGAAATTGAAAGTCTTGCAGTTAAAAAAATGATAAGTCCAAAAACCAAAAGTAAAAGAGTGAAAACTGGCGAATCGAGAAGAGAAAAGTGTGTGAAATGTTTCCTGCTGGTAAAATGAAAGTGCAGAGCGGGGGCTGAAACGCTGAACTCGGAGTTGAGTTCAGTCCTCTGAGAGGAAGTACAGCACAGAAAGCGAAGCAGCTTCAGCAGGAAGGGGGAAACGAAACCGAGCGGCCTGACGAGACACAAGCGCCGATTTTCGGTCCAGAGCGATCCTCCGACTCCGACCAGTCGCTTTATACGGCTGTTTCTCTACATTTAACATTTTCAAACCACAAATCCAACACAAGTAAATGACAAACGTCATAAACTTTCAACACTTCAGACCGAAACATGAGGTCTGGAGCTGAGGTTCAGTATTTAGGAACCAATGACACGGACTGAATCTAATCTAAGGGCCAACACAAAACTTCACACATGATCGTCTCTCAGCGCAGACCAAGAACAGCTTCACTTTAAAAAAGTGTCCCAAAGAGCGCTAATTCATGAGCAGCTTTATCATTTCAATAATCAACACAACCTTATTATTATTAGCATTAGCATTAACTTGCTGTTCTCTGGCTAAACCTGACAGCTCGGGTGGACTGCAGGTTAGTCTGATGTTTGTACAGCTGAGATGTGGAACAGCTGACCTGCAGGATTTGCAGAACTTGGAGCATTATGACCAAACCTCGCTCTTTTTTTATTGCATGCCGGTGAGGCTGCAGGCATTTATTAAAATCAAAGGAAAGAACTGGACTCTCAGCCTCCTGTGGGCAACCAACTGCATTACATCAGCTTGTTTCAGGTCTGTCAGACTCGCAATAATCACCGGTCATTCTGTCGGACATTTCAGTAATGTGAAACAGATCCAGTACTAGGCACCGGTTTTCACTGGGATGAGCAGGCAACCATGTGCAGCATGGCCGAGGGGTGCCCGGGTTTGAATCCCGTGGCCGTTTGCCGTATCTCGTCCCCTCTCTCCCTCCCTCTGCTTTCCTGTCACTCTTCACTGCACCTTTTCAAATAAAGCTGCAAAAAGGCCAAAAGAATCTTTAAAACAAAAACCCCCAGATCCAACACTAAAGAGAAGTACAGGAAATGGCAGCAAACCGCCTCTGCAAACCTTAATAATCTTCATCTCATCAATTTTACACTTTTACAGTGAAACTTTAAGTACACGTGCAAAAAGTCCCGCCACATAAATCGTCTCTCTGTCGGTTGCTCTTCAATAAATCCCCGTTGTAGCGTTACACAGACTGTCACTACCTCAGGGACAAAGTGCATCAACCAGAAATTATCTCGCACATCTGTAAAGTTTGCTCAGGTTTTAGTTCGAGCTGCAGGTGGAAAAAATGAGACTGAGAGCGACACCGCGGGCGAGCACAAAATGGGACTGAAGCGAAAACGAAACATCTTTTATGTGGTTCAAAGACTCAGGCGGTACCTTCAAAGCAGATCTCACGAGATAAAAACAGCCAAAGTTACACTTTCCTCCGAGCTCTAAGCTTATCGTGGACGGACCTGCAAACCTTCCTGCTGGAAGGAGAAGATTAGAAATGCCTGGACTCACTGCTGTCGTAGATCGGCTCGGACACCACGGGCTCGAGCCGCCTGGAGAAGCCGCCGTCGCTGTCGGGGAGGAACGCCGTGAACATGAGCCGAACCACGCTGAGGTCCATCTCTTTGGCCTGCATAGCGGCAGCATTTCTGATCACACTGAGATGGTGCTCTGAAGAGAGAGAGAGGAGGGCGAGAGTCATCGCTGAAACAGATAAAACATCCCGAAACCTCTAACCTGAGCTCCACATGCACATTTCTGCACATTAATACATTAGACGCACCAAAGAAATCATCAGCTGTCACCTGATGCTGATTTAAACTTTGTTATGTGTCTCACTCACCTGTGACTTCTCGGGGGACTCTGACCTCCCCCTGAACGCTGTCGATGTCGGGGTGGATGGAGACCCCGCAGTTGTATCCCAGCTTGAAGGCCTCGATCATCCGCTCCTCCAGAGTCTTTGCCACGTTCTTCTTCGTCACGTGGAGGATCCCCAGGTTCGGGAAGCTATGAGAAATAAACTGAGCGTCACATACAACCGTTTTACGGGCTTCACTGCGTGTGTGTGTGTGAGAGATGCAGACCTGATGGTGGAGTCTTTGGACTGCAGGTCGGCGATACAGATTCCTTTATCGCACTGTTTTCCCACCAGACTGTGAGCGTGCAGGTGAGGGACGGCGGTCAGCGCCGTCACCAGCTGGACCACCACCCGGGCCTGACCCTGGTAGTTACAGATCTGAAACACACACACAGATAACCACCGTAAATATCTGCAACTTTCCTCCAAGACTCACAGTGTAAAGACTAAACCGGGCTCACTATAACCTGCTGTGAGCATCAGTGCGATGGATCTACGACAGTCTGAACTGCAGCAGATTAATGTCTGTGAGGCAGAGCAGCAGACACCACTGATGGCACCCTGGATGATCTGATCTCCATAATCCACCTGGAGAAAACTTCAAAAAGTGCATTATGGGTAAACTTTCCAGGCTCATATCGGCACGTGGGATCAGCTGATGAACCTACAATTCAATCCCAGGCTCGCCTTCCAGCTCTGATATTCTAATATTCTTATAAATCACATCTGAATGTGGCTCCTGGCTGTGAGATGGAGAAATAATGCCGATCAGATCAAGTTTAGGAGTTTTTCTGAATCCTGCAAAGCTCTGGATCACAGAGGGAACTTCATCTGTCATCTGTCGCTGATGCATGAAAATAATCTTTGCCGTGTTTTGGTCTTCAAATCAGGAGACCAGCTTATCGCTAACGCACTCAGTCGGTCGCTTCTGCTGAACCTTAAACAGTGACTGTGCTGAAGGACGCTCGGTGTGGACTGGCTGGATTGTTAGAGTCTGTCAAATAAGAGAGAGGTCAGACTGGATGGATGTGGTTTCAGAGAAGTCATTCAGAGATCCAGAGATGACTCACGCTGACAGATTCAGGGCACTTTGGATTTTTCTGTCCTCGGCACTTCTCTGCTGCGGTTCAGAAAAAACTTTCTCCTGATACGGATGACTCACGATACCAGCCAAACTTCAGAGGTCACAGTTTCACGCCGCCTCACCTACTTTTTAACGGATCTCGCAAAGAGGTGTTTTCATCCCCTGTCCGAACATCAGACAGAAAAATGAAAGTGCACTGATCTCTATCAGGTGATTACATGAAAACAGATTCTGTGAAAAAAGAAACGAGTCTGAAGCTTTAACACTTATGAGTTTCAGCTGAGAACGCTCGCTCATTACTCTGCTGTTACAGCAGACTCTGAATCAAACTGTACATCAAACTTGTCCAATTCAGACTGCAAAAGTGAGACAGTCCCCACAGACTCATGTTAAAATGTCAACAACTGTACGTTGGGGGGGGGGGGGGGGGGGGGGGGGGCACAGCCTTCCAATTATTTCACAGCATTTCAAGGAAACCTGCAATAACCATATTTCCAGTGAAATATAAAAAAAAACTCTGCACACTTTTAACGAGTGTGCAAAATTTATTTGTGCAAATGAAATGAAGGATATTTATTTTCCATCCTTCTGTTCCAAAGAGCTGCTGCACTAATTTCAACAGCAACATAGTAACTTATAGAAACCTATAGACACGTGTGAAGGCATCGCACTGCCAGCTGGAGCTGATCGATACCTGAGAATACTGCCAAGTCATTAGAGGCGTGGCTGAAAGCTCCTTCAGTCTGAGCACAGCGCACACGTCAGTGGAGATTTCGTACAGTGTGAAAGCAGCTAAACTTTGAATGAGCTACGAAACATTTTATCTCTGATAAAAAAAATTTAAAAAAAACTGTATCTGTGATCAGGTCAGGAACCGCGGATCCTTTTCAAAGTCACATTTAAGACATTCAAGCCTGAATCCAGATAACTGTTCCTGTTCCGGAACTACAAAAACTACAAAAACTGAGAGTGCATTTCTTAATTTGCCAAACCAAAACCAAACAATCTGTAAGATTCCTTCAGAGGAAGAAAAACTTCAACTCGTAGCTTTTTCTCTCATTCTGATTTCCTTCACTTTGTCGCTGGGGTTTCTCCACGCCCTAAATTAAAAGTTATCTCTCTATCTAATTGCACTCTGAGGTAAACTGAGTTTACGGAAAGGAAATCTGTTCCCGTTTCTACTGTGCACACACGTGTGCATGTACAAATTGTGTTGCTGCAGACATTTGCCTGCAGGAACGTTGCAGCAGTAAATAAACACGAGCCCACTTCCTCTTCCCGGTGCTGTGGGCCACTCGAAGCGCTCTGGCAGACAAACCCAGTTCCTAGAAACACAGCGAGCGTTGCTGTCTGATGGTTTCCTGGTTCAAACACGCTCACACTAACTACCTGAGGTCTCTGATGTTCCCAGCACGGTGAAGCAGCCAAGTGGAGTTTGCAGAGAAGCGCTCAGTGATCAGCCTTCACTGCTCCCGATGAAGCTAAACTGCAGCGAGGAGGGCAGTATGTGCAATGCCAATTCCCATAATGAAACCTGAGCACTCTTGTTTATCTGAGCACTGATTTTTACTGATTTTTCTTAGTTTACTGGATGGTGGTGTATGTGTATATATGCTTGTTCACATATGTGTGCCTGTGTGTGAATGCGTACAGTTTTGTATATGTATGTGCATATTTGCACTTACATTATATGCTATATACCTTTACATGTTTTACAACTCTTTTTTTAAAAAAATGTTTTCTTTCTATTTTAATTCTTTCATTATATTATTCCCTGTTCAGCACTTTGGCCGACACATGATGTCTTTTAAATGTGCTATATAAATAAAGATGACTCGACTTGACTTTACATTTAAGCATCTGATGATGGGCAATCAGTAGATTGTCCATCATCATCTTATTTTGAAAGGTCAGCTGATACAACCAGTTAACTGCAGCCCTTCCTGTGTTGGGTTTCAGCTGCCTCCCAGGTTGTTGCAGGGCTGGGTCCAGTCCCCTTTAGAGGACCAAATATTAAACACAGGACCTACACTTCCTGGTGACCCCATATTGGACCACACTGATACAAAGGGCTTGGTTATTTTACATATTTTTAAATGTCATTGGGAGCGCTTGGTTTCACTCATTGGAGCAGGCGTATTAGGAGGAGTTGATTTGATTTAGTTTAATCTCTGTCTCTTGTGAAGGTCGTGATTTAAGCTTGTGAATGCCAGAGGAAGAGATAATGATTTATTATGTACTCCCCCCCCCAGTCTCCAACCTCCATCGAAAACCAAGCGCTCCCATCATCACCTCATGACCTGAAAAAGTGTCACTTCTCCTCTCTGAAGCACAGAGTGGCTGCATAACTCAAACCAACCCCTCCACTGTCCTCACCTGAAACCTCATCTCCTCTAGTCGGGTCTTTTATAAATAGAAATTCAAATATAAATATAGGCCATCTTTAACAAGTGTAACTGTTCTGGATCTCTCACAGTAAAAGGCCCTCACTATGCACCTGTTTATTTATTGTGGATGGCGCCAATTTTATTCATCATCCTGCTGCTGTAACAGAATTTTCCTCAGTATCTATCCATCTGGCATGTGTCAATCAACGTGGCCACGCCCCAACTAACCCACTCAATTCAATTCGATTTTATTTATATAGCACCAAATCACAACAACATTCACCTCAAGGTGCTTTATATTGTAAGGTAGACCCTACAATAATACATACAGAGAAAAACCCAAAAATCATATGACCCCCTATGAGCAAGCACTTCGGCGACAGTGGGAAAGAAAAACTCCCTTTTAACAGGAAGAAATCTCCGGCAGAACCAGGCTCAGGGAGGGGCGGCCATCTGCTGCGACCGGTTGGGGTGAGAGAATCGTTATGAAGAGGGAACCTATCCACAGAGACCAAACCAAGCTGCTCTGTGGGGAATGTTCGACACTTCCACACCAGCTTTAGCTTTCAGCTCTGGAGGTTTGTCCTCGATAAATATGACAGACTCTCAGCCCTCATCAAGAGGCAGAAAAGTCAAGTGAGCAGACTTATAACGTCTGATAACCGCTGAAAGTGAAGCTTTGAAATGTCATGAACCATCAGGCTGTGGAAAATTCAAAGTGGTGCCTTCGAGTGCAAAACGACGACAGAAATTTAAATCCAACGACCGAATGTGTTTTTGTTTCGGTCTCTCTGTACCTGATGAGTTTTACCCGCTGAGGCGCTGCAGCAGTCAGCAGTCTGTGCAGCAGCACTGTGCGAACACCAGCGAACAACAAAGGGTTAAATATGTCAGTATTTCTGGGCCAGAGTGGGCGCGAACACAGATATTACACCTCTGGATGCAGAGCTTTCATCTGCGAGCTGAAACTCGGCACCTTTCCTGTTTGTGACGCAACTCCACTTCCTTGTAATTACATGTGGGTGTCAAGGAGAGGAAATTCCCAACAGACATGAAACACAGCAGAGGTGTGTTTGTGTGTGTGTGGTTTGCAGAGAACTCTCGGACAGGTCCAGGCCAGCAGAAGATTTTGCTGAAACTTCATCTGATGTCAGAAAACTAAAGCGCTCGGAGCACAGATCCGATCCGTGCAGCAGCTTCGAGTGTTTATCGTCTTGAGGAATATTGTGAGGAAAAGCAGCTGTGGGATGAACTCTGCGTGCAGCTACTGGGGATGTTTGTTTTACGGTAATGATGCCAAAGTTGGTTCAGACACTTAGTAAATCCAAACATTCACCAAGTTGTCCCGGTGTGTGCGCTGTGGCCGGGCAGAGGCAGCGAGAGGGGAAAAAAGGACTGTTCTGATCTGAATAAATAAACTTTCTGAATGAGTTTGCATTTTGCACTCACCGTTTCTACAAGTTTGATTCGCCTGAAATAAGGCCTGTGGTTAACACGCGCTCAGACATTTTCCTGTTTTCTTCTCCAACGTGAAACACATCCGTGAACGCTCCACATTCATCACACACTGCAGGCCGCTAATATTTGTATCACGGTGTTTTTTTATTCCGGTGGACTTAATGCATGGACCATAAATAAAATGCATAAAACGCTTTAACGTTGGCACTAAAGAATAAAACAGGCTGTTTCGTCACTTTTGGTTGCAGCTGCTTTTGATTAAACTCAACATCTGGCTTCAGGAAGTTGCAGCTTCAAATCTGGTTTTATTCTTCAAAACTCTGTGGCATGGATGATCCTGTGTCTGGTAAAAGCACCTGTCAGCCTCGATGATTCCCCCAGTGAGTCGATGAGTCGCTGCTTTCAGATCCACTTGGATAAAACTTGATATTCATGAAAGCAGGAATGACTCAGGGCACATTGATTTACCTCTCTCCGTTCCACTATTAACGCCATCATTAGTCACAAAAATAACTCGTGGCTTCAAGCTGGTTGAGTAGATCTCTCGTAAGTCTGCTCGAGTTTAAAGAAAAGCTTTAAAGTCTTAAAGGCATAAAATGTTCATCACTGCGAGGATCTTAAAGGGAAATTCCAATTTTATCCAGAAAACTTCCTTAGAAGTTTTAAAGAAACTACAGGCACGATAACTCAGTAGTTTAGAAAAACAAAACTCTTGTGGAAACTTCGGGGGAACTTCATGAGCACACATTAGAGCAGAGTACGTACACAGGGCATGACACCACAGGACGCAGGCAGTGAAGGTGACAGATGCCTTATCAATTAAAAAAAAACAGAGACGGAGCGGGTGAGTCGAGTGAGTCAGACTAGTCATCGTCCCACTGGTCCTGCCAGAGCTGGAGGGGTTTTCCCACTCTGCAGCCTCAACATGCAAACTCACCATCATCAACATGTCTCTAACACGACCCACAGATCAAACACGGCGAGTGGGAGGAACACTTCCTCATTTGTGTCAGTGACCTCATCTCATTCATGCCTCTCGTACATCCAGCTGATGCATATTAGCCCATGTTGCCCTTACGTTATGGCACTCGGTGTACCACTGGTCTGCCTGGGAGCACTCCGATCTCACCGGCAGTCACCTTTTGTTCCTTTTAAATGCTTCTCCACACGTAGCATAACATGACGAACCGAGCATCAGCCGACGCTGAAGCAACAAAAGCTGCAGCTCCTCCAAAAATCCCTCGACTCCAAAACAGAGTCAAAAACCATCGGATGCCGCGATGACGGCAGAAAAGGCGTTTTGACAACATCAAGTTTACAAGACTGCGTGAATCACTGCCACAAAGTAACCACGACTTAGGAAGAAGAAGACGACCAAGAAAAACAAGAGTAAGAAGACAATCTGGGTGCAGATCAAAAAGATCAAGAAAAAAAAAGACCAAAAAGAAGTAGAAGAAGAAGAAGAAGACAACCAGGAAGGAAAAGATCAAGCTTCAAAAAAACCAATATGGCTGCAGTCAAAATGCCAGGCGTTAAACCAGCGTTTCCCAAACCAGGAGGTTCTACGTCCATCTTTTGTATGTACACAGTAAAGGGCAGAGAGCGAAGCGTGACTGAAATAAACATCTTTTTGCCCACTGTGTTCAAAAAACCAATCATTTTTTATTCAGATTCAGATTCTACATCAAGAAAAAAACGTGTCCTTCTCAGCTCGTACGCAACTGTTTTGACTACGTAAAGAAAACAAATGAGCTCATATGATTTTTTTTTTTTATAACAAACACTTCCTGTTCTGACCTGTGTCTGAAAGTCTGGATCTCTTTAATCAGCTTTCATATAGTTTTAATGTCAGCGAAACAAAGACAGAAGCAGGAATCTGGGGATTTCCCATGTTTTCTGGTTTGGTCGGAACATGTGGGAGCTTCAGACTCCAAACTAAACATCAACAGAAACAACACGGCAGGAAACTCGAGCTCGTGTGCATGTGTCAGTCTCATACAGAGCGCGGGGTGGAAACATGAGCGCCCCGGCTTCTAAAGCCAGCGACGGTCACCTCCAACCAAAACCACAGAGAAACAAAACCACCCTTCGACAGACAATAGTAAACACCAGCCTCTCCCCTGCTCACGAGAAAAGACCGTGCAGCTTTGTAACGCCGCTGAAATAACGGCTTCACGCGGCTCGTTTTGACCTGTTCAAGCAGACGCAGCAACGCACTGTTTAACAGCTGGTTCCTAAATCACAAGTAAGCAGGGGCAAACCCTGCACACTTCCTTTAAATGTGATTTATGCAACTTTTCTCTTCTCTTTTTTTTTACATGCTTTAAATACTCAGTGCATTATTGCCCACGTGTACGCAGATAGTAAACGAGACCTTTCCTCCACTGAGGACTCAAATATCTAAATCACAGGATCCTTAAGACGACTCCCAAGAGAGGTTTAAATCTATGATATTGTTACGACACACATTCATAACACATGTTTGTAGTTTTAAACATTCTGCAGTGTCTTGAGCGCTGCAGTAAAAGTATTGTGATTTTAAACTCGTTACAAGTTAATGCAACCCTTTAAGACACGGATGTCAGACTCGTTTCACATCGTGGGCCACATGCTGCCCACTTTGACCTTAAGTAGGGCAGACCGGTGAAACTCCCCTTCATGTCAGCGTGAAGACATTTAACCACACACTGAATTGTCATACAAGAAAAAACAAGTACTATTCAGATTACATTAGACAGATTAGGTGGATACTTTCTTCATCCCCACAAATCCACAAACATCCTAGGTATGCAGTAAATATTCATCAATACTAAGTTAAAAATTGAAAAGTAAATATTGGGCGTGTCCTCCCACGGTGGAGGTGCCGGTGCTTCCCCTCACGTTTCCAGGCTAAAGCACGAGGGGTCTCTATATGATCGTCGGGAATATTCCCTTAGAGGCCCGGGATGTTGTAGCACACAAATCTGGACAGTTGTTATAGTCAGCGGGGAAATTGTGCAACACTTTGGTTGCTCTAGTAAATGTTTATGCTCCGAACAAAGATGGCGAGACTCTCTTCAAACCTGCCTTAAATAAGTACTCTCTCATCCCGGGGGATGATTTTAATTGTTGGTTAGACCCAGCTCTGGTGTCCTGCAGGTTTTAGATGCGTCCTTGATCCACCACAGCTTATTTAAATGGCTAAATGACCTCCTCAACATTTCATGAAGTTCTCCAGAGGCCTGGTGATGAACTAATCATTTGATTCAGCTCTCGAGGCCTGGAGTTGGCCACCCCTGGTTTAGAGTAATGTTATAAGCAAATCTGCATTAGTCATTCAAGCCTTTGTATCTGAATACGGATTGTGTGACGCGTGGCGTCCTTCACATCCTACCAAGACAGACTTCTCACACGTGTGCCACACGTATTGGAGAATTGTTTACTCTATCACTGACACTTAATGTGTCCACGCCTGTGCCAATCACAGCGTAGTTATTTCACACCCACCTACAATGGGATTTCAACTCAACCCTTCTGTCTAATGACAGAAGATGAGATAGGCTTTTGCTTTGCTACTAACTCCTCCCCAGAGACTTCCAGCCTTGTTGTATGGGATCCCTTTAAGGCCAAATTACTGCTTATTTAGCAAAAACAAGCCGCTCATGAACGAAATAGGTTAATCCAACAAGTTAAGGAGGCCGATGAGCAGTCTGCTCTTAAACAGAAAATTTTTAAAAAGCATGTTGAACTCAAAACTAGGCTTGACCTACTTACAACCTACTCAACTGAACGAGTAAACCTGATAGATAACTGCCGAGCCTTCTTAAGATTTCTAGGGCCAAGTATTCTTAAAATTTCACGGCTCATGAAAAAGTGAATCATGTATTCATGGACGCCCTGATGCATGCTCAATCATCCAGGTAGGTAAATCGCCAAAAGTTGATTCTGTTCAGATGAACAGAATCAGAATCGATGTATTAAAGGACTTTTACTCAGAGCTCTACACCTCAGGATCACAAACTAACTACAACACAATTAATGACTTTCTAGCCAAACTTAACATTCCTGAAATTCCACCAGAACTTAAAACAGGGCTGCATGAACCCATGTATCAGCTGGAAGGTTCCTCAACCATAGCTTTGATGTAATCTGGCAAATGCTCAGATCGGAATTGTTTCCTTTTGGAATTTTACAAACACTTCTTTACATTACTGTCTGCACAGCTTAGTCCAACCCACACTGACTGCTTTAAACTAGGATCTCTCCCTCAGTCATTTACGAAGCCTGTTTCACACTATTAAGGTAAAGATAAGAATGTATATATCATATATCATAGACCCATTTCTCTCTTGAACACAGACGCCAAAATATCAGCCAAGATTCTTGCCCGTAAACTGGAAATGGAAATTATTTCAAAAGATCAAAACAGGCTTCAATACAGGTCGTCATTCATATTTCAACATACGAAGGCTACTTAACATAGTTTAATCCAGCTTTACAGCCTCTGCTGAATGTGTCGTCTCTGTTGATGCTGACAAAGCCTGTCTCATCCTATAGCGAGGTAAACGACACAGTAACAGCAGTATATCTCTAATGGGTATACTTTGTTCTCCACTTTCATCCTTTTCATTTAACTCCATTTTCAACCCTGTAGTGAAACAGTCCCTGAAAATATGGGCCCAGTTTAGTTTTTTATGGTCAGTTTATAATCACTGGCATCATTTGAACAACTTAGTAATAAATACAGTCTACCACCATCACACTTTTTCAGATATCTACAAGCCGGACACTTTATTCACTCCCATATTTCAGGCTCGGCTCCTCTACTACAGTCTGCACTGTTAGAAACTAACCTACAACTTAATGCAATCAACAGAGAGCTGTTGTCTCTGCTTTACAATAAAGTGTTAAACTTGCCACATGCCTCTTCATCCATACACACATCGTTATGGGAAGAAGACTTAGACATGACAACCTCTGATGGCACGTGGGCGTCCATACTCAAACATGTCAACACAACATCCTTACGTGCCCGTCACTGTTTAATCCAGTTTAAAGTGTTATGTGTCCAACTCCCTCATGGAAGGTGTGCAGATATTATGTATGAGGAAAAATAAAAACACATTAGACTCTAGTACAAGGACTAAATTCCAAGTATTTAACGTGTAATATGACAAAAAAAGTAGCTAATTGCCCAGACCATGCTGTAATAATAAAACTAATAATAAAAGGATTCATTTTTACTTGTGAAATCACAATAAAGCAAAGGAATTTCTGCAGTAGATAGAAAAGTTCCTGATATTTAACTGTCATTTAAATGTTTACTCTGTATTACTCTGTTACTTCGATGTACTTCAATGGTCCTGAAGGAGGTTTTTATCTGAAACACAGTTCAAAGTCCAAAATCTATGAATCTATTTCCCAAAGCCGTCTGCAGTGGGGTGATTCTGGCCCCCGGGCCATAAGTCTGACTCCTCTGCTTTAAGCTGTATGATGGTGTCACACACCTGTAAGTGGACACAGGCCTTTATGGATAAACTATGAGAAGGGCAGAGTTCATCTGTTTGGTTTTTGGGTAGTGGGAGGTCGAGCTCAGCGTGTCCAGTGTACTTTGGTTTTTCAGTTGAACAGGTTAAGGCCACATTAAGCTGCCCAACGGACACAAACACCGACAGCTGGAGACCCGCCGGCCAAGCAGTCAGTCCTGTTATACTCCTGTGAAGGCTGTTTGAAGTCCGCCGCCTGAGACACGTGTAATTAGTGCACTGTTATGTAAATTCTGTGAGTCTGTGTGGTAAAAAAAAACAGGCGAGCATGTGGACATCCACACGGATGCTCGTGGTCAACGTCTGATGATGAAATTTATGGACTCAAGTACGCGTCACGTATAATCCTGATCTTAAAACTAGCTTTGAGTTTTCCTACAACTAAAAACTTCAACTGGCAAGATAACGTCAGCCAAAATTAAGATAAGATAAGACGACCTTTATTAGTCCCACAGGTGGGAAATTTGTTAGGTGGGAAACCAGAAGGAAGCTGGTTTGATCTAATGAAACCTGTCTCAACAAACACTTTGAGCTTCAACATCAGCAGGACGGTCAGTTCACAGAGGGACCGCTCGGCCTTCAAACACCCAGGTGAGCTCAGTGTCATTATACTGATACTCAGGTATACAGCACATACAGCAGAGCAGGACTGGGGCTCACCGCTGGTCTTACCCTGTGTTAGCTTGTGAAAGCAGAAACAGTGTGATGAATAATTCATTTAATGGCTGCTTGTGTTATTAATAACTGAAGTTAAAGGAGCTCTGTGTTACTCTCACTGAACAATCACTGCGATGAAACTGATATAAACAATCATTTCCCAGAGCTTCAATCGCACAACGGCATTACTTTCACATTTCAGCTTCAGTTCAAAACAGGTTTAGTCAGTTTGACAACTTCAATCAGCAAAACGACAGAAACAGTCAGCCTGATGCCTCAGCAGTATTAAACTCTCTGCAGGAAACGGTTTTATTTCCTCTTGCCGCTGCAGACAGAAGTGAACCACAATCTGGTTTTAGTGCTCACTCTGTGTGCTTCAAACACTTCCTGGACCAACAAACTGGAAGAAAGTTTAAACACTGCGCTCAGCAGGTGAGTCAGCTGACTGTAGCGAGTGCGCAGGACGAGGTTTACATTTGCAGACCGCACCGTCCGACGCCTGGAGAACGAGCGCAGACAGGAAGCGTTACCTTGACGGTGGGGTAGGTCTTCCTGTTCTTCTCGCTGGTGGCCCCCGGCAGACCGCCGTGAGACGGCCCCTCGCAGCCGTACCTGAACCTGAAGCCGCGCTGAAAAACAAAGACATCAGTACACACCTGTATCAATACATCAGCTGACAATCAGTCACCTTGTTGTCCTAAACACACGTTCAGGTGATTATTCATTAAACAGGTGGGTGAAATCCAACTCTGAGACTCCCGATGCTTCCCTTTCTTCCTGTTTAGTCATCAGCGTTAATCCAGCTGAAGTTAAAAGAGCTTCTGTCATCAAATAAATATATACGGGCAGGGAGGGTGTGACATTTAGGGGGCGAAATTAGATTAAAGGTGTAAATGTTTAGGATTCAAAGCTCAAAAATTAATGGGAAAAACTCCACCCGAGTCAGTCCCCTCCCACTCCCGGGATAAACAGCGGCGCTAACACTTTGACCTTTCGTCCAAAAACATCATGGCGGTGACAGAAATGCTAATGATGAGGCTTTAAAATCAATGGGTGACGTGCCAACGGCTACATCCAAATTTACATACTTCAGTTTGACTGTAAATACAAGCTTGAACAGAAAGCAAGCAGCACACCACGAGAAACACCTTAAATAAAGATTTCCTGTTTAAAGTCTCACAGAGCTCATTAATTACCACAGACGGTCACTAAAATAGCTCGTTCGTATGAGCGTTTAATTTATTTCTTCCGTCAGTGTTAAAAGTAACACCTGTAAATTCATCACAGGACCTTTTAACACCTTAACATCCTTCACTTTAATTACAGACTCTTTAATGACTCAGGGGGGACCCTGTTATTGAAACCCACCCTCAGTCTTTGCTCCACTTTGCTGCACAACTTAAGACCTAACTGTGTTTCACTGTTCCATTAAAGCAGCGGTCCCCGACCAGTTTATGTCCGACAATATTTTCACGGACCGGCCTTTAAGGTGTCGCTGATGAATACAACAAAATAAAACCAGTACCGGTACCAAAAAGAAGAAGATTTATTCATAACACACGGAAAAAGACCCAGGGAAACTGAGTTAACGATAAAAATGATTAAAAAAAAATGCTAAAAACCTATAAAAACCCTGAAAACCATCAATTTCACACCCGAGCCTCAACTCTGGCGGCCCGGTACCAAACGACTCATGGACCAGTACCCGTCTGTGGCCCAGGGGTTGAGGACCGCTGCATTAAAGGAAGTGACATCAGAACACGGTCAGAGGGCCGTTACAGTCAGCGTGACCATCAACAACAAAAGACAGGAAAAGAAAACAGCAGTCGTTACAGGTGTGACTTATACAGCCAAACGTCCTGTCCTGAAGTCATTTCCCTTTTTTAATTCTAAATAAAAGCAATTTAAAGATAAACTAAACCCAGCGGTCAGTCATCTCTGAATGCACTCTATGATAAGACGGGACAGGTGAGTGTTACCTGTTTGGGCTGCTCCACGATCTGCAGGAACGGTCCGTCCACTGAAACCACAGAGACTCAAATTCAGATTCAGACAGATTCAAACACCTTCTCATACAGCTGATTTGTTTCTTTGAAAATTAGTTTTGGAGTTTCAGACTGTTGGTTTGAGACAATCGAGACATTTAGAGGTGTCAGAGAACTTATCTGAGCTATCTTACACATGAAATAAAGACTGAGCTACGCTTTTCTCTACACAAAGTTTCCCTGAGGTATCTGTCACCCCTCACCCTGGGTCTGGTCTCTGGTTTGTCCCCCTCAGACAACCATCTGCTGACCAGCAGTGCTCCAACTCAATCCTATTCAGTTTCAGTGATAAGACTCTTTGAGGTGAAGACCATCAATATTAGAGGGAGAACCCCAACGATCTCCTGTGAGCAGCACTTTGACACAGTGAGGGGAACTCCCTTCCACGGTTTGAGGTTTCCATGGTTTAATAACCAAAGATTATTACAATTATGTCATTATTACTGATGAGGAGACTGTAAAGAGTCTTGAACCAACATTTCAGTTTGAGCTCCTTTTTGACCTTAAACTTTTGTGATGTGCAATAAGAATGTTAGTTTTTTGTGTGGCGTTGTGACAAAGTGGAGGAGCAGTTGTAAAGCTCTCCATTTGTCCCATATGTGTTTACTTTATTTTGCACATTGTACACATTATTCTGTTTCTATGTATTTGCTATGATTTGCTATTTGTCCAGTAACATTGCTTCACTCACTATCCCGGGTTTGTTTGTGTAAGCGTTCTGTTGCCGGCAAATCAAACATTCTGCAAATTAAGACAAATACTAAGTTATGTTTCTTTATATTTTATTATGTTACAGATTAAGTCATTTGTTCATACTTACTTTGTTTGTCTTTTCAGTTTTCATGAGGGTCAGGTGAGGCTCATTTTAAAATCCTGATGATGTCACGCATGACATCAGCAGGTCAAACTAAGTGGAGGGGTTTCTTTTTCCATAGAGATGCTTCCTTTTGTTTGTGTTAAGGTTTAAAGGAATTTGTTGAATGTTTTTCCTTTTGTTAATACTGCCATTTAGTTGTGTAAATGTGCATATTAGAAGTGTGTAGAGGT
Source organism: Oreochromis niloticus (assembly GCF_001858045.2). Lineage (NCBI taxonomy): Eukaryota > Metazoa > Chordata > Actinopteri > Cichliformes > Cichlidae > Oreochromis > Oreochromis niloticus. The sequence continues at coordinate 8,981,933 of NC_031966.2, read as the reverse complement.
TTTGTGTTTTTAAATCATTTGTGTAGAGTTTTACATCCCTCAGTTGAGTGAGTGGTACTGGCTGGGCAATTGGAGGGAAATTGATGGCCCTATTTAAAGCCAGTCTCTACCAGATGCAAGAGAGAGGAGAGGTGAGCTGTGTCACCAGAGCCATGTTATGTTGAGTTTTGTTAATTGAATTGATTTGGGGGGAAGTTTTGTTAAGTTACATTATATTAAGTTCACTGTAAATAAATTGCTCACCTTGGAAATCTGAAATGCCTGCCTAGTCTGCTTCCCTACCACCTTCCTTGACGTTCGTGTCTGACTACTTCACAGGCGTCTCATTTTTTTTTCTAAACTCTCTTTTCAGAAATGTTTTATGTTTTTTTTCTGTTGTATTTTTTGAAATGTCATCAGTTTTTTTTTAAATATGCATCTGATAAGTGGGAGAATTTAAAACATCTTCCCTGAAATCTCTTCTCTCATTTCTTATCAACATCCTGTAAAACGTCTTTCAAGAAATCTGTACGCGACGGTGTTTCGAGTGTCTGCGCTTCGATTGAAATTTCATGCCATCTGAAATGTCTTTTGCGGTGATCCTTTCCTGAATTGTCGTTTGTAAAACTCATAACGCGGCCGTCTTGCGCAATGTCGATTTTCTAAAACGTCGTTTCGTGCTGTGTTTTGTGAAATGAGATTTAAACGTCATCTTTCATTCAGTTTTGTTTGATGACACATTTTCTAAAATGTCACGTTATGCTTAACGTCTTTTGCGACATATTGTGAACTCTGAAATGTCGAGCTTCGAAAAACCTCGTTGCGTTTCCTCTGCCATCCATACGTGCAGGAGAGACCAGTTGTATTCTTCCATAATTTAAAAGAAGAAACGCTGTAATCGCCACTTTCTGTGTACCACTGTAGCCGCATGTAAATGTACATGTAAATGTAAAGAGGAGCCAGTTTCCCCGTGTGATCTACACCTCTGTCTCTACTCAGAGAAACGATGTGTTGATATTAAAGGGAAGTGAGAGCTGAGCTGCCGTCCCACAGCCACCACAGAGGACACGTCATGAAACTCCTCTTTCACTTTACCTTCATTTTTTCCCCCTCAACAGAAATTCACTTTTGCAAAAAGAAAGTGGAGTTTCGGAAGTTTTTCCTCCCCAGCAGCATCTGTTCAACCTGTGTGTGGTTTTAATGTTTCTTTCACACATGTTATAGAGCCTTCAGCTTCTGTCTGAACAAAGGCTTCATTCATGCCGTAACGGTCCATATAAAGCCCTCATTGTCTGACATAACAGTCCAAGTCAAAGTCCATTTGTCTGACTTTTCCTGGAACTTTAAACCAAATCACACAGCCACTATTTATGAAATTTATAGTTGGGGTTTTTTTGGTAAATAGATTTTTTTACAGGGAATAACAGTGCCATAAGTCTTAGCGGGTCCCTTTAAATTTTGAGTATTACCTAAACAACAATGATACGTGTGGATATAACGACCACAGTCAACCAAACGACGAGTGTCAGGAAGCAAACACTGCAACAGGAAAAGAACTAAACTGCTTTTCAATCAGGCTCGAGTATGTAAAGTATGAGCTCAACACAATTACACAAATGGGGCAGCAGATACTTTACCTCCACCTGTATGTTTTTTTATTTCATGCTAACCACACAGTAATAATAACCTCAGCAGGGTGGAGTGAGTGAGACCAAAGGAAACCGTCTGAAAACAAAAGACCTGACAGCTTTTGTTGGGACGGCAGGAGAGATAGGCGTGATGGTTGCACGACAGTGTGGTATTTTTATGTACAAAGATTAAGCCGTCATCTCAAAATGACAAGTTTAGGAGATGATTAATGCCACCCATGGCTGCTCTTTTTTCTTCAGAAATTATACTATTGTTCAGAAACAAAGGGGAAATCCAGATAAAAACAACACAACACATTCAAAGTAAATAAACTCTGAAAGTACAGAGGTCAAATCAAACCAACAGGAAAGTACTACATGACGTCTTATTGTTGGACCAGCAGTCTGAAACCCAAAGACGTCCACTTTAAAGAGAAGCTGTTTCTGACCGTAAATGGTAAAGGTAAAGCTGACGGTGTGGGACACACCTGCAGGACTCTCACCTGTCCGCAGAGATGTCGTTTGAGGCATCGCAAAATGTGGAAACTCCCATGTCGGGTCCATCATGATGTTATCGAACATCTGCAATAGAGACAAAAACATGAAGTCTGACTTTAGACTTAGATAAACACAGGAAGACATTATTATTATTTAGTTCTTGTTCATCACGTGTGCAGCTTCAGTGATGTTAACTGCAATAATTCATGCTATACCAGAGAAACAACAGTCCATTAATGAGAACAGACAGTTATTAACAGCAGCTCGGATCAGAGCCCCACATCAGTGCTTCTCAGGGTTCAAGCAGAACAGATACCCCAGCATGGTCTGTTCAAAGAGACTGCATGAATCGGTGATGCAAAGGAACCACGACCAAGGAGAAAGATCAATAAGACGGATGAGAAGAAGAAGACAAAGAAGGAAAAGAAAACGCTGACAGAGATCAAGAGGACAACCAGAATGTACAAGCAAATCAAGAAGAAGAGACAGATCAAGACAAGGAAGAACAGGTATAAGACCACGAAGAAGACGAAGGCCGACAAGTAGAAGATGAAGCTGTTCAAGAAGATTAAGGCCAAGAAGAAAAAGAAGAAAAGGTTGACGATGTAGACGAACATCAAGAAGAAGATCAGGCAGATGAAGAATATAATCAATAAGAGCTATACGAAGACCAAGAAATACAAAGAAGATGAAGCTGGAGAGGAGGAAGGAGTTGAAGATGACAACCAGGAAGGTAAAGATCAGAAGAAGATCAGAGGAGAACCGCAGAAACAGTAATGATCAAAAAAAGCTAAAGAACAACTGAAAAGTGCTGCGTGGAAAATGTTCCAAAGAAATGAGTTACTGTAATCACATTACATTTGTGTCTAACACAGTAATAGAAAGTATTACTGCACTAGACTCGATAAGCAGTACAGGTAATCAAACAACAAAGCTGCTGACCAATCACGTTCTTCAATAATCTGCATGATGTTGGACAGAAGTGACTCAAAGAGCCTTTTTTATGGCTCCATTCACGAGGAAGAAGGAACAAAAATAGCAGCACGATTTCCTAATGTTGAGGATCGATATTGATACTGTCTCATTTACATGCACACATGTGAGCACTTTCCACTTTAACACCGCATTTCTAAAAAGGTTGTGATACCTCGGTACTGGTGTAGATCCAAGTATTTCAAAGGGTTTAAAAAGGGGGGAGATTTTCTCCTTCAGAGCAGAAATATGGGCTGTTATTTGTCAGCTTGCAGAAACTGTGACATCTCCCACTGGTTATTAAAATCATGTTTTTGGAGGCTGCTGCTTTTTTTGTCATCATTTCGTCAACGACATCCTAAAATAGCCCTTGCTTTGTCTCCCTTTCTGAGTACAAAAGGAGCATAATTTACCAAATCATCATCATATTAGGTCAAATACGACTTAAAATTAGTGACTGAGGCTATAAATGTATCAGGAAACTGTTTACTGAGGTCACAGAGGTAAGATCATTTTTCCGCAGACCTCTGTACTCTCTGACTTCTCTTTATACCCAGAATAGTCGGCCCCATGCTGAACATTATAAAAAAAATGGAGGCTAAGCCTCAGGTGAGATTACCTGGTTGGGAGCGTGTAGGTAGTGGTCGTCTCCGGCCATGGTGGCGTCTGCAAAAGGTCGAGCAACACGTCAGTTAAACCCACGGAGTGACATCAGCGATTATTATGAGTAAGAGACCAGAATGACAAAAGTGCTCTGTTCTTGCTTCTTATTTTTATGTTTTCTGCTCATCACAACACGTTTAATTATAACTGAGGCTTTTTATTTGCACTCCTATACACAACCGTCTTCACCTTGAGTTAGAATTCTATATGAGTAAAATTACTTACTCCCTAAATACTCTACTTTCTATTACAACTACTTCATTCACAATTTTCTTTTTTCAAAGCGACCATTAAAAACAATCAACTGCAGAACTGCAACGATTAATGGGTCATCTCTTATTTTAGCAACAGAAAATTTACTGAAAGCAACTTTATTAACGGTTTATTTGAGGTTTAAAGGCCTTTTTAGGGGTCAGCAGTTACTTTGCACATTTGCTAAAGTTTTTAATTTAACCAGAAACTGCCAACAGCTTTTTCCATCCCCTCTCTCGTTACATTTTCCCACATGTTGGGAAGCCTTTGTGCACTTGCAGTGACAGAAGAGTGGCATTATAATACTATTTCTCTTCTCTTGTTTCTCTGTGTGCTCCACTCCGTGTGTGAGGAGGTGCACCCACAGCGAGACTGAGAGCAGGGACAGGAGTACCAGCAGTAAAGACTCTCACACTGAGCTCAAATAAAGAATACATGCAAAGTAAATTTTTCTTTTCTTTTTTTGGGGGGCATATTTTATTTTAGAAAGTTAGAGAAGCAACATTAAGGCTCAGCCTGATGTTAGTATACAGATGAATGGCGTTGAAAGTTGAGCTGGTGCATGCCTTTTTATGATGGATATAGGCCTGTAAATGGTAAACGAACTGGTTCTTAAAAACTGCATTTTATACCTGACCACTTAGAGCAGGGGTGGGCAGATGTGTCCTTAAACCAACACAGCTGAATTAAATTGCTAAATTACCTCCTCAGCATGTCCTGAAGTTCTCTAGAGGCCTGGTGATGAACTAATCATTTGATTCAGGTAAGTTGACCCAGGGTGAGATCTAAAAGCTGCAGGACACCGGCCCTTAAGGCCTGGAGTTGCCCACCCCTGACTGAGAGGCCTTTATAAAAGTTGCCTTTTTGTGTGTCTCATTACAGTCTTTCGACTGATATTAGAGTGAGGGCCATTTCACTTGTATGTCACCTCCTCCTTCACTTAACACCTAAGCTGCTTTCACTGCAGCCCAGAAACCACACAACAGCCCGATCACACAGTAAATGTTCTTTGAAGGCATGGTGTTGGACAGGAGCTGGGGTTTTTTTTTGGTGGTGGTGGGAGGTATAAGCCTGCTGCACAGGTTTCACCTGACAGTTTTTAGATGCTTAAACATGCATCCAGTTGTTATTTTTAACTGGAACTCAGCGTCTGTTATCATTATTTTGGAGCTGTGTAGATTAATGAGTGTTAAAATACCAGTGAATCTGTTAGAAACTGCACCTCACTTCACAATGGGGACACACACCACTGACACTTTTGTGTTTGGTGTTTCAGTCATGCTAAATAAGGCTTTAATAAATCCTTTATAAGGAGTAATGAAGAGCTAATATCATACTATTTAAGCTGGTAAGCCGGCTTTGGTCCTTGCTTTCATATTAGAGTATTTCAGGGAATTTGGAAATTCTAGTACCAAAAAAGAAAAAGAAGAAGAAGAAGAAGAAAAACATGGAGATAGTCCTTATTGCATTAGAATGAGGAAAATGTATTTAGGTTGTTAATTCAAGAGCACAAACTTTGCTGAGCAAGCTGTGAAACATGCAAGCAAAAAACTAAATGTAAACAATTGACATGACGGCAGCAAACACTCGGGCTTTAGTCCCGTTGAGAAATTTATCTGCTGACTTCTAAAAACGTGACTATGGAGGAAAATACTTCCATCTCAGTTCACCACACTGTGAGACCTCCAGCAGTAACCTGCAGAAGTAGGCCAGGTGTCTCCAGCAACTAACTTCCTCATCGATTATTGAAATTTGAGCACCTTTGAAGGTTTCCTCATTTTTGCTTTCTTACATTTGTGCACGTGTTTCTCGTGAGTTTACCTGAGTTTTCTCCTTATATTTATAAATTTTTATCCTTTTTCTCAGAAATTGGATTTGCGAAGTGTACATTTTTATCGTGAATCTGCAGGTGTTTCATAAATTTGCCCTTTTTATGGCCGTCTTATTAAAGGTTTTTTGGCTGTTGTCATTTTTTATTGTCAGTTTATTATTTTGAACTGAGTTTTCTGTTCTCGGAATTCACTCTTTGTTTATTATATATATAAATATATATTTAACCTTCGGTAATACACAGTTTGTAATACACAGTCGTATATACCTTACTACTACTGATTATTGATCGCTGACACTTGTTACCTGTCAGCAGCATCGCGCGTCCCCGTTCTCACGAGCGTGCCTGTGTGATCTACGTTAGCTCTGCGGCTAACAGCTAATTAGCTCCGCCGGGTTGTTGTTGTTGTTCGTGTGGCTAAAGCGGCCGTTAAAGCATGCACTTTTTGGCACAACACCAGCGCTTCCACAGCACCGACCTCAGTGCAGCTCGGGTCTAATCTCCGGCTTCAAGTCACAGCGAGCCCCGTCCTCGCTAACCGCTGCCTGTCCTGGCTGCCCGGGAGCTAGCCTCGTAGGTTCCGTATGCGGAGAGCGTAACACAAAACTTCGTATGAAAATCTGACAGTTACAGCCGTCCTTCGCTCTTCACTTCGGTACACCGAACATTGCGATATAAATGAAGACACCAGAATCAGCCGACCCCAGTTATGTATTCGGCAAGTCTAAAATCCACACAGCAGTTCAGTGTAAATAAAAATGTCGTTTTAATTATTTTGTCAGTTCAACCATTCTGCCCTTTGGCTACCAAAGACCAGAGCGAGTTAAACGAGATTAAAAGTTGGATTAAAGTTCAAACTTTCACTAACCCGAGGATTTCATGTTTGATTAATCGTGGCCGAATTAGCTGGTGGGTGTTACAAACACGTAATGCACTTTAACGGTGACGTGAAATATTCCCGAGACTACTGACATTACAGAAAATAACAGCTTACCGTTTTTAACATGGAGTTTGGCCCGGGGTCCTCACAGTTACCTGGCTAATGAGGAAGTGAGCAGCAAAACAAAGCCAGCTGCCAAAGAGTTGTAACGGGTCCCGCTGAAGTTGTGATTATGAATGGAAATGTGCAGCTGGCTGTTTAGTTTAGTTAGCTGGTTAGTTAACCAGGCTGTTACCTGTTTCGGTCGGTCAAGTGAAGAGTTCTCTTTGAGTGACAGTCTTCCTCAGTTCGCTTCACTTGTGCACATCACTGCGCCATGCTGAGCCACCGATCCATCCACTTTACCCGGAGTACGTCATGACGCGACACAGGCGCGTCATTACACTTTAACAACTTTAATCAACAACTTTAATCCGAGTGGGATTATAATCCAGAGGGAGCGACAGCAGTCCCGCAGGTGACACTGATTGACGATTGTCAGTTGAAATAAAGTTGACTTGATTTCCTTCCCCACTGGAAATTCCCTGTGACGTCCAGATGAGGCAGAGAGCGGGGAAAACCACGAGGTCTCACTTCGAGAAGAAAACACAGTCTGAAGAATATGAATCAGAAACCGAGTCCTCATTTATCACCTCAGAAGAGGAACTGAGCCCAGAAAACGCAAAACGCGTTGAAATACACAGTAACAGCTCAAGTAACACACAAAGGTAATAATTCAGTCCTGCATTAGAAATACCACAGTAATACATTACAAAAGTACTCCAACTCCATACACATGCATTAGCCTTGAGACTCATGAGAAAGGTTTTGTTACAGGACAGACGGTGGTACAAGTATAACTTCTAGGGATCTTTTGTAATAACAACAATAATAACAGTAATAACATATATATTTTTTAAAGTTTTACATCTCAGAAATAATTGGAATTAATTTATGTCATTCTTCGAGTTGATTCGTCAAATATGAGCAGGGACTTCCTTCTAGATCGTCTTTAGCTATAAATGCTGTACTTAAGGAAAAGTACAAGAAAGTACCCCACAGCCCGGTCACAGTGGCAGCAGTCTGAGCAGAGAAGCCCAGACCTTCCTCTGTAGTCACCTATCGCTCATCCAAGGGAACGCCGAGCCGTTTCCAGGTAAGCCGAGAGACATAATCTCACCAGTGTGTCCTGGACCTGCCCCAGGGCCTCAGAATCAGATACCTGAATCACCTGAGCTGGCTCTACTCTGAGTCCTTTCAAAATGGCTGAACTCCTAATCTCTAAGGGAGAGCCCAGCCAGCTTTTGGAGAAAGCCCCATTGCTTCCATCTCATTCTTCCAGTCACTACACAGAGTTTGTGACCACAGGTGAAAGTAAGAACGTAAATGGGCATTACACTCAGATCTCTCTTTTGCATGACAAACCAGTACAGAGTCCACATCACAGACATCTCCTGCTCCACCCTCCTCTCACTTGTCAACAACACCCTGAGGCACTTAAAGTTCTCCACTTGGGTCTCTAACCCGCAATAGGCACTCCACCCTTTTCCTGCTGAGAACCATGCTCTTGGACTTGGAGGTGCCGATTTGTCATGTTTCACTTCTCTCCATAAAAATTATGAACTGAATCTGTGACAACACCCGCTCGAAAGGAGTCCAACTTATTACCGGCAATGTGGTTGTACGTGGCTCATACAGGAACCGAATGGTTCATAAAAACGGGCCATACAGCTCTGACTCCTGCAGGGACATGGTCGAATGATTTGTCCAAGTCCACAAAGCACATGTAGACTGGTTGGACAAGCGCCCAAACACCCTCAAGTATCTTCGAGGATAAAGAGCTTTTCATGGCCAAGATGAAAAAAACACCCCAGTGATGGACGAGTCGTTCCCCTCGTCCCCAAATTTGCTTCCTCTACGGAAGACATGTCAGTGGGATTGAGCAGATCCTCGAAGGCTGCCTTCCACCACCCGACTATATCCTTAGTTGAAGTCAGCAGGACCCCACCTCCACTATACACCATTTTAGTAGAGCATGTAGATATATATATATATATATATATATATATATATATATATATATATATATATATATATATAACAATTCTGTAAAAGCAGAGATGGCAGAAAAGTAACTTAGAGGGGAGAAAGAAAGCTTTTTAAACCTTAATTTTAGGCAAAATCTGAATTTTATTTCTGTTTTTCTTTCCCAGAGACAAATAAATATAAACTTAATTTATATAACACTTCTAGATAACTTCTCAAATAGGTGCCCACAGGCATTGCTGAGACTTTGAAAAGTCCATCCAAAAAATAAATAAAAAATCTCCATCCAATATTTTTGTTAAGTATAGAAAAAAAATTAATGTTCTGTTTTAGCTCGTCTTAGAAAAAGGTAAAAGCCATGTGTTTATTACTAAAACTACTTCATTACAGGTAAAAATCCTCCTTTTAAAGTACAAAAATGGCCAAAGTATTAGTAATGACACCATAAATACTCAGGTACAAATGAACAAAACCACAGCCGGTGTAAAAAAATTCAAAGAAACAGGTAAAGTGTACAAGCACTGTAGCAAATGGTAACACGTTTTGAAGTACAAATTAAAAGTACCACAGTGGAGAAACACAGATAAGCATATAAACACATATTTTTAAACACATATTAGTAATAAGACTTTGGAGAGAATTCTGTAGCAAAGATGGTAAAAGTATAACTTTGAGGGCGGAAAAAAAAAAAAACTTATCTAGGGGCAAAATCTCTGAGTTGTTCTAAGTTTGATGTCCCAGAGACCACAGAAATTTTATTCAGGTTAAAAAACACTTCAAAATGAATCAAACAAGTGCCCAGAAATGTTCCTAAAAGGAGACAGAGCACAGGGACTTTCCTCTAGAAGAACTTTGTCTCATCACACTCATGAACACAAGCTTTGCTGTGCATTTAAAGTATACAAATTTACCACAGTGCTGGTAACACCTTATTCTGAAAAAAGTGTTAAGTAAGGCTTTTAAAATCATAGTAAAGGTTCTGTTATAAATCATGCTTTTGAAGTTTTATTTAAGTAAAAAAATATAAAAGTAGATTTGTAATGATACTGTGAAGGAATACTCTATTACAAGGTAACAATACCTACCAGTATTAGCAATAACACACCCAGTGTATACTGAAACTGGTAATTTTATAAAACGTTAATGTGCATGAGCAACACCACATTCTAGAAGTACTCAAAGTCTATGTTTTATTTAAGTAAAGTTGCACAAATCTATCAAAATATGAGTAATGACAAGTATAGAACAAGGTATAAAGTATAGTATGAAGTATGACTTATAGTACAGAATGCATTATAAGAACAAATAAACAAAGATATTGTCATTCCTATATTTAGTTTTACATAGAGTGAAGTGCACGTGTATTAGTATAATTACTCTTACAGGACATCTTTTCCACTTTTGAACATCTTGTCGAAGTACAGAAGCGAAACGGCCACAGCTTACTTGTGTTATTATACTTACACTGTTTTCATAAACTGTGGTGCTGAATTCATGCTTGACTTGTGTTTAAATTCTTCCTAATGTGGGGTAAGAAGTCAAAGTGCAGAGTGAGCAATCATTTCCCTAGCAGGCCATCTTTGATGAGTTGTTCGCCTCCTGCCCCCTGCTGGTCAGGCAAAGCATCACCACAGCTGCCGCTCTGACACCAGCATACATGAAATACATGCATCAACCAATGAAGCCGAAACTAGAGCGCCAAAAGTAAAAAAACCAAAAAGAAACAGAAAAAAGCTGCAGTTCCTTTAATGTCCAGCAGAGGCTCCAGCAGTGAGTCAGTCCCCATAGACTCCCATGTTAAAACGTCCATATTTACAGAAGAAATAAACACGTTTACAGCCTGACACAGAAACTGTTTTGGTGTCTGTAGATAATTTCTGCCTTCTTAACACCTGTATGAGGTGGAATGTTTTTTTTATTAAGGTATAAAGTTTGCATTATTAGGGGTGTGGCCTGTTATTTCAAAGGTGGATGGTGACATGACAGCAAAAATTGATTTACAAAATGAATGCTAATGGTTACGAGTGCTTCATCATTCTTTAACACACCATCGTCACATTTACTTTTTATAATGATTAAATGATCACATGCTTTTCTAGCTCGACTAGAATGTGTGACTAGACTCCTCCATCAGGCACCGGCATCACGCATCAGGTCGTCTATTCGGGTGACCGTGGTTCAGGGGGTTGGGAAGCTCATCTTGTAACCAGAAGGTTGCCGGTTCGATCTCCAAGTCTGTCTGTCTTGGTTGTTGTGTCCTTGGGAAGACACTTCACCTACCGCCTACTGGTGATGGCCAGAGGTGCAGATGGCTGTGATATGGCAGCTGTGGCTACCACTGTAGCTTGCCTCCACCGGTGTGTGAATGAATAGTGGAATTGTAAAGCGCTTTCAGGGTCTCGAAAAGCGCTATAGAAATGCAATACATTATTATTATTATTATCAGACGAGAATGGAGCATTTCTTTCCCAAAAGTTTTCTTTTCAAACAAGGATTGCATAACAAACAGACATAAAACCATTTAATGGAATGTGAAACTGAATATTCAAAGGTTTAGATGCAGATTTACAGGATTCAAAGATTCAGTTTGAATTCAGGAGGCAGACACTATCTCTACTTTTAAGATTAGGCTTCAAACTTTTCTTTTTGCTACAGCATATAGTTAGGGCTGGATCAGGTGACCCTGAATCCTCCCTTAGTTATGGTGCAATAGGTGTAGGCTGTTGGGGGATTCCCATGATGCATTGAGTGCTTCTTCACTCACTATGTGTTAATAGACCTCTGCATTGAATCATACTTGTTATTAATCTCTGGCTCTATTCCACAGCATGTGTTTGATCCTGTCTTCCTTCTCCCTGAGCCTAGTTCTGCTCAAAATATCTCAAAATTCAAAGATATTTTAAAATGTTAATTTCCTTGATTTTCATATTAACCTGTACCTGGAGAATCACAAATGGCCTTCTGTTGTGTTATTAACCTTTAAAGTGTGAACTTTGTGAAACAAAATCAGCAGATTCTTATTCACAGTTTTCTTCTTTAAATATGAGACAAACCACCAAAGCTTAGTTCTTAGTCGGTCTTTAGTTTATTACAATTAGACACATAATTTAAACATATATATATCTATATACATATATATATATGTATATAGATATATATGCTAGATAATTAGCTTTAGTTATGACAACATTCATAATAACCTGAACGTCACATCTAAGAGCATCTGTAAAACAATTAGTGCAATTTATAGTTTACAGTTAAAACTAAAAAAAAACAGCTTCTGTCTGGAAAAACAGACAAATCATCTATTCAGAGAGAATTACAGCAACAGAAAACTGGAGGCACATCAGCTCAGAGTGAACACACCACTGCACCAGCAGGAAACACACACGTTAAACATCAGCGCACTCAGGGCGTCGAGGCGCAACGGCCACGCCGACCTCAGCCTGGTGTCTGATACTTTGGACGCTACAGCAGAGGCACGGCGGACGAAGAGAAGCAGAAAGTCAAAGCGGCGAGGTTTGACACAACAGAACGACTCGTATGGCACGGTGCGAATTACAGCGTGGCAAAAATGAATGAAGGCTTCCCCAAAAATGTGAGAAAGTGACCCAAAATCTCTGCATGCCTTTCAGCTGGGACATTCTTTAAGACCGAACAGGTGAAGCAACGCTGATGAACTGTTTTAAAGGAGACAGGGGTGTGGCCGAAGGGGGCGGTGGGGGACCTGGCCCTTCTCAAAAGTGTGTCGTCACATTCAGATAGTCACTCCCATTTTTCTCATCAGTGCTTTGCTGTAACTGTAACTATATAGCTATAGAACTATAACCCCACCCCCCCCACATGGCCTCACAGTGGTTTGGTCCAATGCTATTCCATAACTCTTTACTCAAAACAAAACATGTGCGAGACATTCTTCTGCCCATCAGCAGAATTAAACTTGTTTTCATCAATTTTGAAAACAAGTCTTCTGGTTTTGATCTTTTTCAAACTGTGAATCCATTTTAAGGATGAATTCTGGTGTAGTTCTTTGGCAGAGAAGTTAAACTTCCTGCTCACTGCGGAGACACTAAAACAGAATTAACCACCTTTAACGAGACGTTAACACAGAGGACTGACCGACCAGAAGAACGTGGTAACACATTAAGACTGGTGGGTGTATGGAGTGTTTCAAACGTGTGACTGCAGCAGTTTCACTCGTCGTCATCAGTGAAGACGAGCTCAAACGCTGCTGTAAAAGCACAAAAACGCAGCTCTACATGGAACAAAACTACAGTACTTCATGTAACAAACACTCTGACAGTACTTCATATGTGTACAGTTACACAGCTACATCCTACTGCCAGTACACACACAGCATCAAGTTTAGGAAAACACAACAAACTGCTTGAACACACTTCAATCAGAGGTCGACTTGCACCTCTGTTTAAAGCCAGAAACCCTCGCTGTTACCCGCTTTCATTATTAATCCTTTTCTGCAGCGCCTCCTGGTGTGTCCACCAGGTTCTGCAGTTTGTTTCTCTAGAACAGGTTGCTCATGAATCAAAATTAAATGTTGCTGTGTATGAAAGTGTCTTCCAACCCTTCATTTTCTTTTTATTACAAGCTGATGTCTGGTTCACTTGTAGAAGACGAGTCTGGGAACCAGGAAATGTGAAATTTAAAGAGTTATAAATCATAATTTGGCAGGTTTTCAACATTTACAACAACTAATTTATCTTTATATACTAACCACATGTGATGTTATCAGAGGAGACCTGTTCTGCTTATTTTCAAACTCTATGCTTTTATTCTGGGACTCCAGAGGGGCTAAAAAGCCACTTCCTCTTGATTGGCCAACTTAAGGAGGCCTACCAAGGGGCAGCTAATAGAGCTTTCAGGCTGTACTTTGTGGCCATGCACGGGTTAATTGATAAAGGAAAAAAATAATAATCAGGCATTCAAATGCTAATTTTTTCAATCACTTTTACATATGTTTAGCTGTGAGGCAGTGGTTGTTGTGATTTGGTGCTATATAAATAAAATTGACTTGAATAGAAACTCAGTATTTCAGTTTTGGAGATATTTAACATGAATATCTAACAACACTGAAACGCAGAAACATTGCATATGGGACAGAAAAAGGAAGAAACGTGTAACATGTAAAACTAGAGAACAGTAGAATGGTGGAAACTGGCTCAAAAGAGCGACTGCAGAAAAGGGCTGAATGAAGCCATCGAGAGGTATTTCACCTTCATTAGTCAGATTTCATAAACTTAATTTTAAGGTGTAGAAAATAAAAACATCATCCTCGAATCTCAAACCAAGCACAGAACTACTATACGTATTTTATCTTCTAGCACCAAATAACATGAAAATAAATCTATTAAGCACATGTTTGATTTTAAAAAGTGTACAAGTTACAGCCAAAGTACAGTTATTGAATGTTTTTGAGGCTACATCAAGAGCTGGAACCTTCAGCATAGGATCTTTAGTCTATTTCAGAGTTTTGAACTTCTTCATACTCTGGCAATGTGAACAAAGTGCCTCTTTCATTAAGTCCTTTCTGTCAGAGTCTTTAAAATGGCAAATGGAGCTCAATTTTGAGTCCTTCCTTTATGGTTAAAGAGCAGGACACAGCAAAAAGGGGGAGATAAAAGTTATGGTTGGACTCTGCTGGCTCTGTTGTTTTAGGTCTGGTTTGAACCATTTGTTTAGATTAAGTTGGGATTTTTGGATAAATTCAGCAATACAGAATTTAGATCGGATGAAGGCATCATCTACAAAGTGGTACTGAAAATGAAATAATTCGATTTATTAGATTGTGGTGCAAGGTCAACACACCTCTTACACAATATTTGAATTACTTTATACCTGACCTCATTGGTTACATTTACCACTGACCTTTTTACCTTTTCTATTTCAGTAACATTCAGACAAATTGAATTTGTTATTTCATTTTATATGCTATCTTTATAAGCTTGCTTATTAAACCATTACCAATATAGTATCTAGTCTAGTTTAACTGAAACCCTCAATTTGACCTATAAAATAAGTAGCCTAATATTACTATTACACATAGCAAAGTTTTGTTATAGCTAGTTCCCTAGCTAATATTTTAAGCTTACATTGCCTAGCTACAATTTTTTTTTCACTTTTCAAGAAATGAAAACAGAGTTTTATTTCAGTTTTTAGTTCCTGATATGGACAATGAACAAATTAAATCTTTTGATATTTTACTTTCTTTAAAAGTAGCTAACTAGCCTGCTAAGCTAATAATTTTACTACTTTTAATTGAAAAAACTAGCTTAGCAGGAAGCTTTTTTAATGTAACAGGTCTTCTAGATAATTTCTGGCACCTGTAACTAAAATGGCACAGAGTGAGTTAATTTTATAATGACTAAAAGTTTAAGATAACTTTTATTGAGTGGTTTTGACCTCTGCATTTTAAAAACGGACTCAAATGAATCATTTTCAGGTTACAAAATATTAGTCACATTTTTACATTAGCCAAAAGTAAAAGTTAGTGCTAGCTAAGTAACCATTCATTTGTTCAAGATGTTTGTGTTTTGTTTAGCTGCAGATGAACTTAATGAACAAAAGCAAAAATCCTGTTTAATAAACATACTTTCAATGTGCCTTAATGCACAAAACTGACTAAAAAAAATTAGCTAACAAGCTTTTGCAGTTACTAACTGTGACAGGAGTGTTATTAGGCTAATTTTCGTATCTGGTACACAATTTTCAAAATTAAATTGGGATTCACATTAATGGCCACTGTTTGGGTTGTTTCTCAGTATCTCGAATAACCTAACAGCTTGAACAAGTGCCATCACACACTTCTGTAAAATAAAAATTAAAAAATGTAAAAAATTAAAACATCAAGAATATCAAAACAGGCTCCTGTCAGAGAAAAAGAAATGTTTGTCTTTTTAATGCTGTCCTGACTGGATGTTCTGTAGTTCTTATGAGAAATCTGCACTTGTATGTTATACTGTACATATATATATATATATTCTTCTGCTGATTGAAACTAAATTACTAGGTGGCCTTTGGTATTTTTTTAAATTATTCTAAATTATCTTGGAGTTTCTCTTGTTTTATATTTTCCTGTATTTACCAGTAAACACATTTCTATGTAAGACAAGCTTTACTGCAAGACTAATCTCTGTGAGCATAAAAAATAAACAGCTCTCCCTTTGCTGAACTACAACCTGCTCCAGGCTCTACTGTTCTTCTTTCCAGCTAACCCTGCTTATCATAGCTCACCCTTATCTGACTTTAATTACGCTCAATAGTGTAAAATTTCAACACTGTGTGTACGGTAAATATTACTAAAGGATTTCACACAAGAAATCAAGAAGAAGAAGAAGAAGAAAGGTAGTCGGGTCCCCCAGGAAATTACTGCTTTCGAGAAACATTATGTAGTAACAGCTTTTAAAAAACTGCCCGTCGCTCTCTTCAATATCTGCTTTCTCGATATTTTCTGATGACAAACAGACCAACACTGAGGTCATAATTATTCTATAGCTGCACATTATTTTTCACAACTAAAGTTATTATATAATATATCAGCTGACACTGAGTACTGCTACTTACTGCACATATACAGTCACGTCCGGACAGACACTTTAAATACTTGTCTAGATTTTTTTGTTCCAGCGCAGAGCTTATTCATACTGAGAAATGGTCAAAATTCAACACAATTTCTTTTGCAGTCTATGCAGACATCCTGCTGTGAGTTATTTACTGTTAAGTAAAAAAGTTAGGAGTGGAATTATTAACCACGGTTACTGTGATTTCTGTAAATGGTCGGCGCCTGGACAGTAGGCATGAAATGCAATCCCAGGTGATTCATGACTTTCTCCCACTTTGCAAGACGGCAAACGTCCATGAGTCTGCGGTCCGTCTGCGGCCCGTTAGTGTTGCTGCAAAGCTACATGAGTGAATTCACAGCTGGATGCTGGCACCAAAACGGTTACCCATGTGCAGTAGCAGGAGGCAGATAACAGGCAGGACGGCCATTATTGGGTGATCGGGTCAGTGTCCATCTCTGGAAGAAGGACTATCCGAGTGTCCGTCCCTCATGTTAGCTGATGACTTCTTCTGCTTCTGCTTGGACTTCCTCAGCATCCGAACCTACAAACGGCAGAAGACACAGAAGTGTAACCCTAAAAACTCCCAAAGTTTTTTTCCTCACACAAACGTACTTGAGGAGCAAAAATGGCTCCAAACTAAAACATAGACAAAAACCCCTGAAAACTAGCAATAAACAACTTAAACATAAAAAAATCAGAAAGAAAGAACAATACAGTTTCCACATCTGAACCAAAGAGTAAAACAGTGAAATGTGGATTATTAAATATTAGGTCTCTCTCCTCCAAGTCTCTGTTAGTACATGACTTAATAATTGATCAACAAATCGATTTACTCTGCCTTACAGAAACCTGGTTGCAGCCGGATGATTATGTTAGTTTAAATGAATCAACACCCTCGAGTCATTCTAACTACCAGAAACCTTGAAGCACAGGCCGAGGGGGCGGTGTGGCAGCAATTTTTCACACCAGCCTATTAATTAACGAAAGACCAAGACAGACTTTTAATTCATTTGAAAGCCTGATGCTTAGCCTCGTCCACCCCAGCTGTAAAACTCAGAAACCAGTCTTACTTGTTATCATCTATCGTCCACCTGGGCCTTACACAGAGTTTCTCTCTGATTTCTCAGACTTTTTATCTGATTTAGTGCTCAGCTCAGATAAAATAATTATTGTGGGTGATTTTAACATCCATGTAGATGCTAAAAATGACAGCCTCAACATGGCATTTAATCTGTTATTAGACTCAATTGGCTTCTCTCAAAATGTAAAAGAACCCACCCACCACTTTAATCACACTCTAGATCTTATTTTAACATATGGCATAGAAACTGAACATGTAACAGTGTTTCCTGAAAACCCTCTGCTGTCTGATCATTTCCTGATAACATTTACATTTACAATAATTGATTACACAGCAGTGGAGAGTAGACTTTATCACAGTAGATGTCTTTCTGAAAGTGCTGTAACTAAGTTTAAGAATATAATCCACCCACTGTTATCATCTTCAATGCCCTGTACCAACATAGAGCAGAGCAGCTATCTGAACGCTACTCCAACAGAGGTCGATTATCTTGTTAATAATTTTACCTCCTCACTACGTACGACTCTGGATACTGTAGCTCCTGTGAAAACTAAAGCCTCAAATCAGAAGTACCTGACTCCGTGGTATAATTCTCAAACACGTGGCCTAAAGCAGATAACTCGTAAGCTGGAGAGGAAATGGTGTGTCACAAATTTCGAAGATGATCATTTAGCCTGGAGAAATAGTTTGTTGCTTTATAAGAAAGCCCTCCGCAAAGCCAGAACATCTTACTATTCGTCACTGATTGAAGAAAATAAGAACAACCCCAGGTTTCTCTTCAGCACTGTAGCCAGGCTGACAAAAAGTCAGAGCTCTACTGAGCCAACAATCCCTTTAACGTTAACTAGTAATGACTTCATGAACTTCTTCACAAATAAAATTTTTATCATTAGAGAAAAAATTACCAATAATCATCCCACAGATGTAATATTATCTACAGCTACTTTTAGTACCATCGATGTTAAGTTAGACTCTTTTTCTCCAATTGATCTTTCTGAGTTAACTTCAATAATTAATTCCTCCAAACCATCAACGTGTCTTTTAGACCCCATTCCTACAAAACTGCTCAAAGAAGTCCTGCCATTAATTAATTCTTCAATCTTAAATATGATCAACCTATCTCTAATAATCGGCTATGTACCACAGGCCTTCAAGGTGGCTGTAGTTAAACCTTTACTCAAAAAGCCATCTCTAGACCCAGCTGTCTTAGCTAATTATAGGCCAATCTCCAACCTTCCTTTCATATCAAAAATCCTTGAAAGAGTAGTTATCAAACAGCTAACAGATCATCTGCAGAGGAATGGCTTATTTGAAGAGTTTCAGTCAGGTTTCAGAGCTCATCACAGCACAGAAACAGCTTTAGTGAAGGTTACAAATGATCTTCTTATGGCCTCTGACAGTGGACTCATCTCTGTGCTTGTCCTGCTAGACCTCAGTGCTGCGTTCGATACTGTTGACCATAATATCCTATTAGAGCGATTAGAACATGCTGTAGGTATTACAGGTACTGTGCTGCAGTGGTTTGTATCATATCTGTCTAATAGACTCCAATTTGTTCAAGTAAATGGAGAGTCCTCTTCACACACTAAGGTCAATTATGGTGTTCCACAGGGTTCAGTGCTAGGACCAATTCTATTTACATTATACATGCTTCCCTTAGGCAGCATCATTAGAAGACATAGCATAAATTTTCACTGCTATGCAGATGACACGCAGCTCTATCTATCCATGAAGCCGGGTAACACACACCAATTAGTTAAACTGCAGGAATGCCTTAAAGACATAAAGACCTGGATGGCCGCTAACTTTCTGCTTCTTAATTCAGATAAAACTGAGGTTATTGTACTCGGCCCTGAAAATCTTAGAAATATGGTATCTAAGCAGATTCTTACTCTGGATGGCATTACCTTGGCCTCCAGTAACACTGTGAGGAACCTTGGAGTCATTTTTGACCAGGACATGTCCTTCAACGCACATATTAAACAAATATGTAAGACTGCTTTCTTCCATTTGCGCAACATCTCTAAAGTTAGAAATATCCTGTCTCAGAGTGACGCTGAAAAACTAGTTCATGCATTCATTACTTCCAGGCTGGACTACTGTAATTCACTATTATCAGGATGTCCTAAAAACTCGCTGAAAAGCCTTCAGCTGATCCAAAATGCTGCAGCAAGAGTCCTGACAGGGACTAGAAAGAGAGAACATATTTCTCCTGTTTTGGCTTCCCTTCATTGGCTTCCTGTTAAATCCAGAATTGAATTCAAAATCCTGCTCCTCACATACAAGGTCTTAAATAATCAGGCCCCATCTTATCTTAATGACCTTGTAGTACCATATCACCCTATTAGAGCACTTCGCTCTCGCTCTGCAGGCCTACTTGCTGTTCCTAGAGTATTTAAAAGTAGAATGGGAGGGAGAGCCTTCAGTTTTCAGGCCCCTCTTCTGTGGAACCAGCTTCCAGTTTGGATTCGGGAGACAGACACTATCTCTACTTTCAAGATTAGGCTTAAAACTTTCCTTTTTGCTAAAGCATATAGTTAGGGCTGGACCAGGTGACCCTGAATCCTCCCTTAGTTATGCTGCAATAGACGTAGGCTGCCGGGGATTCCCATGATGCATTTAGTTTTTCCTTTCCTTCTCCTTTCTCACTCACTATGTGTTAATAGACCTCTCTGCATCGAATCATATCTGTTATTAATCTCTGTCTCTCTTCCACAGCATGTCTTTATCCTGTTTTCCTTCTCTCACCCCAACCAGTCAGAGCAGATGGCCCCGCCCCTCCCTGAGCCTGGTTCTGCCGGAGGTTTCTTCCTGTTAAAAGGGAGTTTTTCCTTCCCACTGTTGCCAAAGTGCTTGCTCATAGGGGGTCATATCATTGTTGTGTTTTTCTCTGCATCTATTATTGTACGATCTACTGTGCAATATGAAGCCCCTAGGGGCGACTGTTGCTTTAATTTGGCGCTACATAAATAAAATTGAATTGAATTGATTTGAATCTACAGGTGTATAAATAATATATAACAAGCTACATGTAAAGATAAACTACAGGAAATACAACTGTAAAGATCACCTTCAAAGTAAAAGTTTCTCTTTACCACTGAACTTAACATGTTACAAAAGGTTCTACTTTTACTTGAAGACATTCACCGTTTCCCATTTGCATCACATTTTTAATAGTTTAAGTACCACCTGGAGAGTAGTGTGCAAGTGTTTGCACACCAGCTGGCAACTTCCATGCAAACTGTAGGAGACCACATGAACTAATCATTAGCAACCATGAGGATCTGTCTGGAATTAGTAGTTTAAGTTAATTTCTGTAGTTTAATTTGCAGTTTTTGCTGATTATCACAATAATCGCAGTATTTTCACAAAAAGATTGCATGTAATTGCCAACTTGACCCCATCCAATCACAGACTGATAGCAGATAAGAGATGACTCTGTCTAATTGCTGTTTCATTGCCACCTTGATGATTTCAAGATTGAAACTGACTGCGACTGGCTGCAGACCTGATCCCCGTCTTTGAAGCAACCATTTCAAAGGCAACGAGATTATGAGTTCTTTGTACACGGTCACAATAATTTTGGTTGTGCCACAGTCTCCGGCTACGATTTTCCTGGTGTGATTGTAACACTGAGGAACAGGATGATGACTCCAGAACCTCTAAAAGTCACAGTTTCAATTTCAGTTTGTGAATTTAGAAACAAAAGTCAAAGAACCAGCTGCTTTTTCTTTTGAATTAACTACGAAAGACCAAAGGGTGCAGGCCTCAAACATCCTGAATAAACTAAACTACGACAGTAGTTGTACTACAGTACACGAGAAAACTTTGTTTTCTTTCAGTAAAGAGACATCAACAAAGCAAAAACATACAAAACACTAAGGAATGTCCCTCTCCCGGCTATTCTCGGGGATAAACCATTATTGCAGTCCCTTTTAAACAAAGTATCAAACTGCATAAAAATACCACTGAGGATCTGGCTCAGGTAACTTAGAGACAAAATGTTTGAAAGTAATGCAAGAATACTACACTGGCCAGCATATGACACAGAATTCACCCCTGCAAAAATTGATAGTAGGTTTAAATACTGGTGCAACTTTGGCATTACTGCATATTGGAAAATATCATCTGAAAAAGGTTTAGATACCTTTCAACAAATGTCAGACAGTTACAACCTGGAGAGGGGTGACTTCTTTAGATATCTCCAATTAAAACATCACTTTAATACAGCTATTGTGTCCAAGGAGAGAAAGCCTTTAGTCCAAATTTTTATAGATGCATGTAAAGGGAAACTGACAAAACCCCCCAAATCTCTATGACCTACTCAATACTACAGACAGAAAGGAAACTGTCTGCCACCTGAATTAAACTCAGATGGGAGAAAGAAGCCGGAATAAATCTATCTGAAGAAGATTGGTCTAATATACGTAAAACCACAGCCACTACTTCAAGCTCCGATTCATGGAGAGAGTTCACTTGGAAAAATACTCTGAGGTTTTTTTTTTTTTATCACCCCTAAGATTAAAGAACTCCAAAGTAAAAATGCTGAACATAGTAAATGTTGGAGGTAATGTGGATATACTTCAGTAGGCCACTTCCATATTTTTTGAGAATGTCCTAAAATCTCCCCCTACTGGACAGAAGTGGTTGAAAGAACCAAGCAGATAACTGGGTTACAGCTTGAGGGGAGCTTCAGTGAAGAAATAGGACAGATACCTGCTACAGATATTACAGGCGGCCAACAAAAAAGCTATAACACGCAAGTGGTTCAATGAGGAACCTCCAACTGTTTCCGACTGGACAGAAATAATACACGAAATTCACGTTATGGAGCGACTAACCTCCTTGAGACTGTCCTCAGAAAAATGTGAAAAATACTGGAAGAAATGGAAATGTTTTCATACTGAGAAATTACTCTAGAGACTGTATTACCTCTGGTAATAATATGTATCTGAGAAAAAAAAAACAAAACACTACGGAAGCCGTGCGGGGACAAACGGAGTGTACCTTTGGTCCAGCAGCAGAGATGATGATGTGTCCCGGCGGCTGGATCCACGGTTCTCCATCCACCTGGACTGGTATCGGTTTCCTCAATGTCAGCCTGATATAGTTCCCTTGAGCAATGCGAATCCCAGAACGGAAACCACTCTGCACCTGGCCCTGCGCATGCACACACACAAAGTGTGGTAAACCATCTGGATAAAACCAGTCCATACTCCTTCACTGAAAACTGTCTCACCATGTGGACGACCCCTGTGACCCCAACCACCTCCAACAGGCCGTCATCGATGCTGGGTTTCTCATAGCGACTGTCGACCTCTGACCCCCAAAGATCAGCACCTGAACCCCAACTACACACAAGAAAATGAACGTGAGGTCAAGACTATGTGTGTGTGTAGGTGTGTGTGTGTGTGCGTGTGTGTGTGTTACCTGGGTATATTGAGGAAGATCAGCCCCTCTATGTTGGGTAATGGGACTTCCTGCCCGTCCACGTGAAGCTGCAGCTCTTTGTGGAGACTCCTGGTGTGACTGATCTTCTGCAGGCCTACCTTCACATACACACCTTTGTTATGAAACCTGTGGAAGACAGGAAGCAAAAGGGCTGATGGGAAATGTGGTCTTCACTGTCAGAAACGCGCACCAGTGCTTTCTGTAAAGTGCAATACCACTGATGGCCACTAGATGTTGACTACAAAACAATCCTAACTTATTCATAAAGTGTCAACTTTGATGGGAAATTACAATCAACCACAAAATTCTGGCCCTCTCATAAATTTTCACCTGCTGGTGAATTTGTCGGGTTCATCCTCTCGAGCCAGGTGGAAGTCGAGGCTGAGCTCCGCGTCGATACCGAGACCAAAGTAGTTGTTCATCTGGACAATCTGAGGGAAAGACAGATACTTCCATGATACTTTTATCCATTTTTTAATACTTTAAAAGAAATCAGCTTCCACCACAGCATCTGTATAAGAAACGGAAACATCCACAACCTGAGCGAAGTTAAACCAACCCTAAATTGTGAAAACAAGAAGAACTACAGGGTTAATCAGAGAACTGAGATCTCCACCGAGGCTAACATGATATATTTCACTTTTTCTGTGAAGTGATCCCAAAATTTAACAGGCTGTTACATTTTTACCTCGAAGGGAGGTGTCCTGTCCACCTCCCTTCGGGTTTTGTGAAATTTGTGCATAATCTTGTTGTCAAACAGTCATCGGCGACCACTGGGCTCCACCTTGGTGGAGGAATCTAGCTTGTGGAGTTCATAGATATCCTTAAAATTAACCAGCAATTTGTTTGGGTTTATGTTTTTTTTCTAACTCACTCTGGCATTAGCTGTGCAAAAATATCAGTGGAGTGTTTTTGGACAACACCATAGCCCCCTCTACACACCAGGAGAAAAACTACCTCCCTCCAAAGTTCAGCTGATAGCTGGAACAAAGTAACACAAACAAAACTACCAGCAAGTCCGGATCCTTTCTGTTCTGTATGAAAGGAAAGTTGTGAAAAACTGAAACTGATTCAAATGGCAACAAAAAGCTTGTCCTTCAATTCTGGCGTCGGGAGAATGACCAGACTGCAGGATGATTTCAGTTGATTGGCTTTTGGGAAGCAGTCAGTGGGACTTTTTGTTCCAGCTGTTACAGATGCATCTGAACTAACCCTGACCATTGTTAGTTCAATGACTTTTGTCTGGTTGTAAAGTCTAGACCACAAACATCTTTCAGGTTTTTGGAAATAATGTTTTATCTCTTAATCTAATAATGATAATGCTTTTGGATCGGACCTTGGGCGGCTCCAAGAAGTCGTTGTCTTTGCCATCCTCTGAGACGTCCTGGGCATCTAGCAGGATGGTCCAGCGGTCCATCAGAACCTCATCAGCCTCATAAACTGACACTAGGATGTGGTAAGGGTCCTCACCACTGTAACCTGGACCCCACCGCAGGATACGAGCCAAGTCGTTACCTGACGGGACACAAATCAAACCCAGCTGTTTACCAACAAGTTAAAAAACCCCAAGTGCCCAAATCGACTCGACAGGAACTCGTCTTTGTATTAGAAAACAAATAAAAGAAGCAGCGTTTGGTCTCACCTGTTCCCAGTGGTATGATGCCGATGGGCGGTTCGCGACAGGTCAGTTTGTGCCTTACAGCCTCCAGCACTCCCAGCACCCAGCCCACCGTCCCATCGCCCCCACAGACCAGCACCCGAAACCGGGGAACCTCCCTGAACGTGTGCAGGCTGCAGAGCAAACAGTAGAGGCAGTTTTACTGCGATGACCACAATTTAAAACGAGATGAACATTTCTGACACCGACTTAAACTTCACAAATGTCTTTAGGTACCCCTCCACAGACTACCTGCTCAGACTGGAACCAGCCTCACTGTTTGCTGCTGGGTTGCATCTACAATGCTTTTGTTTCAGCTTTTTGTGGCTCTGTGAGATGATTTTATGTTACTTGGCAATGGATTTGTGGCTCTCGTTAGCTGCTTTGTTTCTTTTTTGTGGTAATTTCTCATCTCTTTGTACTCAGTTGCATCCCCTTGAAGTCTTATACTTATGTTCAGTTGTTCTGCATGGCGTTGAGGCTGTTTGCAACTCTTTCTAGAAAGCAGAACCAGTTCAGTTTTCTTCCGTTTCAAATTAAAAAATGAGGTTAAAACCTAAACAATTACTAACAAACCATAACAATAACATAAATAAACAGGCAAACGTCATTTGGTATTATTAACTTTGAGGGTGATAAATCAGCTCTGCAGCAGACTGATGGAAATGTTGCCAGGTTTGCCAGTTAGTGTCACACACTAAATGTGAAACCCACTGGTTTCCACCATTTTGAACCCTTTTATCTCAATATTTGGCTCCCAGAGGTGGAGCTAAGTTATCAGCTAATGATAGCTAGCTGAATTAGACATGACACAGATAAACAAAAAAAACATCCAAATAAAATCCTAGAATTAGTTAACCTCACAGCAGGTTGGTCAGATAACTGCATTAAAAAAGCTCCAGAAGGCTCCAGCAGCACAAACACTCTGTGTGGCCTTTGTTCCAGTCACAGAGGCCACGCCCCTAATAATTAAACTGTAAGCGTCAATAGAATTTAATCAGGTGAGTTATAAAACATCACACACACCCCTACAGGTGTTAGGAAGGGGTACATTTTGAAATTTGAAAGTTTTGTTTTTCAGGGATGTGGTGGCCCCTTGTTTGGTGCTTGATTCTGAGTCTCTTTCATATTGAAGGACATTTGGGCCTCTTCAATAATTCAATAATTTATTGCTGGTTATGGTTCCAGTGAGGCGAAAGGTTCACCAGAAATCAGAATGAGATTTGCTAACTGCTAACCCACTGCTGTGTCTACAGTGATGATCTGTAGTTTTTTTTATAAAACAAGTAGTGACGGCGTCGGAAAATTCTCTGTTTTCACCGAGGAGGTGTGCTGTCGTCCTCACCCGGCCAGCGGGCCTCCATTCATGATGTCGAAGACCTGGTGAGGGTTCAGGAGCTTCCGGAAGCCGTAGAGGAGCTCTCTCCCCTTCAGACCGCCACTCTTTGGGTTGACAAACACCAGCAGAGGACACACGTCTTCTCCCAGCGTGTTGTGCTGAAAGGAAAACCAGATGCTGGTGAGATGTTTGGCAGAGGTAAGAGACATCTGGAAGCTGAATGGTTTTATTCAGTGTGCTTGAGATTTTCCTGGAGCTCTTTAAGCACCGCAGCCTCATTACATCTGCTCGGTTCGGTAAGAAGACACCAAACCTCCTCGCGCTAAGAGTGTGTTCGCAGAGCCTGAGTTTAATGAGGCGTATTTGAACAACAGTTACCGTGATCCCTGGAATGACCAGCGAGGTGAGCGTCTTGTTGTTGATGGAAGTATCTTTAGCCAGCATGTAGATCCTCTCCGCTTCAGCGAAACACGAGATCTGCAACGCCACTGCACCTGAACGAAAACACACACACAGGAAAAATCTCAGTTTGATGTCTTCTTCTCTTGTTTTTTGATTAAATACGGGCCTACAGGGGGCCGTTATGCTTACTGCCAGCTCCAAATTTTAATACTTGGACTTTACTCAAGCGCCTAACTCAGACCTTCAGTTTATCTCATACCAGCTGCTGCCAACATTCTTCTAAGACAGCCGTACCTATGGGTTTAAACAGCAGGGGGGTGGAGTTTGTATGCCTGAGATGACCATATCCGGAATATCACCTCTTTGTGACCTCATATAGAGCCAGTTGTACAAAAAGCCAACTGAAACTGTGTGTTTAGAACCAGTTGGGTAAGTTACTTTAAATTAGTAACTTAGTTACATTACTAGTTACTTCTATCAAAAGTAACTCAGTTACTTCAAGTTACTCTTTACTTTCAAAGTAACTAGTTCCTAGGGAAAGTAACTTTGGTTTTACTCAGAATTCTCTTATTAATGTGTTGCTTCCCTAACTGGATACCCAGCAAGGATGCCAGTCTTCTAGCTTGCTTACATGGTAGCACTATCCTGCCACAAGTGCACTGTGCCACCTAATGGCCTGAACCTAAAATGGCAGTGTAGTAGTGCGAGTGCAAGTTAATGATGAAATGAATGAAACTAAATTAGAAATTAACAATGTTTGTTTTATGTGTCACTTTTTTATCTGTCTGTTTTAATCTATTTCTATTGTTTCAACCCTCTACAAATGCAAACACGTCATTTTGGGGTTGATGCAGCAGTGTTATAAATCTAATCATTGTACGCAGTATCACTAGGAAGAAGCAGTGGATCACAAAACACGGCATACAGTGTGTTGAAACTTTTGAATGATATATTTATTTTTGCCATTGAAATGGGTGGAAAATATACTTTTAGCAGTGCCAACATTAAACTGTGCCTCAGACCATTTAGGAGCTGTAGGTATCAAAATAGTGCAAAAAATATAGTGCAAAAATGGTTCAACATAAATACAGTGAGGTTTGTCCATTCTTTGTAAACTTAACTGAAAACAGCTGAACTGCACCAACTGGAGAACTCATGTTCAGTAATAACGGGCAAACTTAAAAGTATTTTCAGCCTCACAAAGAGAAATACAATAAATAATAAGTATTTTCAGCCTCATAAATAGTCAATATTTAACCAAAATAATATTTCCTCCAGTCAGGCCATGTAGATAAATAAAATATAATGGTAGATTAAGTGCTTCGGTGGTCTAAGATTCTAGCCTACGTCACAGCGTCACGTGCGCTTTTTACGGCCAACACGGAAACTGCAGTCGTGGTGCTTTCGATTGTACTCGAAACTCAGGAATTCTGCCTTCCGAGTAGGAAGATGTAGGTAACTCCAGACTGCAGATGAGCTGCATATGTGTTTAATAGTAATTTGTTTTTGTAGAGGGCTGGCAAAACAACCGTTTTCGAGGGCGTCGCCATATTGGAATCCCGACTTGTCTGACGAGGCTAACCGGAGCGCCTTTTACTCGAGTGTGAGTCCTGCTTCCCACTCTCACCATGGTTAGCTTGCAGTTCACAGATTTCTTCTGACATAAATTCAGTAAGATGTGTTCAAATTTATTTACCCATCAGGACACAAGAAGTCCTCGTGGGACAGAACCAGTGTGAAAACTACAGAAGGTGATCTGAGCAGGAGGAGGCCAGGAAAGATTACATGTGTCCTTAAAACTGCCCAGCAGGCTGTTTTGATGATAGACGACTCACCTTGATTGAGATAGAAGTTGCTGATGGTGACCAGGTGACCTGCAGCGAGGAAGAGGAGGAAAGGTGAGTCAGAGGGGCAGAATTAAACCTGAAATTAACAGTTAAGGGGGAAATGAGCCTGAACATAAAACTTCGGTTTGAATAAAAACAGGACAGAACTTCACTTTTTAACTTTATCACACGTTTTTATCACACGTTTGGTTCACATCCACCCACCAGAGGGCGCTGCAGGAGGAATGCATGCGTTTTTTAAAGTGACTCACTCTTGATGGCGAGGTGTTCCTCAATCAGCTGCGTGTACTTTTCTGTGGTGAGCAGGGGGGGCAGCCCTCCAATCAGCAGCTCCACCCGCACCGCCCGGTTTTTGTTCTCCACGATGTAGAACCGAGTCTGGTTCATCTGCCGCAGAGACACCTGCACACAGCGCGACGCCACACCACCATCTTTTTTATTCTGCACTATGGTTATGATCTAACTGAGGCACAATGCAGGAATGACCACAAATTTCACTGAATTAGAGGCAAGCGGTTAGGACGCAGACCACGAGTCCCCGACCTTTACCTGCCCTTCATCTCTACGTTTCCCCTCCCTCTCCCACTCGATGGTCACAAAAACATAAAACATGCAGACAAAAAAAAAAGATTATGTAAACACCTGCAGATGAATTTTGCAAACTAAGTAATGAGTGGCTACACAGTGGAGTGGTTAACACGTTTGTCTAACACATGGAAACGTCTGACAGCGAGAGGTGACTGTAATCCCTGCGAGGGCTGCAGATCCTAACCGTGCACAGCAGGAGACGCCAAAAGAAGCAGAATCAGCTAACTGATGCTGGCGGCTTTGCCACAGAGAAAACTTAGGTTATGTTCACACTGCAGGTGAAAGCGCATCAAATCCGACTTTTCTGACCCTATGCGGCCCATATACGATCATGGTATGACAGTTTGAACAGCACAAATTCGATATTTTCAAATCCGATCTGGGTCACTTTCGTATTTGGTACTGAATCCGATGTCGCATTAAATCTGTCTTTTACGTCACAGACACAAGCCAATTATCAGCGCTGGAGAAGTGCCTGAGAAGACATCGCGAACGCTTCCTGGCCATCCAGTGTAGATGTTAGTGAAACTGTTGGGAAGACAACATGAACATTTTATTTGTACTGTATAATCTGCAGATTCTGACAGAAATCTGCAACAATCCTTCGAAACACCGCTCCTCTCTAAAACAGCAGTAAGGATAATTATTAGGCCACATGTAAATAACAAAATAACTATAACTTAAAGCAAAATTGGCAAGCGTAAAGTCCGAAACAAGTCTTTATATTAAGGACCATCAGTCAAACAATACTGTTTGCTCTGGGTCTAAACAGAGCGCGTTGTGTGACGTCTTCTTTTGCACGTGTGGGCCGCTTTGAGGGCTGTGAACGGTTCACACTAGAGCGCGTTTGCTGTCACATTTTATTTGTAGTGTGAACAACCAGACAAAAAAAATCAGATTTGATCAAAAAATTGGAATTGAGCTTTAAGACCTGCAGTGTGAACGTAGCCAAACAGTGTCACCCTCAGCGCAAAAAAACATTATTTTTATACTGTAAAAATTTGTATATTTGCAGCTCGGATATCCAGCTTAGCAGACTTACATACTTGCCACTAAAACAATAATAATAATAATGTTAATAATAACGATGAAAAAAATTCCCGTTTATTTTAGTGACACGTGTCTCTGTCAGCGTTACTACAGTAACTAAAATTAAACCCCAGACTAAAGCTGGGTGTTAAAAGCATATAATCAAAATAAAAAAGAGAAGTGAAACGATGCTGTGTACCAACAACTCCGAGGTCAGTGTGGCTAAATCTGTCACCACTTCGAGCGTCAGCAGGCTGCGGTGCACTTCTTCCTCGTGCTGTGCTTGAGCTGTAAACGCTCATAAACACTTGTTTTCTTTGTTCTTATGAAACATACTTCAAGAAGTTTGCGGTGGGCGTAGCAAACATTATGGAGGAGCTGGTAACGGATAATAAATACTGATTTGTAAATAACAGGACAATAAACAGATCTTTTTATACAATATTATACTGCAGAATACTTTTAACTATGCAGCTCATTCTCTTTCTGTTGACAGTACTCACTCCTCCATAAACACAATCAAGAAACGTAGCTTTAGAAAGCTCTAAATATCGCTGTTACCACTGTGACCTTCACATCAATCTACTGACCGTGTAGGAGAGGTCAGAGGTCAAATTATGTTGACGAGACCTTCTATATGTAGAATGGTGTTTTCTAAGTTATAAGACCTTTTGTCAGTTTTCCACCAATTAATCACGAAGTTAAAGACCTCGGTGGATGTAAGCCAAGCTTTAATGGACCGCCAACACGAGCCCACTCTGCACTCTTACAGAGTTTTAACAGAATTCATTCAAAGATTTTTGTGCTATCGTGTTTACAGACAGAACGACACGCAGGTGCTACCAAAACCTTAACCTAACTTGGTGAATATAATCTGACCTCAGACACATGGCTAGTCACTAATCTTTGGATGTGCACATTCGTAAAGCTTAATTTATGCTTGTGGATCGAATCGTATGTATTTTGCCATGCAGTGCAAAAGGCAACAATTAAATGCATCACTTCGTCTCAGCGTTGGCGTTTATGAAAGTTCATGAAATCTCGTTTGTCCTCTTACCTTCCTGATCTCCCGCAGTTTGTCCAGAAGCTTTTCCTGAGGAGTCAGCGTCTGTCTCTGCACTGGACGACAGAGACAGAAAGGTCACGACCTACTTCGGTATCACATAGAGCTTCTGCAGAGCATGGCAAGACTCCACGCTCTGCTTTAAGGTCAAAGTTCATGGTTATAGAAGCGCTGAAGAAGGTGCTTAACGTTTAAAATGAAGAGAACAACAGCGGCTTGTACTGTGTGCAGCTCAGGTGTGGGTGAAGTATCCAAAACATTAAACTGAGCTGAAAATATTCATGGGCCAGAAGCAGCTCCACGCTGACCACGAACCACTTCAAACATGGATCTACACCAACAAAAAACCCCACTGTGACGTGTTCTAGAGACCTAATGTATGTCATTGGGATCTTGCATGTTCACTGAGAACATGGGTGAAATTTGAAATTGGCCGAGCGTCTGTCAAAAAAAACAACAACATTGTAACAGCAGAAATCAGAGTTTTGTCCAAACACGATTAAAACAACATCATGCTGGTAACTGTGCTAATGCTACCAAACATGTTTGTGGTTATTTCTGATAAATGTAGCAGAGTAGGTTAAAAAAAATTTAGAGAGTCGATTGAAAAACTAAGCTTAACAAAAAACAAAAGAAAACTGCTGTGGGTGTGTGGGGTAAGAAATTCACCAAATATGGGCGTGGCCTATTAAAAAAACTATGTACAAAGTAAGATTTAAGTAAGACTGTAAGACCTGATTACATTCATATTATATTATAATATATTAATCGGTGACTTTCATTTTTTTCTCACCATAAATAAGTTTATAATCTAAACTATCAGTACGAAGGTGTGGCTCATACGCTCTATGAAAAGCTCTGTGGTTGAAATCAGTGATTGTTTTTTTTTAACTTAAATCTATGAATGGTTTTTATTAATAGTGATAATAAAATAAGAATTAAAACAGGAAATCTGTACAAGAACAATACAGTTCCTGTAGTTGGTCCTGCTTGGTCGAGCTGTAGAAAAGAGGCCCGTGTGAGTGATAAACGCTGTAATATGGACATATGAATAACACCGCATCATCATCGTGTCAGCATTAATATGTGCTCTACCGCAGTGCTCATACTCGTTTTCCAGGTCAGCTGCAGGTTTGGTTGTTTT
This sequence comes from Oreochromis niloticus, assembly GCF_001858045.2. Lineage (NCBI taxonomy): Eukaryota > Metazoa > Chordata > Actinopteri > Cichliformes > Cichlidae > Oreochromis > Oreochromis niloticus. The sequence continues at coordinate 8,949,967 of NC_031966.2, read as the reverse complement.
TCTTCACATCATTTCAGTCACCGAAATGTGATTTTGTTTTTCCTCACACGAGTAGTTGTACTCACCTTGCTTGCTGCTCATGCAGACCTCCAGCAGAGAGAATTTTGATAGATCTTCCTCCTGAAACCGCACATATCATCGACACCATCAGAGTTCGCTGTGGTTTCAGGGCTGAACTTACATAAACAGCCCAAATTACAGATTGAAGTATAAATTGCTCAAAAGTCCTGCTCATGTTCATTCAGGCATTAATATGAGCCTGGACTCGTTTAACACTTCTAATTTTACCTGTCTGTCCAGCTTACTGAGGACCTCGGCGAGGACCGAGGACGTCGTGCTGCTGTCTGAGACGGAAACCGAAATGAAAGCGACGCCCGACCTGAAACACAAAAACAGTTAGTGAGCAAAACCTGACAAAAACCAGGCACTCTGTGTGTAACGGGTGGACGTAGCTTCCAGGTTTGTTGGACTTAAATATGCATTACATCCAATGACCTGCAGAGGGCGACTCATCTGGCTGCAAACAACTGTGGTTGTACGCGTTTATGGTCTCAGTCATTAGTTTGAAGGACTATATACAGGACGATGATCCTGTCAGAAATTTTGATCCGATCAAAGTGAGCGGGGCTACCTCGTGATTCAACCAGTGGGTGACATCACAGTGGCTACGTTCATCTTTTACACACAATACGTGACAAAAGGTTGCTTCCTTGTGGTGGACAGTCCTGACTAAACTCACCTGGGCCAGTCATTGTACACTTTGATGACCTCAGTGACTCGGGGTTTTGCCTTCAGCAGCCACGAGTCGCCTCCGTCCTTCAGCGAATTCCTGTTGTCCGGGCCGCCGTTGCGGTTCAGGATGTCGTCGCTGTGCAGACGCTGCAGGCCGCCGATTTCGTGCAGCTCGAAGTCCTGAGGGTCGTCGGGGAGGTAGAAGGCCCTCAGCGCCGCCTCCTGAAGGACAACACAGGTATCATAGAAGTGTGGTTTTTTTATTTTTAATTTCAGGTGAACTCAACAAGTTTCACTATCAAGAAATAAAGAAAGGAAGCACTTAAAAAAATGTATATTTTTTCAGGCATTTAACTCACTTTCCAGTTTACAGTCTTCATTTTGATTTTAATTTGTCACTGCTTAAAAGCTTTACTTTTTAGCTCATAATCTTTTTTCATATTCTCAATTATTGCTGTACCTAATGTTGACCTTTTATTTGACAATTATGAATTTTATTTATTTAATTTATTTTACTTAAGATTTAAAATCTGAACTTTGACCGTTCTCCTGTTTTGGGGACAAAATGTAAACTTTTTTAAAGAATTCTTACTTTTTTTAATCACAGAAATTTCACTATTATTTTTTAGTTTTATCATTTTTCATTTTCTAATTTATTGATTTGTTTTTTTCTTTTAAGTTTGAATCAAATTTTGATTTGTTTTTATTGTGATTTAATGTTAATTTGTATATGAAAAGTTTTTAAACCTTTTACTCCAAAATTTTGACTTTACTCATAAGTCTGGGGGTTTAAAGCCTTTCATATCTGTGACTATTTAAATATGTAAATCCTGGTTTTTCATCTCATAATCTTTCCTTAATTAATATTCGAATCAAACCAAGGTCAAAGTTAGACACAGTCTTACTGAGAAGCAAGATTAGTCACAGTGTTCGGGATATTCCTCTGACACCATTCTGTGTCATATTACTAAAAATAGCTTTTACAGAATTATAGCTCACTGCTTTTATTTTGAAAGTTGTGTTCCATGAAAGTTGTGTGAGATTTCGGTGGTAGAAGAGGTAGTAGTACCCGTCTTGGTGTGTGTGTGTGTGTGTGTGTGTGTGTGTGTGTGAGTCAGGTTTTTGGGAGGAAGCAGAGCCCTCACCACCACTTCCTCATTCTTCGTGATTGAGACCAGTCGGAAGAAACCGCGCTTCACTGCATCGTCGCCATCAAACACCTTGAGATTCTGTTTACCTGTAGGTCACAGTAAACAAAACAGACACAACCAGATGTGACTGCAACATCTGCAAGCAGAAATGTTATTCCACAGCTGTATCGTCCACCAGTCGGTCATTAATAAAACCTGTTCGGGAGCTCGTATACAGACATACGGTGAACCGACCTGACTCTGAAGCAGCCGGCTGACCGTCTTTGGATGCTGGTGCTGCTGCAGCAGAGAGATCACCGTCATCTGAGTTGTCTGATGGAAACATGGAGGAAAAGAACCGGTCAGGTGAGACAGTTTACTGGAAACAGAACTTCCTGATCAGATTTCTACAAACTGGAACAACCTGAAACGGACCCACATCAGCAGCTCACCTTATTCTCATTTCAAGCCTGATGTCTGAAATCTTAGTTTGTGGATTTGTCAATTAATAAAATATCACCAGCCAAAAAACCCCAAAAAGAAGCACGTCTTTAAAATCACTGTGAGGAGACCGCTGTGTCTGTCTCAGCTCCGTGTTTATTATTTCACCTCCTGTTAGTTGTTGTTTGACTTTATTTGTCAGCACCTTTGATACAGGTGCATCAACTCAAAGCATCAATGATCAATTAAAAAAATACAAAAGGTCTTTGAAAGCACCAGAGCTGTCTCTCTTATGTCAGCAGTTGGTGTTTCAGCGTAGCAACACAACACCAATCACAACAAAGCAATGATGTGTAAATCTCATAGACCCATATTTTATCCACAATAGAACAAATGTTTAAACTGAGAGAGTTCCCAAAAATGATATGCTCAATTTGAATTTGATGGCAGAAACGTGTCTGAAAATGTTGGTACGAGGGAAGAAAAGGCTGGAAACATAAGTAACATTAAAAAGAAACAGCTGGAGAAACGTCGAGCAGCTAATCAGATGAACTGGCAGCAGGTCAGTCACATGACCGGGTATAAGAAGAGCATCTTAGAGAGGCAGAGTTTCTCAGAAGTAACGATGGGCAGAAATTCACCGACCTGTTAGTTTTAGCTAGTTTTACCTCATATCTTATTTTTCTCTGTTTACACATTTGATATGTTTTCTGTGTTCTATTGTGAATAAAATACAGATTTTAAAATCATCAAATTCTGTATTTAATTCACAGCGTTTCAACTCTTTCTACAGAGTAGAAAAGTGAGTTCAGATATTGTAAGACTTTGGAGATCGTCTTGTTGTTCCTGACTTTGCTGCCTTGGGTTTTTTTTTCTTCACGGGCAGCCTGATGAGCTCTGACTTTATTTTGTTTTGCCGTTAAGAGTTTTATTTTGGAAGAATTTTCTGGAAAACAGAAACACCCTTAAGTGTTTTTGTGAATTTTGTGATTTGGCCCTTTGAAACCTGCAGGGGCTCATGTTTCGGCTCTCAGCGTTTGGATGTTTGTCTGCACCGTTCACATCCTGACTTCTTTAAAAACATATTTTTTCAGTTTCACAGCTCAGATCAGCCGTGAAGCTGTCAGGAAACGAGCCGAGCGTTTGCGGTTCACACAGTTTGTGTCAGTAGCGTCAAAGGATGTGGTCTAGAGGAGTGTGTGTGTGTGTGTGCTTGTTTCACTCCTGCTGTGCAGACCTGCCTCCCATTAACTCCCGATGATGTAAATCATTATTTTTTTTTGAAGTGTGAACGCTTTCTGTAAGGCGGGGTTCACTGTGTGCGTACCCAGCTCGTGGCTGCAGCTCTCAGCGATGCGGTAACAGTGCATCTTGCTGAAGTTTCTGGAGTCGAGGCGAACGCAGGCCGGATGCAGAAGCATGCAGCGCAGACGTCCCAGAGTGCACTCTGCCGGCACGGCAAGGTAACACGCCGCATGGCTCTGCAGGCAGGAAAGCAACATGTCACTTTACACACACAAAGCTCAGGGAAGTGAAACATCATGTAACACCCGTGATCTCAGAGTTTTATCACCCTCATTGTCTGAGGGTGGAAGAGGAATCCAAAACCTGCAATTCCTCTAATGCCCACAAGGGGCTCCAGCAGCGAGTCAGTCCCCACAGACTCCAAGGGTTAAAGTTTACATTATTAGGGGCGTGGCCTCTTTGACCTACAGGTCAGCTAGCTGCTAGCTGTCTGCAAGGCTTCACCTGAACTGCACCTCTGGACTGTGTTTGTGCTGTTGGAGCCTTTTGGAGCATTTCTAAGTAATTAAATTAGGTTGATAACCAAGCTAGTTTGCATTACCTGGTAGTTTAACTGATAACGCATGCCACCCTCTGATCCAAATATGGGCCCTCTTGGTTCCCAAAGAGGTCACAAAAAACTACAGCTGAAGTTTCATATTGAGTCCAGAAACTTATATATTCAGTCTATAGTCAGTCTAGGGGGTAAGGTGGATCTGTGGAGACTCAGGAATCACCTTTACTTGTTAACAGTTTCAGTATCATCAGGACCAGAGACAGCTAAATGATCTCAAAGAGGTTAAATTTAAATTTAGGAAGAGAATAGTTTGGGAGTGCAGGGACTCCAGTTAGCTGGGGTGAAGCTTTAAACCTTAATAGAATTTAATTCATCAACTGTACAGGTGTCATGAATGGACAGGAGCCTCTGCTGGACGTTAGAGGCACTGCAGGTTTTAGCACTTCAGCTGCTTGAAACCCAACCTAAACCCCACCCTAGAGGAAATCAACGCTGACACATTCTTCACTGATTCTCACCGTGATGCCGCACCACTCGCACCTCATCCCTGCCAGGACATCAGACGACCCGCATGATCGCCGGCAAACCTCACACCTCGCCGCTGATGCCAGGTTCCCCTCCCTCCAGTGGTGGTGGAACGTATCCTGGAGCAGAAAGAAAAGAAGACTTCAATCCACCGCTAAAAATAGTCCCCATCAGCTGCAGCTAATTGAGGAGGATGTCAAAATGAAATGTCATATTTGTGAGGAGGAAAGCACTAAAAAGAAAAGTGCACTGTGTGAATAGATGGGCTGAAACCCGACGACGGCTTCCCAGGGTTGTTGTCAGCCTGTCTGCCATCATCAGCTCTGCAGGAGATCAGCTTCATGCTTTTCACATTTTATCCAGGCTGTGAGCGATCGATGGGCTTTGATCGAGCTACACACACTGAACCGATGGCAGACATCCTCATTGAAGTGTCTTACAACGTCTTTGATTAAAGTCAGACTGACTGGACTTGATCAATATCACTACATCACAGAGCCCAGTTTCTATTGTAGACTAGCTGCACAGTGGGCACTACCTACATTTCAAACTATGGAATATTTGTTAGGTAGGAATTCCGTTATCAATTATTTTAGTTTTTGTTTTTTAAGGTGGAAATATCTACCATCTCATCTCGTGCACCTGGTATTCTCTGCAGTATTCACAGCAGTTTTTATCGCAAAGTCTACATTTGGTGACACTTCCCTCTTCTTTAGTGGAAAATACTGATGCATGAACTTTCTCAAGATCCTGCTCTTCAATTCAAGGAGTGACTGATAGTTTTCATTGTTGTCACAAAAAATGATGTCACAGATGCCGGAGGACAGCGCACCCCTGCCATGTGCCCGTCTTTTTTTGGTAACCTCGCATGCATGGCGAGGCCGGCACATCTGGGATGAAACGTGAGAGACAAGGTCATTGCAGCACGTTTCAGTGATCGCTCACTGCAGGAGCACAGAGATGGAGAACACTGATGCAGGACGCTTTGAAACGACCACCACGACTGCTTTATTTCCTGTTTGTGTTTTTAACTGAGTTAGACACAGTTTCAGGTTTGCACAAGCACCAACCAAAACCGCGAGATGAGTGGACGCTGAGGGTTCAGCTAGCGCCAGAGAGCAGCAGGTACTATATAAGAGAATAAATTCAGAGGCCTTGTGTTACTTCTAACAAAGTCAGTATTTTAAAAAGAAATACAATAAAATCTACAATAAAGTCTTCATAGCTATGGATGTGAGGGATCACAATAAACTATTAAACTACCTAAAGTAATTATTAAAGCGATCGATGTGCCACACGGCTCACTGGTGGATCACGTAGCTGGAGTCTAAACTACTTTCAGCAGTCATGTTTCACAGCTCGCTGAGCTCAGCTGCATCTTCCACCTATAGCGCCTGCCCTCTGGTGGTGTTTTTGTGCATTACAACATAACACACGGCCTTAACACAGCATCTCTGTGCTAGGTAAGAAGAGCCCGTTTGTTAACCAAACTGACTTAACTTCTCTGGTTCAGCCCTTTTATGATCCGACTGTGAATGTCACAAAGTAACTCCTCATCTTCAGTGACATTTCTGTGTCACTGTGTGCGAGTTTAGGCACAACATGAGGCAGTAGCGCCCCCATGAGGTCAGACAGAAAACTGTAGCATTGGCCTCCGTAGTTTGAGTCCAGCTTACTGTTGGAAACACTTTATATTTATACAGATATTTTTTAAAGCGAACCTGCTCCAGAATCCCGTCCAGGTGGCAGCTGCGACAGTCGGCACAGGTGAAGATGGCGCAGTCGGCGTGGACATGCAGCTCACACACTGAAACACACACACGCAAACACACACACGCTAATAAAAAAAAAATCACTAATGAGATTTAATCCACTGGTCTAATTGGTGATGGTGCTGGTCTGACCTTCGCAGCGCAGCGCCGTGCTTCCCTCTGTTTGTTTCCTGCAGACGCAGCAGAAACGTTTCTTCTGACCGGCCGGACCGAAGCAGTGAGCCACCGGCACCTGCAGGGGGCAGCAGTAATGTATGTTAACAAACAGACAAAGTAAACGCAACACTGAGCCTCCAGCCTATTGGCCGTCCATGAATGTAGAGCTTAATTAAAAAACAAAACCCCAAAAACAAAACAGCACATTGCTCCTGCTGCTCCAAACAGTCCGTAAATCTGTATTGCTCCTCTGATGAAAATAGTCCCCATCAAAATACAGCTGTTGGCTGCAGTTTTTATGTTGACTTACAGATATTGCTGTAAATATCATAGCTGTTATTTTTTGTTGTTGTAATTGCCATGTTTGATCCAATGACCTCTCCTCATTTCTTAAAAAGAAATGATTAAATGCATTTTATTGCTCTGTTTTTCCTTCACTTTAATGCTCCTCGCTCAGTGTCGCTTGTGTACTTTACTGTAATGACCCGGTGGAAATGTTTATAATGAATAAAGAGACCGTCAGGACAAAGGGATCTGTTATAGTTTTGCATTTTTCCAAATCCTTTATTTATAATGAGCCACCACTGAAGCAGCATGACAGGTTATGTAAGAAGATAACATTCAAACATGAGGGGCAGAGTCCTGTGAAGGCCTGCGGCTGCAACACATCCAACACCCCAGAAGTGAATGCAGCCGTATGGCAGCTCACAGTGTATTTACATTAAGTTTGAATTCTACTCCACGAATGTGCTGTAATCATTTACTTACACATTATCTTAATATTAGTGTGTGCACATTGATGTTTATATATTTCTTTTTTGGGGGGCTTTATTTAAACTTTTGCCCCTGAAAAGCCGTGGAGCTGGGAAGAGACGTCAGAGACATTAATGATAACTAATGCTTAACGGTGTCCCACAAGGCTCAGTTATGGGTTCAGTTGTTTTTCCAGTTTTTATATTGATGACACTGTTATGTAAAGTTATACGCAGATGATACCATGTTATTTTGTTATGCTAATTTAGATGATCTAAAACTTGTACCAAATGTACGTACAACCACATTTCTGTTACTCTCCTATGGCACATTTCTACTGTTCGAGATTTTATTATCGAGAGAAATACAAGTTCAGTTTTATGCAATAGCGCCTTTCTCAGGAAGAGAACCTCAAACAGAACCAGGACTGTTAGAAGGACAGTTTTACCCAAATATATAAGGTCATCCAGACCTTCATGTCTTTAAGACGTCCCTGTAGTAGTAACTAATTGACTTGTGTCAGATATCATAGATGAATATAACTGGTTATCATCTACATAGAAATATATAGTTTTCTAATACTATTACATTAGGGAAGCATGTATAAAGTAAAAAGTTTGGCTTCAGCACAGAACCTTTTGTGAGTGAGGAAATCTCTCAACAAAATTTGCATGCAAAATTCTGGGAAGTATCCCATAAATACAATTCAAACCAGTATAGTGCATTTCCTTTAATACTAATTGTGTATTCTAATTTCTTCATTAAAATGTTGTGACCAGTAACATCAAACACTGCACTGAGCACAGACACAAGTCGACTATCAGAGGCCATAAGAAGATCGTGATGATAATGTTGATGTTGACATTGCTGTTATTGATATTTTTGTTATTGTTGATATTATTGCTGTTATTGTTGGTGATATTGCTAATATTTTACTGTTTAGTTCAACACTTGTCATGTAGGAAACCTCTGAGGGGCCCTGCTGCCTTGACGTTTTGGTTTCTGTAATAATAATCTGGGAACTGTCCATCATAATTCGTGTGTTTCTGTAAGCTGAGTGTTTTGGTGTCTAACAAACCTCCAAACTGGACTTCCTGGATCACACTTCAGTGTGTCTAGTGAAAGTATGTTACCTGAAGCACCACACAGACCACACTCTGAGTTGTTGTTTTCCATTTGTGTTTTGTTTGCTTCTTTTTGTGCCGCGCTGTTTTTGTGCTTATAATGGAGCAGCTGCTTGTCAGGTCGGAGGGTAGAAATACTGAACGCTCTTTAGTTAAACCTGACCCAAGAGCTGCCTGAGCAATAATAAGGAGCCTGAGGATATTTCACATTAAAAGCAGGTGAGGAGAAAAGACCGCTGCTGCTGCCTGCTTGTGTTTATTGCCGGGCTATTGATCGGTGCAGCAGTTAGTCAAGCTCAGTGATCAGTGCTGTGCTGATCGATAAACATCGTGTCGGCGCGTGTGGAGCGTTTCAGCGAGGCGGCAAAAGTGAAGGAGACAATAAAAAGAAGGGCTGGAGAGCAAACTGTGAAGCTGGCAGAACAAAGCAGGTCTGCTGCTTTCATTTTATAACTTTGTTGGCTGATTATGTCTGGTTTGTTCTGCTGGGTAGAGTTTGTTCACTCACCCTGGGCCATTTCTATAATGTCACCTTCACTGGAAGCACAATTATCCACTTGTTTCAGTGCAATGAAGTCTCTGCAGCTTTTCATTTCTTATAATACAGAGCGATAAAGTTCACAGCAGAAGCTAAAGCCAGGCTCTGCTTTGGTTTCTAAACTGTTCTGTATCTACAATAAACAGACTCTTTGAGGGCTCTGAATGTCACTTAGATCCTGAGACAATGACAGGCATACTTAAAGAGTGGACAGGTGATCTGGTGGATTGTGAGAGATTCAGGTCCGGACTTGAAAATAAGCATTTTGTTTCAACCCTAACCCACATAAAATTGCCCCATAAAATTAACTCAAGGAATGCAAGCAGTTGGCACTATGACACCGTGTGGTGCTTGTGAATTTGGGTTGCGCAGGAGAACAACGTTGATGCTAGTTACGCTGCTTGGAGCAACTCACTTGGAGTTTTTTTCTTTAGTCCTGATTAAAAAGTTATGGTTGAAGAAACAAAGTTGGCTTTTACTCTTCTGCTTGTTGGTAAATGAGAACACTTTTTGTTTTGATCCAGATATACCTCTGTTTTTATTTTTAAGGATAATTAGCATAACAAGCTACCTGTTAGCTAAATGCTAACAGCTAGCTAAGTCCTGTTAGCCAAGTGTGTAAATTCTATTTGTTTTCTTTTAAGTGCTGTATTATTTTTTTATTTCTTTACTTGTGAGCTTAGAAGTACTTCCTTCGTTCCTACTCTAAGTACTAAGTAAGCTAGGAAGCAAGTTTAATGTACTGTACAAGCAGTCTTTGTATAAATTATATTGCAACCACGTTTTGTAGCAATGAGTTGCATTCTCGCAATTCAGTAAGTGCTGGATTCGTGTGGCTGCTGTTCACAATCGAGAAAATGTGAGTTAACACAAATGAAATTGTGTGAGTAAGACAAATTAATCCACCTGTGATGCAGGAAAGTTTCCAGCCTACTTACAAGTGAAACTGCATTGCTTCTGGACAGATTAGCTTATGAGCGCTCAATACAACACACTACCTGGACAGTACTGCTAACAATAAACACTATACACACACACACACACACACATACACACTCCACACACCTGAACTGAAGAGACTCTGAACCATAGAACTTGAGTGTGCGGACTGAAAAAACATGGACTGCTAGAAATCCTTATTGTGAAATATTAAATTACTGTTTATTTGTTAGTTTAAATAAATATTTGAACTTTTCTTTTAGCTGTGAACACAAAGCCAAAGATCCTAACTTACTCTACGCTGTAGTGGTTAAGTATACCGTGTAAACATCAGCTTATTAGTCTTATTGTGGCTTACAGTGTGATTTAGTCTCCTGTTTGCACAATTACATAAAAAGTCAATTCTCACTTAGAGGGATCCAATAAAGCCACTTTCGCAGCTGAACTTTGCAGGACACATTTGTGAGAATCAGACTGGAATATTCTCCAGTTTTCCTCACATGCAACAACGAGCAGGAAATAGTCCTCTTCAGATGCTTTCATGTTACTGGAAATATTCTGTGTGGTTTAGATGTGGGTGGATGCATGGGTGTAGTGTGCAGGCACATGGCGCCTACTTGCTAGAAGTAAATGCACCAGACTCTCAGCTGAGCACATCAGCATAATTGCATTTGGACCGGGGAGCTGGTCGGTTAAAGGCCGGCTGATGTCTGATCTGATTGTGTTTGCATCCTCGTTCTCTGACGGGTAATGCCTACAGAAGTTCAGCCCTGCAAGGTGTAAAAATAAGCCCCATCCCATCACGTCTGGGGATCCCTGCCTTCATCCCATTGGCTCCCGGATTGGGGTCCAGAGATTAAAGCAAAGGTGTTTCCTCACCTGCAGTGTTTAGTCTGTTTAAATCAGGTGCGAACCAAAACAACCACACTGAGACATTTTGGAGAAGATGGTCTCGGTGCGGTTCCAAACCGAACCAACTACCACGTGTATGTTACAGAAAACATCCTGTAGCAATGTTTGCTTTGTATTCTCAATGCAGGAAGGTTTTATAGATGTGCAAATGTCTGTACGGACTAGTAACTAGCAGTGAAATCAACGTAAATTCTCTGTTTTCTCACACAGCACCTTCCTCCTGTTTTTACTCTTGTTGCTCCCGCTCCAGACACATCGGACCAACATTGTCCCGTGTCTATAGTGACGCATTTTGGTTCATTTGGAGTTTGGAGCATGAGCGTATGTTGGATACCCACCTGGACCAGAGACGGAGTCATGGAGGAACACACCTTCCGCAGTGTCTTCAGGCATTTTTCATGACACATGAAGTTACACACTGAGGAGACAGAGGAGCACAGTCAGAGACCATTAACACTGTCGGGGTTTCTCGGCTTTCTGAGTTGTTCTTAAAGAGATGCTTTTTCTTATGATATTTTGCATTTATACGTGAATCTCTGCATCTCAGTTTACTCACAGTGTTTCTGTGGTAAACTGACCGTGTGTGCAGCAGGCATTAACACAAATACAGCCGTCGCACAAACAGGTAAAAAAAAACAAAAAGCACAGCATGAATTAAAAAGGTACAGATTCAAAGAGTTTCAGTGCAATTTTGCAAACCATCACTTTCACCTCGAGCACGATTTTCTTAATTCATTACAGCTGACGTTACCTCCAGCACTCCTCGGGGGGTTTTCAGAAAGCAGCTCAGACATTTCTGTTCCTCTGCCTGACGTTAAACTGGCGGCTTTTATTGAAACTATGATACGATACTGATGCTCACTGTCAGACAAAGCGGCACCGAACAAAAAACTGATTTTGTCTTCAGATTGTGACGCTTGGAGTGGGTAGAAAGTAAAAAAAAAAAAAAAAAATCAGCACAGTATCGTGATATTTTGTCATATTGTGTGGGTAGATGGACACCAAATGATAAAACTACAACCAAGAGGGCTCGTCTCATGCACCAGTGTCCTGAGATAGCCTTACGTCAAACTGCCACAACTGAAAAACCATCCAAAGCTGGACACGCTGAGCTCGACGAAGACAAGTCTGAATTCAGAGCAGCTAAAAACAGGACGGCGACCTCGGTCCTTCTATAAACTCGGTCTGTTTGTGCTTCACAATTTTTAAAGCAAAAAAAATAACTGACAGTATTGCAATCGTACAGTGATAATGTCCCATCGTGGGGTGTCTGGTGATTCCCATCAGTAAAAAGTTGATTTGGTTTTTTTACCCAGCTTAAATTTGTTTTTCAGGCCTCAAATAACCTCGTGGATATCTCCTGATGTTATGAAGTTATGAGAGCTCAAAAATGCAGAAAACAATTAAAAATCATCAAATCTGGACCCTCTGTGTCCCTCACAGGCCCGCGACTCTGAAAATACTCACAGTATGAGGGTAAACCTTTGCGTGGCTTTATTAAATAAGATATTGCACATAAAAAAAATCAGCTGATTCTGAGGAGGTCAGGTACTGACTTGGATTTGCCTCCAAATTCAGCCAAGTTAAACGGAGTTAAACAAAAGGAGAAACCTTCGATCTGTTCTTGCTGCTTTTACTTCCAATACTCCACCCGCCCATCCACCCCCCAGCCCTGCAGCACTCAGATAAGAACGCTTCCACTCGAGCGCCCGGTGGAAGAGAAGCGGCGTGGAGCCGTGACACTGTGAGAGCGAACAATAAAAACGTGTTTGGAAGAAGAAAGGAAGCTGTCAGCTGGATGACTGCTGGCTGCGTTTGCACCTCGTCTGCTCTGACTGTGTGTGCTGAAATGACATTTAGTGAGTGTGCGTGTTGTTGCCTGTTCTGTCACACTGTGGTAAACCTCAAATGTTCACTCTGGCCAGTTTGAACAATAAAAGCCTGCTGCAGGCAAGCACGTCTGTGCACACCAACATGCACAGAGAGGCAGACCGAGGCCAGAGGAGATCAGTCAGGTTTTTCCTGTCCAGGAGCTCCAGCCGGCGCGCCATTAACAGGCCCGATGAAGGCGGCTTCTCACAGCCGGTGACTCAGTAATGACTGATATCACAGCTAAAACTCAGAGCCAAGTTTAATGTGTTTGATGATGAGCAGTTTGAATGAATTTTTGATGATAATGTCAATCCAAACGTTCATACTTGAATCTTATCAGACAGTCGCTCTCTGCTTCCTGCAGCTTCACTGACGGATTTTAAATCAATCTAGAGTTTGAAATGTTGGACAGACACACAAAAAAAAAAACCTTCTGCAGCCTGAACGTTTCATCAGTGTCCTGCTCTTTTATAGCTTTTCTATCTTTTTCCAACAAACTAACATGGTAGCAGCCAAAAGGTCAAAGTTTAGGCCCCTGAATGCTGCGTGCAAACCTGCGTGTGACGTCATGGTGGCTGCAGCCGTCTTTTATAAGAAGTCGGTGCTCATGGCTCCTGGTGGTGCTGCCGCTGGAAACATATAAATTACAGCAGTGCGTGATAAGCACGTGCAGCAGCTCTGGTCACAAAAGAACAGCCGCCGTCGCGGCCCCGTGTTTTCACCGAGATACCAAAACAGGGTCTATTCTGATCTGTACTCCTGTCCCAGCAGTGGCCGTTCCCATTACACACAGTTTCTCATAATGAGCTCAGTGTATGTACAGTAATCCAGGCTGCCCTTTGTGCTCAGTGCTCACTTTGTTTTTTCTGCTTTTAGCTCACTCATTCAGCCACCTGCTGCAGTCACAGCCGTAAACGGACATATATGGTATATAACATGGATGTCGCCATTGTGACATCACCCTTCGGTTGGTGAAGTCCTGTTCTACAGCCATCTTGATGTTTTGAAACTGGTTGTGGCAAGCGAGGGGTAGATGTGACTGAGAAACCGAGTAAACCACACGCATCCTGCTCTCTGACTCTGATGGGACCCCACTTTACAAAATGAACTTCATGTTTTATTCAATAAAAGTTGAAAACAGTGACTGAGACAACAAACTCATCAGGAAAGAGTCCACTGAGGTTAAAGGTCAAAGGAGCCAAGCATCAATTTCCTTAAACGTCTACAGAGTTTTTTTTTTCCCAAACAGATACGAAGAGGTCCTCTACGTTTGTTTAAATTTTACTCAACTAAAATGTTATTTCATTTCAACTTTAATTATTTATAATGACCCTGGATGTGATAAGACCACTGGTTGTTATGGAAACGTGCATTCAGTGACTGGCTGGCGGCGACTCCTGGAGGTTGCTGGCCTGTGCTGGGTGAAGCTGGATGATTTGTGTGGTTGCCAACAGGTTTCACGTCCGTCTGCAAACGCTCGCCAACTACATGCCGAGCGGCAGTAAACAGAAATTAAAGTTGCGCCTCAGTGCTGAAGCCAACATGTTTGAAAAGGTGAGCTTTTATTCTGAAGGTAAACAGCCCGTGTTTCCTGTGTTCACAGTTTCCAGTTTCCTGCTCCTGAGCAGCTGGACAGTGTTTATGCACAGGTCCGTCAAACAGTGACTGCAGCAATATCGTCGCAACCAAAGCAATCACAGCCAGGCTTTGGACCAACTGGTCGGAGAATACATGTTTTTCCCTAGCAACAGGTGGTTGCCAAGGGGTCACTGATTGGTCTGCAGCCCTGTGTGACTGAGGCTTCAGCCATCAACCACTCCACCGCTCTCCAAGCTTATGTGACTGACGTCTTATTCACTCGATTGCACGCCATCACTGTGATTGTCACGCAGCCCCGCCCCCTCCTGGCTGGCCATTAAAACAAATGCAGGTTTAAGAAGTCATCTCCAAGGTGCCGCTGTAGCTCACCTGATTGACCTCGTGACCTTGTGACCTCTATACTAAAGCCTATGGAGGTCAGAGTCCACTCGTTCACCTGTTAAATAAAGGTAAAGCTTTAGCGTTTCTTTTTAAAATACTGTCAGTGGCGGCCGGACAGCTCAGTAGCACAGGGTGCTGCCCCTTACCAGGTTTCTTGAAGCTGGCCATTCAGAAGACAGGAAAGGGCCTTAAAGAGACAGGATCTAAAATAGCATGTTTGAGTGCGAGTTTGGGATAAATAGGGATTATTTTGAACTGTGGATCATGTAAAGCTACATAGAAAAACTAAACAGAGCCAGACGGGAGCAGCGTTCCAGTTGTTCCAGCTGCTGCAGACGCTGCAGATGCTGGTACTTTACACTCCAGGAACTCTTTATGCTGGGGGTTGACTGTGTTTTATAAGCCTGTCACAAATTTCTTTGTAAAATTTAAAGTGACACGATGAGAGCGCCTGCTGAACGAATGAAGGCAAGTCAACAGGGTCATTGCAGAGGTACACAGATGTGTGAAGGAACCTTCGAGGCAGCGCCTGAGTGAATCTGCTCCCATGACTGAAGCTTCGGAAACATGAAAATGGGCTTTTAACAACGCGGCGGCGGACGAGGCAATTTGATGACATCACTGCTTTGTGTTAATCCAAGTGACGGCTTAAAGAAGAAACGTTACGTAAGCGAGCAGAAGCGCTGCTGCACATTTTAATGCATCTGATGCTGCTTGTGATGAAGAGGATGGTCTCTGCTCTCACTCACACACAGACGCACAAATACACACACACACTCACACTCCTCCAACAACCAACATCCCTGCCAGTCTCCTGTTGCCATGACAACCACAGGAAGTAAATCACGACTTGACTGAAGCTCCAATTGTGGCACAGACACTTTACGCCTCCTTTAGACATGCACACACACTTACGTGCACACACATACACACTATGCAAAACCAGTGTGTTACTGGGCAGACTGAAGTGTGTTGGTGTGCTGGATGTACTCTCTCTGATTCTCCTCCCAATTCATGATTAAGATGTGTCGAAAGGAAAGGAAAAGAGGAGGCAAGGAGAAGGAAAGGAGGAGGCAAATGAACAGGAAAGTTAAAAAGGGAACACATGGGCCCTTGTCTGTGTTGGTTAACTGCAGATGTTGCATGTTTTGGTGCATGCAGACAGACTTTTAGTGCAACCACACATTATCCTGTAAAAGTTTCCAGCTGCAGCCTGACGTCGGTCTGGGATCCAGCCAGCCTGGGATCCAGCCTGGCCTCCTCAGGCGGATCAGCTCCGTGTCCGGGGCAGGTATCGGTGTAAGTCGGGTTCAGGTCGTGCGTCATGTTGTTAAACACACCTCAGCTCAGGCTTGGTTCGGTTCCCGCGGGGAGAACCGGATGTGCGCTTGCGAAGCTCACGAGCTGAACTTTGATCTCGTGCATAAGTAATGACCCCGATAAATAAATAAAGCATCTGTCTTACCTTCACACAAGAAGCCGATGATCCCCCAGATGAAGTCGCTGCAGCTGTGGCAGAAGGTGGGTTTGGTCAGGGTGACTTTCTTGAAGCAGTGACCCGGTGCAGAGCTCTGGTACTTAGACCGGAGTCCGGGAGACTGCTGCGCCCTCTTCTTCCCGGCCAGCGGGCTCGCTGTCCGGCTCTCTGCGGCATCAGGGTCCGCCGGTCTGGGCCGGCCGGAGTCCGCCATGTCCTCCTGCCCGCCCTCTTATAAAAACTTCCCAACAGCAGGACAACAAAACGGGTTTCAACAGCAGTAACCCCTGGTGCCAAAAGGGCTGGATTTGTAGGAAGTAGTTCACCCGTAGTGAAGAGACATCCCACCGGGCCGAACACAGCGGCGCAGCCCGGCAAAGGGCGCCGTGCTCGGTGTGTGTCCTGGACTTTCCCCCTCGCTCTGGAATATAATTATTCAGGTCTTAAAACACACAACAGGCCACCAGTTCACGGCTCTGTGATCCAAACGAGGTCAGTTTATGGCGATTGTGACGTCGGTGTCGCCCCGTGGAGGGTCGGTCATCGCACCGGCTGGAGCCAGCGGTGCTGCCCGGCGGAAAGGGCGCCGAGGTCGGTGTGCTGCCTGCGAATCCCGCCTCCCAGACTCATTAAAAAACAAACTCCCTGGACATTTATCGACCAGCCACTCTCCCAAAATACACGACAGCTGTTCCAGTGAGAGATTAATGTTGGATTTTCGATCCTTTTCGACGGCGTCTGCTGCTCTCGATGCCCGCGATCAGAAAGACCCTCCGCCCGGAGACAGCGGTGCCACCCAGCGGCGCAGCGCGGAGGACAGGGCGCCCTGCTCGGCCACTTCCCCGAAGCTCCCTGCTAAGGAAGGTGGATGAATAAATGATGAAATATCGATCGTGCAGAACTGGATGCCGAGTGTGTCCGCAGCAGCGTGAAGTCTGTGAAATGGATGGGTGATCTTTTCAGTCTCAGCGATCACTCAGCCAGCCAAAAACAGCCGGTCCAAGCCCGCAGAAAGACACGACAAATCGGTCGAAAAGAAGTCCAAAAGGCGCCTCAGTACTGGAGACCGACGATAATCAACAAGTGTGAAGTCCCCCTGACGGGGGGGCTGCTTTCATTTCGGGTTTCTTCTTCCTTTTCCGAGGCTGATTCTTCTTCCGCGTCAGTCTCCAACACTGATTTACTCCTCCTCCCTGCGCTTCATCCCCTTCCCTAGTCTCCTTCGCTTCCTCCCTATCTCCTCATCACCGAGGCTCTTCCACGTCTCACTGAATGACGGTTTCCTAAACGCATTTATTTCTTATTGCATTTCCTTCCTCCTGTTGTTTTTTTCCTTCCTCTTTTTCTTTACTCTCTTCCTCAGTCTTTCACGTTGAGTAGTTCATGAGAACGAAACATGCGAAGTGAAAGTCTGTGATCAAATTTCGGCCTCAGTGTCTCCTCACTGAAGGCTTGATTCGGAAACATCCGATTTGATGTGGTGCAAAAGTTTTAAAGTTAAAGTAAAGAAGCTGCAGGGTGAACACAAAAGTCAAGATTTAGAGAATCACGGAAAATATTATAGAACAAAATAATAAAGGCTGCAGTGTACTGCACTGCTTCATAAAGTCACAGCGGTGGCAAAAGGTAACCGTTTGTCATTTTCAGCAGTTACATCTGGTTACTTACCAAAATAAGAGTTTAATCTTTTTTAAGTCAAATCAAATGAAACGTATAGTTAAATATTCTGAGCTGGTTGTAGACCATTTTCACATTTAAAAGACTCAGTTGGTGAGAGATTCTCTCTTTCAGTTTAAGGTGGTTTACTTAAATTCAGTTGATTTGTAAAAGAAGCCAACATCTTAGTAATCTCACAAATACATCAGAGAATCTCTGTCTGTGTGCATCTTTCCTCTCTTTGCTCTCAGCAAATTCTCATGCTTTTGTAGAACAAGTGCAAGATTCCAAATGACAGCAGGCAAGGCACTGCTTTAAAAAGACACGAGGACAACACTCTGGAGCACTTTTCATTCAAGGTGTTTACTCTAAATGACATTACACTGCAGTAAAGGTACTAAAGATATGAAAATCTTATATGGTGGAATATGCATTGCTGAAAACGGGAGTGCATTTACTTTAATATTTTAAAGTAAATCTTTTATTTTGTGGGTTGTGTACGTTTGCTTAGTTGGAATAACTGTAGCAGAGGAAGGAGGTGATGACTCCCATCCTAAATGAACTGACTCTTGATGGAGAGATGGATCCTGGCCAAAGGAAGAAGTGTCTTTTAAATGAAGAAAAACTGGGCTGATCTCAATAGAAGCTCCAATCTATGTGTTCCTTTATAGAGTACTGGGTTTGTGTTGTTACTTTAGTAAAACACAATAAATACTAAATGCAACAAATAAAATAATAAAGACCAAAGAAAAAAGACTATTTATTGAGATGATTCATTGCAGTTCTGACTGACAGCTGAGAGTCAGTAAACTCTGCTTTGCTCCTGAGTTCATAGTTAGACGGCAGAAGTAATGGGAGGGGGAAAAAAACCCCTTCATAATGAATTTGCATGCATTCAAACTAAACAGATATTTCCTCTTTTGGTTCCTGGCTCCAGAATTCATGGTCAGCCTCTGACCATGAGCCAGAAATCGAGCATATGTAAATTAGTGTTAATCCTCGACTGTTACTGGTTTTGTCCATGAACTTACCTGAAACATGAAACATGGCTGCAGTGGAGCTCTGTGTGAGCATTTACTGAGTGCCTGAGGATTAAAAACTACAGTGTAAACAGGATGATTCTGGGTTTTTTAATCACGTCCATCTGATCAGATACGCCTGAACCTATAAACTTTGACCACAGTGTGTTAAAAGGACTTCCTCTACAATTTCTCTCAATTGTCACGAAACTGCTGAAATTAATTTTGATACTCTGCCCTCTAGTGGAGAGGTTACTGTATTGCCTCTCAGCAAGAATGCTGTGGGTTTGAATCCAGGCATCCCCACACAGTCCACAGTCCAAAGACATGCCTGTCAGCTCAAGTGGTGATTCTAATTTGGCTGTAGGTGTGACAGATTGTCTGTCTCTCTGTGTTAACCTTGCAGCAAATTAGCAACCTGTCCAGGTGTATCCCACCTATCGCCCTGGGACACCTGTACCTATCACCCAAGTGTGCCAGTGAACTGCATAAGCAGAGGAGGATGGATGGATGGAGGGATGGATGGATGGATGAAGTCAGATGAAGGTTGAGCAAAAGTAAAAATAGACGCTCTGAAATATACTTGCTATCTTTGACCACTAGATGTCAGTGTGACACAGTAAAAATGAATGTAGACCACAGAGAGGGTCAAAGGTAGAAAAAAAGACGCCCACCTTAATAATTACTTTTGTTTCCTTAACTTTTGTCATAATAATTTCCTACTTTCCACACTTAAACTCTTATGTTGGTGCACTGGTTACGCTTTGAAAAACAGGTTTATATTCAGTGGTTTCACTTTAAAATATATCAAATGCAACACATGTGCAACACAGCTCTTCTTTTATATGGGATTTTCATCTATATGGTGCATGCAAACAGAATTCACATAATAGAGGGTCAAATGCATGTAAGAGATTTGTTTTGAACGGTAACTCATTTCTGGAACTGTGCTTGTTTAGCATGTGGTCATAATCAAACCCCTCCCTGACCTCTGAGGGGCTCACCGGTGATCTGATGGCCCTAAAGAGGTTAGAAAAAAGTCCTGAGACGTTAAAGGAAGAACAAATGTTTCAGACATTTCCTGTGTCAGTGATCATGTTATGTTACCTATGAAGAGTTGTTTCTTCCCACCGAGGCACCGCTCAGATGGATTTCATAAACTCACTGGAGGCGTGTTCGGTTAAATCACTGTTAGAAATGTTGCTGTGCCTCGAGGTTTCAGCCCATCGTTGCTGACTGAGCAGCACTGCGATCGTGGGAAACCTCAGCAAAAAAAACTGATGACACTTAACACGTCTGTCTGCATATAACCATCTGCAGGCCTCAGATGCAGTTTTTAGCTGACCATAAATGTGTTTCGCAGACCCATCTCCTCTGCTTGCAGTACTGTGCAAAAGTCTTGAGCAACCTCTCTTGTCTTTCTTTTAGCTTACAAAGAGTTTCAGTTTTTAAAGTGGTCTTCATCAATAGTTCTCCAGGATCTATTAAGGCCTTTAATAGTTTTATTTAGATTAGATTAGATTAGATTAGATTAGATAGATTAGATAAAACTTTACTAATCCCTTGGTCGGGTTCCTCCGGGGAAATTCGGTTTCCAATAGCACAGAAGTTACAGAATGTGAGCAGAATACCATATATACACATATATAAATACAGAGTATACAAAAGGGATAAATAGAATAAATAGGAATAAGAATACAAGGGAATTGCACATTTCAAGTATTGTGAGTCTATTGCACTGTTGGATATTAACAAAAAGTATTGCACAGTGAAAAGGCACTACAGCTTAGTTGTCCCGCCCTCCTTTGTCCTCCTGTTTCCCCTCCCTCTCCCCTCCAGTGAGGAGTTAAACAGTCTGATGGCGTGTGGGACAAAGGAGTTTTTAAGTCTGTTGGTTCTTGACTTTGGGAGAAGCAACCTGTAGCTGAATAGGCTCCTCTGGTTGTTTACGGCTGTGTGCAGAGGATGCCCAGCATTGTCCATAATGTCCAGCAGTTTTTTAGTGTCCTTTTCTCTGCCACTGTCACCAGAGTGTCCAGCTTCATGCCGACCACAGAGCCAGCCTGCCTGATCAGTTTTTCCAGCCTGGATGAGTCCTTCTTTGCTGTGCTGCTCCCCCAGCACACCACAGCATAGAAAAGTACTCCAGCAACCACTGACTGGTAAAACATCCTCAGGAGCTTCCTGCAAATGTTAAAAGACCTCAGCCTCCTGAGGAAGTACAGTCGGCTTTGGCCTTTTTAAAAAAGGTGCTGTGTTTTGCTTGAGCAGTCCAGCTTGTTGTCCACCCACAGCCCGAGGTACTTGTATGTGTTGACCACCTCCACCTCCTCTCCCTCTATCTGAACTGGCAGTGGACCTGGTCTGGACCTCCTAAAGTCCACAACCAGTTCCTTGGTCTTTGAGGTGTTGAGTTGCAGGTGGTTTGTTGGACGCCATGTGACAATGTTCCTCACCAGACTTCTGTACTCCTCTTCCTGATCATCCCAGATACACCCCATGATGGCCGTGTCATCTGCAAACTTCTGAATATGGCATAATTCAGAGTTGTAGTAGAAGTCAGAGGTGTAGAGGGTGAAGAGAAGAGGGGACAGCACAGTTCCCTGTGGTGCTCCTGTGCTGCTGACCACAGTGTCAGACGTGATGTCCTTCAGCCTGACGTACTGTGGTCTGTCAGTGATCCAAGCCACCAGGCAGGGGTCCACCTGCATCCTGTTTAGTTTCTCCTGGAGCAGACAGGGCCAGATGGTATTAAAGGCACTTGAAAAGTCAAGAAACAGGATCCTGACCGTGCCTTTTCCCTTGTCCAGGTGTGAGTGGGCTCTATGTAGGAGGTACAGGATGGCATCCTCCACGCCGACATCCGCCTTGTAGGCGAACTGTAGTGGGTCCTGGGCATGTTGTACCTGTGGTCGGAGGAGGTTGAGGAAGAGCCGCTCTAGAGTCTTCATAAGATGTGACGTCAGTGCCACCGGTCAGAATTTGGGTTTCTTTTTCTCTCATTTTCAGTCCAGTCCTTGCACCTCACAATTTCCCTGAGGAAAGTTTGGGTTGTTAAGCCCCTTCACTCTGCTCCATGAATCGTTCAAGCATAAAAAGCCTCCTGAATCAGTGTTGTGTCTACACATAACAGACAACATAGCACAGAACCAGTTTGAAATGTACCTTTAGGCTATTTATTAGCAGACTGCCAGAAAAATACATCATTTGTTCCCATTTCTTTAGTCAAATCTGTAAAAAATACCAAAGATAGAGTGAAACTTACTGAAACATGTGCATATGCTGTATTTTTATGTGTGTTTGGACATGTTCCAGTAAGTTGATGCACCTATTTCCCATTTTCCTGCAAAATATAAAGAAATTGGAAGTGGCTCAGGACTTTTGCACAGTACTGAATTAAGGCTCGTTAAAAAACAAACTCTCCTGACATTCATCGACCAGTTTTTGTGGCGACGAAAGTACTGGTCATCCTTTCTTTTTCTTCATGAAAGTTTATGACTTTTCCTTATCTGGGGTCATGAACTGGTGTGTAAAATATGGACACTTTGATGTGTCCTGGAATGTCTCTGCAGTGTTTGTATACAAAGATGATGTTGCGGGTCATTTTGACCCAGACACTTTTATGTAAGTAAAAAGCTGTTTAGTTCCAAAATAAACATTTCTCTTTGATGTACTTTGTTTTGACTGCTTCTGAATATACATTCAGACCCAGGTGTGTATGCAAGAAACTTTCTCTCCCCTGTTCTTGTCACTGTTCTCGTGTCATTTCAACACACCAAAAGTGAGCTCCAGAAGGCTGACAGCTGAAGAAGCTTGATCACTGCTTTTCAACTGGGATAGTGATGAAGAAGAAGATGTTTCAGCGACAGAGGATCTTTCACAGGCCGAGGACAATGTTATTGATGATCCAGACTGTCAATTTTCCGACGAGGAGGAGGATTCTGAGGGCGAGTGTGCCGCCATCTCTACATCAAATGAAAACCAAGGAATGCAGCAATCATCATCCACAGAGGAGACATGGACATCTAAAGATGGTAATATAAAATGGTTATTATCACCACACCGAAGTCAAGGCAGGCTGTCATCTTCTAATGTCATCAAAATGACTCCTGGTCCTACAAGATTAGCCATCACACGAGTTGATGATATTCAATCAGCATTTCAACTCTGCATATCCCCTCCAATAGAAACGATCATACTGGACATGACTAACCTGGAAGGGAGGCGTGTATTTCAAGAGAAGTGGAAGCCACTGGATCAGACTGACTTGCACGCTTATATTGGAATTCTGATATTAGCTGGAGCATACAGGTCCAAGGGAGAAGCAACTGCAAGTCTATGGAATGAAGAGAATGGAAGGCCAATATTTCGAGCAACAATGTCTTTGGAGACATTTCTCAAGATATCTCGTGTGATCAGATTTGACAACCGTGAAACCAGAGCTGGTCGACGTGAAAGAGACAAACTTGCTGCAATCAGAGATGTATGGGCTAAATGGGTGGAAATTCTACCTTTGTTGTACAACCCTGGTCCCCACGTTACTGTTGATAAGCGCCTTGTCCCATTCAGGGGTCGCTGTCCTTTCTGACAGTATATGCCCAACAAGCTGGCCAAGTATGGCATCAAAATATGGGCAGCCTGTGATGCAAAATCTAGCTATGCATGGAATATGCAAGTGTACACTGGAAAGCTACCTGGAGGAGCATCTGAGAAGAATCAGGGGGCGCGTGTGGTGCTGCAGATGAGTGAAGGGCTGCAAGGGCATAACATCACCTGTGACAATTTCTTTACATCCTACTGGCTTGGAGAGGAACTTCAGAAGAGAAAGCTGACTATGTTGGGAACAATCAGAAGAAATAAGCCAGAACTTCGCAGTGAAATTCTGAAGATGCAGGGAAGATCTCTGCATTCCTCATTATTTGTTTTCACTGAGAAAGCAACAGTTGTTTCATATTGCCCAAAGAAAAACAAGAATGTTCTTGTCATGAGCGCAATGCACACAGATGCATCTCTGAGCATAAGAGAAGACAAAAAACCACAAATGATCCTAGACTACAACTCCACCAAAGGAGGAGTAGACAATCTTGACAGAGTCACAGCGACATAAAGCTGCCAGTGGAAGACAGCTCGTTGGCCCTTGGTAATTTTCTACAACATTTTGGATGCTTACAATGCCTATGTCCTGTGGACTGAAATCAACCAACACTGGAATGCCAGCAAATTGTACCGACGTCGCCTTTTCCTGGAAGAACTGGGAAAAAGTCTTGTCACTCCCAAGTTCCAGAGGCGAGTCAGACCAGCTCGATCCCCAGCAGCAGCAGCTGTCATTGAAAAGGTCAAGTGTGCACCATCCAACCAATCTGCAGTGGATCCAGTGGATCCAGGTGTAAAGAAACGGAAAAGATGCCAGGTCTGTCCCTCACGAGAAGACATTAAAACAAGCACTATTTGTGAGAAATGCAAAAAGTACATCTGCAGGAAGCGCACAGTTACATTCTGTCCATCATGTGGACAAAATTGAAAATGTTGAGCATTGAAAAATTGAGAAAATCGTGCAAGTTCAAAAGAAATGTGTTTGTAAAGAAGGAAAAAACTTTTACTAAATTGTTCTTACAAATAGTTCTGGAAATTCACACTGTGTTGTATGTTTGTGTTTTAAATGTTTATCTAATGGAAAATAAAGTTGTTATTGTTTTGTTGCAGTTTTTTTGACAATTCTGAGTGGATTTACACAGTATGGGTCAAAATGACCCGCAACATAATCAATGTGATTTCTTTTCAACATATTACAAGGGTTAGTCTCCTTCGCTTCCTCCCTATCTCCTCATCACCGAGGCTCTTCCCCGTCTCACTGAATGACGGTTTCCTAAACGCATTTATTTCTTATTGCATTTCCTTCCTCCTGTTGCTTTTTTCCTTCCTCTTTTTCTTTACTCTCTTCCTCAGTCTTTCACGTTGAGTAGTTCATGAGAACGAAACATGCGAAGTGAAAGTCTGTGATCAAATTTCGGCCTCAGTGTCTCCTCACTGAAGGCTTGATTCGGAAACATCCGATTTGATGTGGTGCAAAAGTTTTAAAGTTAAAGTAAAGAAGCTGCAGGGTGAACACAAAAGTCAAGATTTAGAGAACCACGGAAAATATTAAAGAACAAAATAATAAAGGCTGCAGTGTACTGCACTGCTTCATAAAGTCACAGCGGTGGCAAAAGGTAACCGTTTGTCATTTTCAGCAGTTACATCTGGTTACTTACCAAAATAAGAGTTTAATCTTTTTTTAAGTCAAATGAAACGTATAGTTAAATATTCTGAGCTGGTTGTAGACCATTTTCACATTTAAAAGACTCAGTTGGTGAGAGATTCTCTCTTTCAGTTTAAGGTGGTTTACTTAAATTCAGTTGATTTGTAACAGAAGCCAACATCTTAGTAATCTCACAAATACATCAGAGAATCTCTGTCTGTGTGCATCTTTCCTCTCTTTGCTCTCAGCAAATTCTCATGCTTTTGTAGAACAAGTGCAAGATTCCAAATGACAGCAGGCAAGGCACTGCTTTAAAAAGACACGAGGACAACACTCTGGAGCACTTTTCATTCAAGGTGTTTACTCTAAATGACATTACACTGCAGTAAAGGTACTAAAGATATGAAAATCTTATATGGTGGAATATGCATTGCTGAAAACGGGAGTGCATTTACTTTAATATTTTAAAGTAAATCTTTTATTTTGTGGGTTGTGTACGTTTGCTTAGTTGGAATAACTGTAGCAGAGGAAGGAGGTGATGACTCCCATCCTAAATTAACTGACTCTTGATGGAGAGATGGATCCTGGCCAAAGGAAGAAGTGTCTTTTAAATGAAGAAAAACTGGGCTGATCTCAATAGAAGCTCCAATCTATGTGTTCCTTTATAGAGTACTGGGTTTGTGTTGTTGCTTTAGTAAAACACAATAAATACTAAATGCAACAAATAAAATAATAAAGACCAAAGAAAAAAGACTATTTATTGAGATGATTCATTGCAGTTCTGACTGACAGCTGAGAGTCAGTAAACTCTGCTTTGCTCCTGAGTTCATAGTTAGACGGCAGAAGTAATGGGAGGGGGAAAAAAACCCTTCATAATGAATTTGCATGCATTCAAACTAAACAGATATTTCCTCTTTTGGTTCCTGGCTCCAGAATTCATGGTCAGCCTCTGACCATGAGCCAGAAATCGAGCATATGTAAATTAGTGTTAATCCTCGACTGTTACTGGTTTTGTCCATGAACTTACCTGAAACATGAAACATGGCTGCAGTGGAGCTCTGTGTGAGCATTTACTGAGTGCCTGAGGATTAAAAACTACAGTGTAAACAGGATGATTCTGGGTTTTTTAATCACGTCCATCTGATCAGATACGCCTGAACCTATAAACTTTGACCACAGTGTGTTAAAAGGACTTCCTCTACAATTTCTCTCAATTGTCACGAAACTGCTGAAATTAATTTTGATACTCTGCCCTCTAGTGGAGAGGTTACTGTATTGCCTCTCAGCAAGAATGCTGTGGGTTTGAATCCAGGCATCCCCACACAGTCCACAGTCCAAAGACATGCCTGTCAGTTCAAGTGGTGATTCTAATTTGGCTGTAGGTGTGACAGATTGTCTGTCTCTCTGTGTTAACCTTGCAGCAAATTAGCAACCTGTCCAGGTGTATCCCGCCTATCGCCCTGGGACACCTGTACCTATCACCCAAGTGTGCCAGTGAACTGCATAAGCAGAGGAGGATGGATGGATGGATGGATGGACGGATGGATGGATGGAGGGATGGATGGATGGATGAAGTCAGATGAAGGTTGAGCAAAAGTAAAAATAGACGCTCTGAAATATACTTGCTATCTTTGACCACTAGATGTCAGTGTGACACAGTAAAAATGAATGTAAATGGTAAATGGTAAATGGCCTGTATTTATATAGCGCCTTAATAGTCCCTAAGGACCCCAAAGCGCTTTATATATCCAGTCATCCACCCATTCACGCACACATTCACACAGTGGTGATGGCAAGCTACATTGTAGCCACAGCCACCCTGGGGCGCACTGACAGACCCACAGAGGGTGTAGACCACAGAGAGGGTCAAAGGTAGAAAAAAAGACGCCCACCTTAATAATTACTTTTGTTTCCTTAACTTTTGTCATAATAATTTCCTACTTTCCACACTTAAACTCTTATGTTGGTGCACCGGTTAGGCTTTGAAAAACAGGTTTATATTCAGTGGTTTCACTTTAAAATATATCAAATGCAACACATGTGCAACACAGCTCTTCTTTTATATGGGATTTTCATCTATATGGTGCATGCAAACAGAATTCACATAATAGAGGGTCAAATGCATGTAAGAGATTTGTTTTGAACGGTAACTCATTTCTGGAACTGTGCTTGTTTAGCATGTGGTCATAATCAAACCCCTCCCTGACTTCTGAGGGGCTCACCGGTGATCTGATGGCCCTAAAGAGGTTAGAAAAAAGTCCTGAGACGTTAAAGGAAGAACAAATGTTTCAGACATTTCCTGTGTCAGTGATCATGTTATGTTACCTATGAAGAGTTGTTTCTTCCCACCGAGGCACCGCTCAGATGGATTTCATAAACTCACTGGAGGCGTGTTCGGTTAAATCACTGTTAGAAATGTTGCTGTGCCTCGAGGTTTCAGCCCATCGTTGCTGACTGAGCAGCACTGCGATCGTGGGAAACCTCAGCAAAAAAAACTCGATGACACTCAACACATCTGTCTGTATATAACTCAGCTCATTCTCTCTCTCTCTCATAGTTGATTTTTATACAGCCTGTAAGTTAATGTGTTGTTTCCTGTGTTGAATCCTGCTTTATATGTTTGACTGATTAAATTAAAAAAAAATTGAGTAATATAAAATCCTTCATGAGTAACAACCCTGACCACCAGGGGGAGCTGCAGATTAACAAATCCGAACCCAAACCAGGAGTCCCTTTCTGTACAGTGAGCATGCTCTGACTCACTCTTACATGTCTCTAATCATCTCTTTCCTGCTCACACATCCTCCTGTACAGCACCTGTACGCCGTCCTATGGAGACTCTTTTCCACATAGCTGTGAAAGTGCTGACTTTATGGGTGAGCAGACCCAGAAAAAGGAAGGAGGACGAGGGAAGCTCTGCATGGCTCTGATGGATGACAGGTGCTCTGCAGTGGGGCAGGTAGAAACTTTAAAAAAAGCAAAACCTGGGAAATCTCACTCGATATCAAGCATAACTGCAAAGAACAACTGAGGATCTTTGTCTTCACACAGAACAACGTTACACGATGATTCCTGAAGTTCTTATCAGAGTCTGACAAATACAAGCAGTGTGACTCAGGTTTGAAGTCAGACGCGATGTGTTTCTGTAAGACAGTTTCAGCCTTATTCCAACAGCATGATGGTGTTTAAAACACTCAATTCACACCAGGCTCAGCTGCAACACTTACAGTAGATGCTCTATGGTAGCCTCAGATCTCTGTGTGCAGGCTTAGAGAGCGGTTCACTGACTTAAAATTTATTTGGAGCCAGCCAACAGGAAAGAACAAAGAATAAATTATCTCAGAATCTCTCACTGTTTGCTCATCATGGACAGAAAAAATATATGAAAAAACCCCATCAGAGACCCAATCAGTGCCTTCCTGGTTATTTTCCAGGAAACAGCTTCTGTAGTTGGTGATTTTTATCGTGAACATAACCTGTTCCAGAGCAGGTTAGGCCTGCAGCATTAGTTACTATGGCGATGTATCACCTTTGAAACCCTGAAAACCAGGATTAAGATGACATTAAACCGAGATTAAACCAGGATTGAACCAGGATGGTGCTTCGCCTGCACTGAAGCTCACAGTTTTACTTTGAAAGGATTACTCTCATGGTTTTTCATCAGTTATTCACAATTCTTCTCATTTACTATTTTCCCAACTGAGTCTGCCCTCACACAGAGATGTGGTTCATTCTGTTTCATGTCTGTTTTCCAGACATGAATGAGTATAAAAGGTTTACAGTTCTCCGTGATATCGGGATGTGTTTACATCTCTGTGGCTGGGGATCCAACCTGCTTTCACCTGTTCCTGGTCTTAGCAGCTCAGTTGTCTTTTAGCACACCTTCAGCTCCAGATTAAACCTTTTTGCTTACTAAAAAAAAAACAGCAAATGAAGCATTTCTGCTTCACAGAGAAAATCATCAACCTGATATCGACTCTTGTCGATCTTTTTTCTCAGACTATCAGGTTGTTTTTTCGGACCTTTGGTTCACGTTCTGAATAAACTCGTGTTCTTTGTTGTATTTCTACATTCTCACCCTCCTGCTGCCTTTGTCTCCCTTCTTTTCTCTTCCTTGGGTGCCTCCTGTGCCTTGTTTTGGTCATAATCCATGTTTTTGGGGTTCAAAAATTAGCCATTA
The DNA here is from genome assembly GCF_001858045.2 of Oreochromis niloticus. Lineage (NCBI taxonomy): Eukaryota > Metazoa > Chordata > Actinopteri > Cichliformes > Cichlidae > Oreochromis > Oreochromis niloticus. Next base: position 8,920,722 of record NC_031966.2, on the reverse strand, counting down.
ATAAAGAAAAACAGGCCTAACCCTCACAATTTTCCTCACTAAGTAATGCTTTTATTGTGACGGACTCCTGAAGTCCGGAGTTAGAAATAATGTGTCACCCCTGTAATCTGCACGTGTGACCAAACAACCCACCTGTAACACCTCAGTGACTGATGAGGCTTGCTTCTCTGTCTTTCCCATAATAAGCTGAATGGACGTCTGATGAATGCACACAGCACAAAAAGTATAGACACACCCCTCAGCAGGCTTCCTGAAGCCGGCCAATCAGAAGAAAGCGGCTTGGATGGAGTTTCAGTGTGTGTCTGAGTAATGACTATGGCTGTCGGAGCGTTAGGGCGCACTGTTACAAACACCTTGAATCTGCTTGTGTTTATTTGCTTATAAATTCTGCTGCATGCTGAGTTTCTGCACCGTTGCCTCTCTGCCCCCAGCTCAGCGTTATGAAGCCCCGGTGCAGCTGAATCAATACGCAGGGCAGCGTGCTCAGTGAGATAATAAGTGAACTCGGAGAGAGAGGTCAGGGCTCTGAGATGTCCTCGTGGGGAGTACTTTTGTCTTTTCTGTCAGGTGAGAATCTTTTCTGGATTTCATTTTGTTTTAATCGATAAAATATCATCTAGAAGGATGCCCTGACCATACTCTGCGCTGAGCATCATTTTACTTTTAGCTTTACTTGTTCTGTTGTGTTTGTTGTAACTTCTGCTGCCCTCTCTGCCAGGTCTGTCTTGAAACAGAGATTTTAAAGATTTAATGGGTAGATGATTGTTTTGTGAGGAGCTGTGAAACCTCAGCATCTGTTTATGCTGAGGTTTCTACTGTCGCACTGCGGCGAGCTTTGACTCAAGAGAGAAGAATAATGTTTCAGCCATGTTTGCTGGGAACTTTAACTTCGGAAATATGTTGGCTGGAAATGAAAAAGACCATCAGCTGATGGTTGCTGCAAGCTTGCTTGTGGTTCCTAGAGTATTTAAAAGTAGAATGGGAGGGAGAGCCTTCAGTTTTCAGGCCCCTCCAAGCTCCCAGTTTGGATTCAGGAGACAGACACTATCTTTAATTTTAAGATTAGGCTTCAAATTTTCCTTTTTGCTAAAGCATATAGTTAGGGCTGGATCAGGTGACCCTGAACCAAAGTTATGACAGTTAGCTAAAACTAAATGTGAAAAAACATTTTAGTTACCTAAAACAGGGACGTCAAACAAATGATCAAAACTAAACTGAAACAAAAACAAATCCACTCTGGAAACTCATTGACACTGAATAAAAGACACAAAGTCAGAATGAAATAAAATAAAACCTACATTAACTCTCTAACGCTCTTTAGTAAAGCTGCTAATGGCTCCATGATGCACTGAGGATTTGTTTGTTTTTTTGTTTTTAACTCAATTGGAGATCATTTGTTTTGTCTCGGCCTGATTCCTGTTAACGGAGAGTTCTTCCTCCCCGCTTTTGCCAAGCCCTTGCTCACAGGGCACTGCCGGAGTCATTTTCAGGGGCCTGTGCTCGTGTTTTAGTGAATAAAGCTGAACTCTGAGCCTCTCCCCGGGACGCCGGCGCTTTGGAGTAACGCCGGGTGGAAACTCCCTTTCACTCCGTTACATGAATCATTACGTAAGACACGATGAAGCAACCCGACGTGTTTACGATGATTCTGCCTGTGAGGAACCCACCGGAATAACTCAGAGCTCCGGAGAAATTCAGACCTCTGACTCCCTCTCTCTCCTCACGTCTCTCTACCTGGTTGTCTCCTCCCCCTCTCTCCCTCCCTCTCTCTCTCTCTCTCCCTCTCTCCTCAGTCTCTCCGCTGCTGCTGAAACAGCAACAGCTCCGCCCGCCTCTCCGTCTCCCTCCGTCTCTGTGGCTCTCTCCGTCTACCTGTCTCCGCCTGCCTCCCCCTTTCCCTCCATCCACGCGCTGCCCTGCTCCCCCCTCTCGGTGCGGACATGCTCCCGGGGCTCCGGAGATGAGGCTCCGAAATGTCTCCTTCCTGACGGTCTTGTTGTTCGGGCTGTGCGGGCTGGTCTCCCTGTCCTGGTACACCGCCTTCAGCAGCTCCAGAGGTAAGAGCCGGTGTGTCCCGGTGTGCGCATCTGCGTGTGTGTGCGCGCGTGCACGATGGCGGGCTCGGTTTGTTTAAGGGGAGGCGGGGGGTCGTTTGGTTTTGGATGTTGCAGGAAAAAAACGCATGATGGTGTTGATGCGAGGCTGGAGGTGCAGGGAGCGCTCGGTTTGAGACGCATCACGTGCCAGCTGCAAGAGGAGAGGGTCCACGAGAGGGGAGGGCCGGGTGGGTGGGGAGGGGGGCGATTTTGTTGCAGAAAGCGTGAGGGCAATGAGAGGAGCGCTTGATTTGTGATGCCTCCCCGCCAGCAGTGGAGTCCGGGTCCAGGATGAAATGATGGTGGGGTGTGTGTGTGGGGGGGAGCTTTTTCATTAGGAGAGGACCAAGGGGGCGCTCGGTTTGCTATAAGAAGACGGGGACCAGGAGGGGGCGGGGCGTGAATAATGTTTTTTCAGAGACTGTTTGATTTTGTTGTACTTTCAATTTTGAAAAATGTGAAGGGGACCTCCAGGATCTGAGGGAGCGCTTGGTTTGTGATGTCCCAGGTGCCAGCTGAGAGGAGAGGCAGAAAAAGAGGGGTAGGTTTGTTTTTGTTGCAACCCCTCTCTGTGTTTCAGAGAGGATGCTTTGCAGGTGAAGGAAACTCCAGGTCATAAGGAAAGGAGCACTTGGTTTCCTATGCACCTCATGCCAGCTCAGGTTGGAGATGAAGGAAAGGAGGGGGTTTGTTTCATTCAGGTTACATGGGGTGCACGCATACACCCACATACAGGTGTAGTAGGGCACTGCGAGAGGGGTTGGTTTGATTCAGTTTCAGCTTTATCTTTCTTGAAGGTCGAGGTTAAAGGAACAGATAATGAAGGGAGCGCTTGATTGACTGATTTATTTATCCCTCAGCTGAGAGATGAGCTTCCAGGTGGAGGACAGTGGAGGGTTGGTTTGAGTTGATTGCAGCTTCACTTTGTGCTTTTAGATAAGGGGAGTGTTTGATTTCGGACACATGACACACCAGATTACGTGCAGGTGGGAACAGAAGAGGAACAGATGAAGCTCCTGCTTCCGAGGTATACAGGAGAGCGCTTGATTTGTGAGGTCACACCTGCCATCTCAGAGCTTCAGACTGAGGAGGAAGAGCGTGCTGGATGCTGGAAGGGAGCGCTTGCACCACGTACCAGCTCAGGTCGGAGATGGAGGAAAAGAGGGGTTTATTTCATTGAGAGGAGTTGGTTTGATTTATTTACAGGTCTGTCTCCAGTTCGAATAAACCTTAAAGCTTGTGCATTCAAGAGGAACAAGTAAAGAAGGGAGCGCTTGATTCTTTTTTTTAGGCTCCTGGAACCCCTGAACTGGATAAGTGGAAGAAAATGGATGGCTGGATGGATGGGTGGGGTTCCAGATGCAGGACAGTGGGCTTGGTTTGATTTTGTTTCAGCCCCGCCTTGCACTTTGTGGAAAACAACTACCTGTTAGTGATGTCACACCTGCCATCTGACAGCTTCAGAATGAGGAATAACAGAGCTCTGGATGCTGGAAAAGAGCGCTTGTTTTCCATCTAGTGTGGAAATGAGAGGTGGGGTTGGTTTGATTTAGTTGTGGTTACACTGGTGCTGTATTTATTTGTGCAGGAGCAGAAAATGTGATGATGGTAATGATGAAAGTTTGGACTGAAAGTCTGCCAGAGTTGTGCCTCAGGTTAAGGGAGCGATTGGTTTGTTGTCCATCATGTGCTAGAAGAGAGAAAGAGAGAGTGAAAGGTGGGTGGTGGTCGGCGAAGTGGTCAGTACAGCTGGTTCAGAGGTCAGAGAAAGGAGCGCTTGGTTTTCGCTGTGATAGAGAGCTGAGGGGAGGTGATGGCATGTTTGTGCGGAGGTGCGTTAGATTTGTACTGGGGGTGAGCAGACTGATCTGTTTTTGTTGTTTTTGTCCCTTTTTTAAACAAAGCGGAGGTTAACACACACACACGCAGGCCTGGTGTGTGTGTGTGCGCAGTTATTAACCTGTGGGTGTTTGCTCCCAGGAGCTCTGCAGGCTCAGCTGTCAGCTGCAGCTGTGGGTCCACGGGAGCGCTTGGATCGAAACTCCCTCCAGCCTGCAAGAGGGGTGGAGTTTGAGATCAGTATCTGCTGTGAAAGGAGTGCTTGGTTTGCGATTGGTCTCACATGATCTTTTCTCTGGCGTGAGACCCTCTTTGGTAAAAGGGGCCGCTTGGTTTGTGATACAGTGCAGCAGTTTTCCAAACAGCTGGAAGCTACAGCATCTGTATGCTTGCTTTTAATCACGGCGCACACCGGTGGGTGGGCGTGAGACTGACTAAGGGGAAGCAGTCGTGGTTTTGCTCGTCATGGATCGTCTGTTGTTATTTCTGTTTTAGCTCTTAAGCACGGTGTGGTGATAGGACGTTGAGGAGACGGACTCGAACTTGGAGACAGAACTCGGCATCTGGTCAGAAGGAAGAACCACAGCTGGACGGATTCGTGCGAAATGAAAGACCTCACACTGGATTGATGCAAGGATAGTGATGGTTACACCCTCGTGCAGTAAAGACGATGTTTGTCGTATCACAAGACATAAAGTCATCTACAAACTTGTCTACATCAGGACTTTTGGAGGAAACAACAGCTTTAATCTCAAAATGAACAATCAGCAGACACATCTGGTGATTTAAACATCTGATAGTCAGTCAAAGAGGCCACGCCCCTAATACTGCACACTTACTACAAATTAAAAACGTATAAAATAGATTCTCACCTATGCAGGTGTGATGAAGGATTAAATTATCTACAGAGACCAAACAGTTTGTGTGTCAGGCTGTAAAAATGTTTATTTTTGCTGTAAAGTTTTAATGTGAATTCTATGGGGACTGACTCACTGCTGGAGCCTCCGGTGGACGGTAGAGGAACTGCAGCTTTCGGCTCCTTCACTTTGCACTCAGTTTTCGTGTAAACATCAGTTTTTGGTGTTTCTGTGTCTGACGTGGACAGTTTGCAGTTAGTGTGACTCGCACAGACACAGCAGACGGAGTCGGCCCGAGGTGTTACGGGGCCTTAAGCAGAATTTGGTGCGGGGTGTAGTGTAAAAGTGTAAACCTTTTACACGACAATAAATATATTAAGTGGACACTAACTGACCAACACAGCGTCACCTGAGCTCGCCACACCTTGACTGACCTGGAGGCTTGATGCTTCTGAATGTTAATGATAAATGACTAATCTGTAATTATTTATGGAAACACACCTTTATCCCGCCCTTCGTTCCTGTTTCCTTTCAGCCTCAGAGGGATTTTAAATCCTTCTCTAAGTGTTTGCAGTCAGCTCACAAACACTGACAGTGAGCGTGAGCGCGACCTCGGCACCGACAGCCGCTGACGCCTCGGGCCGGCTGAGAAAACATGGAGCGATCCTTTAAATGTGTGCAGCTGCGCTTTCATGTACTTTCACTTTGATTTGAACTGAGGAGGAGAGAGAGAGAGTGTGTGTGTGTGTGTGTGTTTGTTTATGTGTGTGTGCCTGTAAGTGACACTTGTAGTATCAGAGAGTCAGACATGTTCAGATCCGTCTGTTCGGCTTTAACGTCTCTGATCTCTTTCAGTTTTTTCCCCTGAATCTGAACAAACAAACAAACACACACACATACACACACACACACACACACACGTCGGGTATTCATATCCTGTGGGAACATCTAATTGACATGATGCTTTCCCTAGCCCCTTACCCTAACCCTCACCATAACCAAATGTAACCCAGTCACTAAAACCACATTCTGAGTCTCAGAAATGTCTTGAAACCAGGATTTTGGTCCCCACAAAGATATAAATACACGCTCAGAGAAACACACACACCTGGTTTGAACCACTGACACACTTCACTCTGACACACATCTTCTCTTTCTTCTGGTCTTATTTTAGTTGCACTAAAAATATTTTAGATAGGTTTATTTTATTTTTTATTTTTAGCAATATTTTTAAACGTGGACGCGTTTGGCATGAATTAAATAGTTTCACTTTCTTGCCTTGCTGTTAATAACGGAGTGATCAGATTTGAATGTCACAGCTGTGTGATTGACATCGTTGAAGCAAATGTATGTGATTTATGGACGACCTTCAGGAACAAAAATCAAACAAAATCATCTCAAACATAAAATTCATTCACACTCTCTTCAGCGATGTTCTATTGTGGCACATTTGACATCTTTTCCATATTGTTCAGATTTTAGTAATATATTTAAATTTCGATGAACAAAATATGTGATCTTTTTTTATTAGATTTGGTTCATTTTATATTTTTTTCATGCTGTGAATGTTTTTGACCTACATTTTTAGATTTAGATATTTTGGGGAAATTTCACAGATTTTTCAGATGCGTTATTTATTTATTTTGGTAAATAATGAACAACTTTTAGACATTTTTTTTCCATTTTCTTTCCTTTTTTAACTTTTTAAAGTGTAATTTTCTGTCAATGGGGAAAATTTTACTGATATGTTTTATAAATTTTATATTTTTGTATAAACCTTTTGTCATATCACATTATTTCGTATGTTATTTACAACATTTTGGGAAAATCTTACAAACATTTGATAATATTTTATGGTTGTTTTTTTTCATTTTCCTGAGATCTGACCTGAACCTTTGACTCACAGTTATTCAGAACTTTAAAATGATGTGTGTGCGTGTGTCTGCACACAGGTGGCTCAAACCTGCTGATTTACTGTTTTCAAGCCAAAACCTCAATTAGACCTGAACTTCAGATGAATCAGACATTGCTGTGACTCATCCATCCTCCTGATGTGACACGTCCACACACACACACACACACAGTCCTCTCCATCCTTTCCAAATGACGGCATGTTTCTGCTGCAGAGTGGAGATTGATTCACACGCTGATGGCAGTTAACCATTGTCTCTGTGTGTGTGTCTGTGTGTGTGTGTGTGTGTGTGTGTGTGTGTGTGTGTGTTGTAGCACTCAGGGTAAATTAGTCCAGTCAGTGGAGCTGCAGAAAGAGGGTGCGTTTGATTTATTCATTCCTCTGAGACTGCAGCAGTGATCCAGTGATCTCACATTTGCAGCCGTGAGGTCAAAGGTCAGCAGCACCTTTTTTAAACCAGCCTTGTGATTGGCTGAACTTAACTCTGTTTGTTACTTCTTTGACGGCCATGTTGGATTAAAGAACCATTTTACTGTTTTTACTTTAATGTCTCACATTTAACCTTTTTTAAAAAATTTTTTTTTACAAGTTTTCTTTATGAAACTTTGGTTTTTATTTTTGTGCTGCTGCAGCTTTATGTGTATGATTCCCTCTCTCTCACATACACACGCACACACACACAGATAGACACACACAAACAAACCCGCACAGATTGGTTTACAGCGTAGCAGACGACTCATAGTGATTAGATGACGCATCAGATTCGAAGTGAACATGTTTTGTCTTGTCCTGCGGAGACACACACACACACACACACACATCCTGCCTGGCATTGTTCAGCAGCGATAACCTTGGCTTTTACTTTCTTCTGTTCAGTTTGTGTTTCTGTTTCAAGAACTGATCCAAACGTCTGTTCAGTTATTCTGGTTTAATCGTTCTGTGTGTGTGTGTGTGTGTGTGTGTGTGTGTGTGTGTGTGTGTGTGTGTGTGTTCCATATAAAATACAGCCTGAAAGTGAACCATTAATGGCATCAGAAATCACAAGTGACTGATTTTCTGTATTGATTGACCCGTCCTTCAGTTTGAAGGAGAAAGTCAATTAAAAGGTGTGTGTGTTTCTCTTGTGTGTGTGTGTGTGTGTGTGTGTGTGTGTGTGTGATCAATAACAGATGACTGAGCGTCATTTGTTCAGACTCTGCCAGAGCAGCTTTGCATGATTTACAGTCCAGAATAATCCTTCTTTGTCTTTGTCTGTCTGCATCAGCCTCTCAGTTCAGCTAGAAACATTTTAGCTCCTCCTCCTCTTCTGATTGGCCGCCCCTTGCAAACGCATAACAGTGGGGCTTCTGTGCTTGATGTGACTATATTAGGAATATCCCTCCTTATGACATCATGCAGATCCAAGAGTAGAAAAAACTGTGCTACACTGAGAGTTTGGAGCATCTGCAGCCTGAGCTCTGAGCTCACAGTGTGAACATCCATCAAGGAAAGCAGAACAGCACCACTTTAAATGTAATGACATGTCCTATCTTCAGGTGATGGTTCTGGTTCTGTTCACAAGGTGGTTCCAGCTTTAAAGATGTGAAGTCTGGTGACAGATTAAAGGAAAATGTTGTTTCTGTGGTTTGATGGAGCTGCTCATGTCAGTCAGGAAACCAGAGAAGAAGAGGAGACTCCTCTCTTTTTGCTCGTTGGTGTTTATACTCCTATTCTGACTTCCTGTCTTTCAGCTTCCTCTCCTTCCATCATTTATTGCTTCCTATGTCTGTGTTTCCTTTCCTTATTTCCTCGCTCTTCCTCCTCTTCTCTGGCTTTAGTGTAGTAACGAGAGAGAGGATGTTTGACAGTGTGATCAATATGAGGGAAACTGAGAGAGTGTGTGTGTGTGTGTGTGTGTGTGTGTGTGTGTATGTAATGTGAGCTCCAGCTTAACTGTGTGATCTGTTACACAAGCTGCAGTTTGAGGTGTCAGTCACACTGTTAACGGCTGTAGGTGTGTGTGTGTGTGTGTGTGTGTGTGTGTGTGTGTGTGTGTGAGACAAACTTTCATGTGTTTATAATCTGTAGGTAAAATCGATCTCACTCACACGGTGTCACTGTTTAAAATTTAAATGCTGATAATAATCAGAGGTCACACATGTAAGAATACGCCGAAGAAAGTAGTCCCTGACCGAAGCTCTGTTTCCTGAAGAGCTCAGCAGGAGACCTGACGCTGATCGACAGCAAACATTTGAAGCTTTTTCCCGTTTACTGTTTGAACCGATACCAGTACCTGGAATTCGGTATTGCAGCCAGCGGTATCTGTTTACTCGCTTTGAGATTATGGATTGAAAATGTTTCTTGGCTGAAACGTTTGACGCCGCCTCGGTCTGGCAGCGTTCACACCGCTGATGCTCGACTGTTTGCGGTTCCTGTTCATTCTGAGGTTTCAGACGTCTTACACGTCTCGAGCATAAATAGCATTCTGACATTTCAGTGCAGCCGGTGTAGAAATGCTCATTTAAAATGTGAACAAACTGTAAAGAAAAACACGTTTCTATGACAACTGAGTAATTATTTAGCCTACTGTCGGCGAATTTGGCTTTCAGGCCGTCAAACAGTCTGCAGCTTTAGTGTTTAAGCAGATGTTTCCTCAGATCAGATGTGCTGCCATTGTAAGTTTTGGAAAGTATGACCCCACCAGTGACCGCTTTCAGCCCGCCGCCATCGCCGTCTTCGCCCTGTGCGATTGTTGTTCTTCAACATGTCGTTGGAGTGACGTCACATGATCTCGCTTAGCTTCTTCCTCTATCCCGGATGTGCTCTGGTACGGAAGTTTAGCACGAATTGTTCCCTGTGAATCGGTCCTCGGCAGTGTTGACGTGCTTTGGTCAGCACGCCTGTCCTGTCAGGGTCAGTGATGGTTTCAGGTTTTTTACAGTCTGTGTGACCTCAGTCGACGACCCTCTGGGTGCAGTTTGCTTTGTTAGCAGGATCACTCCCTAAGTTACCCTCAGGCTCGGCCCATTTTAAATGTGCAGGTTTTCGAGTTTCTCCAAGCAGGTTTAGGCTGAAGTAAACTGGACAGCGTGGTAGTGAGAAATGATTTTGTTAATTGGAGGGTCATTTATCCCCACGTGTCACATTTTTCTTTTTGGAATGAGCGGTGCGGTGGTTGGCTCGGTCCTTCCTGTGCAGACCAGAGACGCGCTCAGTTACCTGCTGAAGGTGTGGATTATTTAGCCTAAATAAGTCTGAGACTGTCCTCTGGCAATGATGTGACACCATTTCTTCATCACTGAAACGGAAAACTCAAACATAGGATTTTAAAAAAATGTGCGCTGAAGTTTCCCGCCATCTGCGGTGACGTCTTTTTTTTTTTTATATAAAAGATCAAAGAAATGCTGATTAATCGTGATCGTGTCTCTCGTTGTTCCCACATCCGTGGCCGCGCAGGAAACAGCCACTCGTTTCCACGTTGATTAATAATTAGAGGTTAACTGAGGTTTTTAATCACGTCGTGTTAAAGCGGAGCAGGAATGTTGTGATGGATGTTCCTATTGGAAAATCGGGTTACACCCTCTGAGGGGATAAAAGAAAGGCGGCTGTGTGTGTGTTTGTGTTTCTCACTAATAAAGATTTCACACCTATAATTGAGGAATCGAAGTGGAGCCGCTATCGTCTCCATGGAAACCCTCAGTCCTCTATAGGCACCGTGTTGCATAATGATGCTCTATATACTCCAATGGGGGCTTTTATTTTGAAGGAAGTGAAGGAGGCAACATGTTAAAGGATTGATGTCTACAAACACATATGATTATTACAAATATCAGATTTAAGTCTTCATGTGTTCTCTGGGTGAATGTAGGCACAACTGTGTCAGACCGGGTGTTTGTAAGGTGTACCTAATGAAGTGACCACTCAGTGGAAAGGTGTGACTTGAGCAAACCTGTAGATCCAGTCTTGATTAAACACCAATGAAGAAGTTTGAGGTTTGAAGTGTTGAGAAATAAAATTTTTCCTCCTGACGTCCACCTGACACGCTCTGATCCTGCATGTTTGTTCAGCCTGCAGCCTTGACTGCTGCCCTCGCCCCAGGGGGCAGATAGCCTCAACCCCCCCCCCCAACAAACACCGCCCCGATTTAAAACAGGCGCACACACACCCCTGCCGGCCGTTGTCATGGTACGATCTGTTACTGCTGGGTGGTTTCAGCTGCAAGCCAACTCTGTGTGAGTGTGTGAGTGTGTGTGTGCGTAAGAGAGACATTTGGAATAAATGTGGACAGTAAAATTTCGTTTTTACTGCTTTTTCTGTCTGACCTGCTGTGAAGCTTTGAGCTTCTTTGGCAGCAGGAGTTCAGTTGTAAAGTCGAAGATAAGATTTGATTCAGTCCTTCTGTTATAAAATCTGGTATCTGTTCTAAAATGCTTTGATGTCCTTCAGCAACAGTTTCCTCCACTACAGCTGTCACATGGTGTACATGTCATGGATTTTACTGTGAAAGGTAGACGCAGAACCTTTTGCACATCTATCAAACAAATCAAGACGTCAGAATTTTTTGACAGACATGGCTCACAGAGCTCCATCTCCTCAGGACTGAATCATGGGTAACACTTTATAACACGACCTACGACTAAGAGTGTGATTCCTCTGTAATTAAAAACAGTTCGATTTAAAAAATTTTTTATTTTATTTGAAATTAAAACGTTAATATATTAACCTACAAATACTTAAAGGGAGGCACAAAAGCATAAAAAGTCAGGTTTTTATAGGAAACTGAGAAATAATTCTCCTGTACTCTAATATAAATGTGATTAAAAATAAATACAATCAATATTTGCTGGTCTATGTGACTTTATAGTGATAAAGAAAAAGTTAAGCCACTCCATAATAGCACCTCAAAAAGTATGAAATGTTGTTCTTCTGCAAAAACTCCAAAGAATTGACACAGTATTAAAATTACTTACAGTTTATTTTGTGTGTCTCTATTTAAAGTTACAGAATACGTAAAATTACTCATACACTACCTAAAACTAGTTACGCAGTACTTAAATGCACTTACAGTATGGAAATTTATTTGTATCCTGTAAAAACCTGACTTGTTACTGTTGCCTACCTTTAAGGATTTGTAGGTAAATCTAATTACGCTGTAACTTAAAATATAATACAGTTAAACTCTGTTTAATTACAGAGGAATTAAACGGCTATGTTATGAAGTGTTACTGAACCGTGTGCTTCAGTGAGGCGGCGTATACTTCATTCTTATATTATCTTTATTTAACCAAGAAAATAAGACTCTTGAGATAAAAATATCCCTTTGAAGATAAACTAATAAAACACACACACACACACACACACAGACACACACACACACACACACACACACACACACACAGAGGAGACCAGGTTTGAGCCTGAGTGAAATCTGAGTTAATAAAATTCGGGAGTTTTTAAAGTAAAAGAAAAAGTCATAATCTAGTGATTTCCCTACAGAATCCACATTCATAAAATCCTGGAGGCGGTTTGAGCTGACATTATTATCAGTAATGAGGTGAAATTACTCTCATACTGGACTGGATTCAGATCACTGACCACGGCAGAAAGTACTAAATCCATCGGACCTCCATGAGAGAAACCGCGCTCAGGTTTAATGTGCGCTCCTGCTGAGATGTCCTGCAGATGTTCCTGTTCCTGATGTGTTAGTCGTGTTACTGTGAGCAATAAAGTTTATTACCCACCATCAATGGGGCCTTATTGTTTCATCGTTAGTTATGGAAGCATAATGGGATGATAATGTGTTAAACAGAGATGAACACTGATGCGATGAGATCATGCGGCCGCACGAACCGTCTCGTGTTTGTGTGTTTCCTGGAGGGTCCAAGACGCTGTGAAAGGAGCTGATGAATATTTGATGCGAGCTCCAGCAGGTCAGGTTGCACTCTGAGAGAAACCGTCCTTGCCTTCATGCTGCACAGGGAACAAAGCTCACCTCATTCATGTGTGGAGAGAAGATTTAAAAGTCATCTTTAATGGGTCCATCAGGCACATGTGAACTGCTGAGTCTACATTTAAATGTACAATCATCTGAGTGTGTAACTGAGACAACACAGAGCAGATTCACAAACACATTTTGCTGAAGTCTGAGTTTTTCTGTCAAATATCTCACAGATGTAGCAGCATTTTTCATAGACTGTATATAAAAGATGGATGCAGCCAGTGGTTTCTGGGCTCATTTTGACGCTTCTACACTTTATGGCCACCATGTTGGGTTTTGCAGCCAGAGGAGACCTTATCAGGACACCAGGGTGAAGTGTCAAATTATCAGCTAATGCTAGCTAGCTTGGTTAGCAAGTTGCATCTGTAAACTGTATAGGAGCTCCCACTGGCACAGACAGGAGCTAATTAATGCTAAGAAATCAAATCCTAGAATTTTACTCACCAACACCGGAGCTCTTCCTGGACGGTCTGTTAGTATAGTAACCTCACAGCAGCCATATTATTGGTCATGTAATGTCATTAAAAATGCTCCAACAGCATAAACACGGTCCAGATATCCAGTTCAGTGACTCCGATTAGCTGAGGTGAGGGCTAGCAGATACCTAACAGCTAAAGTCGCCTGTGTCACCATGCACCTGTCAGTCGAAGAGGCCACTCCCCTAATGATGCAAACTCTTAAGCCTTAATACAATTTAAACAGGTGAGTTATAAGAACACTGACACCTGTAAAGTTGTTATGAAGATAGGACTTATCTGTAGAGCCTCAGACAGTTTTTATATCAGGATGTAAACGTGTTTATTTCTGCTTTGAAGTTGGATATTTTAATAGGGGAGTCTATGGGGACTGACTCACTGCTAGAGCCTCCAGTGGGTGTTGGAGGAACTGCACCTTTGGCGCTTTTAAGCCCCAGAGGTTGATGCTTGTTCCCACACACTTTTTACCCTTTCTTCTTCTGCCAGTGGAGTCTCTGGTAGCCTCTACATGTTTCTCCTCGAGCACTCTACCGCCACCATTGGGTCAAAGTCGGAGGTGTGTATAAGTGCTACTGAACTACATGCCACACTTTGAAGAAACTGAGCATAGCTGGATTATTCTGATGAAGCCAAGTTCAACGCAGCTGTGATCTCCATTTCTGCCATATTAGAGTTTTTATTCCAGCTCCCATAAATCTGGTTCAGCTGATCCTCACAGCAACTCTCGTAACAGTTCACAGACTGAGACACATTTGTTTTTATAAACTGGCCCCTCATCAGCGCTGACAGTTATTCATTGCTGTGATGTTATCAGATATCTCTACTGAAGTTTCCATAAGCAGGAACCGAACTGATTACTGGAGACATGCGCACTTGTTTATCTTTGAAATTTGCAATTAGCTGATGGAAATACCCGAGCGCTCCTTCCACCGCCGCTCCGGATCAGGTTTGCAGCGTTTAAAGCGGCGTGTAGATAAAGTTGAGTTGAAGGAAGTGGAAACACGACATCACTGCAGGTGTCTGATGTTTCACTGACGTGTGCGCTGAACTGTCTGCAGCGTGTCAGCAGACTGACGGCTGCAGTCGTTTATCTCCAGCTGCTCGGCTCGCCTGACAACCTCTGCCTGTGTGTGAGAGACCCCGAACCGCAGATTACCTCCCTCGCACGTCAAGTCTTCAGTTCAGATTTTATCACATTTTTTAGAAATTTTAATCAGATTTCAGATCAGAAGAAAATACGTCATGCATGTCGGTGCGGCTGCAGGACCGCGGGCCACAGCACGCATGTTACAGTTATAACGATCATCATGAAAGGTTTAAACCCAGCTGTCAGAGTCACTTTTACGCACTTTCTGTTTTAAAAGGCTTCAAAACAAAGACTTGTTTCCATTTGTTTTTTCTGAAACTTCCCTTACAATCATTATATCCAAACAACAGTAACAGGATGCGTCTAAAAATGCATCTCAGAGATTGTAACCAGTTAAATAACACAAAGATATTGTATTATCCGCCCCCTGCCTCATTTTTCAGTACCAGACCTGAGCCAGCTGTGCCATTTGTGAGCCAGACTAGGCTCAAACGTGCTGTCAGTATAGCTGTGACACATGTAACTGGATTAATTGACTGTTTGCTCCTTTAAATATATTTATACTGTTAAAGGTAATTAATCCAAGACGACTCTAAATTGGACCATTTTTCATTAGGAGTATTTGAACTTCTCAGTTCTTTGCCCTTTTGTACTTTTACTTTTCTAGAATATAAAATGCAGCACTTTAACTAAAGCAAGAGCAGTGCTGCTGAAACACATTTTGTCTTTTTGAAGTAACGGCGCTGACAAGTTTGCTTGGAGGCACAGAGCTGACACTGTGTGTGTGTGTGTGTGTCAGAGGTATGAGGAGGACAGCATGTGACCCACTGCCTTCAGCATGTGATGGGCTGTGTGTGTGACCTTTGACCTCTTGTTCCAGTTTTTTCTCTGTGTTTTAGCCAGTCGGAGCTCAAACGCCCACATCGTTCACCTTTCTGTCGTCTGTCACCATAAAAAAATGAAACATTTGCAGACTGCAGCTCCGCACATGTGATGATATCCCGGGTGGTTTGCATGCAGCGAGTCAAACAGTGGTCAGTGATACCTTATCACCCCCCCCCCCCCCCCCCCCCCCGACCACTGCTGCCTGTCTGTGTACCTGCGTATTCTCTTGGATGTGATTCTGTGGACGTTTGAAGGAAGTGAAGCAGCTTTATTGATCTTCCGGGAGCCTAAAAAAAGCGTCAGAACACAGAAAGTGTCCAGAATAGAGCGTCTTTGAAGTCAGCGCACCTGCTGGGTTCAAATCAATTTCTGGTGAGCAAACAGGACCGTGGAGCAGCGCCAAACTCCAAGAGCTCGGCTCAGCTGGAGGAAAACAAAGCTGCAAGTGGTCCTGAGAGCTCTGCCTTCTTCAGAAATTTAGTTTGAGGTGTTCAACCGGCAGCTTGAGAACCCACTGTCGTGCAGATGAAGAAGAACAGCCCTTTATTGTCATTGTACACATACAACGAAATTGTGGAATGAATAAAATGAATCTCCCTCACAGACAGAGACGATTTTTGGAACATGACCGTGAATTGTTTTCAGTTTTTCTGGTTGCAGAGCGCAGCATTGCATCAGCAGAGTTTTATTATCAGAAATGTGCTGATTTTTTTTTTCTGTGTGCTGTGCTAACTTTGCTCTCAGCAGCTCTCCATCAATGCAACAAAAGCATTGTTAAAAAAAATCATTTTGGCCGCTTATCTCTGAGTCTGATGGACAAAAAACTGCTTAGCAGGATCTTCCTAGACATCTTCGGCCCTAAACTGAACTAACAGAAAAGTTCCACACAAATACAGATCAAACACACGCACGAGGCCGTGTTATCTGACCCGTTTCATATGACACGCTGTGTCGGTGGTTGAGATGTACACGGAAACTCCTCACTTGACTTTTTTTTGAGCCCGTTGCAGGAACCAAAGCATGCTGGGTAAGTGTGTTTTAATCTCATGACTCATATAATGCTGATGACGGATTTTTAGGCTAATAGTTAGTGCTAACACACTTACCTCTCATCTTTCCTTACAAAATCGATAGATCCTCCACTTCTTTTAAGTGTCTCCCAGTGCAATTCTTAGCATATTTTGGTTCCTGCAACTGGTCCGTCGGGTTATTGTCTCCCCAGAAACACTTCCCCTTTGCTTTTGGAAATCTGTTTTTTCCTATTTCCGTTTTCGTTTTTTCCTATTTCCGTTTTCGTTTTTTCTATTTCCGTTGTGTTTTGTGTGCTTTTGGAGCATTTTTCTTATTGCTGGTGTTTTCTTAAGTTGCAGTCCGTTTGGCCTCTCAGGGCCACCGTAAGTTTGAGTTAATGATCAGTTTTTGCTGGCGGGATGGGAACGTAAATCAGAGCATCATCTACATATAACAGGAAGTCACCAAATAAAAAAACAACAAACATTTCAGATGTAAAGCAGGATCAATCATGTTTTCAAGATGTTAAAATGGTAAAATTCTGACTCTTCGAATGTTGCAGCAGAAATCGAGACTCGAGACAGACCACGCATCGTTTTTCCTCCATGTTCTTAGCCGACGGTAGTGCCACTCTTGTGGTCATGGTTTAAACACCACAGTGCACCTAGGCTTTCTTTCTGACTGCGTCCATCCCTTTATGACTACAGTGTACCATCTTCTGATGCTTCCAGGATGAGACAAAACTCAAATCATCTCAGACTGGTGTCCTGAACATGACGATGATGAGTTCACTGTACTTGAACAGCCTCCACAGTCAGCAGGTCCAGATCCAACAGGCACCTTTGAGATGTGAACACGAATATTTCCGATACTTTGTTTAACCCGTGCTGTGAAGAATCAAAGCAGCTCTGGAGGCAAAAAGGGTCCAACCCAGTACTAGTAAGGTGTACCTAATAAAGTGTCCTGTGAGTGTACACGTTGCTGTGTACACACATGGTGTCATTAAAAAAAAAACCCCAGCGAAACAGAAGTGTAACTTTTAAAGACGTGTGATATGGTTGGCTGTAGCTCAGGAGGACATCCGCTAATCTGAAGGTTGGTGGTTCGATCCCAGGCTGCTCCAGCCTGCACGCCAAAGAACCCTTGGGCAAGATCCTGAACACTCGGTCGCTCCCGATGTGCTCATCGGAGTGTGAATGTCAAGTAGGAAGCACTTAGAAGCAGAAAAAAAGTGCTTGTGTGAATGAGACGTACGCTCTATAAGAATCAGTTTCATTCAAAGCAGAATCAGAAGCTTTGGGGGGGAACTTCAGGTGTAACCCTCAGTTTGACGGGTCAGGGTGAATCACTTCACAGATAGTTAGACCGTTAGTCAGACAAACCGCTGTCACTATGTTTGGATTTAGGAATTTCCAATGTGTACGGATTTAAAACCATTTTTGGATTTTGAGTTTGACACTGTAATGCAGTCATGAATTATTCCCGTTTACATGCGTTTAAAGGTTAAAAGTAGATTTCTGCTGTTTAAAAAAAACCCCAACAAAACACTAAAAATATGTGTAATGTATTAAAGATGCGTAATATCTTCAGGGAAGTGTAATTTTCACAGAACAGTAAACAGGATCCTGGAGTCCCATTAAACATGTCCACGGAGAGAAGAGAAATCTGGAAGGTAACTAAAGACAGACGAGGAGAATATTTAAACACGAGAAGAGGAAACCGAAACGAGACGAGAGCAGAAGGTACAAAGTGAAGAGGAGGACGAAGAGGAGGAGGGAGGAGGTGATGGGGGGTCTCTGTACTGAATCAGATCAGCTTCCTCACACAGAGCGAACCATCTGTCAACCAGAAACACTGCGTGTGTGTGTGTGTGTGTGTGTGTGTGTGTGTGTGTGTGTGTGTGTGTGTGTGTGTGTTCAGCTCTGCCACTCATTTACTGTAAATGAGTAATGTGAGCGTCCGGGCAGCAGGGAGTGTGTACTGTACGGGAGCGCGCTTCATTAGATTAGATGTTTAAATCTCCGGCTTCATTGACAGACACATTCAGATCAAGTTCAGGCAGCTCTGCCTGGATACTGACAGCAAGTGATACACATTACAGGTCAAAATAAGTAAAAGATGTCAGCACGGAAGTTCTTCGGGGGATTATAATGTCCAAAAGAGGCACCAGATTCCTGCATTTAATACAGGCGCATCTCTGAACCTGTAGCTAAGACGGCTTTAGAAGATGCGTCTCAAAACCTGGTAAAAAAAAAAAACTAGATGCCAAAGCTGGATGTTCCTGGAAAAGCTATAAATTAACTCAGCAGAGTCGCAGAGGGGAAACAAACCCAGAGCCGTTAATCATTTGGCTTGTTAAGTTCTGACGTATCGACCGTGTTTCCGATTCGAGCGTCTCCTCGGTCGAGTCTCTTGACCTTTTTAACATCCTGCAGTTCTTTGACTCTAACAGAGACGAGCTCCCAAAAACTATCCAGCCGTTGCTGTTGGCCTCAGCTGTGACTGTCCTCTGTTACTGTGGCCTCGATTTACAGTCCTGTGAAATTTGCTTCCTCCCTGATTTATAGTTTTTTGACACACGTTTCAGATCATCAAAAAATGTCCTGTCTGAAGAAGTAACTGCCCCCTAAACCTAATGACTGCTTGTGCCAACATTGGCAGCAAGAAGTCTGTCGAGCATTTGTGATAACTTCAGTGAGTTTTTCACATCGCTGTGGAGGAATTTTCTTCCACTCTTCAGTCACGTTGGAGGGTTTTCCAGCATTAACGACCTGTTTAAGGTCAAAGCATCTCCATCTGACTTACGTCCAGACTTAAACTCGGCCACTCCTAAACCTTCATTTTGGTTTTAAGGCCATTCAGAGGTGGACATGCTGCCGTGTTTCAGATCGTTGTCCTGCTGCAGAACCAACTTGAGCTTCATGGACTGACAGAATCCATGTTTCCATCAGTTACAGCGAGTCGTCCTGAGCAGTCCACAGCAGAGCAGTCCAGACCATCACACTACCACCACCACGTCTGAGTGTTGCTTTATGAAATGCTGTGTTAACGGGATTCAAACCTCCCAGAACGTTCTGCTTTTATCTTGTCAGTCCACAGAAGATTTTCCCAGAAGTCTCAGGGATCATCCAGATGTTTGTTGGCAGATGTGAGGCGAGCCTTTGTGGGGGGGGTTTTCTCAGCAGCGGTTTCCTCCTTGGAGGCCATTTTTGCCTGGTCTCTTTCTTATTGTTGAATCATGACCTCAGTGGATAATGGCTGTTTCTTTGGACCGTGGCATGTTGGGTTGTTTTTTGAGGTCTTTTAGCTTGCTTCAGTGATTTACTGTTTAAACAGGTTTGGGAATAATCAGGCTTGGGTGTGACCAGTGAAATTGAACTCAACTTCCCAGAAAATGTGATTAATCACAGTTAACTCATGATTTAACATGGCGCAGTTACTTTGTTAGAGAGGGCCAGGTTTGGAAAGCCTTTTTCTCTTTAATAAATGAAATAACGATTTAAAAACTACATTTTGTATTTACCCTGGTTAACTTTGTGTAATATTAAAATATATTTGATGATCGGAAGATGTAAGTGTGATTTTCAAATATGCAAAGAAACTAAGAAATCAAGAAGGATTTTTTTGTATAGCCCACATAGCTGATGATTTTCTAAATGGCGGTCACATGCACGGTGCCTGAGAGAGTTCAGCTCTTAACACGCCGACTGTGTGGTGAAAGCAGCTCGTCAGCACTTTGGTTCCTGTCCGAGTCACACTGCATCCATTCAGCTGCGGTGCTCAGAGCCCAACAAACATCACAGTGTGCTTCAGAGGGCACGAGTATCCTGGTTAGCAGGCTGCTCTGGGGATATCAGGGGACAGAAAGAATCTGTTTGTGCATAATGCTGTGTACAGGAATGTGCATGATGCCGTGACTGTGCGTGAGATGCATCATTCACTGGGTAAAGGACTAAAACGTTGACCTAAATATATAAAAATCTATTTGAAAGACAGAAATGTGTGTGTGTGTGTGTGTATATATATATATATATATATATATATATATATATATATATATATATATATGAGTGAAAGTGAAAAAGGTCTTGTAAAAAATGTAAATTAGCAGGTGAAATGAGCACCTGCTCCATGGAGTGGGTAGGTACGATTAGTCTGCTTTAATCAGCAAATAATTTACTCTGTTTTCAAGAATCAAGTCAAATAAATCCTTAATGTGAGAATGTTTTCAGCTTTTTAAATGTATTATTATTTATAAACTCACTAGTCTAGTCTAGTTCCAGCAAACTGAATATATTTGAGGTTTTTGACTGTTGTGGAAAAAACGAGAAGTTATTTATATAAAATCATGTAACAGATTAAGTGTGTGAACACAGCTGATATCAGGTGAGGAAATTCTGCTTGTGAAACTGAAACAGGTAGAGCACAAATAGAATAACGGAGGTGAAGTGGAGCACCGAAACCTGACGACACCTTCGTCCACAGCGAGGACGAGGTGTTGTCGTTAATTGGTTGGTATTTGAGTTTCCCTCCAGATGTGGGCCCTCGCTCTCTAAATGCTCTCTTTGTGTCGGAGACTGCTCGAGTCTTTTTCCACAAATGCCCTCATTCAGCTGCTACCTGACTCTGCTCACCTCCGGCTCCCAGACAGGAGGAAGAGGGAGGGGTGACGCCATCTGGGCCTTAGTATCCCGTATCCAGGCAGATTCAGACCAGGTCCGGACTCTGTGAGATTAAAAATCTCACCTGCCATAACAAAACCTCTAAAATGGTTATATCCACTGTCCTTCCCTTTGCCTTGTCTGCTCTTCCTATTTCCGCATATTCTGAGCAATATTTATAACATTTATGGCTCCACGTAGACCCAAACTGGCTCTTAATATTTCACTTTTCCACCTGGGCAGATACACAAAGAATACCCAGCTTCCTCTAAGGCCTTGGTTTAGTGTTACGTTTAATAATTAACATTTTTACAAATCTTTCTTTAGCTTTCATGGAAACAAACACTTGATTATGTCTATTTTATGTCTGTAAATCGAAACACAAGACATCTGAAACTAACTCTTGTCCTGCGTTACTGTTGGCTGTGATTGTAAAAAAACCCAAGTTGTTAGTTATTGTTTTGTATTGTCATCGATATCGTTTTAGTATAACAAATCATTTAGAATCACTCCAGCTGCCATTTGAAAATTTGGAAAGCTAAAGCCAACTAGCATTTCAACTCCGTTAAAATAATGTTAGCTAGCAAAGAAAGCTTATAAGAACTGGCTGACCTTTAACAGTCAAAACAGTGTTTTGCTCAAAGTTACACAGCTTCTAGTTGGTCCAAATACTGATGTGTTAGGTTAACTGGTTAACTAATTCTGAATTGGCTGTAGGTGTTATTGTATGGATAACTTGTAGGATAGCCTCCGGGTTAGCAGGCAAGCTAATGTTAGTCAAAAGAACTCTGATTTGGATTTGATCCCCAAAGCCACACTGTCCCTCCATAAAGTCATTGCCCCACTGATGTGGACCTCAGTTTTATTAAGTTTAGCCAGAAACAATAGAGAGAAGCTTTAGCTAGCGTTGGCTAAAATTAGCTAATCTCACCAAACAAGATTTTTTTTCTAGATACCAAATGCAGAAGCTGGTGTTAGCTTGCTAACTTGCTAACAGTGCTGGCAGCAAAATACAGAGAGACTTCAATTCTTGTGTAGAATCTGTCGTGTTCTGCGAGCCGGTAATTTATTGGTATTTGTGATTAGAGGACTTTTTAGGCTAATATCCATGAACTGCAGTCTCAAATAGAAAAATGACCAAAATTATTGCGACTTTATGCAACAAATTCAAAATGTTGTTGACTTTAAAATGGTTGTTTTGATCTTCAAAACGGTCTTGGTGCAGCAAGTCCGCAATCAAAATGGAGTTGATCTGCGACTGAATGGAGTCAAGTTACATCCAGTCCATTTAAGATAATAACTGTGATAAATCTGTGAAAATTGCGAATCCGTTGCTATTTACATACGCAGAAATTCACATTAACTGTTTTCATTCAGAGTCTTGCCAGAAACTCACAATCTGAAACAGAGATTACTCTACAAAGTTGCTCCAGGATGGCAATTTAACCGCAAAATGACATAAGCGCTTGGCAACGTTGTCTTTTTTTTATATAGAAATAATTCCAGAATACATCCAGCTGAGTTCCTCATTGCAAAAAAGATGCATTGCAGACAAATTGCCCTCAGTGCTTCACACTGACTCGGATTGATTGAAATGTCTTAGAAATCTTGTAGCGTTTATGAATCGGATGGCAATGTGTGTGAGAGTTATTGCAGTCAGGATGTTTTGGAGACGGGATGCCTCTCACCAGGTGACCTGTTAGTCGCCTTTTGATTTAAATTTGTTGCCCAGAGGTTGAGAGTGTTGCACGCTTCAAATTTTACTCTAAAGTGACTTTGTTGTTACACACTGTTGATGCTGGAAGTGAAAGAGGCTCTGGGAAGCGTCACATCCTTTGCATTTTAGAAACTCCGTCCTGTGTCCATCACATGAGATTCAGTTTAAAAAAAGAAACATCACTCTACTTTTAGGGTTGGATTATTGTTGGCAAAGTACTGATGCAGGTTTACACAGTTAGATTTTATTCATGAATTACAGTAATTTTACACAGTACGTCAAATGAAGGTGCTGTTCCCACAGTGTGTTTCTCTGGTACACTGATTTGGGAAATAAAGCCCCTAATCATAACATAATTCCCTTATTACACTCAAATTAAGTTCAGTTAAATCAGATTAGATCCAGGGGTGGGGATGTGAGCCAACATGGCTGCTGTATATTAATCAGAATTACCCTGCTGGCAGTGAGCTGCTGTTTGATCTGATGATTCACTCTGACAGACCAAACACGGTCACTGATAACCAGTCAGTGTCGTCAAAGACCGAAGAGGTTACATCAGGGGACCATTATTTATCCTTCTTACTCACATTGCCCAGTCCGAGTCTGCCAGTACACCTTTTCTAGATTTGGTGCTTTAGTTTAGTCACATATCTGCAGGTAAGGGCTTCATAAACTATTTTAGAAACCATTTTTAAAAGGACGGTCCCTTTTAAAGGATTGTTGAAACTCCCTCTAAGAAATGTCCCATTGGAAAGCTGAGGAAATTATTTAAGTATTATTTCAAAACTGTACAAGGACCGTTAGTCATTCGTGGGAACTTTTGATCCTTCTAAAAACCTCTTTCACGAGTCCTGAAACCTTATTAGGACATGTTTTATTACTATGAGACATAAACACCATTTTCTACTTCCTGTAATAGGCCTCAAACCTTCCTGATAAGGATGGAACCTCTTTGAATTGTTTATTTATTTAAGACTCCTCAAAAAAAAAAAAAACAACCCCCCAAAAAACCAATCCATCAAAGGGCTACAAGAAAAAAAACCCAAAACAAAACTTTGAAAGTCAATCAGAAGATTTCTTGGACACCTAGACTCTTCTAAAAAGCATCTTTACTAATTCATGGACAAGAATCATCCCTCATTTGGACATTTTTCTGTATCTCTGAGACGCTCAAAGGGAATGCTGTCTTAAAAATCCAAAATCAAAGCAAGGACTAATCAAACCTACAGGAATGCCCCCCCTGAATTATATCTTTAAATAAACATGACCAGAAGCCTTTATCAGAGACTGAAATAGCCTTTTACCTCCCTAGAGAGAGTGTTGTAACCTTTTTAAATATCACTGGTGAGACTAGGACCGATCATAGCCTCTGAGGGTCCTTAAATCACTGCCCCAAGGATCGACCCACTGAAACCACTGAAGCATTAAAAACACCCCCCAAAACTGAAAAAAAGAGAAGAGGAAAGCTACAATACTTTTCAAGTAAAGGGAGCTCTGGTTTTTACTTTAAGAGTTCCGTAATCTTCTTAAAGGTTATTAGGACTTGTTTGATTGGACTGTTTGAAAAGACTCCTGAGGGAACACCCCCCCCACCCCACACACACACACACACACATACACACACACACCATGACCACCACCACAAACCATCATAGAGCCTTTTATAGGATACCTGGATCCCCCCAGACAACATCTTTTATATCCTTTAAAATTCCAGGACAAGAATCGACTCTTATTAAATTTTTTAAAACTGTCTGACACTTCTGAAGGAAGTACCAAATAATTTCCACAGCTTGAAGGTCCTTCCTAAAACTTAAAGAAAACCTTGTACCTGTTTAAAACCTTTTATAAGACACCTGGATTCACCTCTAGCACCCTGAAACCCATCGGGAGCTGGTGAAAAATGTATTTATTTGAAGCAGAAAACCACATAAATTAACTCCTGAGCATCTTATTCAGAAAAACCTTAAGTACTGTGCAGGGATCGAACCTGTGACCTATATATAATGTCCTGGGACACGCAGGCTCCCCTGGGAAGACGCTGATTGGTTCACAGAGATAAGAATCTCGTTACCACGTCAACAGTTGAGCACCCTGTCTGTCAAGCGTCTGTTCCCACGGTAACAAAAGCTCTCGTTTCCCCCTGTTGGACTTCAGCCCCTCCACACACATTTCAAAGAGATGGGAAAGTTTCCAGTCAGCGTGCCCAAAGTGGGGATGGGAACCGAGTGTGTGTGAGCCGGGGAGTCCTGCCTCTGTGAGGACCTTCTGAGGGTAGCATGTTGAGCCGGAGGATGTTTCCGCTCAGTCCTCGGCTCTCTAATAACGTGTTTCAGAGTTTGGCCTCGCTTTTGTTTTTAATGTTCACATTCCAGCTTGGATAAAGTCAGAGTCGAGGGAATGTGCTGTGTTTTGCCAGTGGGAGCCCTCACTGGGATACTAAGATGTCCGCGTTGGATTCTGCGGTCAGTGTTTTTATTCTCAGGCCGGGCTGATCCTATTAGGGTGAAAACAGACACACAGTGAATGTGGAGCTTTACAGGAAATGTTGTTAGCATCAGCTAGTGTTAAGGTTTAGGGGCTGTATTGAATTCTTGGATCTGCAGAGGGTTTCCAAGTAAAGTCCAAGTGTAACTGTTACAGAAGTCAGGCCTCGAGTCTTTGGGAACAGGTCAAGTCTCAAGAGGCAGTAGCTCCTGAATAAACACTGAGGGGGGAGCCAAATGTAGGCGTGGTTGTGAAGTAAACTGCTCTGATATAAACAGCAGTTACAAATAAAAAGCAGTTTTTGTTAAAGCATATAGTTAAAGCTGGATCAGGTGACCCTGAATCCGCCCTTAGTTACGCTGCAGTAGGCCTAGGCTGCTGGGAGCTTCCCACGATGCACTGAGTGTTTCTTCTTCACTCACCTTTTCACTGGTTCTGCTGGAGGTTTCTTCCTATTAAAAGTAAGTTTTTCCTTCCACTGTCACCAAGTGCTTGCTCACTGGGAGTTGTCTGGTTGTTGGGGATTCTCTGTATCATTGTAGCCTCTACCTTACAGTGTAAAGCACCTTGAGATTTGGTGCAATATAAATAAAATTGAATTGAACTAAGCTGAATTAGTGAGTAAAGCTTTACAGTCCACTGCCCAGTTATACACTAAATTGAAGCTTCTGCTTTGAACATAGATTGCACCTGCAGCACTTTAGTCTTCACTTGGATTAAAGGTGAACTTTCTGAGAAATAAACATCATCTTTAGCTGAAAATGTTTGTGATCACATTTTTGGTCTTTGGCTCTAATTAATCTGTATAATTTATCTGTGAACGCTAACCTTGGTAACAGTCGAATAATGAGTGCATGGACGTCCTGGCTATCGTGTTTTTATTTTGTGTCATGTCTCAGTAATGTTGGTGGAAGTCTTCCTGTTCTTGTTCCCAGTGTACTCGAGGGTTACGTTAATTTGCCTATTTGTGGACCTGGAGCTGTTCAGTGCAAAGGAAGAACTTAGTTTGCATTACAAGCAAATAAGTCAGTCTTATTTTCCTGCAGTTGTTGGACTTTAGCAGAGTCACTTTGTGTCCTTCTGTTTTGAACTGTTGTGTAATGTGCAGTGAAAGTGGTGGTGATCTTTGTTTACTTTGCAGGTGATGCTGTCATTTGTCTTGGGGTAGTTTGCATGCAAATGCAAAGCAGTGGAAGTTAATGCCACTAAGTTGAAGGATTTTTTTCACTCTGCAAAGGTCAGCAAAGTTTTTTTTTATATAGCACAGCTGCCACATTGTGGACTAACTGTAAGTGTTGTAAAGATGATTGTTCAATACCAAAGTTTAGGGAGTTAGAGTCCCGGTGGGAAGGGATAAAAGCATGAAGAACTTTTTCCAGGTCCTTCTGCAAGACCTAAGGCTTTACCTTGGCAATGACACGGAGTTGATTGAACTTAAAAATGACTGAAATTGTTTTAATTTTTTTTTTTTTTTACAAGAAATTGTAATTTAGACATAGGTCTGTAGGATGTTGCTGGGAATGCCTTCCAGTCCCCAAGAAGATCTGGATGAGGTGGTTTGGTGTTTACCAAAGGGATGCTTTATCTCCTTAACCAGAGTTCAGGCAGCAAAGTGTAGGGCTTGGAAAACAGACGCTTTAATATAGTCTTTAATATATAAATGTAAAATAAAAATACATATATACATGTATGTGAGGTCTCTGCTTAGAGGTTCAAGTGCTTTTTATGCCCTCCATCTGCTCCAACGACCTGTTCTCAGTCAGATGCTTGTAGTGCTTGCCTTTCAGCCCTTGATGTGTCAGAGGAAACAAGGTCGTAGATACTCTCAGATTCATGAATGCGATACTTGACTCTTAAAACTGCACAAAGGGAAACCGAGGAAACCGCATTTTTATTTGAGTGCCACCTCTCTGATCCGTGACAGCAGACCGGAGCCATGTTTGCAGATGTAAAACATCCTGCTCAGATACTCACGGCTGCTGCTGCTGCTCTCGCACAGGTTTGTCTGTAACGTGTCAGAGCGCTAGAACGAAGTGAGATGTTACAGAGAGCGCGCACACATGCACGCACGAACACACACACACTGCCAGCTGCGGGGGTGAAGAGACACACTGCTGCCTTGTTTAGAGAGAAGTGATACTTGAGCTGAATGAGTTTGTGTGTGAGAACAGATTGCTCAGTGTAAAGTCCACTCGCTGAGGCTGAAGGCCATCAGGCAAACACACACACACACACACACACACACACACACACACACACACAGAGGGCTGTTGCTGACATCTTCTTGCCTCGACCTGCTGTACAGGGTGCTCCTTCTTTTCCGTACAAAACAGTTTTTATTTAATGATTTTTTAGGTTTTTCTGTCTCTTTGTGCTCATTTTACATCATTATAGCACTCGATGTTATAGTCTCGCGCAAACTCTCTTCTTTAGTCAATGCTGCCTGAATTTAAATGCTGGAAGTATTCTAGACAGAGCGTGCAGGAGGCAGGACACAGGACACCTACTCACCAGATAATTGTTGTGCTATTCTCACGCTGGTGCAGCTGGACATTGTTGAACACAGACTTAGTAGTCAGGAGCTAGCGGGTTAAAGACCTTTGTGTGTGAGATATAACCCGAGCTGCTCTGTCGAGTAACTTCTAGAAAAAACCCAGCTTTAGTTCGATCTCTGCGGCCAGTTTTTCCTGAACCAAATACAGGTTGACCTTTGCATACATAGACTGTATATAAAAGATGGACGTAGCCACCAACTTTAGATTTGAGCGTTGCGTTTTGAAGTCTCCACATTATTGATTTATTCAGGGATTGCATTTATTTGCACCTGAAGGTGGAGCGCTAAGTTATCAGCTAACACAAGCTTAATTATCAGTTTGCATCCACGGCCTGTGTGGGAGCATCACACAGATACAGATATCTGCTAATGAGTAACATCCTAGTATTTCACTTGCTTAAGCGGAAGACTTCCTCTGTAACTATAATTGATGTCGCGGCAGCGGTGTTATTGGTCAGATGATTAAAAGGAGGACGTCACTCTCAGTGTTAATAAAGTTACACAGTTAAACAGTGAATTTGCGTTTATTATTATATTTACAAAATACCACAGTCGTATCATTTTATTTTGTTGTATTTATCCGCGGCACCGTAATGGCCGGTCCGTGAAAATATTGTCTGATATTAAACCGGTCCGTGGAGCAAAAAAGGTTGGGGGCCGCTGCACTAAAACGGTCCAACAGCACAAACACGGTCCAGAGGTCCAGTTCAGTGACTCCAGATAGGAGAGCTGACCCCAAACTGGTTCTCACAAAGACAGGCAAACACACAGAGGGTAAGGTCTGTTTACCTTTTCTGGAAAAATCCACAAGCAGAAATTCAAGGTAGAAATTTCCGGCCTGTTCGGCTCCAGTAAACAGAAAACGCTTGTTGAAGTAAAATACCCATTAAATGCCCATCAAATCAAGTCAGTGTATTTTTGGTTATATAAAACATCTTCTGTGCTTCCATTCAGACGAGGAAAAATCCCTAAAAACGGGGAAAAACTGGACAAATGTGTCTTTGAGGTGAGCTTTTCAGGTACAAACAAAGCAGCTTTTTCAGTGAAAGGCTGCAAACTAATGAGTATTACTCAACATGAGACTTACGCTGAAGCTCTGAAGGTCGAGCTGTTTTATTTGATAACTCCGGGTT
The DNA here is from genome assembly GCF_001858045.2 of Oreochromis niloticus. Taxonomy (NCBI): domain Eukaryota; kingdom Metazoa; phylum Chordata; class Actinopteri; order Cichliformes; family Cichlidae; genus Oreochromis; species Oreochromis niloticus. The sequence goes on along the minus strand of NC_031966.2, from coordinate 8,892,030 downwards.
TCTTTATTTGACTTTCTCAGGAAAAAAATGTATGACCAATACATTTGTGACGCACTAATTTCTCCTTGCACGCTTTATTCAACCAAAGTCAGTGTCCACTTGAAATTCAATAGCCTGCTGAGTGAATTTAAAGCACGTTTGCGATGCCTCGATATTTAAAGCACACATCGATTTGTATTAAACCTACCGGGGCAAAGAGCTGAAACAGTTACTCTGTTCAAGTGATCAATAGTTTGCAACCAAATAATTAATAGTTTTGTTAGTTTTAATTGTAAAAATGTCAAATATTTAATGATTGGACTGTAAATAACAAAAGGATTTGTGTCTTTTGTCCCTTTCACTGCTGCAGCAGGGATATGAGTTTGTTACTGAACTGTCTGTGAGACCGTCAGGTAGACTCATTACCCGCGTTACCTGAAACAGTTCATGTTTACAATGACGGGTCCTTTGTAAATGCTGCTGCTTTGATTGGCTCTAATACTGTGACAGTCCTTTCATCCTTATCACAGCCTCAGCGATGAAGTGATGTCTGCACACATCCACCACTGGAAAAAACCCTGAATAAAACATTGAGTGTAACTCAATCCTCCCCCTGTTAAGAGGAACATTTTAGAGTCAGTCGTCATTTGTTTAATGAGGACAACCCGCTTGTCAAGTCTGAGATCTCTGAAAGTTTCCAGGTCCAAACGCTCCTTCAGTTTCCAAAATCAAACAAACTGAGAGGTCAAACTCTTTGAGCTCCCATAAGATGATCAGAGTGGCTGTCCTCTCAGCTGTTTAACATCCAAATGTGAAGAAGAGGATTCACGAGGTTTAGCTGAGTGAGAAACCAACACTTACTGCTGCGCTTTAACTTTGTACATAAAACGGCAGCGATGTTTGGAGGGGTGGTGCCGTTGGACTCATTGGCAGATGATGATGGGCTACCTGCTGAGGCTAATATAAATAAATTAGCAGAAGGAAGTTGGAGGGGTTAGGGGTTATCCCAGCTGTCATAGGGCGAGAGGCGGGGTACACCCAGTCTGTAACAGAGAGACAGAGAACCGTTTACACCAGGGGTCCCCAATCTGAGTCCACGAGGGCCGGTGTCCCTGCAGGTTTGAGATGTGTCCTTGATCCATCACAGCTGATTTAAATGGATAAATTACCTTCTCAACATGTCTTGAAGTTCTCCAGAGGCCTGGTAACAAACTAATCATTTGATTCAGGTGTGTTGATGCAGGGTGAGATCTAAAACCTGCAGGACACCGGCCCTTGAGACCTAAAGTTCCCCACCCCTGGCCACTGACTGCATGTGTTTGAACTGTGGAAGGAAGCCGGAGTACCCAGAGAGAATCCACGCAGACACGGGGAGAACATGCAAACTCTGGATTCAAACTAGGGTCCTACTTGTTGAGGCGGCAGTGCTAAAATGCACCAATTCATTTTCATATTTAAACCTAGTTTATTTTTGACTCAATTAGATAACATTAACATTTTAAAATCACAATATTAACATTAAAAAAAATCATATTTTGTGAAGTGATCTGCAGTGCAGAGGCTGCTCATGCTGTAAATGATTTTACTCACTGATGTGTTAACAGTTTAAAATCCTCCGGTTGATCCAGGCCTGGTTAAATTATAACTGCTCCAGAGGTTATGCTGGGCCCAGTGTTAATAACTGATCCAGGAAGCACAGCGTCTGCGCCCTTACTGGGAATGTGTTTAATTAGAGTTTCTGTATTTGATATTAATTAGAACGTGATGAATAATTTGTGAACTAAAGGTCTGCTGATGGGACGAGGACGGTCTGAAAGCATCACAGCGGGAACCGCAGCACATCGACCACCTGACTGCTAGGTCAGGTCAAGTGCTTTAGAGTGTCAACAAACCACAATCTGTGACCTTTGACCCTAACTGGCTCTCTGCTGACAGCTTATCTCTCTCTGCGCTGGCAGCTTGCCTCCCTCCATCTCTCTCTTTCCACATTTATGACAACAGAGGAAGCTACACAATAAATGAAGGACATTTAAAATGTAGATCAGGACGAGCTCACAGGACTTTGGCTTCGGCCCCCTGAATGCCCCCTCATGTACACATTTGAGTCCTCTTGACTTCATGTTCACATGAAACCGCCAAAGCTGGAGAATACATTTAAACCTTATTTAAGAAGGAAAAACTGGGAATTTTTATGCCCACTCAAAGATTTACAATCTGAAGACTAAATCTGGTTTTTGTTCTGTGTGATTTTTGCATAAAACCGGCTGTGAGCATGAATATTGGAAAGTTGTGCGTGAAAAGAAAATATGAAACAACTTCTTTTTTCCTACATTGATCCTACAGGATCATCCTATAGTCGACATTCCTTGTGGGTCAAAATTTTTTTGTATCTTAATTTTTTTATCCTCTCCAGCTGAAGCCATCATAGATGATAACCTTTGTCATTCAGGCTGATAGGCCAGCTGTTGACCCCCTGGTAACCTCCGGTCACTGAGTCAAAGTGCGTACTCCACAACCGCGGTTGGGGGAGGTTGTTGCCAGTCTTTGTGTGAAACTGATTACAGTGAAGCATTAAAAAACCTCCTGCTGAGTGAGTTGGTCACCAGCAGGTGGCAGCAGTCTCCGGTGCTTTGCATGGAAAACGTTTCCAAAGTTCTGCATTACTGCTGAAACCAAGACATTACAAAAAGGCGCAACTTTTACTTTGAAGGCAACCGGTGAATGTTTCACTCCCGCTCATGCGGTCGTCGACCGGACTCTAGGCTTGCGAGGCCACACTTTTTAGTTTTTGATGTTTGAGTTTTGCTTGTTCCCTGATTGCTAGAACCCGAGAAAACAGTTTCATAATACCAAAAATTCCATATTTTGAATGCCTAGAGTTAAAGTTGGGGTTGAGGTTGTCACTGGTCACGACTTAGACCTCAGACGTTAACATTCGTCAGGCGCTCACTGGTTTTTCATGGAATAACCTCTCTCTGTAAATGCAGACAACATCCTTACTTCATCAAAATTTTGCACTTTAACTTTTTTTTTTGGTGTGGCGATGTTTGAGTTGGCGGTACTTTTACCTGCACCCTGACAAGTAAAGCTGTGAACACTCATTTCTATGAATAATTAATATTTGATTTTTCTAAGAGCTTTTGCTATGCAAGTTGCAAAGACTAACAGGACTGTTAATGTTTAGCTTGAAATCCTGAACTTACTGTGTTCTCATAATTGTTTCAGCTGTTTCATCTCAGTGTTTGTGGCCAAAGGACTGTTTAAAGGTTAAGTTGTTAACAAGGCGCCATGACTGAGACTCGTGCGGCGATTAATGACTCCTGCCCAGTGTTCCTGTGTACGAGGCACAGAAACAACAAACTCTTAGACTGCTATCTCGGCTTATTTACTATAAAACTCTAGTAAAATTCTTTTACTTTGTTGTACCATAAAGTTAATGCGGTTATATTGAGATACTCAAAAAAACAAGCTGGTATATATGGAGGACCACAAGAGCCACGCTCATCGAAATAAAAAATTCTGTGCTTAATTTTAATAAACTGATTTTTAAATTCTTTTCAAGTCTTCATTTCAAAAAACATTTTCGAATTGCACTTTAATAAACTGCATTTCAAAAACCTTTTTCGAATTGCACTTTAATAAACTGCATTTCAAAAACCTTTTTCGAATTCCACTTTATTAAAAACATTTTCGAATTCCACTTTAATAAACTGCATTTCAAAAAACATTTTCGAATTGCACTTTAATAAACTGCATTTCAAAAACCTTTTTCGAATTCCACTTTAATAAACTGCATTTCAAAAACCTTTTTCGAATTCCACTTTATTAAAAACATTTTCGAATTCCACTTTAATAAACTGCATTTCAAAAAACATTTTCGAATTGCACTTTAATAAACTGCATTTCAAAATCCTTTTTCGAATTCCACTTTAATAAACTGCATTTCAAAAACCTTTTTCGAATTGCACTTTAATAAACTGCATTTCAAAATCCATTTCCCTTTCCTGTTCGCTCAGGGATTAACATGTGGATTAGCAGTTGGATTAACAATTTCATTTTAAAAATCCTGCTGCTATTCAAATTAGCCACACCGTGGGATGTAAGGAGCTCTCTGATTGGTTGGTCAGACACAGGCTGTCTGCCAGCCTGGATTTTTCTAGCTCATAGCTTCGCCCTGCTACGAAGCGTGTGTGCTTGTATAAAGGCCGTTCAGCCTCGGGATTTACACTCAGCTCGACACGGATATGTGAAGAATGAAGGGACCCTTCAGCGAAACGGAGAGCCAACCTCTGACTGAGTGCCCGTTTACTCAGTCTGACCACCTGTTGAAGGTAACGTGCTAACATGGCTAACGCTAGCATCACCGCACGTAGCCCCGTTATTTTAAGGTCATTTTAGCTTATGAAAATTTTACGTCGCAGCTGTACGAGCTAGCTACGTGTTTTGTAAGCTGCTGTGCTCTTCTCAAATAAAGCTGGAAGCAGCTCAGACTGTTAGAACCAGCACTGAGGCCCGTTACATTTATACAGTGTTAGAGCAATGGCTGCAACCTACAGCCTTTAAACTAGCGATTAAAATGCTGACAGTAAACTCGTCAGTCCAAATGTTACCACATTACTCTATGGTACTTAGAGTTAAAACAACTGAGACAGGCTGATTAAAATAACAGCTGTCAGTTCTCTCATTCCTTATATCAAGACTGGAGATCACACTACTGATTTCAGTTCATTTAATATGTGAGTGCACAGATTCATTCTCAACTGGACATAAATGATGATCAAAGGTTGTATATATGATGAATTCATCAAATCTCAGCCTCTAACACAGTGCGCTGAATCTTAGCTTTGAATGTCCAGTATATTCTAATCAGTGCAATTTAAGCATTCACTGAACCTACAGTATCTACACCTGTGTGGCAAATGTGTGGTAAAGACACAGATAATGAAGTTTAATTATTAATACAATATACATCATGAGAAACGAAAGCTGAAATTGATTCAGTTTAGTACTTTTCTCTGTATGTTCTGTGATTATAAAGGCCTTAAATTCTGTGATATATACTGTAAATGATTTTCACAGAGGTCTTAAAGTACTTAAATCACTGCTGATAGTCTGGTTGTTTATATTTTCACATCTTTTTGTGTCTGTAGGGCTGTTTGATGACGATTTGGACTCCTCTGGGAGATGAGGACACACCCACATCTGTTCCATACTGCAGCCATGGATGGTGTTACAGCTCTGAGTCAGCCATCAGATGCACACACTGGAAAACCAGCGCCTGGACTTCATGCAGGAGAGACGGCCTCAGTGATCATGGACTCTGCATCCTCTACTTTACCTCCTAATCTCTTTCTCTTTAACACAGAATTAAAATCACTCCAAAAGAGTGTAAACTTACTGAGGAAGTCTCTAACTTGTACACATTTGTACTTTTACTTGTTTTATGAGTTATTTTTAAGAAGAGTAAAGTTATTCACAAAGTTTTTATTCTTCTGTATTTATTCTTTTGTATCATGTACCACAGTCATACTAAACTTTACAGACCTGGTGAATTGGGGGAAAAAAAAGTCATATATATACATGAATGAATCATTCAGCTTCAGCAGTATTTCTATTCATCTTATGAATTCCAGTCTAATGTCAATTCACTGTTTGAGTTCAGTTTTGGTCTTAAACTCCAGAGAATACCACCTAGTTCAACAATCTTTTTATCTGATTATTTGCAAAACGGTTTTCTTCTGAGAGATGCTGCTAGAGCTGAAATTGAGCCCAAAGAAACAAAGTTTAGTTCCTCTGGATTTTCCATGGAAAATTGTTTTATCACTCACTCAGGTGACTTCTCCAGTGTCACGGATGAGTGATGAATATATCTCCCACTGAAAACCATTGTGTCCAGTTAAAGTCAATCGACTTGCTGATGCTGTGCTCATGAGGACAATGAGTTTTAACTTGGAGCACAACACAAAGCTGCCATATTGGATCAACAAACAAAACACTTAATTGAGCAGAATTAAGTCAAAATGTAATATCCTCATATAATGACACATCACACATGACCCAGCATTGTTCTAAGAATGCAAACTTTCTTATTGGAAGTTTTCACAGCTGCCAGAAAGGGACAGATTTCTGTCTGGTCTTAATGAGTGGTCGTTGCTCTCTCGTTTTCTCTGGAATTGCGGCACAGAGGATGTAACACCCATGATAAGCGCTGAGGTGTGTGTCCTTGTCAGGAATCAGCCATCCTCAGCTTCCAGGTTAAGAAAAGTGGAACCAGAAGATATTCAAATACATCTCTTCACAGCTGCTGATGAATTCTACAAAAAACAAAGTTTGTTAAAAACATTTGCAGGTGAATCACCACTGATTTATCAGTGACATCCATTTACTCAAAAATTACTGACAAATGGATAACTAGAATATATAGTTTATAATTTCAACAATGTACTGTACAAAATGGAACTGTACATGACAAATGTGGTGTGGTGCTTGTGGAATTTTTAACAAGGGCCCTACAAAACTTTACAGTACTCATGCTGCCAAACTTCTGATGGCTACGTGTGCAGTTCCTGCTTTAAATGCATTCACTTTTAAGATTAAGAAATCTAAGTGATTTCTAAGTTTGAACTAGCTTATGAACCTAAATCACCGAGGCCGTCTCTCCTGCATGAAGTCCAGGTGCTGGTTTTCCAGTGTGTGCATCTGATGGCCCAAAGCTGACTCACAGCTGTAACACCATCAATGGCTGCAGTATGGAACAGATGTGGGTGTGTCCTCATCTCCAAGAGGAGTCCAAATCATCATCAAACAGCCCTACAGACACAAAAAGATGTGAAAATATAAACAACCAGACTATCAGCAGTGATTTAAGTACTTTAAGACCTCTGTGAAAATCATTTACAGTATATATCACAGAATTTAAGGCCTTTATAATCACAGAACATACAGAGAAAAGTACTAAACTGAATCAATTTCAGCTTTCGTTTCTCATGATGTATATTGTATTAATAATTAAACTTCATTATCTGTGTCTTTACCACACATTTGCCACACAGGTGTAGATACTGTAGGTTCAGTGAATGCTTAAATTGCACTGATTAGAATATACTGGACATTCAAAGCTAAGATTCAGCGCACTGTGTTAGAGGCTGAGATTTGATGAATTCATCATATATACAACCTTTGATCATCATTTATGTCCAGTTGAGAATGAATCTGTGCACTCACATATTAAATGAACTGAAATCAGTAGTGTGATCTCCAGTCTTGATATAAGGAATGAGAGAACTGACAGCTGTTATTTTAATCAGCCTGTCTCAGTTGTTTTAACTCTAAGTACCATAGAGTAATGTGGTAACATTTGGACTGACGAGTTTACTGTCAGCATTTTAATCGCTAGTTTAAAGGCTGTAGGTTGCAGCCATTGCTCTAACACTGTATAAATGTAACGGGCCTCAGTGCTGGTTCTAACAGTCTGAGCTGCTTCCAGCTTTATTTGAGAAGAGCACAGCAGCTTACAAAACACGTAGCTAGCTCGTACAGCTGCGACGTAAAATTTTCATAAGCTAAAATGACCTTAAAATAACGGGGCTACGTGCGGTGATGCTAGTGTTAGCCATGTTAGCACGTTACCTTCAACAGGTGGTCAGACTGAGTAAACGGGCACTCAGTCAGAGGTTGGCTCTCCGTTTCGCTGAAGGGTCCCTTCATTCTTCACATATCCGTGTCGAGCTGAGTGTAAATCCCGAGGCTGAACGGCCTTTGTACAAGCACACACGCTTCGTAGCAGGGCGAAGCTATGAGCTAGAAAAATCCAGGCTGGCAGACAGCCTGTGTCTGACCAACCAATCAGAGAGCTCCTTACATCCCACGGTGTGGCTAATTTGAATAGCAGCAGGATTTTTAAAATGAAATTGTTAATCCAACTGCTAATCCAACTGCTAATCCACATGTTAATCCCTGAGCGAACAGGAAAGGGAAATGGATTTTGAAATGCAGTTTATTAAAGTGCAATTCGAAAAAGGTTTTTGAAATGCAGTTTATTAAAGTGCAATTCGAAAAAGGATTTTGAAATGCAGTTTATTAAAGTGCAATTCGAAAATGTTTTTTGAAATGCAGTTTATTAAAGTGGAATTCGAAAATGTTTTTAATAAAGTGGAATTCGAAAAAGGTTTTTGAAATGCAGTTTATTAAAGTGGAATTCGAAAAAGGTTTTTGAAATGCAGTTTATTAAAGTGCAATTCGAAAATGTTTTTGAAATGCAGTTTATTAAAGTGGAATTCGAAAATGTTTTTAATAAAGTGGAATTCGAAAAAGGTTTTTGAAATGCAGTTTATTAAAGTGCAATTCGAAAAAGGTTTTTGAAATGCAGTTTATTAAAGTGCAATTCGAAAATGTTTTTTGAAATGAAGACTTGAAAAGAATTTAAAAATCAGTTTATTAAAATTAAGCACAGAATTTTTTATTTCGATGCGCGTGGCTCTTGTGGTCCTCCATAGGTATAACCCTCCTCTTATAAGATGGGAGCAGTTAGTTCATTTGATGCATTTTTCATTTTATAAAGACAACTTATGACGTTTTACAGTAATGTAATTTACGTATTAGCCGGGAATAATGTGGCTTTAAGAATACATGTCACTCTGTGCATTACATTCATCGTATGTTAACATCAATTAAAAGAAACATTAGCATACTGAGTGCTGACTTTCTGATATTTTGAAAGCATCTTTCAAACCGCCGCCGAGTGCATCTGCTGACATGAATTATTTACTGACTGTATTAACTTCAGAGTTCACCACGGCGCTCTTTGCAGCGTCTGCACTTTAGAAAATAAAAGAGCTTCATTTGACTTTGTCTGAACATGCTGTATACTCATGCAAGTGCAAATATTCAGAAACACAGACCGTGCAGCAGCGAAGCCAGCTCCCAGCTCGGGTTCGGGAGACAGACACTCTTCAGGCTTCAGACTTTCCTGTCTCGTAACGTTATAGTTAGAGCTGGACCAGGTGGATAAAGCTTTAGCTTTAGCTGTGGGGATTTCCCATGATGCACCAAGCATCCTGTGTTTGTGCACCGCTGCTGCATGTCCTTAACTTTGTTCTGTTTTTCTGCCCTCTCTTTCCCTTCACACCCAAACCAGATGCTGCAGATGGCCCCGCCCCTCCCTGAACCTGGCTCTGCTGAAGGTTTCTTCCTGTTAAAAGGGAGTTCTTCCTTCCTACCGTTGCCAAGTGCTTGTTCACTGTGGACCGTGTTGCCATGTCATTGTAGTATCATCACCTTACTTTGTACTTTGTTTATGAATGTTTATTACTGTGACTGTGAATCAGTGCTGTAGAAATAAAAATGAGCTGACATGAACTGACAGAGTGAAATAAAAAAAATGTAACAGTGTGATATCAAACTGCCCTGGCAGAGTAATTAACCTGCTTCAAGCTCTGATTGGCTGGCTGGTGAGTGTGATAGTGTATTATAATCTGTTTTATATCATAAAAGTATGTCTGTTTAACTTGAGTTTCACTCTCTCTCTCTGATTGGTCCGTGTAATCTTTAATTGGCTCTTATTGGTCACCTCAGGGCTTGTTTTAGCTGCTCTGTAATTTCATATAAGATATGAACTTTTTTTGTATCCTGGGGAACTCGGGCAGAAGTGAAGCTTTGTCCCGCTGCTGCACGCTGCCTCTGTCTGCTGTTGATTTAACAGTCTAACATTAAAGCTTAGAGGACCATGTTTATGAGCTCGGCTAAGAGTCTTAATGGCATTTGCTTGGCTGCAGAGTAAATCCATCAGGGCGGGTGCAGTACTAATGGAGTATTACTGCTCTGCTGTTTGAAGTACAGATTGTTTAAACAAGGACGCAAGTTTTCTCTGGATTTTTTTTTTTTAATTTATCAGAATCGGAATCGTCCTTCCTGCAAGTCATAAAAAATAAGTACTTCCAGTTACACACTGGCATGTGTTTTCATTTCTTAGATTTATTGAACCTCCTCTTTCTGTTTCACTGAACTTGCTTAAGGTCACATCGTGCAACTTTTGCACAGCAGTGTCAACAGCAGCCTCTGTGGCAACATGCTGTAATTACAGCTTTGTGCTCCCTTAAATCCCCTAGATTGAGGATTTTAGTGGTTAAGAGAGCGTTATGTCCTCTGTTTAGAAGATAAATTCAACCACTTTAGAAGTTATATTTGGGTTAAGCACAAGCTGTGCGGCTTTCATGTGCAAAATCCTGCATGGCATACACCTGCTTCTGTTTCTAGCATCGATAATACTTACATAAAGGTAGTTTGCTGCAGTGCAAAAACATAAAAACATATAAAATATACTGTATCTGTTGTCTGGGCTCCTTCTCCTCTTGAAAACGGGATGAAAATTGAAAGAAGATTGCAGGTTTCGAGGCAACTGCTCCACAGGAATCTTCTCATTCTGAGCATAAAATGAGCTGTTGAGCTAATTAGGCTCATGATCAAAAAGCCGGGAGTTGACAACTTTGCTACAACAAAAACCAAACAAGTGCACCAAAGCAGAAGGTGACAAACCATTATTTACTTGTGATTTAATTTACGAGCTGTAGATTTGCGAGAACAGAAAGTTTAGTTAAACTGTGAAAACATCAGGTGTAGTGATCACGTGAGCAGCTTTGCTTTGCATCGTGGTTCAGATTGATCACCGCCGCTGACAGTGAAGTCTCCCATCCATGATGACTTCCCAGATTTATGTGGCTGATCTCCCTGCTGTGAGCTTAAGAGGTGGATGCTGGGGCCTGCAGGCCTGCCCCGGGGCAGCAGGTGTTTCTAATGCAGTGACTGCGGGCTAATGAGGCGCTATGAAGTCACATGTCATATAATGACAGGGAGGAATGCATAAACATGTGGAAGGTTTTTTATTTTGTCCTTCCAGAAGGCCAGGGGTGGATGCAGACCAGCGTGGGAACAGAGCTGAGGAGGAAATGTTACTGTGTGACCTCTGGATGAGACAACTGATCAACATCAGAGCTCTCATAGACAGGAAACTATTATCATACAGACAGGAAGCCACTCACCCTAACATATAGACAGGAAACTTATCGGGCTGAACGTGGAGAGTGGATGGGTTATGAAACTAATGGCCCCTGGGAGCAGGTGTAAACATAAGAAAATGGCCCTCCACTCCTCCAGAGGTGGAGAGGGAAGTTACTTCCTTCTTTTAGAAATCACTGGTTTTCTTTTTCTGGTCATTTTCATGACGTCTTCTTTTTATTTTTATGTTTTTGTAGCTGCTTTGCATCTGTGCATGCTTTGAAGTTTGTTTCCAATCCCGTTTCGTGAGCTGCAGACCTTGTCTATTTGACAATCAGATCATCCCATTATTTCGGAATGATGCTGCCAGTTATTCAGGTGCAGCCTCATTTCAGAGGCTACGATATTTATAATATTCCCGGGGAAATGTTCAAAGCTGGAGGTCAGAGGTAAGATAAATCGGGTTTAGCTTTTATATTTCCAGCAACAGCAAAGTTAAATGTATGAGAGATACTGTATTGTGGAGTAAAGGGGGCACTGTACTCCAGCTAATTATTATGCCTGTGTTTCTTAAAAGCATTCATCCATCTATCCATTTTCTTTCACCTATGTGATTCAGGGTTGTGGGGTGGCTAGAACCTACCCAGCTGTCATAGGGTGAGGGGTAAGGAGCACCTGTGTCACGCTGTCAGTCTATTGCAGGGCGACCGTTTGCTCTCACAATAACACCTATGGCAGTCAGCCTAACCCCATGCGTATCTTTGGACTGTGGGAGGAAACCCCTTGCGGGAATAACATGCATACTCCACACAGAAAGGCTGTAGGCTGGATTTGAACCCAGGAGCTTCATGCTGTGAGGCGACAGAGCTAAATATTTCTGAATGAAAATTCAAAATGCAGAATCTGGAAAGATATCTCAGAGGCTGGAGAAAATGTTTGTAAAGAGGTTTACACCAGAGTGTTTACACGTGCCCACTTTCATTGGCTTCTTAGAGATAACCAACCAGGCAACTGTATTAGCATGTAAGCTAAAAACAAAGCAGCAGGCAGAGAGGCAGCGAGGTGGAGGTGTTGAGGGTCAGACAGCTGGTGGAAAACAGACTCGGTGTTCATCAGAGCGACAGTCGGACAGAGGATGACCGCCTGTTAGCATGCCGTCTGTCTGTCTGTCAGCCTGCTGCTGCAAACTGTGTTACCATGACAACTCTGCGTGTGTGTGTTTGTGTGTGAGACTGAAGGAACTGACCTGACACCAATCACTCAACAATCACACACACACTCACACGAGGTGAGATGTCCTCCAGACTGTGAAGCGTGTCTTTATCCCCCTCAGCCTGCTGCAGCCTGTGATGACACACACACACACACACACACACACACACACACACTGTGTACAGGTAGTTTATAACCTCACACCTTAGACGTATTCTGTATGTGTGTGCTCGTGGGCCATGTGATGTCCTCAGAATACCAACACACACAGCGCTGGTAGAAAACACAGGTTCTTAGAGGTGCCCTGAGACTCACAAGGCTGATCCTAATCATTCAGAAAATATTAATAGCTCTGTTTGTACATGCGAGCTGCAGAGTAGTTTAGAAAATTAAAAATGACCACATATGTGAAATACAATGCAGAAATAAGAAATGCTGTTCAAACGAAGCAGCTCTGAAACACAAGGACGCTGCTGTAACCGTAATCAGCAATCATGCTCGTACTTACTGCAGCCTCGTTATTGCACAAATGCACTCTGCTCTGTGATCTGTCGAGTGTGGATGGACAGCTGAGGAGGATTTTTTTAAGTTAAGTAGCTCTGATTCTGGACTAATAAAGACTTCTAAAGCCTCCATCAGCTTATGGAAGTCATGGCTCCGCTTTCCTTCTCGGCAGCAGAAGGCTGATGTTTCCTCTGGCTTCACAACCTGGAAACTTTTCCTGGAAAATTAATTGTATTTTTATAGAGCAGGTTTGATTATCAATAAAGTTTGAGTTAATGATCAGGCCCTGCTGGTAGGATAGGAACATACAGCTGAGCATCATCTGTATATCAGCTGACATTTAGTTTGGAAGTCACCAAACAGGAGGATTGATGTTAATACAGTTAACTCTGATGGTCAGTTAAACCACAAGTAGAAGTCTTCATACAGCCTGGTGGTACAGCACTATTTTTATAGATGGAAAAACAAACATGGCAATAAAGTATAAAAGGCAAAAACAAGAGTTTGTACAGTTCTCACAAGCTTAGAAGTCAATATTTGGTGTGACCGACCCGTGAGGCAGCTTTCCTTTCATTAGGAATCGTTTTCCAAACTTCTTCCTTGGATTTTGGCTTCTTTTCGTCCTGGTTTCTGTCAGGATGATCCCACACTGCTTAAACGACATTGAAGTTTGGCCTCTGGGGAGGCTGACCCATGACTGATACTGTTTCACTGTGTTATTTTTTTTTTATCCAGCTGTGCTTTACTGCACTGGCAGTGTGTTTGGGATCATTGCCATGCTGAAAAATGAAGCTATTTACTCTGAAATTGCAGAAAGGCATGTGTAAGTGGTCAAAATTAGACTTCTAGGCAGCCATTAAAAAATAGCAACCACATGCGAAGAGAAACGAACTTTCAGGTGTGGCTCAGCGACGGAAAACGGATATAAAGTTTTTTGCTGTCTATGTGTCCAGTAGCCGAACTTTATGATCAAGCCTCGTGGATGTGATTCCTCGTGAGTCTGAGCTCCTCTATGGACACTAACAGGACCGATTTTGCCTTTTTGTTGCGTTTTAAATTGAAGCCAAATGGAGCAGCCATGTAGCGGACTTTAAGAGATTTGTGTATTCATCCCGAGGCTGTAGTGGTTTTCACTTGTGGCAAAACGAATCATACTAGCATCAGTGTTTTTTACACACAGGAAACAAGTGGACTGTTATTTAAACAGGGCTTATATAAACTTGGACGACAGGTTTCAAGTTGTTAGCATTTAAGAAAAGAAAAAGGTTTCATTTAAGATGCAGGAGGGCTGAATAGCAGAAGTTACAAACTGGGGTCTGACACTGTGTTTAAAGTCAGGAGAAGATGACTGGAGCAGTCTGGACCTTTGATTTCAGCTAAAGAGAAAGGATGTTTTAAATCTCTATAAACTGTTCAGGAGCCAAAAGAGAAACAGATCTAAGAGTTCATAATTCGGCTGATAGGGTGGCAGTTTGATGACGACAGGAGAAAATTTCAGATTTTTGTGTCATCTCAAACATATATGTTAGATAAAAGCGTGCACGTTAATTGTCAGAAACCGATAACGGACCAGAAAACAGAATGTGAGGCTCAAACTGAGTTGGTGTGGCCTGACAGACGCCAGATCTTTGCTCCTCTTGTCTCTTTGTCTCTGTTCCGATTGGATGTGACAGCTGATATTGAGAGGAAGCGGCATGTGAAAATATGTGAGCGCTGCCAGGCTGACCAGCTCACACACAGAGAGCGAGCGTGTCTGATGATGGTAATGACTCTGTGAGCTTACCGTCTCCGGGTTTCATTCATCTCAGCGCGCGCACACACACACACACTATCTCTCAAGCACACTCATACAAACAGCAGTATTGACTAAAGGCTCAAATAAACACAAATCCACTCGACACATCGACTGAAACAAGAGCTCAGACGGTGTGGTATCCACACACACACACACACACACACACACACACACTTCATATGATGAAGTCATGGTATTAGATGATACTCTGCTCCTCGGAGATGATCCAGGCCTGTGCAGAATCGATCTCCAGGCTTCTCCGTGCAGAGCAGCCGGCCTGATTTTGGAGCTGTAGTCGAGTTTTTTGTACGCTGGGATGAATCCCTCCCATCCTGGAGTGAAACCCCATGAGGACCACTGCTCATTAACATGCATCCAGAGCCATTGTTGGGATTTTGAAACATGATAATTGCAGAAGGTTACTGGAAAATAAAATAGGCTTAAGATGCGTAATTGTGCTCTGCTAAGCAGTTATGGTCAGGCGTTCAAAATAAACACAATTAACTTGTTCAGTTAAATTTTTGCATCAGCATTTTTCAGCATTTATGATGTTAATGGAGTTCGAGAAGCAGCCTGCATGAGGAGGGTATCTGTCTTGGTGATTTTAGAGTTATAACCCTGCTTCTCGTCAGTGGTGTAGTCCTTCATGTCAACATGTCAACCCCATCGTGGTTTTCAGACGAGTGGGAAGCAGCTGGCAGGAGAATTAGCGCTTACAAAATCTGAGGCCACGGTTTCCTCTGGAGTGGGGAGGTGGGGGTTTGCCCCAGCCGAGGTACACTAAGTACACTGCTCAAAAAAATGAAAGGAACACTTTGTAATCAGAGTATAACATCAGGTCTTTTAAACTTCTGGGATATTGATCGGGTCAGTTAAGTAGCAGAGGAGGGTGTTAATCAGTTTCAGCTGTGCTAGAGGGGTAACAATGAGACCACCCCCAAAACAGGAATGGTCTCACAGGTGGAGGACACTCATATATTTTCCCTTCTCATATTTCTGGCTATTTTTTCCACTAGTTTGCATTTGGCTAAGGTCAGAGATTGGACAGGTAAACCAGCTCCTCCAGGATGGCTCCTTGCTGGCAGAAGATTTGCTGTGTCTCTCAGCAGAGTCTCAAGGGGATGGAGGAGACTCCAGGAGATGGATGGTTACTGTAGGAGAGCTGGACAGGGCTGTAGAAGGTCCTTGACTCATTACTGGGACTGGTATCTGCTTCTTTGTGCAAGGAGGAGAGGATGAACGGTGTGAGAGCTACAAAATGACCTCCAGCAGGCCGCTGGTGGGACCCCCCCAGGACACCATCTGTCGTCTCATTAGCAGCATGCTGGTTGATAATTTTCACTCCTAACACGTTAGTCAGTCCATATCAGTATAGATATCCAGCATGATTGTTTTAATCGTTCCTTGAGTGTATCTCTAAGCTTTCCACTCACCAATCAAAGTGTGGCCATGAACTCTGGGGATGCCTGGGCTCAGCCTCATGGTGCACACACCACATGTGAAGTGAAATTTGATTGGAAGCCCACAAACAGTCGCCTGTAACAGCCAATGAGACGAAGAGCAATCCACCCAACCTTCATAGCAAAACGTTTTCAGTACTTACTCTGAAGTTTTTCCTCACTTTTCTCCAAACCTTCTCCTTTTTTTCGTATCTGATACACTAAACAGCTTCCCTCACGCTGTCTCGGTGACCACCTCCTCCATTTCTCATTCCCGGCGGCGACAGTCTCAGCTGTTGTGCATTTGTGGTGAGTGTGAAACAAACATTTAGCTGAAGCTAAAATGTTTTTAGCTGTGCAAATCCTGGATTCACCTCCTTTTGTGTCTCCAGGTGCAGATTTGTGTTAGTTCGTCTTAATGTACAGACGTTGTAACTGCACCGTGCAAAAACTTCACTTTGGGTTAATGCACCATCAGAGATGTGGCGAGGAGCTCAGGCTTCTCCGCTGGGTGAAGTTGTTGCTCCTTTGGATGCCTCCATGGCACCTCCCTCTTGAGGTTTTGCAGGCTTGAATAAACCCCCGAGGGAGAACCAGAACTCGCTAGAGGTAGACTGAAGAGATTGGCGCTAAAGTGACTTGGCATAACTTGGTTATTTTGACCTATGAATCATGCTAAGCTACACTGGTGGGGGCTCATAATAAAAATATCCACTTTTCTCACAAACGTCAAACCATATGGCATCTCCATAATCTCACGCTGAAATCACATTTTCCATAGACGGCAGCATCTGTGCAAGGTGTCCTCATTGGAGACTTAAATGGACACCTGATGAGAAGCATGAATTTTCCTTCTTGTTGGTGTAAAATCTGAAGAGCTCTTTAAAGTCATCCTGACAGAAACACCTGGCTGAGCAGATGGATCCTTTTAAGACTTTGCTTCCATCTTCTTTCCTCCGTCGGTCTGTCTTTAGAGTCGGAGAAAGAAAACAGACGCCGCCTTTGCTTTTGTCATCAATTCAGCGTTTTTGGCTAGTTTGCTAATGCTCCTAACAGCTTTCTGCCTCTTTGTGTCTGCCTGCTCTTTAGTTTCTGATGTTTTTTTGCTTCTTCAGTTGCTCTGCAGTCTTTTTTTTTTCCCTTGGCATCGAGCTCTCCGAGTTTCAGTCCGTCTGGCTCGAGTGCTAATGTTCCTACCGGTCCGCTGCTCTGATCTGTGTGAATTAATGGAAGAAAGGAAGAAAAGCGCTTTGTTTTGGTTCGTTCTGCTGTTCGAAGCTGACTGTAGTTTCTGTTCACCTCCTCCTGTTTTCCATCAACGCTGCTACAGCCACGATCCTGGCAGATATTTGCTGTTGTTCATAACTAAAGATAAGGCGCGGGATCTTGGCATCAGGTAGATTTTACAGAAGGTGAACCAAGGACAAAGAGAGGGAGACTTCTCACTTTATAAATCTGTGTGAACAGCAGAGGTGGATTGTGGGAGTTGTGTGAAAAATCACAGGCGAGGTGTGAACTTTTAGACTTTGCTTCACTTTACTCAAACTTTCCTCTAAATTTTTATTCGGCTGTGTTCAAATATACAACAGAACATGTTTGAAAAAGAGGTGTGGTGCTGGTTATTCATGAAAGTTTTTCATCTCTGTTTTTGTCATGATGACCAAGTGGCTTGTCTGGAGTCACTGTAACATCTGAAATGTGGATTTATTTTCATGCAGAAGGTCACGACGTGGCACGATTTCAGGTTTAACGTCAGTTGACTGATGTATTGCCACTGCAAACGTAGGGGGCTGTCTCACACACTAAGGTATGTTAACGTGAACACTGCAAGTAGCCAATCAAATTGTTGTGATGTCATAGTTTTGCAACATGGAACTTGGATTTTTTGGAGGCATGAGTAACTGTATTCGCACTGTATTTGAATGCTCTGTAGTTATCAGCTAATGCTCATGCAGCAGCTGTCAGTCAAGAGGCCACGCCCCTAATAATGCAAACTTTAAGGGTAATACAATTTAAAAAGGTGAGCTGCAAAATAAATTCACCACCTATACAGCTGCTATGAAGGGGTAAACTATTTATAGCAACGAAAACAGTTTTTGTATCAGGCCGCAAACATGTTTATTTCTACTGTAAATTTTTTTCTATGGGGACTGACTCACTGCTGCAGCCTCCAGTGGACATTACAGGAACTGCAGGTTTTGCTTAAAGAGCTCTTTATCTGACAGACTAATGAATCATCTTAGAACCCGAGCTCCAGTTACGGTGAGTGAAGTTAAGTTTGGTTTTATTGAACAGGGATTATCAAGTCAAACACAGTCTGTGGATACAGGTTGATAACCAAGCTAGCTAGCGTTAGCTGATAACTGCATTTTGGGGCCTTAGTGGTTAATGGTTGAGCAAAGCTTCAAGCTGATGAGATGAAATGTGAGTCGTTTCTATGTTACTTGTGTAAAATGAATCACTCATTCTCCCCTGTGACCACACACACACACACACACACACACACACACACACACACACACACGTGCACACGGACACACACCCACATTCACTCTAAAGCTGGCGGTTGGATGATGTCATTATTTTAATGCTCCAGCCTTGACTTGCCAAGTGTGTTAACATTCCTCACATACTTTCCTGCTTGTGTGTGTGTGTGTGTGTGTGTGAGAGAGTGTGGAGAGGGATAATTGACTTCCTGTGACACTGCCTGACTGAAAATCACAGGTTGACACCTGTTTATTCTCGCTGACGCACTCCAGCTGTTTCTTCTTCTGTTCACTCGGAAAAGGAGGTCAAAAGCCGGTGGAGGGCTTTTACACAACAACACAAACACATGTATATATGGACTTCCGACGATCCACAAAGACCCACTCAGACCTACTGTTAGCAGTTAAACTCATCCTACAACAACATTTCCATCCACCTCGCCATCATCCTAGCTCCCCTCGTGGGGAACACACCCCATCACAAAACTCCATGACTTCCCCAACAAGGTCCAGATGAAATCAAAGTGTCCTTTGGTGTGGTCTCACTCTTCACTTGCATATCTGTAACCGAAGCAGTAGAGACTACGCAGTCAACACAAACACATGCCTTCCCCTGTAAGAGCACATGGATTACTGCAGTTTACTCCAAACACAAACACAGTGACGAGGCATGAATGGCAGAGGTTCAGAGAGCGAGCCGGGGCTTCGGTGCATTCAGCTCGATTTGGAATTAAAGCTCAGTTTGGCTGAGTGTAAGTGCCGCTGATGGATTATTAAGTCTGTGCGTTATTTTTGTCCGACAAACAGGACTCCACTGAGGACAGGGAGGTTAGCTTGGATCTTCCAGTGAAGTCTGAAGTGATGGAGCTGTAATTAAAAGTCAAACAGCGTGACACTGATCTGCTCTCAGTTTGAAGTATCTCTCATAAACTCACATATTTAGGTTTATTCCCCGCAGTCGGGCCGTTCTCGGGTGTTTGCTTCAGCCTGTTCTCGTCTCCAGAGTGTCACTTGGCACCATCTTGTCCTAATGGCGGCGAGCCTCATGGCACAGTCACTCCCAACTCGTCATTTATCAACAAACATGGTCACTGTTGCAGTGCCGCTGTAACGCTAAAGCTGCAATAAGGCGGTTTATGTTGCGAGCGTGGTATGTGTGGCCCCACGGCTGGGTGGCTCTGTGGGAATGACCTCGGAGCTCCTGATGATGGCCGCTCCGGTGTCGGACAGCTGTGTTCACATGAATGTGAAGGACCTTGTTTTCCTCCTGCACTCCGGGTTATTTGTCCACGAAGCACTCTGTGTGCATGTGCGTGGTTTTTTGCTTTCCGAGCTGCTCAGTGGTTTTGTCGATAATGAACTGCCATCACGCCGCTCTGGGACCACGACCCTGCCATCACATCGGGCTGACTCAGCAGCTTTATTTCCTTCCCTCCTCTTCTTTTTCTAATAAACACATCAGTCTGACTCAGAAGGCAAATCACCGAGCGCCACTTTCCTGTCAGCCGCCCTTCCTGTCCTGTTGACTTCCCTTTTGACATTTTGGGGGTCCCACGGGTCCATTCTGTGTGTCAGAGTGTTATTTAGAGAAGTGCTCTTCCTGTTTCATCTCTTCCACCTGACTTTCTTCCTGTTGGAATAATAATAATGTGTTCATCGTGTATGAAGGGTTAATAACTGTTAATTTGGTTCAAATGACGGGAACTGCAGAGACAGCTGACTGTTGTATTCTCTCATTTATCACTCGCTGATTAAACACCATCTGCTGGGGGGTGAGGATGGAGAGAGGAAGACGAGGGCCAGCGGGCCGGAAGACCCTTCATTAGGGACCTCGTTAAAAAGTGCCAGACCAATCTGTCCACGATGCTCAGCCATGTGAACGCATCGCCCAGTTTCTCTCCGTGAGCAATTGACACGAGACCGAACACTCACTGAAAAATAAAAACTTTATTAGCAGCCCTCCGCCATCTCCACTTCATAACATGAAAGCAGCAGGAGTGACTGTAAAGGCTCAGCTGAAACACATTTATCAGTAAAAGCAACTTTTAATGTTTAATCCTGCGTCTGAGGCTTTCTGTTTCTGTAACACTCCATCACGCAGGTCCTGTTTTTCCCCATTTCTTGGATGCCCTCATCAGAAATGTCCCAAAAAACCAGAATCCCGCTATTAAGTTTCAAATGACAGGAAATTTCCAAGAAGGTCCTGCAAAGTCTGGCATTTAAAAGGGGAAAGGAGCACGAGTTAGTGCATGAACTGTTAAAAGTTAATTTGATTTTGAGGTTTGGAAGTGGACGTATGTCAGGGTGACTTCTGAGTGGGTCAAGCTTTACAGCACAGAATAGAAGAAGAAAAAGCGAAGTGCAAAAAAATGGGCTTTTCTTCAGGACCTGAACAGAGTCGATAGGTTTTGTTGTTCTACACATCATTTTAAATCAGACAGTCAAGATGTGCCCGAAGTGCAGACATTCAGCTTTAATTCAACGGGTTCAACAGAAATGAATTTCAGCCATTGTTATATTTTTATATACAGCAATTGGATGACTGACTGACCGGCAGTTTCATGGCCAAGCGAGGCATGTTCCCTCATTATTTCGTGGCAAACCAAACAAAATAAACCCATTAGAGACTAAGAGCAGAAACTTTAGGAGCGGCCAAATCAGCAATCTGGTTCTTTTATTATTAGGAACAAATTCACTGCAACACCAAAAGACCTGAAGGTCCACAGACGACAACCGAAGTGCATGATGACAGAATTATTTCCATGGGTCAGAGAAACAACTTCACAACATCCAACCAAGTTGACAGCACTCTCGAGGAGGGAGGCGAGTCGTCATCAAAATCTGCAATCATAACTGTAAATCCAGAGCGCTCACAGCAAGGTGCAAACGCTGGTTACACTCAAGGAGAAGAAATCCAGCTTCTTCTTCAGACTCATAAAACTGACTGTAACTAATTGAATTACATGTAAATATAAGAGTGAAATTTTAAAGGAATCTGGTCAACTGAAATTATTTGATTGGTATAAATTTAGTTTACACCAAGCAAATTGTCTTTAATGATTAATTATCTCAATAAATAAAACTTTGTTTTTATACATTTCAGCTGCATTTAACTCAGAATGATTGAATTACTGAATCGTGGACTTGGACGTTAGGGGAGCTGCAGGTTTTGAAACCTAAATGTTGGCTTTGTTTTTCAGCCTCAGGTTGTTGCTGGATTGGGGATTACGGTGGCTAAAGCACATATTTTAACTACATGAACACACGTTTACCGCAGGGCACCGGGTTAGTGTCACATTTTTTTGACATTTTGTCAGCTGTTATCTTCTCTTAATCGTATAAAAAACCCAAAAAATAATCCTAGTTTATTTGATGATGGAACCTACTTATATTTATAGGAGTGTTTAAACCTCAGAACCTAAGAACACACGTTTAAACACATACAGGTCTGTACAGATCCGGGTCTGATCAATGTCAGACCGATGATTGGCATTTAATGTATTGATTGATCAGTGAGGAACAGCTGAACTGATTTTTAGTCCTCGTCCTTCTTCCTGTTCGCTAAAAGAACCACAAGGCCATTAACTGTGAGTCATCCTGAGCGTGTGTGTGTGTGTGTATAGGGTAATCTCATTACCTGTGATCGGTGGCTTTTATACTATTACACACACACACACACACACACACACACACACACACACACACACACACAGATATTACTACAGTATGACTCAACCTGTCTGCCCTCCACACTCTGCTCTGTGTCAGAATTGTGTGTGTGTGTGTGTGTGTGTGTGTGTGTGTGCGCAGGATTACTGTGTATTAGTGATGTTTATCCATCTCTCTGTGCATGTTCTTGTGTTACTAAAGTTGTGGGAACAGAAATCAGTCACATTGTGGGGAATTGGTGTGGTACTCATAAGGCAGGTTTTTCAGCTTTAGGCTCAAAAACCTTGAAGTTTGGGTAAAGTCTGGTTAGGTAAAAATTAAATAGAGGGAAAAAGTGTGGACATCTACTTGTACATATATGTTTGTGAGCACACGTGGGAGTTTTGGGACCTTTTGCATGAGGACGTGTGCAAAGTGAGGACATTTTCAGGCTGTTGCAGCGTTCAGACTAGTGTCTCCATGCTGTTTCCTGTTATTGATCTTTTTGCATTGATTAATTACCGAAAGAAAGCAAGCACACATATGACATCAGTCACTGGAGAGGAGGAGGGGGTCAAAGGTGAGACGTGAATGTCCCATGTCCCGAGTTTTGTGCCTCGTTAATCCAACTTTGTTTGCTGGATGTAAACAGATGATAAACCTCTGATATCTATGTATGCTGTTCTTATTAAATGCATGCCTTAGTTCTTCAACAGGCCAAACGTCATCATAATTTTGAAGAATTTTGACTATACAGATGTTTAAAGGACAACATCTGTATGCTTCAACCTTTGGATGGAGCATCTGCTCTTCCTCTGGTTCCCCCATATTAGACAATACTGAGACAGAGAGTCTGGCTGCTTTTATATGTTTCACATCCATCCACCAAAGAATAGCTTTATATATGGCACATCATAATAAAATGTATTCATGTGCTTTACAGTTGGATTAGCAGTCTACTTTTTGGGTTTTGTACCATGTTATAGTATAAATACATGGGAAGAGGTAGTTTTAAAACACAAGATTGCACAAGTGCAGTCTCTGTTTCCAGTAGCTGCCAGCCAATATCTAGGCCCGTGTGTGCTTGATCTGCACCTGGACTTTCCTAAAAAACTGAACTAAAACTCACCGACTTTAATTTCTTTTTCACGTTTGCCATTTTTAAAGCCATTAAGCTGCTTTCTATTTTACTATCGTTGGTAGGACTCAGAGTGGCCCATGTAGCTTAAAGTCAGTCTAAAAAGGCTAACAGATTATTTCCCCTCACTTTACAGTTGTTGTTTTCATGGCAATAAAAGTAAACAGTGAATTAATTAATTAATTAATAAGCGATGAATTACTGTAGGTTTAATGAACACAGTGACAACATCCAGCCAGATAATCCTAAATAGCCCACCGCATTGTCCTGGCATGTCGTGAAAGATTTTATTTACAGCTGTTTGTAATGTTGAGGTTTATACTTCTAGTCTGTCTCACCTGCTTTGTGTGATCTGTGTCTCCATACAGATTGTTTGGGTTTATAATGTCTCTTCCGACAGAGTTTACTGTGCTGCTTAATTCAACCATTTACACAAAAATATAAACTCTGGTAATAACTGAGCTTTTTTTGGTGTATTTTGCTGTCGGCTCTAACAAACTCCCGCTCCATGCTAATAGCGCCCGGAAAATATTTCTCAAAATTTGAAGTTGCTACAGTTATTAAATATTACGAAGGAAGTGAAACCACTGCTGGAACAAAAGCCTTCGCAGAAACACAGTTTCACTGTTTAACAGACCAACTGCTGCAGGAAGAAGATTATTTCATCAGCGCAGATAAATAACTGGGCAGCAGCATCATTAAAAACTCATCAGCGAGGAGTGTGTGTGTGTGCGCTCATAAATTCACTGCAGTTATCAGCCAAACAGATGTGACCATTGTTCTCATTAATGAGGGTTTACAGGAATAATTACAGCAAAATGAGGTGCTTTCTGAGTGATTTTACTCTCCGGCTATTAAAGTTCAGCTGACAGACAAACTGCAGCACAGCTCCGGTTAGCGTTCAGACCCGTCTGGTAAAAAGTTGTGAGGTCTGGAGTGTCGGCTGTAAACACTTCCTGACCCATATCACCAAGTTTCATTTCTCCGTTACTCTACAGGGAGCTTGAAGTGCTCAGGGCTTGTTAAACTTGGGCGGGTTGAGCTTTGTGGTGTGTTTATGTGCAGGAAATTTGAACCATTGAAAATCAGGCGTTGCTGAATCCCTCGGATCAAGCTGATCTGAGGCCGAACAAAGGCTGACACTCAGAGGACACTCAGAGCTTTCTGTGCATGAGTCTGTTTATCCTATGAAGTGTGGTTACCACAGTAGTATCCACATGGTGTACTCATGACAGCGTTAGCTCCTCTGAGCTGGTCGGGGTTGTGGACAGATGTGGACCTTGTTTCCATGGAGAGAAGAGGGTCAGTCGGACAGACTTTGGTTTTTAATTCAACAATTTGGACACTAATTTGGTGCCTAAATGGTTGTGAACAGATGCTCACGAAGACAGACGTATCAGTGGAGCCTGTTTATTAAATATAAACAACATTTTATGTCATTTATGTCATGGGGAAGATCAATTATGTCTTCCCCATGTGATGTTTTTGTGTAATGTATGTATGGTCGGAGGGTAAGATGGTGCCGCCATTGCGTGCAATAGGTCGGCAGCCTTAACATGAAATTTCCCCTTGTGGGACTAATAAAGGTAATAAAGGTATTTATAAGCCACTTACATTTATCTGAGTAAGTCAAGACGTTTGGAGCGAGAGATCGGGATTTTGAGTTTCCTGCTGATTTTGTTTTTCTTTGATCTTTTTCTCTCTAAATCAAAAAATCAATTCTGTCATTTCAATTGAATAATAATTAAACAATTTAGTAACTTTCTCTTACTAGAATATCCAATAATGCCAACATCAGCAAAGATTTCAATTTTAAATAGTTTTTTTTTTTTTTTTACCCAAACAGAAAAAAATAAGATAAAATAATACATTTCATTTATAGGCGCCTTTAAAGACCCTCAAGGTCACCTTATAATAGTACAAAAAACAACATAAATGAATAAAAACATAAGGTAAATGACAAAAAAACAAGCATGAAAGTCTAAAAGCTAAACAAGGTGAAAAATAGACTAAGACAGAATCAGGAGACAAAACTGAAAGAATAGAACAAATTTAGTGTGTTTTAAACTGAAGCAAATACTCAGGTTCATATTAGCAAGTGAGCAATTTATTTATATAGCACTTTCAGTCAACTCCCAGCTGAAAGCAAAGTGCTGTACACTTGACATGACAAAACACTTAAATTAAAACAATAAAATCAGCACATTAGATTAAATTAAAGCAGTAAAATCAGGGTCAAATTGTGTCATAAGCCAAGGAATAAAAAATATTAAATATAAAAAAATATTAATATTAAAACGATAAAAGTGATATTCAGGTCAATGGAGGAGACGAGCAACACCTGAGTAAAACCACTCCTAATCATAAACTAGTGCTAACTGCTGCGACTGTACTGATGATTTGGAACAAACGTCATGAACTGAAAATGTTAAAGAGAGGAAATACGGCTGAGTTTGTTGAAGTTATCTCGTGTTTGACGTTTGAGGTGGAGGTTTTTGCTGTTTTTATATTTGTGTTTCTAGATTTAAAATAATAAAAACACAATAAAATGAAGCTTTTTGTGAATTCCTCCAGAATAGTTAGTCACGTGAACCCTGTGGGTGTGTCAGGAAATACGTCAACTCTTTCTCTTCATGCAGTTTTCCTTTTTGTTGATTCTTTGGCGATAAAATGATGAATAAAAAACTGATAAGATTAACATAGAAAAGTGTCTCCTGTAAAACAAAACAAAACAAAAATAGGAACAGGTGACACTTTGTGTGAAGCTTTTTCAAAATAAAAGCGTGTCTCTCTCTGTAGACGAGGTAAGCACACCGACCGTCCTCCGTCTTCTGTATATCGAATTCAGTAAAACTGTTAAGTTAAAATGTGTAAAGCTCATTATCTGCAGGCTCAGGCTGAGAAAAGTTGAGGCCGAGCTGTTCATGTTGACACTTCTTATTTTTGGAGTCTCAGTCGGATGTATTACAGCTGGAGGGCTGAACAAAGTGAACGGGGACGTCTGCGTGTGAGCCCAAAAGGGATTAGTGCAGATTTACCTCCACATAGCATTAACTCAGCGAGGGATGATGGCAGGATGATGGACGGCCGGATGCTATTTGCTGCGGCAGATGAAGGATTTAGCTTTTTATTTCCATGTTTTTACCCAGATTATGTCCTTTTTTCCCTCCTACCTGTTGATGATGACGATCTGGCACAGTCCTATACGCTCTGTCTGCCTTCAGAGTAATCCCATGAAGCCTCAGTCTGTCTCTGTTTTCCTGTCTGTCATTCAGCACTGACAAAGAATATGCACAAGCGTAATAAAACAGCGACATGCTCCCATTAATAAATCTGTATTGATTTTACTTCCTGTGTTTGCACACGGGTTGAGTCAGATTACAGCTTCATTATATATAGGACTAAAATGGAAATATATCCTGTAAAAGAACAATGCAGAAAAATACTCCACAGCAAGTATAAGTTTACCTGATGTTTATAAAATCTGGCAGAAATAAGCATCATTCCATTGTGAGCCCTGCAGACCCTGAACTTTCTTTAAATTTAAAATAGATGATTTTGTATAACGCAAGAATTCTCAACCTTCCATCAAAATATCCAGTAGGATAAAATTATGAACACTTGGTCAGCTTTACTGTAAAAGCAAAATGAGGGCCGACTCAGTTTGGAGGTTGAAGTGGACATTGGAGAAACTGCAGGTTTTGGCACCTCTCAGTCAACTTCATAGTCAATCCTGCAGGACATCATGCTTCCACCTAACCCACAGTGTGCAATATAAACATTTAAAAAGCCGATTGTAAGTCTTCGTACATACCGTGCAAGTGAGATATCATTATTTGCTTCGTCGTTAGCTTCATTTTTTTGGTCCTGGATCTTGATGGTTGTTTGTGACCCTGTTTGGTCAGATGTTGGGTTTGAGACGTTGATCTCTGATGCCCACATGTCAACGTTTCACTACATGAATGGTGCGAGTCTGGACGGACAGACTTAAACTGCTTTTACTGCAATTTACTGTTTTTTCAAAGAAAGGCATCAAGTGGATTCTTGCTTTTGCTGTTTGTGTGACTTTTTTTTAACCTCGTCCCCTCCTCTCCTCTTTGTCTCCAGGAGATGTGGTTGATATCTACCAGAGGGAGTTCCTGGCGCTGAGGGAGCGCCTCCACTCGGCCGAGCAGGAGAACCTGCGGCGCTCCAAAGAGCTGAACCTGGTCCTGGAGGAGATCAAGAGGGCAATCGCCGAGAAGCAGGCGCTCAGAGACATCAACCGCACCTGGAGCAGCCTCTCAGGTCAGTCATGAGATTTTCTTTAAACAACAACTATGTAATGGCTCTAAACAGGAAAATCTCTGTTACCCTGAGTTAGATGAGGCGAGTCATCCCTGCAGGAAAAGTTCATACAGTCCTGATCAAAAGTTTAAGACCACTTGAAAAATGGCAAAAATCATATTTCGCATTCTCGTCAGAGAATAAAACTTTCTTCCACCTTTCAATGTCCCGTGTTTGGTGCTCTCTTGCAAAGTCCAAACGGTCAGTTCTGTGGCATTCAAGGAGACGAGGCCTTCAGTCTCAGATGCCGTCTGATGGTTATGGGGCTGCAGTCGGCACCAATAACGGCGTTAATTTGGGTCAAGGATCATCCAGTGTCTTGACGGACAGCCAATTGGATCCTCCGGCTCAGTGCTGGTGAAATTTTTTGGGTGTTCCACTTGACTTTTTTGTTCCAAAACCCTCAGGATCATTTAAGAAATTCCAAATGACTGTCTAACTGCGTCCCACCTCAGCAGTGATAGCTCGCTGCGAGAGATCCTGCCTATGCAGTTCAACGCAGTTCCACTTTCAAAAAGGGAACGTTTTTTTGCCTTTGCCATCAGAACGTCATGACAGTGTGACTACCTGACAGAAAATGACAATGAATCCACATTTTTGCACAGATTTGGCCTTTTAAAGGCACGTGGTCCTAAACTTTGGATCAGCTGTAAAACAGCCTGTTTCAGTTTAAGCGTTGTTTTCAAAAAAATGTTTTGTCTCACTCCCATTTCTTCTTGTTGCATGTTGAAGATCTACTTGGAACCTTGTTAAGATCCAACCACGCAAAATATGATTTTTTGCCATTTTTCAAGTGGTCTTAAACTTTTGATCAGGACTGTATCTTTGTGTTTTATATCTTGAATTGGCCTTTTCCCATCATCACGCTCACATCTACAGCTATTTCAGTGCTGTCATTTTTTCCTGTATCTTTACACTTTATTTGTTTTTGAAGGTAGTTTCAGACGAGTTCTGATTAAAGTGTTGTTCCTTCAGTCGACCAATAAAAATCAAAAGCTGACCTGATTAAATTTGTGATACCGTCTTCTCTTTTAAACACTCTCGACCTTCTGTGGTGTCAAACTCATTCTACTTCACAATTGAACCATTAAACCTACTGCACCTTTTAAGAAAACACCTTACAAATATTCCCTTTTCTTGGTAAAAAGAAGTTTCAGTACATTTTTAAAACATCTTAATTATTTATTTTAAAAATATGCTGAGATGTCTCGAGGAAAATATAAAGTTTTAACAATATCTCATTACCAGTTTGCTTTCCTTACAAAGAAACACTGCAGTCATAAACTGTCTGAGGTCTGCCATTGATGGCGAGGGTTAAGGAGCACCACTATTAGGGGTTTGGATGAAACACTGTAAGTCCTGTGTCATATCTTTCACAGTGTTGGGATGGACTGCATTATAAAATGCACAGCCGGCTCCAGCGACACACCTCTCATCTCTCATGATCTGAAAAGCGATTTTTGTTCGACCCCACATTTAAAATAAATCAGGTGCCCTTGAGGCCTGAAGTCATGCAGTCACTCAGCATGCAGCGCTTCTGTCCTCGTCTCCCTGCCACGAAGCAAAAACTGAATAATGTGCTCAGTCAGAAGATGTGAAAAATCATCTGTAATCCATTTAAACTGATCTGTTTTATCTGCTGTAATTTACTCTGTGTGTGTTCAGAGGAGATAAAGCTCAATCTGATCTGTTAGCGTGCTCAGTTTACTCCGACTTCACTCGTCCGACTGCGAGCCTGTTTCTAAGTACTTTATATGAAAGTGTGATTCAGCCGGTTTAAGCTGGCGGCGGGGAGACCTGAATAAACGTGACCTGATCTCTCCTGCTTTGGCCTCTGTGTGTCTGCAGAGGAGACGAGGCTGAAGCTGTGGAACGTGAGCAGCAGTAAAAACGTGCTGCAGCTTCCCTCCATCTTCCATCATCTTCCTCACCTGCTGAACAGAGAGGACAGCCTACAGCCCGCCGTGCACCTGGGACAGGGACGCACTGGAGGTAAAATCCATCACACCTTTTTCTAAGAACACCTGCATGGAGTTTATTTGATTTAATAATCTTCACAGCCTGCAAATAGCCTGCTTTCTTGGAAGAAGATTTTAATTTAATTTTTAATCTCTAGAAACTTTGAGGTTAAATAAAGGCAAGATCTTGTTTTATATAAAACGATATAAAGTTAATATTACAGAGCCTAAAATTAAGCCTGATATAAAGGTACATAGAGATAAGTCTAATAGATCTCAGTCTGTTTGGTAAAACTGTCTTAGTCTTCTTATGACCAAGGGGTCCTGGCTGAACCAACAGGCCAGGCACAGTGCTCCTCTCCTGGGGTAGCAGCTCACCAAGGCCCCCTCATAAACCCAACATCCTCTGGCGAATAAATACAGAGCTGTGATCAAACAGGCTGACCAAGGTCACTCCTGATGTGTGTGTGTGTTGCCTGTGTGCATGTTTGTGTGTGTGTGTCAAGCCTAATTTATTTTTAAAGCTTTTTTTCTGCTTAGTAAACCATTTTCTGACAACTCTGCTTTACACAGACGACATAAATACAGATAAAACCACAGAGAACAAACACATCAGAAAATGGAAGATATTGCTCTGTGTGTGTGTGTGTGTGTGTGTGTGTGTGTGTGTGTGTGTGCGCACAAGCAGTCAGATAAATTTATGATGCACTGACTAAAACGGGTTAGTCGTGTGGAAAGTGCTTTATGGTGCAGCAGAGGACAGAGATAACCACCAAGAAAAGAAACACAGCAAGGAAATTATATATATTTATTTGTGTGTGTGTGTGTTTGTGTGTGTGTGTGTGTGAGTGTGAGAGAGAGAGAGACACAAATCTGATTTATATGTTAAAGCTTTGAAACAAAACAGGATCAGCACAAAGTGTTTTCTTTTTCTGAAGCATCAAGGGGAGGAAAACATATTAAACTAAAACTGAAAGGCTTAAATGTACAGAAATATGACCTGTGTGTGTGTGTGTGTGTGTGTGTGTGTGCCTGTGTGTGTGTGTGTGTGTGTGTGTGTGTGTGTGTCTCTGCGTGTGTGTGTCCTTGTCCAGTCTTGTTTGATGAAGTTTCTTTCTTCTTTCTTTCTTATGTTCAACACAAATGTAACGAACATAAGAAACCTGAAATCTTTTGGCTCTGGCTCTGTGTATTTGTTGGTAACACCCAAAATTTCCCAGGCTCCTGGAATGGAAATATTCTCCACTCCTACAGTCCTTGAACTACCTATGTGTTTCCTAGAAATGTTTTTCATTTTGAAATGTCAGTTTACTCACTGTCTCTGTCTATTTCCTGTGAATATTTATGTTTAACCAGTCTCTCTTCCTGAGACCATTTCACATCCAGGAAGTGGTCCTATTTGTGGAAATACTCAGTGCTCCCAGATCCCTTAATTAAACCACTGGCTCTGTGTATTTGCTGGAAATATTTACAGCATCAATGCTTCTGACTCTGTGTATGTTTTGGGAAAATTTTAGGTCTCCTTGGCTGCTTTAGGCTCTTGTTTATTTCCAGCAAAATAAATGGATCTCCTAAATCCTTGGTAGTGTCTATTTGCTTGGTATTACCAGTGAGTGCTTCTCCATCTGGGCCTTTCATATTGTGGGACATTAGAGGCAATCTTCACCAAACATTTCAAATCTTGTGTGTGTGTGTGTGTGTGTGTGTGTGTGTGTGTGTGTGTGTGCAGTCTCCATAGTGATGGGGGTTCCCAGTGTGAAGAGGGAGGTCCACTCCTATCTGACCGACACGCTCACCTCTCTGATGTCAGAGCTCAGCGCCGCCGAGAAAGACGACTGCGTCATTGTCGTCCTCATTGCCGAGGTCAGTGTGTGTGAACTTGTATAACTATCATTGTGGGGACCTGCATCCTTTAAACAATCACACTTTAGGGACTTGTCTTCTTTAATGTGAAAGAAAGCCTTAAAAGTCCCCATAAGTTAAATCCTTATCCTTCAAAGGTTTATGTGAAATAGGTACTATTATTCATCCAAGCAGCAACATCTCAGGACTGAAGAACTGATTCAACACAACATCAAGAACTGCAGTTCCTGTAGTGGCCACTTGAGGTGCTACAAATGTTAATATGTATGTCTAAGCATATGTTTACTTCCTACCTTGGCACTAAAACCTCTGTCCTGTGGTGCTGTGTGTTTTTAGTTAAAAACATGAAATGATCTTCAGGATAGATTAAAGCCAAAGGCTAGATTTGGTTGTGTGCTATAACTGCAGTATGTTTGGATTATCCACTGGCTGGCTGTACCTTTGTTGCGCATCAAAAGCTGTGTTGCCACACCCATTACTTTACTGCACTACCTCCCAACCTCAATTACAGCGATAATATTAAAAGGAAATCAAATAAAGAATTGATTTGATTATGTTCAGTTCATTCTCTGAGAAAGAATCTAAGTCGAAGTGATGTCCTCTGAAGTGATGGAAACACGTGTGTGGATAATTGGCCATCAGAGTGAGTGTGTGTTGATGCGTGAGCTTCCTTGCATGCTTTCTAAAGGCCAGTGGTTTAGCTAATGAACCTCACACACACACACACACACACACACACGCACACACACACACACACACACAGCGATAATGTCAGTGATTCTCCGTGTTTAACTTCCATGCTAATGGTAACCTCTAATTGCCAAAGGGAGGTAAAGCAATGATGTTGTGTGTGTGTGTGTGTGTGTGTGTGTGTGTGTGTGAGCACACGTTCACACATTAGATCATTACAATCAATCTGCGAAATGTGTATGCTGTATGCTCTTTTAATAAATAAAGTCAGTGTGTTTGTGTCTTTACAGTGATGAAGGTCACAGTTTACACTGTCTTTGTTTGTTCTCACACTGGAGCTACAGCTTCTCATCTCTTGATATTTCAGTTCATATCTCTTCTTACTGTTTCGTCAAATCTCATTTGTGCAAATCCAATCCAATAGTGTGTCGGTTAATCTCACAGTACATCTCTTCAAATTCACCTGAAAGCCCATTAATTGTGATAATCTCTTTAAAGAAGCTAACTGTAACTTCTAGAAAACCATCATTATTAACTGCACCCATTATGTGAACTCCAGCCATCAATCTGTTGTTTGCATGAGCAAGAATCAGATTAATGCAGTGACAAGATGTCCTGCACTGTTATGTTGGTCTGAATGTGCTGTCTGTCATGTAAGTTGTACAACTACTTAAAGAGCAGTGTATATACTATTTATCTGAATATAAATGTCATGGCGACAAAGGTCACATGGACATCAAGTTAGGGCTAGCTTTATAACTTGGCTATCTTGCATGTTAGCTAAACTAATTTATAAATGGCGAGGGGAGTTTGGATGAATTGGCACTTTCAGTTCCATGAGATAGCTTTCAGTTCACGCATATCAGCCAGAGACTGTCCAGATTACAGACATTAAAACATTAAATCAACTAGGAAGTGGTTATAATGTTATACAGGGTAGGCCCATTCACTCACCATTCAATCACAAATCCCTGTGTCCCTTGTTTCACAATCAGATCGATCCCTCATTCACCAGTTTTGGATGCAGGACACCAAAACGGTGACAGTGAAAATATTTAACTTTAGCTCATCCATATTTTATACAGAATGTGGTGTTAGCAGGCAAGCTAATGGTAGCTATCATTAGTCAGAAGTAAGATAGCTCGGGGTCAACTTTGATCTCCAAAACAACACATTCCTACCATAAATTGAATGAGTACTGCTGTAATACACTCTAACCATTGGTGGTCTTTCATTCTAAATGAACGTTAAAATGAACATTTATTGATTTTTTTTTTTCAAATTTTGGCGTGCTTTATAAGAAATATATACATTTAAAAAAGTAGTACAGATATCTTCACTGAATTATTCATTCTAAAATAAGAAAAATATAATCAGTGCCAGTGTTTAATCCTGTTTTAAACATGACAGAAGAAATTTGTAATTAAAGTGATAAAGCTCTTTGTAATTGTCGGTAATCCATGTTTCTACATATTCAATATAGTTTTTTTTAAAAGAGACTGAAGACAGAGGTCTGGCATCTTAGTCCCAAAAGACATTAACTCACTTTTATGTAAATAGACTTTAAAAGTGGATAAATAGCCAGATTCATCTGCAATGTCCACATTTGTTATTTTGGACTCTGTGTCAGAAATATACAAAAACATACCATCTGCATATAAGGATACCTTTGAATTCAATTGATCTTACCTGCTGTTGTTTTTCCTATAGCCAGTGGTTCAATTGGCACAACAAAAGAAGAGGCATCCCTGCCTTGTACCTACAACTGGGAAAAATATATTTTATCATTTTTTCATACAGCTGCTGTGGAGTCTACTTTTAAGCTAACAATAGTTGATACTGAAAGCAGAATAGAGCCCCAGAGGCAAAGTGTTTGGGATGTAAATTTCTTTGGGACAAAAACCCCCTTAGGTTTGAGTTGGTAGAGGACACTGTACCGAGACTAAAGCTCAAAGGTGTGCAAGCATCTACTGCAGGAGACTGACTGGAGAGTTTATAAGCTGCTGCTGAAGACTCCCTGATTTATAAACTCAGATCAGTTTCAGAGCCTGCTACATTTCTCTGCTCTGCTGTTTCCATCTTGCTATTTTTACTTTACTTTCTGTTCTGCAATTTAATTTCTATCTCTGTTTTTCAGTTGGATGCTTGTTTGTTTTCCCTCCAGGCTGATATAATATTTAAAATCCTCTCAAGGTTTTTGTTTTTATCTCATAGTCACAGATTTCAGCTTTACTTGCTGGATTCAGGCTGAAATTAAAATTAAAGACTTGGCTTTAATTTAACGTTTGTTCAGGTTCGGGGTTTTGGGTTTCGGATAAACTCGTCACGTGGCGTCTCAGCAGGGTTTGTTTATGCAGACGAACAAGGAACGAAAGTACTTAAAGCTTTTAGAGAAGTGTAACATGAATATTGCATGACCAAAGCATGTTCCATTCAAAATGCAGAGGAGCATGTGACACAGCCCAACCTGGTGTCCCGGCCCCCGACAGATCCACCACACATCCTTTATTTCACACGAACAGGTCTGCAATCATTTCCTCTGTCACCTGACAGAGGAAATGGGCTGATTTATCAATTTGGAAGACAAATACAAGAGAGACGGCTGAGAAGAGATGAAAAGATCCTCTAGCTTTGTCATTGATCAGAGTCTGTGGTGTTTTCTTTACCATTTAAAGTGACTACAATTTAATGTACGATAACAATTAATGGTGTCATGACCAGGCTCCTAGGCCACTACGATAAACATGGAAAAGACACAGCAGACGGCTGTAAACCAGAACATTTATACCAACAAAATTTGGAAAACTGCATAATTATGTCATGGTCTCTTGATTGTGGTCCCAGGGTTTTGAGTCACTTTTGAGTCACTTTTGGATTCCTGGTTTCTGTTTGGCCATTCCACTCTTCTTTTTTGGATTATTGTTAGGCTGAGTTTGGATTTCCTGTTTTGATTTCTTTATTATTAATCTTTTCTTATGAGTTTAGGTTCCTTTGGTTGGGGTTTCATGTGATAAGTACAGTTTCCTTGTGTCATACTTCTTGCTAAGTGTTCACATTCCTGTAGTATTAGTATGCTGTGGTTGTTTTCTGTTCACCTTTAAAGATTAGCTCTCTGTCGTTGTTTCCTGTGACTGTCCACCTGAGTCTCGTTCTCTAATCAGCCCAATTTTTATTTCAGACTTTGTGGGCTCCATGTCAGTGACATAGATTTAACAAGCCCTTCCTGCCTCTCTTATAGTGGAGAAGTTTTCCCTTTCATTTTCTAATAAAATATAGTCCTTTAAAAATATGTGTCATACTTTTAGTGTTTGTTTCTTCAGCGAGAGGCTCTTATGGCGTCTGCTTCTCGTTAACACTGAGCTCTGCGGTAAGCTCCACCCAGCTGGCACCTCCAGGATGCCAAAACAAACCACAAACTCTCGGAAAAGCGCGCTGGAAATACATGTGACCGCGCTGTGACCTTCAGAGCCAGATGATTGGGTCCCACAGGGAGTCCATCTGTGCCCTGATTGGGCCGAGCTCTGATGTTACCGATTTCTTAAGTTGTTGATGTTTGAGCTTGAACAAGAGTGTGTGTGTGTGTGTGTGTGTGTGTGTGTGTGTGTGTGTTTTAGGAAAAAACTAAAATATTGTGATGACCTCAGCCTCCCGTGTGTATTTGTGAACATTCATTAATTCAGTGTGTGTGTGTTTGTGTGTTATTGTGCATAACAAGAAAAAGTGAGGAGAACTTGAACACTGTGTGTGCCGGAGATACTTGGACATGAGCATGATTCTGCAAGACAGGAAAAGTGTTTCGGTGCCACCTGTTAACACAGTGGCTACAGAGAAATGCTAAACAACATAAAACAGCTGCACAGTGATGCACAGTTACTTCACACTTGTGAGCAGTTGCTGTAAACAGATGTTAAACAGCCACGAAGAGACAGGCCTGAAGACTACAGAGTGATAACTAGGCTACAAAATCACACAAAACTGCAGAGACACCAAACTCTAGACTTATTACTATTATTATTATGACTTTAAATTGAGCTCTTTTAGTGTAAATTACCTCACTTTAAACATGCAAATACATCAACATAAATTAAACTATTAAATTAAATTCATGGTGTGCCTCATTATGAAATAACTGACTAACTATTTTGAAGTGATGCTGTGTTTTTACTCTCCATGGTTTCATTAGATGGTAACCTTTACTGTTTGGACCCATTCTGCATTAATGACTAGGAGCGAGAGAGAGAGGGAGAGAGACACTTGCAGCAGTGCATGAACTGAGCTTTTATGCCCTTATTATAGGGCAGTGAAGAGAATGAACAGCATTTGGATATGAAATCTTTCTTAAAGAAAAATATTTATTTTGATGTACAAAAACCTGAATAATCGTGCCCCACTGTTTCTCTTATTATCTTGAAAGAGCACTTCGCTCTCAGGCTGCAGGCTTACTTGTGGTTTCTAGAGTTTGTAAAGGTAAAATGGGAGGCAGAGCCTTCAGCTATCACACCTCCCAGTTGGGATTGAAGGGCTCAAACCTTGATTTTTACAACAGTTTACAGTTAGGACTGGATTTTATTTACATTGCTATAAGCTCAGGCTGCTGGAGCCTATGATGTATGAGCACTTTCAACCTCCTTCTTCCACCGTCCAAGTGTTTATATGCCACTGATGCACATCAATAAATAGTGTGTATTTTGTCCCTTTCTCTCTCCTTTTTCTCTTCACCCCAAATCGGTCCTGGCAGATGGCTGCTCCTCTCAGACCCTTCTGACCCCAGAAGTGCTTCTCTGTTTGGGTTTCTCTCTAAAATTTATAAAGTCTTTACCTTACAGTTTAAAGTAACTTGAGCGTGTAGTGCAGCTTATGTGGATGAATTCTTGACTTCATCACTCTGATGCTTCGAAGCTGTGAGTTTCACATCGAGACACAAACTGCTTTTTTGTGTTTTCAGGCTGACCAACAGTACGCCAGCAGTGTAGCAGACAACCTGAAGCGCCTGTAAGTCAACCTGCATGACAGGATGTTGTTACTACTGCAGCCAACACGAGTGTGTGTGTGTGTGTGTGTGTGGTCCCTTTTATGGACATTTTCAGTTCAGATAACAATACCACTGTTAACTAGACTGGGA